>NC_092101.1:513048-1132582 GCF_045679555.1 Salvelinus alpinus
GGGCCTCGACCCCGCCCTGTGCAACTGGGTCCTGGACTTCCTGACGGGCCGCCCCCAGGTGGTGAGGGTAGGTAACAACATCTCCACCCCGCTGATCCTCAACACTGGGGCCCCACAAGGGTGCGTTCTGAGCCCTCTCCTGTACTCCCTGTTCACCCACGACTGCGTGGCCATGCACGCCTCCAACTCAATCATCAAGTTTGCGGATGACACTACAGTGGTAGGCTTGATTACCAACAACGACGAGACGGCCTACAGGGAGGAGGTGAGGGCCCTCGGAGTGTGGTGTCAGGAAAATAACCTCACACTCAACGTCAACAAAACAAAGGAGATGATTGTGGACTTCAGGAAACAGCAGAGGGAGCACCCCCCTATCCACATCGACGGGTCAGTAGTGGAGAAGGTGGAAAGTTTTAAGTTCCTCGGTGTACACATCACGGACAAACTGAATTGGTCCACCCACACAGACAGCGTTGTGAAGAAGGCGCAGCAGCGCCTCTTCAACCTCAGGAGGCTGAAGAAATTCGGCTTGTCACCAAAAGCACTCACAAACTTCTACAGATGCACAATCGAGAGCATCCTGTCGGGCTGTATCACCGCCTGGTACGGCAACTGCTCCGCCCACAACCGTAAGGCTCTCCAGAGGGTAGTGAGGTCTGCAGAACGCATCACCGGGGGCAAACTACCTGCCCTCCAGGACACCTACACCACCCGATGTCACAGGAAGGCCATAAAGATCATCAAGGACAACAACCACCCAAGCCACTGCCTGTTCACCCCGCTATCATCCAGAAGGCGAGGTCAGTACAGGTGCATCAAAGCAGGGACCGAGAGACTGAAAAACAGCTTCTATCTCAAGGCCATCAGACTGTTAAACAGCCACCACTAACATTTAGCGGCCGCTGCCAACATACTGACTCAACTCCAGCCACTTTAAAAATGGGAATTGATGGAAATTATGTAAAAATGTACCACTAGCCACTTTAAACAATGCCACTTAATATAATGTTTACATACCCTACATTACCCATCTCATATGTATATACTGTACTCTATATCATCTACTGCATCTTGCCATCTTCATGTAATACATGTACCACTAGCCACTTTAAACTATGCCACTTTATGTTTACATACCCTACAGTACTCATCTCATATGTATATACCGTACTCTATACCATCTACTGCATCTGCCATGCCGTTCTGTACCACCACTCATTCATATATCTTTATGTACATATTCTTTATCCCTTTACACTTGTGTGTGTGTGTAAGGTAGTAGTTGTGGAATTGTTAGGTTAGATTACTTGTTGGTTATTACTGCATTGTCGGAACTAGAAGCACAAGCATTTCGCTACACTCGCATTAACATCTGCTAACCATGTGTATGTGACTAATAAAATTTGATTTGATTTGATTTGGTTGAAGATATCCCTCTAGTGGTGTGGGAGCTGTGCTTTGGCAAAGTGGGTGGGGTTATATGTCCAGGGGTATCGTCGGATGGGGCAACAGTGTCTCCCGACCACTCCTGTCTCAGCCTCCAGTATTTATACTGCAGTAGTTTGTGTCGGGGGGCTAGGGCCAGTCTGTTATATCTGGATTCACACCAGTGTCCTGTAAATTCACACCGGTGTCCTGTGTGAATTTAAGTACGCTCCCTATAACTCCCTCTCCTTCCTTCTTTCTCTCTTTCTTTCTTTCTTTCTCTCTCTCGGAGGACCTTAGCCCTAGGACCATGCCTCAGGACTATCTGGCCTGATGACTCCTTCCTCCCAGTCCACCTGGCCGTGCTGCTGCTCCAGTTTCAACTGTTCTGCCTGCGGCCATGGAATCGTGACCTGTTCACCGGACGTGATACCTGTCCCAGACCTGCTGTTTTCAATTCTCTAGAGATAGCAGGAGCGGTAGAGATACTCTGAAAGATCGGCTATGAAAAGCCAACTGACATATACTCCTGAGGTGCTGACCTGTTGTACCCTCGACATCCACTCTGATTATTATTATTTGACCCTGCTGGTCACCTATGAACATTTGAACATCTTGGCCATGTTCTGTTATAATCTTCACCCGGCACAGCCAGAAGAGGACTGGCCACCCCTCACAGCCTGGTTCCTCTCTAGGTTTCTTCCTAGGTTCTGGCCTTTCTAGGGAGCTTTTCCTAGCCACCATGCTTCTAAACCTGCATTGCTTGCTGTTTGGGGTTTTAGGCTGGGTTTCTGTACAGAACTTTGAGATATCAGCTGATGTAAGAAGGGCTATATAAATACATTTGATTTGATGTTTTTAGTTTCCTGAGGGGGAATAGGCTTTGTCGTGCCCCCTTCACGACTGTCTTGGTGTGTTTGGACCATTCTAATTTGTTGGTGATGTGAACACCAAGGAACTTGAAGCTCTCAACCTGCTCCACTACAGCCCCGTCGATGAGAATGGGGGCGTACTCGTGTACTTTTTAATTTCCTATTTATCAACAACAACTTGTTTTAATACAGTATGGTAACATATGAACATATGAAAACCACTGGCATATCTTTGACTTTGCCATCTATTGTCAGCTCCAAATTTGTCATATTCTATAAATTGTGGCCGCGAATCCGCCATAGAAATAGTTAAAAGGAATAAGATGAAGCTATTGAAAGATAGCTGACATGCGTTTTTCTACATTATAATGGACACGGTGCAACCTTCGGTAGGTATGCTGCAGGCAGGTTTTGGCTTCTGTACAGCAAAGCCAAGTCAGCCCGTGCACATGGTTCTCACAGGGGAAGTGAAATGATAGGCTACATTGACTTTGCTGATGATCATGCATTTCACAAATGACATGTAACTATCAATTCCTTGAATTTTATTTTATTATCTGGATAGACACTTGTGGTTTCTAGCTATCATTACACCAATCAATGCAGTGGAGGATGTAGTGAAGCAAAACTTTAGTGGTCAAAACCATTCATCTTGGGGGGAGCGGGTTTGCAAAATGCTATCATATCAGGCAATTTTACCATATATATTTTTAATACAGACTAGCTCAAAAATAACTCAGAAATCTTAATCAAATGGATTATGATAGTTTTCTGGTAAAAAAGTGGAGGTGCACAAACATAAGTTTGCACCCCCTATTTTAAATTGCTCCATGGCTCAGGCAGCCAAGTAGCCACAAGTCTGTTTGACTCATCTCAGTCACAAAGAGGAATAACTTTGCAGCTGTTTCTGATTAATAAACCATGCAATGCTGGTGGCGGTTTGGATTTGTCACTTCAAGCCCAAATGATGACTTATTGACTTAAATTGTTGTGCAACATCATGGGTAATCTCTTACCATCGTCTTTCAGCTCAAAAGCATTTCTACTGGTGTGGTGGCTTAATATGTTTAAGATAATAACCCGTAGAGGGTTTTTAATGTCTTGAAAGATTTGATTTGAAATCAGGACAAAGTTAAACTGTCCAGTGTTTCCAGATTTCTATGAAAGATGACATGAGTCAAATTGTTGTCCTTGCAATTTTTTTTTATTAAGTATGTTAAAAACAGCTTTCCTGTATTTTAATGGTGTGGGCGTACCTCAACAACAAAATGGTTTGGGCATATACCGGTCACAAAAAATATTAATGCAAGTAGACCGCTGATTGGCCAGCTCAGCCAATCAGCCAACATGACATCATGACAGCATTTTTTTAATGGTTTGTTTGAGATGCAAGTTTTAGGTGTTTTTTTCTTTTCTTCTAATTTGTGCTTTGGCCACACATACGAGTATCAGACGAGTCAACAACATTATTTGGGTATTAGTTAACTTTTACTTGGTACTCATCCCGGATCCGGGAGCACCCTCATCAGTAAAAAAGCTGACTAGCATAGCCTAGCATAGCGCCACAAGTAAATACTAGCATCTAAATATCATGAAATCACAAGTCCAAGACACCAGATGAAAGATACACATCTTGTGAATCCAGCCATCATTTCTGATTTTTAAAATGTTTTACAGGGAAGACACAATATGTATTTCTATTAGCTAACCACGATAGCAAAAGACCCAACTTTTTTTTCTCCACCATTTTTTTACTGCATAGGTAGCTATCACAAATTCGACCAAATAAAGATATAAATAGTCACTAACCAAGAAACAACTTCATCAGATGACAGTCTGATAACATATTTATTGTATAGCATATGTTTTGTTCGAAAAATGTGCATATTTCAGGTATAAATCATAGTTTTACATTGCAGCCACCATCACAAAATCTCACCAAAGCAGCTACAATAACTACAGAGACCAACGTGAAAATACCTAAATACTCATCATAAAACATTTATGAAAAATACACAGCGTACAGCAAATGAAAGACCAACATCTTGTGAATCCAGCCAATATGTCAGATTTTTTAAGTGTTTTACAGCGAAAACACAATATAGCATTATATTAGCTTACTACAATAGCCAACCACACAGCAGCATTGATTCATGCACGTTAGCGATAGCGAATAAACCAGCAAAAGATATAAAAAATTTCACTAACCTTCTCAAAACTTCATCAGATGACAGTCCTATAACATCATATTACACAATACATATATGGTTTGTTCGAAAATTTGCATATTTAGCGGCACAAATCGTGGTTATACAATGAGAATAGTAGCCAAACTGCAAACAAAATGTCGGGAGAAATCTTGGGAGAGGCACCTAATCTAATCAATAACTAATCATAAACTTGACTAAAAAATACAGGTTGGACAGCAAATGAAAGATACATTAGTTCTTAATGCAACCGCTGTGTTAGATTTTTTTTTATTAACGTTACTACGACATACAGCGTGCGTTAAAGCGAGACCGCACCGAAATTAATGGCGGAATAATAGTTTAACATTTTTCAACAGAACAACGAATTAACATCATAAATAGTTCTTACTATTTGATGAGCTTCCATCAGAATCTTGTGCAAGTTGTCCTTTGTCCAGAATAATCGTTGCTCGGTTGTAGATTGTCGTCTTCAACTTTGGAATTAGCAGCAAACATTAGCCATGTGGCGAAGACGTGTCCAACTCACCATAACGCAGCACAAATAAAATACCGAAAATCGCAATATACTGATATAAACTGATATAACTCGGTTTAAAATAACTACATTATGATGTTTTTAACACCTATATCGAATAAAATCAGAGCCGGATATATCTAACGCCTATAACGAGAGCTTTTCAGAATGCAATCCTGAGGTCTGTCTTGCGTCATGACGAACGTTGAAAAGACTGCACACCCGGTTTCAAGAGCTTTTGTACGGCCTCAGATCTACCTAGACACCCCATTCCAATTCTCACTGCTTACTGACATCTAGGGGAAGGCGTATGCAGTGCATGTCGACCCATATATTACATGCAAATTAATAAACTGACCCTGGAACAGAGTGCCCGATTTCAGATTTCTCACTTCCTGACAGGAAGTTTGCTGCAAAATGAGTTCTGTTTTACTCACAGATATAATTCAAACAGTTGTAGAAACTAGAGAGTGTTTTCTATCCAATAGTAATTAATAATATGCATATTGTACGAGCTAGAATTGAGTACGAGGCAGTTTAATTTGGGAACAAATTTTTACAAAGTCGAAATGGCGCCCCCCTATTGAGAAAAGGTTTTAACAGAATATTAACTTTTAAAAGTGAGAATTTCAAAAGACAGTTACTTTAACACCGATATCAGCTTTAGGGAGCAGTAATAAAAACATTTATGACCACAAAATGGCTTCCCTCTTCCTGACACACCCACTTCCTATTTCATTCAAACCTGGAAGTGACTATGAGTGTGGCTAACATGTTGACCACACCGCTGCACCAGCAAAATACATTTAGTACATGTTAATCTATAATTTCATCCAAACTGCTCGCATGCTTTAACGAGCATCTGTGTAGCCAGTCTCTCCCATCTCCTCATTGGTTTTTAGGAGTTTATCGTCTTAAGGCTAGGGGGCACTTTTTTCACATTCGGATGAAAAGTGTGCCCAAAGTAAACTGCCTGCTACTCAGGCTCAGAAGCTAGGATATGCATATAATTGGTAGATTTGGATAGAAAACACTCTAAAGTTACTGTTAAAATTATGTCTGTGAGTATAACAGAACTTATTTGGCAGGTGAAACACCGAGGACAAACCATCCAGGAAAGATTTTTTTTGAGGTCACTCTCTTTTCAAATACTTTCTATGGGGAACTAGATTTCCAAGGCGCTTGCAGTTCCTATCGCTTCCACTAGATCTCAACAGTCTTTAGAAATTGGTTGATGTTTTTCCTTTGAGAAATGAAGAAGTAGCCATTTCCTTTCTGGGAGTCGAGCCAAGTGTACTGTTGTGGCGACCTGAAAGCTCGCTCCACTTTTTTTTCATCCGGTATTGAACACAGTTTATTCCGTCTTAAATTTAATTGATTATTTACGTTTAAAAATACCTAAAGTTGGATTAGGAAAGTTGTTTGAAATGTTTGGATCAAGTTTACAGGTAACTTATTCGATACTTTGTAGTCATGTTGCCGGAGTTGGAACCGGTTTATTTTCTGAATCAAAAGCGCCAAATAAATGGACATTTTGGGGATATAAAGATGGAATTTATCGAACAAAAGGACCATTTGTGATGTTTAATGGACATATTGGAGCGCCAACAGAAGAAGATCTTCAAAGGTAAGGCATGAATTATATCGTTATCTCTGACTTTTGTGTCCCGCGTGGCGGGTTGAAATATGATTTTCATGTGTTAGTTTGATGGGGTGCTGTCCTCAGATAATAGCATGGTTTGCTTTCGCCGTAAAGCCTTTTTGAAATCTGACACTGTGGCTGGATTAACAAGAAGTTAATCTTGAAACCGATGTATAACACTTGATTTATGAATTATTATTATGAGTATTTCTGTTTTTAAATTTCGCACGCTGCTATTTCACTGGGTGTTGTCAAATCAATCCCGTTAACGGGATTGGCGCGCGAAGGGATCACTAAGAATACCCATGTGTGTGATTAAAAGCTGAACTAAGGTCCAGACTCCAGACCAGTTGATGGTGGGAATGTACCTTAAAGTTGGTTGCCAACTGCCAGATAACAAAACATTAATTTGGTTTCCCTTTTTACCTGTGGATTAATTGTCAGAGTAGAGAACACACAATTTTGTGTGACTCAAAATGGTTCCAAATTCTACAAAGATCCAGGAAAAAAAGGACCTTATGCATTTCAGGTAACATAACAACCCAATGTTTAATTATATCCCAGGACAAATTAGCTAGCAACAGCAAGTTAGCTAGCTAAATATTCATGAATGTTTCATGTGTTTCGACCTGTCGGCAAAGTAATAAAGTTGGTTCAGAGTTCGTTTTGATATTTCAACCTGCCAGTCTTGATTTTGTCTGGTGTGAATGGACAAAATCAACATGCATACAATGGCGGACGCACACGCATGCTCTGTGTAGTCAGCATGTAAGGTGTGATCAGAGCCTAAAGCCAGCACACAGAACTCAGTGGAAGGCACAATGGAACCTTATGGGTTACAAACAGTATTATTTATCTCTGGCCCCTATACGTCATACATACACTTTACTGATTCAATGCTGAATTATACATCCTATTCCTTTGTGTAACAGTGAGCAGAATGATACGTAGAATCAGGTAAGCTATATGAGGGGGAGTGAAAGCCCAGTTAAAGTATTTGAAAGAAAAAACAATTGTACTTGAACCAAGGTCCGCCCTTCATGTTCTTTCTATCTGTCATTCTTTCTTTCCATATCTACTTTGCGAGACCGGTGGAAGTGCATACGCTTATTTACCAGACTACACTGAAAGAATAAAATTTATTTGTAAAAGGGGGAAAGGTAAGGTGCTGGTGCATGTTTTTTATAGAATGGATTGTCCAGCATCTTTGAATGCTGTTAGATTTCTCCTGGCCCTACACATCTCAGTAATGGAAAACAAGCCAATCAATTTCAAGGACTGTGAAGTGGGAGAGGTGTGTGTTTGTGTCTGCGTGTACAGTACATGCTTGCATGTGTATATGTGCATCTGGGCACGTATGCAAGCAGAGGGGGAATGGATGACTCAGGGAGGCATGACGTGTCACTCTTTAAAATAAATGCACCCGGGGCGCCTGTTCCGAAGGCCATCCTTTACGCTGTGATTGAATTGATAGACTCTGGTGAATCCGAGCTCGCTGACACTGGGAACTACTGACTATTTACTCCCCGGGCTTCGCCCTAATGGAGTCAAATTGAGAGGATATTGAGACGACCAACCACCTAAATAAACCGAGAGATATTAAAGCAGTAGATTAACTTTATACGCACACTATCCAGACTTTTATTTCCCAGATCTGGAACCCCAGATTGCCTTCTGAAAAGCTTTCGGAATACACGGTAGATATCTCCGGCTCTGATTTTATTTGATAGATGTGATAAAAACATCATAAAGTAGTTTTTTTCAACCGAGTTGTATCAGTTTATTGAACGTTTATTGCGAGTTTTGGAATTTTCTTTTCTTTGCGTCAGGTGAAGTTGGGCACGTTTGCGCCACATGGCTAGCTATGGTTGCTAATTCGACAGGAGAAGAGGACATTCTAAAACCAAACAACGATTATTCTGGACCAAGGACTCCTTGTACAAGATTCTGATGGAAGCTCAGCAAAAGTAGGAACCATTTATGATGTTATTTCGTATTTCTGTGGAAAATGTTTAGTTCTATTTTCCGCCCTTATTGCGGGCGCTGTCTCGCTATAACGTAAGCTGTTTGTTATGGTAAAGTTATTTTTAAAAATCTAACACGGCGATTGCATTAAGAACTAGTGTATCTTTCATTTGCTGTCCAACATGTATTTTTTAGTAAAGTTTATGATGAGTTATTTGGTCAGATTAGGTGAGTGTCAGAAATATATCCGGACATTCTGGGAAAAAGTTGCTACATTTTCACAATGTATAACCACGGTTTTCAGCTCTAAATATGCACATTTTCGAACAAAACATAAGTGTATTGTATAACCTGATGTTATAAGACTGTCATCTGATGAAGTTGGTCAAGGTCGTGATTAATTTTATATCTTTTGCTGTTTTTTTGTGATCGCTACCTATGCGGTGAATGAATGCGGTTGTGTGTTTGGCTATTGTGGTAAGCTAATATAATGCTATATTGTGTTTTCGCTGTAAAACACTTAAAAAATCGGAAATATTGGCTGGATTCACAAGATGTTTATCTTTCATTTGCTGTACACCATGTATTTTTCATAAATGTTTTATGATGAGTATTTATGTATTTCACGTTGCTCTCTGTAATTATTGGCTGTCTGCTTTGGTGATATTTTTGATGGTAGCTGCAATGTAAAACTATGATTTATACCTCAAATATGCACATTTTCGAACAAAACATAGATTTATTGTATAACATGTTATAAGACTGTCATTTGATGAAGTTGTTTCTTGGTTAGTGACTAATTATATCTCTATTTGGTCGGTTTTGTGATAGCTATCTATGCGGTAAAAAAATTGTGAAAATATGCGGTTGAGTCTTTTGCTATTGTGGTTAGCTAATAGAAATACATATTGTGTTTTCGCTGTAAAACATTTAAAAAATCGGAAATGATGGCTGGATTCACAAGATGTGTATCTTTCATTTGCTGTATTGGACTTGTGATTTCATGATATTTATATGCTAGTATTTACTTGTGGCGCTATGCTAGGCTATGTTAGTCAGCTTTTTACTGATGAGGATGCTCCCGGATCCGGGATGGTGATGAAGTAGAAGTTAAAGCAGCAATCTACCTCACCAAGCAATGTGAGAAGAATAAGAGCACCACATTGAAGGTGCCCAGCAACACCCGTTGGGTGGTGTTGTCATCATGTTTGACAGTCTCCTGGAGGGGAAGGAGTCTCACCAAGAAATGGTCATATCAAAGTTTGCCGATATGGACAGCCCCATCAAGAGGATCCTGCTGGATGATGTATTTTGGGAGAGAGTGGTAATCAGCCTGAAACTCCTGAAACCTATAGTGGTAGCCATTGCACGGATTGAGGGAGACAATGCCATCGTGTCTGATGTTTAGACTCTGCTTGCAGATGTAAGAGAAGAAATCCATACTGCCCTGCCCACTTCACTGTTGCTCCAAGCAGAGGAAACTGCAGTTTATGAAATACTTCAAAAAGTGTGAAGACTTCGGCATGAAGCCCATATACAGGATGAAGGCATCCCATCTTGTGCAGAGATCAACAAGGCCTATGGTGTCATCACTACCATGTCTCGCCACCTTGGCTTGGATGAGGGCAAGGTTCTTGGCAGTCTGGCAAAGTACACTTCCAAGCAAGGGCTTTGGGATGGAGATGCAATATGGCAGTCGTTCCAACATATCTCATCAGCCACCTGGTAGAAAGGACTTTGTGGATCTGAGGCTCTTTCCCCTGTTGCCTCTATGATCCTCCAAATCCCACCAATATCAGCCGCCTCGGAGTCTTTGTTCAACTGGTCTTTGTTTGGGAACACACACACCAAAGCATGCAACAGGATGACCATTACAAGGGTTGAAAAATTGGTGACCATCCGGGCAAATTTGAGACTTTTTGAGCCTGAAATGAGCCATCCTCAACAAGGTTGGGAAGTGACAGTGAAGATGAGGCCTCAGAGTCTGATGTTCAAGAGGTGGACATTGAGGAGGTAGAGGGAGAAGACATGGAAGCCTGAGAGGAAGACAACCAAAGCTTTAGTTTCTAGATTATCATTTTACAGATGTATGTTGAAAATGTTTTTGGGAGATGCGATGGATCATTGGGTATCATTAAATATTCCCTTTCTTTTGTTGTTCAGTGAAATCATCCCATGTGAATCAACTCATTTAATTAAAGTTCAATTTGTAACTAAATTGTTTTTTTTAAATGATTTTATTTTATTATTTGTATTTTCTATTGGAAGGATTTAATAATTTACAATTATGTCTACTTATGAAGGTTCATGTAAAAGGTTTATGTTTCTGTCTCCATATGATATGGTAAATATATCTAATGCAAAAAACATCTACATTTAAATGGTATTAATATTAATTTGCATACATTTCTGTTAATTCCCATATACTCCCATTAATTTCCATTTATCCCGATACATTCCCATGGAAAGTTTCCACCTCTGAATATTCCCCAAAATGTGCAACCCTAGTAGAGTTCAGTACCGTACATCACAGTACAGTAAAGTAGAGAATAGTACAGTACAGTACTAGGGTTGGGCAATATTATGATAGCAGCGTCTATCGACAATGATTGATTGATGGTGGTGAAATCATGATGTGGCAGCCTATTTGAACTCGACTGGTGTCACGCAGCGAAAAACTGAGTCTTGCAGTGGTCATGACTCTCTCTCTCCTTGGTGAGGATCAATGGTGCCCCCCCTCTCCTGAATGATCGATGGTGATGAAATCGTGATGTGACAGCCTATTTGAACTTCAACTGAGTCTTGCTGAAAAACTCTCCACAGGAGAGGAGAGGGGACGGTTTTATGACTTAACAGCCGGTCAAAAATTTTGAGAGAACTTTCTCTTTCTTGCCCTGCAGCATTGGGAAGTTAAAAATACCTTTGTTACAGAGAGACTTGTGCCGCCAAAAACTCCAACGTCCAAAGTGGATAATGGAACAATATTTATAACTTAAAGATTGTGGGAAATGGTCAGTGGGGACTTAAAAAATTATCTTGTCACATTGTCATTAAATATAGTATATTATGGTAATGGTAACTCTGAAAGTGTACGTGTCTTATGTATCAGGTTTACATCTAAATGTTGTAAAAATTATATGATTAAATATGAGAATACTTTTGTGAAAATACCAATGTGATTTTAGCCTTCTAAATGAGAATTGTTTTTTATCTAAACTTGTGCCCAGTCAGTAGCCACACCCCAGTGAGCTCAGAGATCATGCCAGCATGATGGAATTTGGTCAGAGTGCTTAAATGGAATCGCTAAGAATTAACATACAGACCAGCGTGACAGACAGTGTGAGCTGAACGTTACGAAATGGTTGGAATCTATGAAAACCAGACCAAAACATGCTGAGTTGCTTCTGGCGTGTAAAGTGGACGGGAGCTTAACCCTAAGACCAGAGACCAGAAAGTGTGGAGCGGTGGCTACACGTTGAAATGGTTAGAAACTTTGTACTGAGACCAGACAGCGTGGAGCGGTGACTACACGGCAGAAAATGGTTTAAACTCTACAGACCAGCCAACGTACAGCGCGAGGTGAACATTACGAAAGGGTTAGAAGCACTGAAACTCTCAACACGAGTGAAGAAGGTAAAGACTGGACCAGAACATTCACAGTCTACAGCTGTGCATGAAAAAGTGGTCATAGAACTTTGACTATAGACTCTGAGATAACTGTTGGTATGCCTGAAGTATCTATTCTAACGAACACTCCAAGACCAGAGAAGCTCAAAAACTAAGAAGGATATTGTGACCTCTGGTGGACAACCAGAGCCTTACATTGAGCCACTACCCATAGACGGATTGATTGGTTTCAACAGAGAGACGATGAGCAGTGGTTATGGTGCTAAGTATTCGTATTTCCATGAGCGTAGCTTCCAAATGTATGTATGATAAGTTGACTCACTTTGTCTCTCCCTCTCTTTATCTTTCCCCACCCCCTTTCCATTGTGTAACAAGCCGTCATATCGTGTCAGTCCATTAGGGACTTTTATCTCATGTAAGTGTGTATGATATTCTGTGTTATTATTTCGTTAGTTAGTTAGTTAAAACTTCTTTGTGACTGGGGGGCAGTATTGAGTAGCTTGTATGAATAAGGCGCCCAGAGTAAACTGCCTGCTACTCAGGCCCAGAAGCTAAGATATGCATAGTATTAGTAGATTTGGATAGAAAACACTCTGAAGTTTCTCAAACTGTTTGAATGATGTCTTTGAGTTTAACAGAACTCGTATGGCGGGCAAAAACCTGAGAAAAAATCCAACCAGGAAGTAGGAAATCTGAGTTTTGTAGTTTTTCAAGTCATTGCCTATCCAATATACAGTGGGATATTGGTCATATTGCACTTCCTAAGGCTTCCACTCAATGTCAACAGTCTTTAGAAACTTGTTTGATGCTTCTACTGTGAAGGAGGTGGGAATGAAGAATCTTTGAGTCATGGGTCTGGCAGAGTGCCATGAGCTGACCAGGCGCGTTCACGTGAGAGAGTTAGCTTGCGTTCCATTGCACTTCTGAAGACAAAGGAATTCTCCGGTTGGAACATTATTGAAGATTTATGTTAAAAACATCCTAAAGATTGATTCTATACTTCGTTTGAGATGTTTCTACGAACTGTAATATGACTTTTCGTCTGAACTTTCGCATGGACTTGCCCTCGCGTCGTGAGTTTGGATTGTGTACTGAACGCGTGAACAAAAAGGAGGTATTTGGACATAAATGATGGACTTTATGGAACAAATCAAACATTTATTGCGGAACTGGGATTCCTGGGAGTGCATTCTTTTTTTCAATTTAAAGATTTATTAAGTTTTCTTGTTTTTCAATCAACCAACAAAACACATTCCACATTCACAGATGTGACAGACTTAAACATATTTTTTTTTAGATAATATTAATAATAATTTAAAAAAAAAGTATAATATATATTAAAAAAAATATATATATTTTTTTTTGTTTGTTTGTTATATATATATATATATACACACATATCATACATATACACATATACATACATATACACACAAAAAATAATTATTAAAAAATAAAAAATAAATATGTATATAAAACTTGCAGCAGCACTATCTAGGTTCTTATTAGCTTTTTCCAGCCTTAGCTGAGACGACGAGCAAATAATTCTTTTTTAGATTTTACAGCACCTTACACAACATGTATCTGCTCATTTCTCTAATCACCCCATTCACTCTGTCCAATTTGAAATATAGTTGAGTAGTGGAGACCAGAGTCTATTAAACTTGGGCTGTCTCTTGCGGAGGTCATAAGTGAGCTTTTCAAGAGGGAGAAAGTCAACAATTTGGTCAATCCAAAATTTAAATGTAGGAGAGGTATTAGAGGCCCACAATAGAATAATACATTTCTTAGCAAAGTATGTAATAGTCATAAGCAAATTTTCTCTGTCAGGATCAAGAAAAAAGTCCTGCTGGGCATTAAGAAGATAGATACACGGGGTCATATCAAACTGTACATCTAGTATTTTTTTGTGCAGCAGTATGTATAGATTGCCAAAATCTGGCAATCTCTCTACAGCTCCAAAATACACACATATAGGTTCCACTTTCAGAGGTACATCTTTTACAGTTAGAAGATATGTATGTTTTCATTCTATGAAGTCTCAAAGGAGCGTAATAAAATGTGTACAAAAATGTGTAATTAGATTCTTTCATTTTTACATTAGTAGAGGAGCAGTATACCCTGTCGCAAACCTCCGCCCATAACTCATCACTGATAGTCAGACCAAGGTCCTTTTCCCAGATTATTTTCAAAGGAGTAAAGGAAGAGCATCCTTTCTCAGAAAGGAGTTTATAGATATAAGATATTTTGCCTTTAATGGATTGTGCTGTGACAAGAAGGGTTTCAACTTCATTCAACTGAGTTCTAAACCTCCTCTTGGAAGTAAATGAGGAAATTACATGTCTAATTTTAAGATTTTTTTTTTTTTAATGGATTTTGGCACATTGAATTCACTGCAGAGCTCTTGAAAGGATTTCAGTGTAGTGGTTTTCTGATGAAATAGGTCTGAAAAGTTTCTGATTCCTAGAGTATGTCAAAGATTAAAGTTGGCATCCCTCAGGGCTTTTGGCAAGTCTGGGTTGCCTACTATAGGCGAGTGTGAACATATTTGGGAGGAAATGCCCAGGTATTTCTTACAGTCCCCCCACGCTAGTAGGGTGCTGTAAATCACAAAAGGTTTTGGCTATGTTGCCCACTTCACTAAAGTTATTAATGAATATAATTGAGCTTAGGGGCAATGAACCACAGGATTGTGCTTCTATCTGAATCCACGTTGACTCTTGTCTATTTGTGATCCATGTTAGCATGTTGCGGATTTGGGCAGACCAGTAGTACAACTGAAGGGAAGGAAGGGCAAGACCACCCTTAGATTCAAGTTTCAATAGAGTGGAGAACTTTATCCTAGGTTTTTTATTGCCCCATATAAATTTGGTGATGCTTTGGTTAGTTGTTTTGAAAAAGGAAGCTGGGAGATAGCATGGGAGCATCTGAAATAAATAGTTCAGTCTAGGGAGGATGTTCATACGGATTGCATTAATTCTTCCTACTAAGCTAATTGGGAGGGAGATCCAGGTTTGGAGATCGTTCTTGATTTGATCCAGAATTTTCCTTGAAAAGGCTATTCAGATCTGGTGTTTTGAAGATCCCAAGGTATTGAAAACCCTGTGTCTTCCATTGGAATGGACATAGTGTCTTCATAGAGCTGGTGAGTGTAAAATTGAGAGGGCAGACAGTGTATTTGTTCAAATTGATCTTATAACCTGAACACTTGCCATACTGAGCAATTGTGTCTAAAATGGGAAGGATTTCTCAGATTGGATATGTAGAGCAAGACATCATCGGCGTAAAGCGAAATCTTGTGCTGCAGGCCACCTGCAGAAACACCCATAATACTTGGATTGCTCCTTATCAACTCTGCCAGAGGCTCCGCCCCCAACAAGTAGAGCAGGAGGGACAGCCTGCACCCTTGTCTTGTGCCCCGTCCCAAAGGGAATCTGTCAGAGTTCAGTCCGTTAGTAGTCACCATGGCATTTGGATGAGAGTATAGTGATTTGATCCATTGAATAAAGTTTGGGCCCATATTGAACTTTTCTAAGACTGAAAACAGAAAGCTCCACTCCATCCTGTCGAACGCCTTCTCAGCATCCAGTGAAGCCAACAGGACAGGGGTCTTCTGTGCGTTTACTTGATCAATAATATCAAAAAGACGGCGAATGTTATCTGAAGAGTATCTGTCTCTAATAAATCCAGTTTGGTCCGCTTTTATTATTTTGGGAAGAAGAGTGTTTAGTCTTTTGGCGAGCAATTTGGTAATTATTTTGTAGTCGAAATCCAACAAGCTTATGGGCCGGAAGGAGGAGCAGGATAGGGGGTCCTTGTCTTTTTTGAGCAACACTGTAATGCGAGCTGTGTGCATTGAGTCTGGGAGAACTCAGTTTTTGCAAAAATCCTCCAGCATTGGTATGAAAATAGGGCTAAGCTGGGGCCAAAAAGCTTTGTAGAACTGTCTGGGAAATCCATCTGGGCCTGGGGACTTATTAGGTGGCATGGAGGTAATTGCCTCCAGGATCTCCTCAGGAGTGAAGGGGGAGTTGAGATCTTCTTGGTCGGTCTCTGATAGTTTAGGTAGCAAGATTCCCTCTAGGAAGGAGTGGAGTTCTGCCGCTGTGTGTTTTCTCTCAGAGGTATATAGTTTGCAGTAAAAATCATGGGTTAAATTTATATTTTTTGGGTCGTATGTGACCTCGTCCTCTGCTGTTCGGATAGCCATGATTGTACGCTCTGACTGCTCTTTTTTAAATTGGTAAGCAAGCAATCTACTCTGCCTATTGCTATACCCATGGTATTTCTGTTTAGTAAAGACAACTTTTTTTAATTGGTAAGCAAGCAATCTACTCTGCCTATTGCTATACTCATGGTATTTCTGTTTAGTAAAGAAAACTTTTTTTTATCTCCCAGCTATAGTCCAAATTCAGTTTGGCTTTGGCTGCTTTAAGTTGACTCCAGGAGGTGCTGTCTGGGGATGGTTTATGTACTTTTTCACAGCGTTCCAGCTCCCCCATTTCTTTTTTCTTAGAGGAAGCATATGAAATTAGATGACCTCTTAGTGGGGCTTTAGCGGCGTCCCACATTGTGGCCGGAGAAACAGGAGAATCTTTGTTGTCTTGTGTGTAGTTGTCTATCCATGTAGTTACCAATGTATGGAACGCTTCGGTTGATAACATGGAGGTGTTGAATTTCCAGCTCTTTGACCTCGGGATGTTTTTGCAGACGTCAAAGCGGAGGTGGACAAAGGCGTGATCTGAAAGTGCTATCGGTCCGATTGTACACGTGGCTGAATTTATGAAACTCTTTGGGATAAAAATGTAATCTATACAGGAGTAGGTGTTATGGACATTAGAGTAGTATGTATAGTCCATAGATGAGCTATTAGTCTCTCTCCAGATATCTATCAGTCCCATCTCTTTAGTAAGAGAGTTCAACATCTTTGCAGATCTAGGATTTGTGGTGGGGACTTGAGATGATTTCTCTAGGGTTGGGTTAAGGGCTCAATTAAAATCTCCGGCCACCACGTCAAAGGAAACACAATGCTCATTGAACAGGGTTATCATTTTTGACATGAAAGCAGGAGTATCTGTGTTAGAGGTGTATATGTTTAAGATAGTAATTGGTTGTCCATACAGTGACCCAGTTATCAAAATAAATCTCCCCTCCGGATCAGATGTGTTTTTGTCAATTATGAATGACACATTCTTATGGATAAGTATGGCTGTACCTCTATTGTTTGATTTGAAAGATGAGAAATACACCTGTCCCACCCAAGCTTTGCGGAGTGTGGCATGTTCGGCATCACAGAGGTGTGTCTCTTGTAATAATGCGATGTCTGCTTTTTCCTTTTTTAGAGCACATAGTATCTTTTTCCGTTTTATTGGATGACCTAGACCATGGCAGTACCATGTCAATAGATTTAAGGTACTAGTCATCGTCATCGAACAGTAATCGAACATTAGTGCAAGTCATCTCTGGGTAAAGGTGGATAATAGTTATAGCTGCGTTCACATAAAAGGAAAATAAATGGTGTACATAAAATAATAATCTCTGTACACCCCAGCCGAGTTCCCAAACAACTCGACGTATCCCGTTGGATCTATTACCCCGCTCATTCTCAATTCTGTGTTCCGAAAAAAAAAAAAAAACGGGAACAGTTAGCAACGCAAAACGTCTCCCCCTCCCCACCAAAGAAATGCCACATCCTCTCCTCTCCGCCTCGCATTGAGTAAATGACAACGTAGCCCCAGTCCAGACCACATTAAAAGAGGGAGAAAATAAAATCAATAGCCCAGCCTACATATACCTCCCCCAAGGGACATAGGGAACCACAAGTAATAATAGCAACAAAAAAAAGGGAAATAAAACTAGGCTGAAACGTTAGTAGGCCTAGGTTAGGCTATAGAGCCTATGCTTCTCAGCTAAAGGAAGATAAATATAGATTAGACGGCTATAATGACATTTAGCGTGGCGGGTGGGTCTTTGGATATTGGCTATATGTTGTCTTACCTCCTTTAGTGATAACAGTAATCGCATTTAGTCATTGGTCCATTTCTCATTGACCGGGATTGTCTTTCAAAAACGTTTTGCCTCTTCGGGAGTTTTGAAGTGTCGCAGGGCTCCTTGGTGAAGAATCCTGAGCTCGTTTAGGTATTTGAATCCCCTGATGATGCCTCGGTCAATGGTGTATTTCTTCACCTCGTCAAACTCTCTGCTCTTTCGGCGTATTCCAGCTTACAGGTCCTGGTGTAAAGTGAGTTTGGCGTTTCCCACAGTAATGGTGTTGATTTTCGCCGCCTGTAGGCCTCGTTCCTTGTCGGTGAATCTCAGGAAACGTATGGTGATTGGGCGCGGTGGTTGTCTGGCTGCTGGTGGGGGCCTCAGTGCTCGTTGAACTCTCTTTCTCAATGGGCCTGTCGGTGGACAGGTGGAGCCATTCGGGAAGTTTTTCTTGCAGGTAGCGGATCAGTGGCATGTTTCCTTCTTCTTTTTCGCCCAGATTTAATAGAACACAATTATTCCTTCGCCCCCTGTTTTCCAGGTCCTCTGTTTTCTCTTCCAGATGCTCTATTTTCTTTTTAGCATATGCTATTGTTTCCATGGCGTCTGTCAATAAGTTTTTCATGGATAGGATTCGCCCCTCTAGCTCGTCCAGGCGCCCCGCGTTTATGGTTATCTTGTTGTTGATGTCAGGCAAAGCATTTTCCAGGATTGTCACCTTGCCCCCTATCACACTGAGCTGAGAGTTAACCTTTTCTCAATAGGGGGGCGCCATTTCGACTTTGTAAAAATTCGTTCCCAAATTAAACTGCCTCGTACTCAATTCTTGCTCGTACAATATGCATATTATTATTACTATTGGATAGAAAACACTCTCTAGTTTCTAAAAGCGTTTGAATTATATCTGTGAGTAAAACAGAACTTTGCAGCACACTTCCTGTCAGGAAGTGAGAAATCGGAAATCGGGGGCTCTGTTCCAGGGTCAGTTTATTAATTTGCATGTAATCTATGGGTCTACATGCACTGCATACGCCTTCCCCTAGATGTCAGTAAGCAGTGAGAATTGGAATGGGGTGTCTAGGTAGATCTGAGGACGAACAAGAGCTCTTGGAACCGGGTGTGCAGTCTTTTCTATGTTCGTCATGACGCGAGACAGACCTCAGGATTGCGTCCTGAAAAGCTGTTGTTATAGGCGCTAGATATTTCCGGCTCTGATTTTATTCGATATACGTGTTAAAAACATCATAATGTAGTTATTTTTAACCGAGTTATATCAGTTTGTATCAGTATATTGCGATTTTCGGGATTTTTCTTTGTTCTGCGTTATGCTGAGTTGGACACGTTTGCACCACATGGCTAATGTTTGCTGCTAATTCCACAGTTGAAGACGACCTTCTACAACCGAGCAACGATTATTCTGGACAAATGACAACTTGTACAAGATTCTGATGGAAGCTCATCAAATAGTAAGAACTATTTATGATGTTAATTCGTAATGTCTGTCGAAAAAGTTAAACTATTATTCCGCCATTAATTTCGGTGCGGTCTCGCTTTAACGCACCGATGTACTACGTATGTCGTAGTAACGTTAATTTTAAAAATCTAACACAGCGGTTGCATTAAGAACTAATGTATCTTTCATTTGCTGTCCAACCTGTATTTTTTAGTCAAGTTTATGATTAGTTATTGATTAGATTAGGTGCCTCTCCCAAGATTTCTCCCGACATTTTGTTTGCAGTTTGGCTACTATTCTCATTGTATAACCACGATTTGTGCCGCTAAATATGCACATTTTCGAACAAACCATATATGTATTGTGTAATATGATGTTATAGGACTGTCATCTGATGAAGGTTTGAGAAGGTTAGTGAAAAAAATTATATCTTTTGCTGGTTTATTCGCTATCGCTAACGTGCATGAATCAATGCTGCTGTGTGGTTGGCTATTGTAGTAAGCTAATATAATGCTATATTGTGTTTTCGCTGTAAAACACTTAAAAAATCTGAAATAAGCCTCCCGGGTGGCGCAGTGGTCTAGGGCACTGCGATGCAGTGCCCTAGACCACTGCGCCACCCGGGAGGCTTATTTCAGATTTTTTAAGTGTTTTACAGCGTTCGCGCCCAGGCTCTGTCGCAGCCGGCCGCGACCGGGAGGTCCGTGGGGCGACGAACAATTGGCATAGCGTCGTCCGGGTTAGGGAGTGTTTTGCCGGTAGGGATATCCTTGTCTCATCGCGCTCCAGCGACTCCTGTGGCGGGCCGGGCGCAGTGCGCGCTAACCAAGGGGGCCAGGTACACGGTGTTTCCTCCGACACAGTGGTGCGGCTGGCTTCCGGGTTGGAGGCGCGCTGTGTTAAGAAGCAGTGCGGCTTGGTTGGGTTGTGCTTCGGAGGACGCATGGCTTTCGACCTTCGTCTCTCCCGAGCCCGTACGGGAGTTGTAGCGATGAGACAAGATAGTAATTACTAGCGATTGGATACCACGAAAATTTAAAAAATATATATATATATATTGGCTGGATTCACAAGATGTTTGTCTTTCATTTGCTGTACACTGTGTATTTTTCATAAATGTTTTATGATGAGTATTTAGGTAATTCACGTTGGTCTCTGTAGTTATTGTAGATGCTTTGGTGAGATTTTGTGATGGTGGCTGCAATGTAAAACTATGATTTATACCTGAAATATGCACATTTTTCGAACAAAACATATGCTATACAATAAATATGTTATCAGACTGTCATCTGATGAAGTTGTTTCTTGGTTAGTGACTATTTATATCTTTATTTGGTCGAATTTGTGATAGCTACCTATGCAGTAAAAAAATACCCTCCCTAGAAGCCTATGTTTCAGACATAAGGAAGTGGATGGCTGCAAACTTTCTAATTTTAAACTCGGACAAAACAGAGATGCTTATTCTAGGTCCCAAGAAACAAAGAGATCTTCTGTTGAATCTGAAATTAATCTTGATGGTTGTATAGTCGTCTCAAATAAAACTGTGAAGGACCTCGGTGTTACTCTGGACCCTGATCTCTCTTTTGACGAACATATCAAGACTGTTTCAAGGACAGCTTTTTTCCATCTACGTAACATTGCAAAAATCTAAATCTTTCTGTCCAAAAATTATTGCAGAAAAATGTATCCATGCTTTTTTTACTTCTTGGTTAGACTACTGCAATGCTCTACTTTCCGGCTACCCGGATAAAGCACTAAATAAACTTCAGTTAGTGCTAAATATGGCTGCTAGAATCCTGACTAGAACCAAACAAATGTATCATTTTACTCCAGTGCTAGCCTTCCTACACTGGCTTCCTTATGGCTGGGATCCCGTTAACCTTTTCTCAATACAGGGGGTGCTGTTTCCACTTTGGAAAATATTGTCTCCAAATTAAACTGCCTCATACTCAATTCTTGCTCGTACAATATGCATATTATTATTACTATTGGATAGAAAACAATCTCTAGTTTCTAAAACCGTTTGAATTATGTCTGTGGGTGAACCAGAACTCTTTCTACAGCGAAAATTATGACAGGACATGCGAAGCTCTGAAAAATAGTCTCTGATCTCGGATCAGTTTTAAGCTCTGTGTATGCCCTATGGATCGAAATGAACTGCACCCGCCTTCCCCTGGATGTCAGTAACCAATGAGAAGTGGAATGGCGTCTCTAGGTGTTTCTCAGAGTTTATAAAAGGGAATGGAGTGAGATGACCCTTCTTTTCGACGCTCGCCAGGACGCAAGGGAGGACATCAGAATCGCATGCTCAAAAGCTCTCGTTATTGATCAAAGATATATCCGTCTGTGATTTAATTCGATATACAGTGGGGAGAACAAGTATTTGATACACTGCCGATTTTGCAGGTTTTCCTACTTACAAAGCATGTAGAGGTCTGTCATTTTTATCATAGGTACACTTCAACTGTGAGAGACGGAATCTAAAACAAAAATCCAGAAAATCACATTGTATGATTTTTAAATAATTAATTTGCATTTTATTGCATGACATAAGTATTTGATCACCTACCAACCAGTAAGAATTCCGGCTCTCACAGACCTGTTAGTTTTTCTTTAAGAAGCCCTCCTGTTCTCCACTCATTACCTGTATTAACTGCACCTGTTTGAACTCGTTACCTGTATAAAAGACACCTGTCCACACACTCAATCAAACAGATTCCAACCTCTCCACAATGGCCAAGACCAGAGAGCTGTGTAAGGACATCAGGGATAAAATTGTAGACCTGCACAAGGCTGGGATGGGCTACAGGACAATAGGCAAGCAGCTTGGTGAGAAGGAAACAACTGTTGGCGCAATTATTAGAAAATGGAAGAAGTTCAAGATGACGGTCAATCACCCTCGGTCTGGGGCTCCATGCAAGATTTCACCTCGTGGGGCATCAATGATCATGAGGAAGGTGAGGGATCAGCCCAGAACTACACGGCAGGACCTGGTCAATGACCTGAAGAGAGCTGGGACCACAGTCTCAAAGAAAACCATTAGTAACACACTACGCCGTCATGGATTAAAATCCTGCAGCGCACGCAAGGTCCCCCTGTTTAACTTCTTGCAACTATAGGGGGTGCTGTTCTGCATTAGCATATTTGGGTCTCCAAATTAAACTGCCTCGTGCTAAATTCTTGATCGTACAATATGCATATTATTGTTATTATTGGATAGAAAACACCTTCTAGTTTCTATAGAAGTTGGAATTTTGTCTCTGAGTGGTACAGAACAATATCTACAGCACTTTTCATGACAGGAGTCAGATTTCAGAATTTTTTACCCCTGATCTGGAGTCTGTTTTTAAGGCGACAGTGAATGCTATGAAGAAACCGACACTGCCTACGTCTTCCTCTGGGTGTCTGTACGTCATCACGTTTTGAATGGAGTCTATTGCACAATCCCAGCCCATATAAAACCACAAAACGTGGGAGCACCTCCCTCTCTTCTCCGCGCGCCACAAGCAAGATAGGCATCGGACCTGCCTCATTCCAAATCGTTGTTTAACTAGTTAGATTTCTCCGGTCATGTTTTCAGTCGTTATAGTTGTTAAAAACATCATAATGTAGTTAATTTGAACCGTTTTATAGCAATTTATATCCGTTTAGTGCGATTTTGAGGAATTTCTTTGTCGTGCCCTTTTTAGCTTTGGAAACGTTTCGGGGTGTCGGTCGTTGGTGGTGGACATTTCGAAGGACAGAGGACATCTATCGACCAAAAGACGTTTATAACATAGAAAGGATACATTGCCCAAGAATATGATGGAAGAACAGCTCAAAGTAAGCAATATTTAATATGATAAATTGTTGTTCTGTCGAAATATTTTAAACGCATATTTCGCCATTTTGTTTGTTATCGCGTCACTTGGCGAACCCTGTATTGAAAAGTAAGGATAATTTTAAAAATGTAAGTCAGCGGTTGCATTAAGAACTAATTTGTCTTTCGATTCCTGTCAACCCTGTATTTTTTAGTCAAGTATATGATTAGCTTTCAATTAAACTAGATCACTCTGATAGATGACGTCAGACATATTGAGGCTTGATTTCCTAGTATTTTTATTGTGTAACCACGGTTTTGTATGGCTAAATATGCACCTTTTCGAACAAACTGTATATGTATGTTGTAAAATGATGTTACAGGAGTGTCATCTGAAGAATTCTGAGAAGGTTAGTGAAAAAATTAATATATTTTGGCGGTGATTACGTTATAGCGCTCTTTGGCTGGAATCGATGCTCTGGTAACGTTTGCACATGTGGTATGCTAACTTATCGATTTATTGTGTTTTCGCTGAAAAACGCTTAGAAAATCTGAAATATGGTCTGAAATCACAAGAACTGGGTCTTTCCATTGCTATGCTTTGTCTATTTTTATGAAATGTTTTATGATGAGTAAATTGGTCATACACGTTGCTCTATCTAGTAATTCTAGTCGATTTGTGATGGTCGGTGCAATTGTAAACTGTGATTTCTACCTGAAATATGCACTTTTTTCTAACAAAAACTATCCTATACCATGAATATGTTATCAGACTGTCATCTGAAGAGGTTTTTTCTTGGTTAGTGGCTATCAATATCTTAGTTGAGCCGAATTGGTGATAGCACCTGAAGGAGTAAGAAACTGATGGAGTTAGAATAGTGGTGTATTTTGCTAACGTGTTTAGCTAATAGATTTACATATTTTGTCTTCCCTGTAAAACATTTGAAAAATCTGAAATGGTGGCTTTATTCACAAGATCTGTATCTTTCATCTGGTGTCTTGGACTTGTGATTTAATGATATTTAGATGCTACTATCTACTTGTGAAGCTATGCTAGCTATGCTAATCAGTGTGTGGGGGGGGTGGGGGGTGATCCCGGACCCGGGGTAGAGGCTCGTGAAAGGTTAAGCCAGTGCATGTCCAGGCCCGTCTGAAGTTTGCCAATGACCATCTGGATGATCCAGAGGAGGAATGGGAGAAGGTCATGTGGTCTGATGAGACAAAAATAGAGCTTTTTGGTCTAACTCCACTCGCCGTGTTTGGAGGAAGAAGAAGTATGAGTACAACCCCAAGAACACCATCCCAACCGTGAAGCATGGAGGTGGAAACATCATTCTTTGGGGATGCTTTTCTGCAAAGGGGACAGGACGACTGCACCGTATTGAGGGGAGGATGGATGGGGCCATGTATCGCGAGATCTTGGCCAACAACCTCCTTCCCTCAGTAAGAGCATTGAAGATGGGTCGTGGCTGGGTCTTCCAGCATGACAACGACATGAAGCACACAGCCATGGCAACTAAGGAGTGGCTCCGTAAGAAGCATCTCAAGGTCCTGGAGTGGCCTAGCCAGTCTCCAGACCTGAACCCAATAGAAAATCTTTGGAGGGAGCTGAAAGTCCGTATTGCCCAGCGACAGCCCCGAAACCTGAAGGATCTGGAGAAGATCTGTAGGGAGGAGTGGGCCAAAATCCCTGCTGCAGTGTGTGCAAACCTAGTCAAGAACTACAGGAAACGTATGATCTCTGTAATTGCAAACAAAGGTTTCTGTACCAAATATTCAGTTCTGCTTTTCTGATGTATCAAATACTTATGTCATGCAATAAAATGCAAATTAATTACTTAAAAATCATACAATGTGATTTTCTGGATTTTTGTTTTAGATTCCGTCTCTCATAGTTGAAGTGTACCTATGATAAAAATTACAGACCTCTACATGCTTTGTAAGTAGGAAAACCTGCAAAATCGGCAGTGTATCAAATACTTGTTCTCCCCACTGTAGGTGTTAGAAACATCATAACGAAGTTATTTGAAACCGATTTATTTCAGTTTATGCGAGTATATTGCTATTTTTCTGAATTTCCTTAGTATTGCGTTTGAGGATTTGGGCATGTGTGTGCCGTGTAGCTATCGTTAGCTGCTAGTTCGGAAGTTGAGGAGGTCGTTTTACAACAAAGCAACGATTCTTTTGGACAAAGGACACATTGCCCAAGATACTGATGGAAGCTCTTCCAAAAGTAAGAGTTATTTATGATTTTATTCCGTATTTATGTGGAAAAATGTAAACGCAGTTGTCAGCCATTTTTTGCGGCACTAGTCTGGCTGTAACTCACAATGTATGTCTAGTAACGTAAATTTTTAAAATCAGCGGTTGCATTAATAACCAATGCATCTTTCATTAGCTGTCCAACCTGTATTTTTTTAGTCAATCTAATCGATAAATAATCGTAAACATAGGTGCCTTTCCAAGATGGCGCCGGCCCGAATGCATGCCATGTTTTGACAGATTACATTGCATAACCACGATTTGTGATGCTAAATATGCACATTTTCGAACAAACTCTATATGCATTGTGTAATATGATGTTACAGGACTGTCATCTGAAGAATTCTGAGAAGGTTAGTGAAAAAATTTATATATTTTGGTGGCGATAACGTTATCGCCCCCTTTGCCTTGATTTAATGCTGGTGTGATGTTAGCTCATGTGGTATGCTAATATAACGATATATTGTGTTTTCGCTGTAAAACACTTAGAAAATCTGAAATATTGTCTGGATTCACAAGATCTTTGTCTTTCAATTGCTGTAGGCTGTGTATTTTTCTGAAATGTTTTAGGATGAGTATTTTGGTAATTGACGTCGGTCTCTGTAATTATTCCGGCTGCTTCCAACGCTATTTCAGATTGCAGCTGCAATGTACAACTGTGATTTATACCTGAAAAATGCACATTTTTCTAAAAAAACATATCCTATACCATAAATATGTTATCAGACTGTCATCTTATGAAGTTGTTTCTTGGTTAGTGGTATATATATCTTCATTTAGTCAAATTAGTGATAGCTACTGGTGGAGTAAAAAAAGTGGTGTCTTTTGCTAACGTGGTTAGCTAATAGATTTACATATTGTGTCTTCCCTGTAAAACATTTAAAAAATCAGAAATGATGGCTGGATTCACAAGATCTGTATCTTTCATCTGGTGTCTTGGACTTGTGATTTAATGATATTTAGATGCTTGTATTTACTTGTGACGCTATGCTAGGCTATGCTAGTCAGCTTTTTTACTGTGGGGGGTGCTCCCGGATCCGGGATGAGTACTAAGTAGAAGTTAACGGGATCAATATGACAACAGCCAGTGAAACTGCAGGGCGCCAAATTCAAAGCAACAGAAATCCCATAATTAAAATTCCTCAAACATACATGTATTTTACACCATTTTAAAAGATACACTAGTTGTAAATCCAGCCACAGTGTCCGATTTCAAAAAGGCTTTACGACGAAAGCAAATCAAACAATTATGTTAGGTGAGTGCCTATTCACAGAATAACACAGCCATTTTTCCAGCCAAAGAGAGGATTCACAAAAAGCAGAAATATAGATAAAATGAATCACTAACCTTTGATGATCTTCATCAGATGACACTCATAGGACTTCATGTTACACAATACATGTATGTTTTGTTCGGTAAAGTTCATATTTATATACAAAAATGTGAGTTTACATTGGCGCCTTACGTTCAGAAGATCCAAAACATCCTTTGATTTTGCAGAGAGCCACATCAATTTACAGGAATACTCATAATAAACATTGCTAAAAGATACAACTGTTAAGCATGGAATTTTAGATGCATACAGTGGGGCGTATGCATCTCCCCACTGTATCTCCTTAATGCAACCGCTGTGTCAGATTTCAAAAAAGCTTTACGAAAAAAGCAAACCATGCAATAATCTGAGTCGGCGCTCAGAGCCCAATCAAGACACAAATATATCCGCCATATATGCAGTCAACAGAAGTCAGAAGTAACATTATAAACATTCACTTACCTTTGATGATCTTCATCAGAATGCACTCCCAGGAATCCCAGTTCCACAATAAATGTTTGTTTTGTTCGATAATGTCCGTCATTTATGTCCAAATTCCTCCTTGTTGTTCTAGCGTTCAGTACACTTTCCAAACTCACGACGCTCGGGCAGGTCCAGTGGAAAGTACGGACGAAAAGTTAAAAAAGTTATATTACAGTCCGTAAAAAGATGACAAACAAAGTATTTAATCAATCTTTAGGATGTTTTTAACATAATTTTCAATAATGTTCCAACCAGAGTATTCCATTGTCTTCAGAATTGCGATGGAACAGAGGTCGCTCTCACGTTAACGCGCATGGTCAGAGCATGGTCACCTCATCGCAGACCTGACTCATTCTTCTCTCCTTCGGCCCCACTAAACAGTAGAGGCATCAGACAAGGTTCTAACGATTGTTGACATCTAGTGGAAGCCTTAGGAAGTGCAACATTACCAATATCCCACTGTATCTTCAATAGGAGCTGAGTTGAAAATCGACCAACCTCAGATTTCCCACTTCCTAGTTCCTAGATTTTTCTTCAAGTTTTTGCCTCCTTGATGAGTTCTGTTACACTCACAGACATCATACTATCATACTAATACTATGCATATTCTAGCTTGTATGGCTTTGTAGCTGGCCGTTTACTTTTGGCATGCTTTTCATCCGGACGTGAAAATACTGCCCCCTACCCCAAATAAGTTAAAAGAAAACAGAATATAATTTTGTATACGTTTTATTATGTTACTAGTCTTTGCTTTGTAGCCAGAGCAATGCTGCTGTGCGAGTGGTCATGTACTGAACATATGGAAATAGAGCTGCACCTCTTGAATTTTGAGAGTTTATTGACGAAGGTAAGTGTCATAGAAACTGTAGAATATGCTCTTTCTGGTACTATATAGAAATAAAAATGTTTTACCTGCGTGTGACTGAAGGAGGATTTGATAAACTGCATCTGTCAATTACAGGCTGCACCCATCTCTTCATGTACAGTTTGACAACTAATAATATTGTCACTCATCATACTATTGTCAATTTAATCTTGTTTTAGGGTAACTCGAATTATGTGTGCAATTAGTTTCGGTGTAGTTTTGATGGCCGGCTGCGCAGGCAGACTGGCATCGTTTCTTTCCCCTCGCTCATCAACTTGGAGAGAGTCAAGGATGTGTTTTGCATTATTCTATGGGCCTACTGCAACATGTAGGCGCAACGCTTATAAATTGTCATAACAGAAACTCATCATTACATTATTGTTGTTCTGAATTAAATCAACCTCTTCACCCTCCTTATCGTTCAGTTATGCCTTATTTAAATTTGATTGTGAAGTAACGTGCAGAATTATCTCCTATTCATCCATTTGTCATTCATTCAGTGGGCTGGCATCATTTGATTCCCCTCGCTCATCAACGCGGATAGTCAAGGATAATCAAATCAAATGTATTTATATAGCCCTTCGTACATCAGCTGATATCTCAAAGTGCTGTATAGAAACCCAGCCTAAATCCCCAAACAGCAAGCAATGCAGGTGTAGAAGAACGTTTGCATTATTCTAAAGGCCTACTGTAACATGTAGCATGCTTTCGTTTTCCCTTACAATAAATTAGATTAGGAATAGAGTTATAGTAAATAAAACAGTCCCGTAACAGCTTATTTTTACAAAATAAAATGTCAAATAAAATGATATCAACCCTCATGGTGCACAGTCAAATTACACTGACCAAAAAAATAAACACAACATGCAACATATTCAAAGATTTTACTGAGTTACAGTTCATATAAGGAAATCAGTCAATTGAAATGAATTCACTAGGCCCTAATCCCTATGGATTTCACATGACTGGGAATACACATATGCATCTGTTGGTCACAGATACCTTAAAAAATGTAGGGGTGTGGATCAGAAAACCAGTCATTATCTGGTGTGATCACCATATGCCTCATGCAGCACGACTAATCACCTTCGCATAGAATATTGTCTTTCTCGTCTTCAAAGGGTGTGCAAAGTTGCTGAATATTGGTGGGAAGTGGAACTCGCTATCGTCTATCCAGAGCATCCCGAAACAACTGGTGACATGTCTGGTGAGTATGCAGGCCAAGGAAGAACGTTTTCTGCTTCCGAAGAATAAGGAACAGATTCTTGCAACATTATCATGCTGAAACACAAGGTGTTCGCGGCAGATGAATGGCACGACAATGGGCCTCAGGATCTCGTCACGGTAAAATACAATTGTGTTGGTTGTCCGTAGCTTATGCCTGCTCATACCATAACCCCACCACCACCATGGGGCACTCTGTTCGCAATGTTGACATCAGCAAACCGCTCGCCCACACAACGCCATACATGCTGTTTTCCATCTGCCCAGTACAGTTGAAACTGGGATTCATCCTTGAAGAGCAAACTTCTCCAGCATGCCAGTAGCCATCGAAGGTACGCATTTGCACAATGAAGTCGGTTACGACGCCAAACTGTAGTCAGGTCAAGACCCTGACGTGCACACAGACGAGCTTCCCTGAGACGGTTTTTGACAGTTTGTTACTTCGGTTGTGCAAACCCACAGTTTCATCAGCTGTCCGGGTGGCTTGTCTCAGACCATCCAGTAGGTGAAGAAGCCAGATGTGGAGGTCCTGGTCTGGCCGTGGTTACACGTGATCTGCGGTTGTGAGGCCGGTTGTAATTAACATTACATTCCCTGGCAAAATCTCTGGTGGACATTCCTGCAGTCAGCATGCCAATTGCACACTCCCTCAACTTGAGACATCTGTGGCATTGTGTTGTGTGACAAAACTGCACATTTTAGAGTGGCCTTTTATTGTCTCCAGCACCTGTGTAATGATCATATTGTTTAATAAACTTCTTTATATGCCACACCTGTCAGGTGGATGGATTATCTTGGCAAAGGAGAAATGCTCACTAACTGGGTTGTAACCAAATTTATGCACAAAATTAGAGAGAAAGAAGCTTTTTGTGCATATGGAAAATTTCTGGGATCTTTTATTTCATCTCATGTTTAATGGAACCAACACTTTAGATGTTGCGTGTATATTTTTGTTAAGTATATTTGCTATAAACATGAGCGCCAATGCTGATGAATAGAAATAACACAAAGTCATCATTACTCTATTGTCTTTCTAAATTAAATTAACCTCTTCACCCTCCTTATCATTCAGTTTGGTCTTTTAAATTAAATTGTGAAGTAACGTACAAAATGATTGCCCATTCATCCATTTGTCATTCATCCAGTGAGGAGAGTGAGAAGCATTAACGCATGGCTGGGTACAAATGTCATACAGCACCTTTTCTTGGCGGGTTAAGTTGGGAATAGGTGTGGGAAAAAAACTGATAAAAGGCAGTAAATACTGTTCTGTTTGTGATTTCAAAATTATGACAAATTAGCAATTTAAAATACAAACATTTAGAAAAAGTCAGGAAAGGAGGTTGCTTTAATTTTTGGGTAGATTTGTATTTATTTACAAAATCAAATGTCAGTGGCCGTTCGCATATGGCAGTTCTAGTGTTAACCTGTTAGTGTGTAGGGGGCGCTATTTTCACTTTGGGAAAAAATCGTGCCCAAATGAAACGGCCTTGTACTCTATTCTAGATCGTACAATATCCATATTATTATTACTATTGGATAGAAAACACTCTCAAGTTTCTAAAACTGTTTGAATTATATCTGTGAGTAAAACAGAACTCATTTTGCAGCAAACTTCCAGACAGGAAGTGAAAAATCTGAAATCGAGGCTCTGTTCCAGGGCCTGCCTATTCAACTGGCTTATATCTATCGATATACATGCACTTCATATGCCTTCCACTAGATGTCAACAGGCAGTGGGAGGTGAAATGGGGTATCTAGCTTGATCTGAGGTCGAACAAGAGCTTTTGGAGTGACAGGTCTGGAAATGTCATTGTCTTCCAAGGCGCGAGAAGGAACCCCAGATTGCCTTCTGAAAAGCGTTCGGTATACACGGCTAATATCTCCGGCTCTGATTTTATTTGATACATGTGATAATATCATCGTAAAGTATGTTTTTTCAACAAAGTTTTATCAGATTATTCAACGTTTATCGGGACTTTTGGAGTTTTCCGTTGGTTGCGTCGAGAGAAGATGGACATGTTCGCGCCACTTGGCTAGCTAAGGAGAAAAGGACATTCTAAAACCAAACAACGATTTATTCTAGACCAAGGACACCTTGTACAAGATTCTGATGGAAGCTCTGCAAAAGTAAGAACAATTTATGATGTTATTTCGTATTTTTGTGTGAAATGTTTAGTCCTATTCTCCGCCCTTTTAGCGGGTGCTGTCTCGCAATAACGCAAGCTGTATGTCGTACTAAAGTTATTTAAAAAAAATTAACACAGCGGTTGCATTAAGAACCATTGTATCGTTCATTTGCCAAACAACAAGTATTTTTATGTAAAGTTTATGATGAGTTATTTGGTCAGATTAGGTGAGTGTCAGAAATATATCCGGACATTCTGGGAAAAAGTTGCTACATTTTCACAATGTATAACCACGGTTTTCAGCTCTACATATGCACATTTTCGAACAAAACATAAATGTTTTGTGTAACATGATGTTATAAGACTGTCATCTGATGAAGTTGTCCAAAGGTTAGTATTTATTTTATATTTATTGCTGGTTTTTGCTAAAGCTATCTTTGCGGTGAATAAATGCGGTTGTGTGTTTGGCTATTGTGGTAAGCTAATATATTTCTATATTGTGTTTTCGCTGTAAAACTCTTAAAAAATCGGAAATATTGTCTGGATTCACAAGATGTTTATCTTTCATTTGCTGTACACCATGTATTTTTAATAAATGTTTTATGATGAGTATTTAAGTATTTCACGTTGCTCTCTGTAATTATTCTGGCTGCTTCGGTGCTATTTGTGATTGTAGCTGCAATGTAAAACTATGATTTATACCTCAAATATGCAAATTTTTCGAATAAAACATAAATGTATTGTGTAACATGTTATAAGACTGTCATCTGATGAAGTTGTTTCTTGGTTAGTGACTAAATATATCTATATTTTGTCGGTTTTTTGAAAGCTACCTATGCGGTGGATAAATAGCGTTGTGTGTTTGGCTATTGTGGTGAGCTAACATAAATATATATTGTGTTTTCGCTGTAAAACATTTTAAAAATCGGACATGTTGGCTGGATTCACAAGATGTGTATCTTTCATTTGCTGTATTGGACTTGTTAATGTGTGGAAGTTAAATATTTAAAAAAAATATTTTTTGAATTTCGCGCTCTGCGAAGGCAGCGTAATGTTGTGGGTGTTCCGCTAGCGGATCCCCGGGGCGAGAAAGGTTAATAAAATAAAGATAAATATACATTTGTAATGTATTTATACAGGTTGTCTCAATGTCAAGAAAGACTTGTTCAAGACAGCAGCAATCATCCACTTACTACACTAAATAGGCTCAATTATAATTTAGTTGAAACCACTCCAAAATGTAGCCTGTGAATATCAGTGAATTGAAATGATCACTTCATTGGATGCAAAAAAAACAGCATGCCCTGTAATGCACATCTGCCTTAAAAAATCTCAAATGCATGTATAGTTTTGACAGCATTAGACAAGATTTACAATTCCTGATCCAGAGGCCTGCATATTGCCCCTTTAATGCTGTAGAAAACAGTATCTTAAATATTTTATCATAAATATTGTCATGGCCCCTCTGTTCACGTCCCTTTCCTCTCTACATTTGACTGTATTCCTACTTCATCACCAGCGCTGCATGCTGAGCTCTAGCTCTCAGCTCCGTAGCTCCAATGCCATCTATGGACAAAAACTCGGGGGACTGCAAATCACTTCAAACATCTGACATTTCTCCTTGTCCTCCACCTGACCTCCTGTGCTCACCCAATCTTCCTCGTTCCAACCAACTCTTCGGCCTGTTCCTGTTTTCCCTCTTGTCTATTTACTTTCTTTATGTCTTCCTCCTTCTTTCTATCGTTCCCCCTCTTCTTCCGATTAAGACTCAGTGCACCGGGGCATCCATGCTGTTCTAAGACTTCTTGCTCTGATAAACCTTTACTGCAGTTCAGTGACCTGAGACTGGAGCAGTGGACCTAGATACTGAGAGAGAGCAGCTTCATGTGCAAGTGGACTTGGCGTCTTATCCCTTTCAGTGCTCATATCTCTTTTGCCCTGCTACTGCTGCCTACCCACCATGCTTCGGACTTCACGATAGAACTCACAGCCCATGGGCAACACAGGCTGTGGCGTGAGGTGGGTGACCTTTGTGGGAACCATGGAGTCTTGGCCTTGCTTCCCTGTACCACTTTTTTTCATGTAACACTCCCTCGCCGTGATTGTAATCTTGCCTGGCAGTGACCCTAGGGCTCGTAGTTCATTAGGTCTGCTAGCTAAGAAGCAATTACATTTATGATAAGATTTTGCAATGAGCTCATCAGGACTGGGTAGGAATCCTAATAAACTGGGCAGGAAATGGATGAGTGGCTTAGAAGAAAGGTTAGAGAGGAAAAAGACAATGAGAACAAGCGCACAAAGAATGTTTCCTCTGTGTGGTTGACCACTTAAAGCACGTTGAACGATCATTAACATGCCACCTGTTCTCTCTCCCACACATCCCAGGTTAACGTTAAATAAAACGTTGCCCAAGGCAACAAGTACATAGGAAAACCCCGGAACAAAGAGACTGGGTAAATATTTGCTATGCACAGTAGCCAAACTTTCACAAAAAAAACAGATTGTACACTCAAACTGTTGCTCAATTCTAGCGGTCATTGGGACTGAGCAAACAAGCGATTCAGCCCCGATATCAAATCAAGTGTTATTTGTCACATACACGTGTTTAGCAGATGTTATTGCCTGTGCCTGTGTCCCGGTAAAGTGCACGCTAAAGCATGACCTGCATGGCTTTGTAATGAGATTACCTTGAGCTCCAGAAGGGGAGAGTGAGAAGGAGGGGGAAAAAAGGGGTAGAGGTCAGAAGCATCAGTGAAGCTTGTCAGGCCAAGAAGATATTGATACTTGTCAATGAAGAGGATTGGCAGTAGAGAGCTAGGTGTGTGTTAGTTTGTGCAAGCATATGTGTGTTTTGTTTGTTAAGTAAGTGTAATAGTATGTGTGTGTGTGTGTGTCAAAGTCCATTTTATTTAAAGATAGTGTTACATATTCATGTATAGGTTTATTATGCGTAGGCCTAAATAAAATATTGATATGAAAATTATCACATACTTCGTAGACAACAGGTGGAGACTAACAGTGAAATACTTAATTGCGGGTCCATTTCCAACAATGCAGAGTTGAAGATAAGATAACACATTTAATAAAATTAGAAATAGTGAAATGAGTAATAAACACAGTGAATAACGAATAAAAATAAAGAGTAAAAATAACATGGCTATACTGTACAGTGCATTTGAAAAGTATTCAGACCCCTTGACTTTTTCCACATTTGTTTTTCAGTGGCAGGAACTGGGAGACTATGGATCGAGGGAAAGATGAATGGAGCAAAGTACAGAGAGATCTTGATGAAAACCTTCTCCCTAGTGCTCAGAACCTCAGACTGTGGCATAGGTTCACCTTCAAACAGGGCAATGACACTAAGCACACAGCCAAGACAAGGCAGGAGTGGCTTCGGGACAACTCTCTGAATGTCCTTGAGTGGCCCAGCCAGAGCCCGGACTTGAACCCGATCAAACATCTCTGGAGAGACCTGAAAATAGCTGTGCAGTGACACTCCACATCCAACCTGACAGAGCTTGAGAGGATCTGTAGTGAAGAATGAAAAAAACTCCCCAAATACAGGTGTTCCAAGCTTGTAGCATCATACCCAACAGGAGTCGAGCCTGTAATTGCTGCCAAAGATGCTTCAACAAAGTGTTGAGTAAAGGGTCTGAATACTTATGTAAATGTGATAGTTATTATTTTGAATATATTTGCAAAAACTTGTAAAAACCTGTTTTTGCTTTGTCATTACGTGGTATTGTGTGTAGATTGATTAGGGAAAAAATATTGAATCCATTTTAGAATAAGGCTGTAACGTAACAAAATATGTAAAAAGTCGAGGGGTCTGAATACACTGTATAGGTAGGGGTAAAGTGACTAGGCAACAGGATAGATAATAAACAGTATCAGCAACATATGTGGTGAGTCTCAAAGTGTGTGTGTATTTGCGTGTGTGGCATCAGTATGCATGTGTGTGCATGTTGTTTGTGTGTGTGTGTGTTAGGGTGTAAGTGTAACGTGTGCTGGGAGTCGGGAAGCAAGTTCAGGGAGTGCATAATTTAATAAACAAATGAACAAAACAAGAACCACAAACAACGTACAGACAGGAAACTGAAACAGAAACACCTGGGTAAGGAACTAAAGGGAGTGAAATATATAGGGCAGGTAATCAAGGAGGTGATGGATTCCAGGTGAGTCTTACGCACAGGTGCGCGTAACGATGGTGACAGGTGTGCGCCATAACGAGCAACCTGGTGACCTAGATGCCGGAGGGGGAGCACATTTGACAGAAAGCATGTGTGAGTGTATGCATAGAGTCAGTGCAAGGTGCAAGAGAGTTAATACAAAATAAGGTCAATGTAGGTAGTCCGGGGAGCAATTTAATTAGCTATTTAGCGGTCTTGCTTAGAAGTCATTCGGTTTGGGGCTAGAAGCTGTTAAGGGTCCTGTTGGTTCCAAACTTGGTGAATCGGTACAGCTTACCATGCGGTAGCAAAGAGAACAGTCTGTGGCTTGGGTGGCTGGAGTCTTTGACAATTTGTTGGGCCTTCCTCTGACACCACCTGGTATAGAGGTCCTGAATGGCAGGGAGTTTTGCTCCAGTGATGTACTGGGCCGAACGCAGTACCCTCTGTGGCGCCTTGCGGACGGATGAAAAGCAGTTGCCATACCAATAGCTGATGTAGCCCGTCAAGATGCTCTCGTTTGCAGCTGTATATCTTTTTGAGGATCTCAGGGGTCATGCCAAATCTTTTCATCCTCCTGAGAGGGAACAGGAGTTGTCGTGCCCACTTCACGACTGTGTTGGTGTGTCTAGACCATGGTAGACCCTTAGTGATGTGGAGACCGAGGAACTTGCTCCACTACAGCCCCGTCGATGTGAATGTGGGCATACTCTGCCCTCTGTTTCCTGTAGTCCACGATCGGCTCCTTTTGTCTTACTGACGTTTAGGGAGAGGTTGTTGTCCTGGCACCACACTGCCAGGTCTCTGACCTCCTCCCTATATATAGGCTGTTAAATACAAGTTAAATATACATTTTAACCATTCTGCATCTCAAGGGCAGACGTGTGGGAACTGGACTGGTTAGAGACAACCACTATGTCGGACACACACACACACACACACACACACACACACACACACACACAAAGCAACCTGCTGCTCCCTGCAGGCAGAGTTGTGTGATTATTAATCAGGGAACACCGAAAGCTTCAACCCCACAGCCCCTTAGCCTACCACTACAGGAACACATTAGGCATTCACCAGAGCTCTCCTACACTCCAGCCTTACTCTCTCACCCACTCACCTGTCTCCTAACTTCACCTGTTCTATCTATCCAGATCAGTATTCAGACCACACTCCTGTTCAGTCTGCTGTGAGAGGGAGTGAAAAAACGAAAGAGCAAGCTTGTTTACAGCTCTCCTCTGGGCTCGGTTAAAAAGGGAATTTGCCTCCAAATCTAATCTCCATCTAACACCGCCGGTGGCTATTTGCCTAAATAATGTTCCATATCTCAGTTGCCCATATGGCCCGAGGAGACGGCTCATTGTTTTATTACAGTTAAAGCAATCTGGCCCCGTCCTCTGTTTCTTATTGCAGGCCTTCTCATTCATCCTCCTCCAATCAGGACAGAATGGAACTCTACTTCCTGCAATGGGAAAATAGGAAAATGTGGAGGTTGCTTATTGGTCCTTTCCACTGGTCTAGTGTCCATTGCTCGTGTTTCTTGGCCCAAGAAAGTCTCTTCTTATTATTGGTTACCTTTTAGTAGTGGTTTCTTTGAATTAGTTCGACCATGAAGGCCTGATTCACGCAGTCTCCTCTGAACAGACTATGTTGAGATGTGTCTGTTACTTGAATTATGTGAAGCATTATTTGGGCTGCAATCTGATGTGCAGTTAATTGCCGATTTCTGAGGCTGGTAACTCTAATGAACTTATCCTCTGCAGCAGAGGTAACTCTGTGTCCTCCTTTCCTGTGGCGGTCGTTATGAGAGCCAGTTTCATCATAGCGCTAGATGGTTTACCTAATAGGGTTATCTTCTGTATATCACCCCAACCTTGTCACAACACAACTGATTGGCTCAAACACATGTTACGAAGGAAAGAAATTCCACAAATAAACTTTTAAGAAGGCACACCTGTTACTTGAAATGCATTCCAGGAGTCTACCTCAGGAAGCTGGTTGAGAGAATGCCAAGAGTGTGCAAATCTGTCATCAAGGAAAAAGGGTGGCTACTTTAAAGAATCTCAATCAATTTTAGATTAAGACTGTAAACGTAACAAAATGTGGAAAAAGTAAAGGAGTCTGAATACTTCAGTATTCTATTTTACTGTATTTTAGTCAATGCCACTCGGACATTGCTCGTCCTAATGTTTAAATATTTCTTAATTACATAATTTTTTTAGATTTTTGAGTATTGTTATGAATTGTTAGATACTACTGCACAGTTGGAGCTAGGAACACAAGCATTTTGTTACACCCGCAATAACATGGGCTAAATATGTGTATGTGACCAATAACGTTTGATTTTATTTTATTTAGTAGCCACACTGGGTCAGGATTCAAGAACAAACAATGCTGCTTTCCTGTTGCCCCACCTTTTTTGTTCCTTTTCCAAAATAAGGCAATCAAATACCGTGGCTAACACTAGAACTGCTACAATGGTCAAACTGACAATTTTCAATTTTTTTATTAAACTTAATTTTAATATCTTGAACCCACCCGTCCCTGACTTTTCCTATATATGTGTATTTTAAAGTCTAGGAGTACTTTGAGACCAATATCCTAAAAGACAAACATTTTGTTTTTCCCACCATCTATTTTCCCACGTAGGATGTTTCTAAGTAGCTATTGTTTACTTTCTTTCAAGTTGCCAAATTTAGCTTTTAGGTTAGAATATTGAACACATAGAATTTAGAATAAATAGACAGAATATAATAGATGATAAAAATATTGAATATAATAGAACAGAATAGAAAAACATCAGAAAATAACAATTAAAACATATAATAAAAAAAGTCAGATAAAAATGAAGTAGCTTGCTATCTAGTTGGCTATGTCAGGAAAAAGTACCTTGACCGCGTCATGTCTCGTGCGGGTGCGAGAGCTCTTCCGATGACCCTGACTCTGACAGTGATACAGAGATGCCCCAGCGCAAAAGGCACTGTTTGGACACATCCACTACAAAAGCTGTTGGTCCAGATAAGGCCTCCACCTCAGCTGATGGTCCACGTACAGTGGTTGCTCCACTAAAAGTGTTGCGATTATGCTGTGGGACTTAGAGGTAATTTGTGGTTTAGTACGGTACCCTGCGTCACCACTTCATTGCTCCAGACCAGAACAAGGGGGAGTTAGAGCACTAAATATGCTTTTGGGTCCTACTGTGTCTCTAACTGACAACGAATTGGGCGACATGAACCTAAATATAAACTGATAATTGTGCACGACTTCAGTATTACTTACTAAAACTGTTGTTACATGTAGGTTTTTATTATTTTATTTTGTTAGGATTATTTTGCTCTTACAGTAGTACTGTAGGCCAGTCGCGACTGGTCACGTTATACAGCGCCTGAGTGGCGCAACGGTCTAAGACACTGCAGATGCTGGTTAAATACCCGTGCTGCCCTCGACTGAGAGACTCATGAGATGATTGTAGGTTTTTGGTTTCTCTCCCTCTAAAAACAGAAATAAATAATTCTGAATAACAAACTGGCTTTATTTACAAATTAGTAACAATGTCTCACCCCATGTTCAACAATGGCCTTTTTCTTGCTCATTTTACATTATTTGAAAACAAAATAATCTCCATGTCACGGCCATTGCAGCGTGGTATGCATACATTCTATTTATTAAAATAATTAAACACTGAACAAACTAACAAAACGAAACGTGAAGCTATACAAACGAGTGCTGACAGGCAACTACACATAGACAAGAACCCACGAACACCAAAAGGAAAATGGCTACCTAAATATGATCCCCAATCAGAGACAACGATAAACAGCTGCCTCTGATTGGGAACCATATCAGGCCACCATAGACATACAAATCACCTAGACCTACAAAAACCATAGACATACAAAAAACCCTAGACAATACAAAAACTAACATACCCACCCTCGTCACACCCTGACCTAACCAAAATATAAAGAAAACATAGATACCTAAGGTCAGAGCGTGACACTCCAAAATATTGTTATTTTTCAAACAAAGCGATTGTTATTATTATTATTACTAATTTGGATTTATATTAAAGCCCATTGGATATTCTCACAGATATATAATTAACCCTGTTAATAGCAGGACAGTATATATTGGTCATATTGGTCATGGCTCCCGAGTGGCGCACAATAGGATTGGCTTGCAGTTCTCCAGCTGTATCCGCTGAAAGCGTGCGAGGTTAAAGGCAAGGAGGGCAGGGGGCATGGGATGGGCCGCAGAGCCGTACACAGAAGACCGATCTAGCCCATGGGGAAGAAAGGGGGAGTGCCTGCCACACTGGCAACACTTTAAGGGGCAAAAACACTCTTTCAAAATATCAATATTTATTTAGTTATGGATCTATAAGGAATTAATATGGGAATAAATATCACTGAATTACAGAAATATCCTCCAATATGTAATTATTGCCGGAGAGTCACGTCATATTTTTTGATATACTGTAGGCCTACCGTAGGCGACATGAGTCTCACTAGTGTTGAGTAAGGTGCTGTTAAAAGTGGTGGTGGTTTATTTATTTCAAGAGCATATTGAAGTTAGAAGCAACAGGATTTGAATCAATAGCCTCAACTATTTTAGCACCATTTCGCACTGCTCTGAGACAAGCATGGGGAGTGGTCTTGATAAATCAATGAGATTTTAATTTTCACTGAATATACTTTTGGGTATTGTTTAGACTAGAATTAGAAAATTAGGGTATAGAAATGTTATGCTCTTAGTGTAACCTTTATTTAACGTGGAAAGTCAGTTAACTTTTACTGCCTCAGAAACCCGGATCCGGGAGCACCCCCCACCCCCCACACACTGATTAGCATAGATAGCATAGCTTCAGAAGTAGATAGTAGCATCTAAATATCATTAAATCACAAGTCCAAGACACCAGATGAAAGATACAGATCTTGTGAATAAAGCCACCATTTCAGATTTTTAAAATGTTTTACAGGGAAGACAAAATATGTAAATCTATTAGCTAAACACGTTAGCAAAATACACCACTATTCTAACTCCATCAGTTTCTTACTCCTTCAGGTGCTATCACCAATTCGGCTCAACTAAGATATTGATAGCCAATAACCTATAAAAAAAACCATCAGATGACAGTCTGATAACATATTCATGGTATAGGATAGTTTTTGTTAGAAAAAAGTGCATATTTCAGGTAGAAATCACAGTTTACAATTGCACCGACCATCACAAATCCACTAGAATTACTAGATAGAGCAACGTGTATGACCAATTTACTCATCATAAAACATTTCATAAGAATAGACAAAGCATAGCAATGGAAAGACCCAGATCTTGTGATTCCAGACAATATTTCAGATTTTCTAAGCGTTTTACAGCGAAAACACAATAAATCGATAAGTTAGCATACCACATGTGAAAACGTTACCAGAGCATCGATTCCAGGCAAAGAGCGCTATAACGTAATCACCGCCAAAAGATATTAATTTTTTCACTAACCTTCTCAGAATTCTTCCGATGACACTCCTGTAACATCATTTTACAACATACATATACAGTTTGTTCGAAAAGGTGCATATTTAGCCATACAAAACCGTGGTTACACAATGAAAATACTAGGAAATCAAGCCTCAATATGTCTGACGTCATCTATCAGAGTGATCTAGTTTAATTAAAAGCTAATCATATACTTGACTAAAAAATACAGGGTTGACAGGAATCGAAAGACAAATTAGTTCTTAATGCAACCGCTGATTTACATTTTTAAAATTATCCTTACTTTTCAATACAGGGTTGGCCAAGTGAAGCTATACCAAACAAAATGGCGATGTATGCGTTTAAAATATATCGACAGAAACACGGTTTATCATATTAAATATTGCTTACTTTGAGCTGATCTTCCATCATATTCTTGGGCAATGTATCCTTTCTATGTTATAAACGTCTTTTGGTCGATAGATGTCCTCTGTCCTTCGAAATGTCCATCACCAACGACCGACACCCTAAAGCGTGTCCAAACTTTCGGAGTGCACGACAAAGAAATTCCTCAAAATCGCACTAAACGGATATAAATTGATATAAAACGGTTAAAATTCACTACATTATGATGTTTTTAACAACTATAACGACTGAAAACATGACCGGAGAAATACTGCTGGTTAGAAAACGATTTGGAACGAGGCAGGTCCGATGGCCTTCACGCTTGAGGCGCACGTTGAGAAAGAGGGGTCTCTGTACATTTTTGTCATTTATAATGGCTGTGAACGTCCCATAGACTTCATTGAAAACGTGATGACGTACAGACACCCAGAGGAAGACGTAGGTAGTGTCGGTTTCTTCATAGCATTCACTGTGGCCTTATAAACAGACCCCAGATCAGAGGTAAAAATTTCTGAAATCTGAACCCTGTCATGAAAAGTGCTGTATAAATTGTTCTGTACCACTCAGAGACAAAATTTCAACTCCTATAGAAACTATAGACTGTTTTCTATCCAATAATAACAATAATATGCATATTGTACGATCAAGAATTGAGTACGAGGCAGTTTAATTTGGAAATGTAAAAAAAAAAATAATGCTAACAGCTCCCCCTATTGACAAAAGGTTAAGAACAAATTCTTATTTACAAAGACAGCTTCCACGTCGGGGAATTGAACAACGGTTTCCCACGTGCTCGCACGACACGGGTATTCTTTAGCTAAATAGCCCAGTACTGTACTCCCGACCATCACATTGTACGTTGCCATATTTTCCATTCCATCCTGATGGAAACCCAGAGTGTTTTTCGTTTTTCATAGAATAGAAACACCATAATATTAATCAAATATATCCCAAACTCTAAAAGTAATTGGAAAGGTAGATACAAATGGTTTGTGACATTGTGGTTACAATAAAGAATGTAAACAAGATGCAGTGTTTTTATGTACAGTAGTGATGGACAGCTGGTGGCATTTTGAAAACAGGGTTTCAAACACTTGTAGCCTGATTAGCAGGACAATAGACTCTTCATAGCCCGGCTACTGTAGGTGTGAACATCCCCCTACCTGCAATGTATTCGATGCTTAAGTACTCTAAAGTGTTACATTTCTAACTCAAAACAGCAGTACAGTATTTCTTCATCAACATCTTATTTCTATGGTGCTATCCATTCCAGGGTTAGGACCACCACGAGAGGACTTGAAAATGAGCTGGAGCTGAGAGGATCACCAAAACTAAAAGGTATTTTGGTTTCAGTGCATTTTCTTTAAAATGTATATTTTTATATAGCCTATCAATGTGGCATACTGTGTAATAAAATCGAAAATTAAATAAAGGTTAAATAAACATTTTAAATAAAAAAATGGTTGTGTACTAAAAACATGACTGTGTTTTTACAGAGCATACAAACATGCCGACAACCATCCGTGGAGATCAGTGGACAAAGGGCTGGACAATGGGCCACAACGAAAAAATGTATGGTTGCCAAGAAATTTGTTAGTTTTGCTAGATTCTGAAAATGTGTATGCAGCATTTGTATGTTGGAGTCACTTTTAATTCTTAATTGATCTACCGTTTCTATCATAGGCCAGGGTGGCTCAGGGTGGTACCATTCTGCTCATCTGATGAAGGTGCACATGGATCAGATTGAAACTTTGAAGTCCGAGATCAAGTCGTTGAAGGCAGACCAGCTGAAAGACAAAAATTATATGAGGGCAGAGATACGGGCAACAGCTAATGCAATGGTTCAGAGCCAGGCGGTATTGGCAGAGAGTCACTAGTCATTGGCAGAGAGTCAGGTGGCATTGGCGGAGAGTCAGGCGGAGAATGAAGCATTGAAGAGGGCGGGGAACAAGATTGAGTCACAATCCATGCCAGGCACACCTGTAAGCTCTGGAACTCCACCTCCGACAGGCAGAGTCAACATACCTGGCAGGTTCATCAGGTTGTCGTTTCACCCTGACATTTCCATTCCTCTTCTGACAACAGAACTTGACCAACTGCTCACCAGGAACAGCAAGGGCCGTCCGGACCGTTATGCTGTTCTGCAATTCCAAGAATGTGTAACCGAAGAGAGATACCACGAGTGGGCACAGAATAACAACTGGGATGGATCCTGAGGCAAATGTTGCTTACCAATGTACATCAATAATTCTGTGTTTCAGAAGTTTCTGTCCATGACTGATGCATCCCGAAAAAGCATTAAAGAAGAGTTAAACTCCTTATGGATCAAATCCCTTTAGCAGCATCAATTTGACAACATCCGGTGAAATGGCAGAGCGCAAAATTCTAATTCAATTACTATAAATATTAAACTTTCATGAAATCACACATGCAATACACCAAATTTAAGCTACACTTGTTGTTAATCCAGCCAACGTGTCAGATTTCAAAAAGGCTTTACGGCAAAAGCAAACCATGCTATTATCTGAGGACAGCACCCCATCAAACAAACAATCATAATTCAACCCGCCAGGCGCAACACGAAACTCAGAAATAAAGACATAATTCATGCCTCACCTTTTACGAGCTTCTTCTGTTGGCACTCCAATATGTCCCATAAACATCACAAATGGTCCTTTTGTTCGATTAATTCCATCGATATATATCCAAAATGTCAATTTATTTGGCGTGTTTGATCCAGAAAAACACTGGTTCCAACAAGCGCAACATGACTACAAAATATTTCATAAGTTACCTGTAATCTTTGTCCAAACATTTCAACCAACTTTCCTAATAAAAATTTAGGCATTTTTTTTCGTAAATAATCAATAAAATTTAAGACGGGATAAACTGCGTTCAATACCGGAGGAAATCAAAGTGGAGCGTGCTTTTCAGGTCACGCGCCTCTATCAAATAGTACACTTCACTCGACCCTCGTTCTCAACAGGGCTGCATTTCTCAAAGGAAAAACGTCAACCAATTTCTAAAGACTGTTGACATCCAGTGGAAGCGATAGGAACTGCAAGCAACTGCCTTACAATTCTAGATTTCCATTGAAACCTCATTGAAAAGAGAGTGACCTCAAAAAAAAATTATCCTGGACTGTTTGTCCTCAGGGTTTCGCCTGCCAAATAAGTTCTGTCATACTCACAGACGTCATTCAAACAGTTTTAGAAACTTCAGTGTTTTCTATCCAAATCCACTAATAATATGCATATCCTAGCTTCTGGGCCTGAGTAGCAGGCAGTTTACCTTTGGCACGCTTTTCATCCGGACGTGAAAATACCGCCCCCTAGCCTTAAGAAGTTTTAACAAAACATTTTCAGGTGGCCTCGTAAGACGTCACTCGCACTCTAGTCCCTTGCGCTACATATTAACCCTCACCAGTCCTACTGTGATCAACCCAGTACCACGGATCTGGGCATTTGGTTGCCGCAACTGGCTAATTAACAAATATGTCCAAGGATACCTCACTTAAGGACACTCTTATCAACTCAACTCAGTCCTGCTAGTTACCTCAGCTGTGGCCCTCTTAAGGAAGATCTCACTCTGAGCATACCATCGACAGGGGCTTCTCAACCTATTGGTAAATTGTCCAAGCTCACCTCTCTCAGCACTATGTTCGGGATCTGGCATCCATCCGTGCCCACTTCCTCTCAGATCTTAGGCGGGTCCAGCTGCTCTTTTCAGGAGTGCAGTTTCTCTGACATCCCAATTTCGCATCCCCTGTGCACAGTTTATTTAGATATTCAGGAGTGGTCAACAGGTGAAGTTGCAGATCTCCTCATCGCCAAAAATGTTGTGGAAATTCATGTATACTGAGAGAGACTTAGACAATTATTCAAACAATCAAACCAGATGCCAGGAAGATGAAACAATGAGGGATTGTTCTAAAATCTTCCAGGCTATCTCTGTCTCGGGTCACACACACACACCACATATTGTCTATGAAATGCCAGCTGTAGGTTTATATCACAAAGTCATTGTCAGCTCAAGCTATCTCTAGCAAAACCTATTTACTTGACCATATTTCCAGACTAACTGGAGGAAGTTGAAACCATCTCTTTGCAGAAACACAGAATTAAACAGAACAGAAATGTTTTACTATTTGTTAAGTATTTAAACAAATCAAGTAAATTCGTAATTTTCTCTCACATATGATTGATGGAAATAGGATATACCTGAGTTCAATTTCCAGTCTCATAGCGTGTAAATAAAACCTATATTTTTGTATTAAATTTGCAAAAATGGCTAACAACCTGTTTTCGCCCTGTCATTATGGGGTATTGTATGAAGATTGATGAGGAACATTTTTTATTTAATCCAATTTAGAATAAGGCTGTAACCTAACAAAATGTGAAAAACGTCAAGTGGTCTGAATACTTTCTGAATGCACTATATCTACCTCTATCACTCATGTATCCGTGCATATATTGAAATATGTTATTGGAACTGAACCTGAATATAGCTTCTTACTATCTTGTGTTCTTCTTATTTTCGGAGGCTGAGAAGTTGCCATACCAGGCAGTGATGCAACCAGTCAGGATGCTCTCGATGGTGCAGCTGTAGAACCTTTTGAGGATCTGAGGACCCATGCCAAGTATTTTCATTCTCCTGAGGGCGAATGGGTTTTGTCGTTCCCTCTTCACGACTGTCTTGGTGTGTTTGAACCATGATAGTTTGTTGGTTACCAAGGAACTTGAAGCTCTCAACCTGCTCCACTACAGCGTCGTCGATGAGAATGGGGGCGTGCTCGGTCCTCCTTTTCCTGTAGTCCACAATTATCTCATTTGTCTTGATCATGTTGAGGGAGAGGTTGTTGTCCTTGCACCACACGGTCAGGTCTCTGACCTTCTCTCTATAGGCTGTCTCACTGTTGTTGGTGATCAGACCTACCACTGTTGTGTCATCTGCAAACTTAATGATGGTGTTGGAGTCATGACTGGCCATGCAGTCATGAGTGAACAGGGAGTACAGGAGGGGACTGAGCACGCACCCCTGAGGGGCCCCCGTGTTGAGGATCAGTGTGGCAGATGTATTGTTACCTACCCTTACCACCTGGGGTCCAGGATTCAGTTTCAGAAGGAGGTGTTTAGTCCCAGGGTCCTTAGCTTAGTGATGAGCTTTGAGGGCACTATGGTATTGAACACTGAGCTGTAGTCAATGAATGGCATTCTAACATAGGTGTTTTGTCCAGATGGGAAAGGGCAGTGTGGAGTGCAATAGAGATTGCGTCGTCTTTGGATCTGTTGGAGCGGTATGCAAATTGGATTGGGTTTAGGGTTTTTGGGATAATGGTGTTGATGTGAGCCATGACCAGCCTTTCAAAGCACTTCATGACTACAGACGTGAGTGCTACGGGTTGGTAGTCATTTAGGCAGGTTACCTTAGTGATCTTGAGCACAGGGACTATGGTGGTCTGCTTGAAACATGTTGGTAATACAGAGTCAGTCAGTGACAGGTTGTAAATGTCAGTGAAGATACTTGCCAGTTGGTCAGCGCATGATCGGAGTACACGTCCTGGTAATCTCTTTGGCCCTGCGGCCTTGTGAATGTTTACCTGTTTAAAGGTTTTACTCACATGATCATACAGTCGTCCGGAACAGCTGATGATCTAATGTGTGTTTCAGTGTTACTTGCCTTGAAGCGAGCGTAGAAGTAATTTAACTTCTCTAGGGTAGGGGGCAGCATTTTCACGTTTGGATGAAAAGCATACCCAAATTAAACTGCCAGCTACTCATCAGCAGAAAATAAGATATGCATATTATTAGTAGATTTGGATAGAAAACACTCGTAAGTTTCTAAAACTGTTTGAATCATGTCTGTGAGTATAACAGAACCTATTTAGCAGGCGAAACCCCGAGGACAAACCATTCAGATTCTTTTTTTGTTTGTTGAGGTCACTCTCTTTTCAATGAAATTTCATTGGGAATACAGATTTCTAAGCGACTTGCTTGCAGTTCCTACGGCTTCCACTGGATGTCAACAGTCCTGAGAAATTGTTGAGGTTATTCCTTTGTGTGATGAAGAAATACGGCCATCTTGAAGTTGAGTCACTCTAGGTGTCCTGTTTGATCTAAGCGCGTGAGCAGAAGGCATGCTACGGTTGGTTTTAATCCTGTATTGAACACAGATCATCCCGTCTTCAATTTTATCGATTATTAACGTTAAAAAATACCTAAAGTTGTATTACAAAAATAGTTTGACATCTTTTGGCAAACTTTACAGGTAACCTTTGAGATATTTTGTCGTCACATTTGAGCAAGTTGGAACCTGTGTTTTTCTGGATCAAAAGCGCCAAATAAATGGACATTTTGGATATATATTGACGGAATTAATCGAACAAAAGGACCATTTGTGATGTTTATGGGACATATCGGAGTGCCAACAACAGAAGCTCGTCAAAGGTAAGGCATGAATTATATTTTTATTTCTGCGTTTTGTGTCGTGCCTGCAGCGTTGGAATGTTTTCTCTCTTTTGTTTACTATGGTGCTATGCTCAGATAATAGCATCGTATGCTTTCGCCGAAAAGCCTATTTGAATTCTGACATGTTGGCTGGATTCACAACCAGTGTAGCTTTAATTTGGTATATTTCATGTGTGATTTAATGAAAGTTTGATTTTATAGTAATTTTCTTAGTAATTAATTTGAATATGGCGCTCTGCATTGTCTCAGGCTCTTTGCCAAGTGAGACAGTAGCGTCCCGCCTAAACTCAGATTTTTGGATATAAATATTAACTTTACCGAACAAAACATACATGTATTGTGTAACATGAAGTCCTATGAGTGTCATCTGATGAAGATCATCAAAGGTTAGTGTATCTCTATTTCTGCTTTTTGTTACTGCTCTCTTTGGCTGGAAAATGAATGTCTTTTTCTGTGACTTGGCTCATACCGAACATAATCGTTTGGTGTGCTTTCGACGTAAAACCTTTTTGAAGTCAGACACTTTGGCTGGATTTGAAACAAGCGTAGCTTTAAAATTGTGTAAAATACTTGTATGTTTGAGGAATTTAAATTATGGGATTTCTGTTGTTTTGAATTTGTCGCCCTGCAGTTTCACTGGCTGTTGACGAGGTGGTACGCTACCGTCCCACATACCCTAGAGAAGTTAACACGTCTTGTAGGCTCGTGTCACTGGGCTGCGGCTGCGGCTGTGCTTCCCTTTTGTAGTCTGTAATAGTTCGCAAGCCCTGCCACATCCGACGAGCGTCGGAGTTGGTGTAGTACGATTCAATCTTAGTCCTGTATTGATGCTTTGCCTGTTTGATGGTTGGTCGTAGAACATAATGGGATTTCTTATAAGCCTCCGCATTAGAGTCCTGCTCCTTGAAAGCGGCAGCCTTACCCTTTAGTTCAGTGCGGCTGTTGCCTGTAATCCATGGCTTCTGGTTGGGGTATGTACGTACAGTCACTGTGGGGACGACGTCATCAATGCACTTATTGATGAAGCCAGTGACTGATGTGGTGTACTCCTTAATGCCATCGGAAGAATCACGGAACATATTCCAGTCTGGGCTAGCAAAACAGTCCTGTAGCTTAGCATCTGCTTCATCTGCCAACTTTTTTATTGACCGAGTCACACGTGCTTCCTGCTTTAGTTTTTGCTTATAAGCAGGAATCAGGAGGATATAATTATGTTTCCTTCCTGTCCTGCAACTCAGTTAGGAACGACACCTGTATCTTTGTAGTGACTTGGTTTTTTAGAACACCATCCAAAGTGAAATTAACCTCTAATTCCTCCCAAACCCGGATCCGGGAGCACCCCCATCAGTAAAAAAGCTGACTAGCATAGCGTCACAAGTAAATACTAGCATCTAAATATCATTAAATCACAAGTCCAAGACACCAGATGAAAGATACACATCTTGAGAATCCAGCCATCATTTCTGATTTTTAAAATGTTTTACAGGGAAGACACAATATGTAAATCTATTAGCTAACCACGTTAGCAAAAGACACCACTTTTTTTACTCCACCAGTTTTTTACTCCATCAGTAGCTATCACAAATTCGACCAAATAAATATATAAATAGTCACTAACCAAGAAACAACTTAATCAGATGACAGTCCTGATAACATATTACACTGTATAATCATATGTTTTGTTCGAAAAATGTGCATATTTCAGGTATAAATCACAGTTCTACATTGCAGCTGCCATCACAGCTACCGTCAGAAATAGCGTCGATGCAGCCAGAATAATTACAGAGACCAACGTCAAATACCTAATTACTCATCATAAATCATTTCTGAAAAATACACAGCGTACAGCAAATGAAAGCCCAACATCTTGTGAATCCAGCCAATATGTCAGATTTTTTAATTTTTTTACAGCGAAAACACAATATAGCGTTATATTAGCTTACTACAATAGCTAACACACAACAGCATTGATGCAAGGCAAACGGTAGCGATAGCACAGTTCGACAGATATATGAAATAGCATCATAAAATGGGTCCTACTTTTGGTGATCTTCCATCAGAATGTTGTACAAGGGGTCCTTTGTCCAGAACAGTCGTTGTTTGGATTTAGAACATCGTTTTTCCCTCTTGAATTAGCAAGCACACTGGCCAAGTGGCGCGAAGCTCTCCATCGTCAACAAACACAGACAACGCAACACGCCTAACGTCCCGAAAAAATTTCAATAATCTAATAAAACTATATTGAAAAAACATACTTTATGATGATATTGTAACATGTATCAAATAAAATCAAAGCCGGAGATAGTATTCGCCTATAACGACAGCTTTCCAGAAGGCAATTCCAGGTCCAACTTCGCGCTTTTCAGAAAACAGGAAATGGCGGACATGTCATTCCAAGAGGATTTATTCCACCTCAGACCAAGATAATCACTTCATTTCTTCTCTCACTTCCTCTTGACATCTAGGGGAAGGTGTATGACGTGCATGTATACTAATACGTATCATGCCCATTTATAGGCAAGCCCTAGAACAGAGACCTCGATTTCAGAAATCTCACTTCCTGTCAGGAAGTGGGCTGCAGAATGAGTTCTGTTTCACTCAGAGAAATAATTCAAACGGTTTTAGAAACTAGAGTGTTTTCTATCCAATAGTAATAATAATATGCATATTGTACGAGCAAGAATTGAGTACGAGGCCGTTTGAAATGGGCACCTTTTTCCAAGTTACTCAATACTGTCCCTGCAGCCATAAGAGGTTAAAACACATGAACTTCTATGAGATATCCCATTTTTCTTGATCTTGATGAAGAACTCAGAAGATCCTCTATTCATTTCAGGTCTGCATCAATCCCCTCCCTCTTTTGTTCTCGTCTTCTCCTTCTGTCTTTGTCTCTCACTTGTTGTCTCTGCTATATCCTGAGCCTTTCACTTTCAGAATACCACATTTACAGTGCTAAAACCAAAATCAGCATTGCATAAATCTAGGGATAGGGGGCAGTGTTTCCACTTTGAACAAATTGCGTGCCCAAACGAAAGTTCCTCCTACTCTGTCCCAGAAGGTAATACATGCATATTATTATTACTATTGTATAGAAAACACTCTGAAGTTTCTAAAACTGTTTGAATTATTTCTGTAAGTATAACAGAACTCATTTGGCAGACAAAAACCTGAGAAGAGGTCAAAACAGGAAATGAGAAGTCGATTTTCAAAACAGTGTCAAATGAGACCCATTGTAGATATGGCTGAACAAACACTGCCTAGGGCTTCCACTAGATGTCACCGTCTTTAGATTTTAGTCTTATTATTCTACTATAAAGGAGGGGCTCATAGGAGCTGTTCTAGTGAGTGGTCGTCAGAATTCTCAGTCAGGATTTGCGCGCGAGGGAGAGAGAGAGCTCTCGTTCCAATGCTCTTTCTTCAGACAATGAAATTCTCCGGTTGGATCCTTATTGATGATTAATGTAAAACACATACTAAATATGGATTGCAAACATCATTTGACCTGTTTCTACGACCTGTAACGGAACTTTTTGAGTTTTTGTCTGGAGGTTTGCCCGTGCGTCATGAAAATGGATTCCTGGGATGAACATGCTAACAACAAGTGGCTATATGATGGGCTTTATGGAACTTTTCAGTCATTTATTGTCGATCTGGGAATCCTGGGAGTGCCATCTGATGAAGTTATTCGAAGGTAAGTGCATATTTATAGTGTTTTTGTAGCTTTTGTTGACGCCAAAAAGGTGACTATTTCTTTGGCTGGTTGGGGCTCTGGGCGCCGTTCTCAGATTAATCTTTTTCCGTAAAGTTTATTTTGAAATCTGACACAGCGGTTGCATAGAGGATAAGTTTATCTTTAATTATGTGAATAACACTTGCATCTTTTATCAATGTTTATTATGAGTATTTCTACAAAATCACCAGATGTTTTGGAATCAAAACATTACTGCACATAACGCGCCAATGTAAACTGAGATTTTTTTTATATATATATATGCACATTATCGAACAAAACATAAATGTATTGTGTAACATGATGTTATATGTGTCATCTGATGAAGATTTTCCAAGGTTAGTGAATAATTCTATCTCTATTTGTGGGTTTTGTATAAGCTACCTGTGCTGTGAAAGAAATGTCTGTGCTTTTTTGGATTTGGTGGTGAGCTAAATAAATATACGTGGTGTTTTCGCTGTAAAACATTAAAAAAATCGGACATGTTGGCTGGATTCACAAGATGTTTATCTTTTATTTGCTGTATTGGACTTGTTAATGTGTGAAAGTTAAATATTTCAAAAAAATATTTTGGAATTTCGCGCGCTGCCTTTTCAGTGGAATGTGGTGGTCCTAGACAGGTTAACTATCTAATGTTAGCTGGCTGGCTCGTTAGCTAACGTTACGTGACATGTGTTCAACACCCGTTGAATATGGCCGGTGTTAGTAAATGTCTGCAAAAAAGTGTAATGAAATTGTTGCCAGCAGAGCTGGTTAGGCTGTTTTCACGTTATCCATAGGTAAACAAATCAGAGTATCAAGTGTGCGCTCCGAGAGCGAAACGAGATGGTGGTGCTAAAGCTTAAGAGGGTGTGAACGTTGCTGAATGATGAGCTCTTCACTAGATACTAAAACATTCAAAGGTCATTTTCTCAAAATTGAGCTAAAACTTCTTATGGCTGCAATCCCGTTAACGGGATGCTATGACAACAGCCAGTGAAAGTGCAGGGCGCCAAGTTCAAACAACAGAAATATCATAATTAAAATTCCTCAAACATACATGTATCTTATACCATTTTAAAGGTAATCTTGTTGTTAATCCCACCACAGTGTCCGATTTCAAATTGGCTTTACAGCGAAAGCACCACAAACGATTATACTAGGTCACGGCAAAATCACAGACAAACACAGTAATTTTTCGAGCCAAAGACAGAGGTCACAAAAAACAGAAAGAGATAAAATTAATTACTAACCTTTGATGATCTTCATCAGATGACACTCATAGGACTTCATGTTACACAATACATATATGTTTTGTTCGATTAAGTTCATATTTATATCCAAAAACCTCAGTTTACATTGGCGCCATTTTCAGAAATGCCTACAAAATATCCAGAAAAATTGCAGAGAGCCACGTCAAATAACATAAATACTCATCATAAACTTTGATGAAAGATACATGTTTTACATAGAATTAAAGATAAACTTGTTCTTAATGCAACCGCTGTGTCAGATTTCAAAAAGCTTTACGGCAAAACACAATATTCAATAATCTGAAAACAGCGTTCAGCCACAAAAGCAAGCCATACAGTTACCCGCCAAATTGTGCAGTCAACAAAACTCATAAATAGCATTATAAATCTTCACTTACCTTTGCTGATTTTTGTCGGAATGTACTCCCAGGACTCCCACTTCCACAAGAAATGTTTGTTTTGTTCGGTAATGTCCAGCATTTATGTCCAAATAGCTATTTTTGTTAGGGTGTTTGGTAAACAAATCCAACGTCAGTAAGCGCGTTCACTAAAAGCTGCCGAAATGTCCAAAAGTTCCATAACAGTCAGTAGAAACATGTCAAACGATGTATTGAATGAATCTTTAGAATGCTTTTAACATAAATCTTGAATAACGTTCCAACCGGAGAATTACATTGACTTCAGATGAGCGATGGAACAGAGCTCCCTCTCATGTGAACGCGCATGGTTAGAGCATGGTCATGGCAGACCTGAATAATTCCCCTCTCATTCGGCCCCCCTTCACAGTAGAGGAATCAGACAAGGTTCTACAGACTGTTGACGTCTAGTGGAAGCCGTAGGAGGTGCAAACTCATTCATATCTCGCTGTGAATTCAATAGGATCTTGTTTGAAAATCGAACAGCCTCAGAATTCCCCCTTCCTGTTTGGATTTTTTCTCAGGTTTTTGCCATATGAGTTATACTCACAGACATCATTCAAATAGTTTTAGAAACTTCAGAGTGTTTTCTATCCAATACTAATAATAATATGCATATATTAGCAACTGGGACTGAGGAACAGGCAGTTTACTATGGGCACCTCTGGGCACCTTTCATCCAAGCTACTCAATACTGCCCCTGCAGCCATAAGAAGTTAAATAAAGGTTAAATAAAATAAATAAATACATTGCCTCGTCATTGATATTTTATTTTGTTACTTTCTACTTTAGTTCATTTAGTAAATATTTTCTTAACTAAATTTTTTAAACTACATTATTGGTTAAGGGCTTGTAAGTAAGCACTTCACGGTAAGGTCTATACCTGTTCTATTCCGTGCATGTGACAAATACAATTTGATTTGATTTCTCTTTCTCTCCCTTTGTAGTCTATCATTTTGTGCAACCGTTAGCCTATAGGGGGAGCACCAACATCACATTCCCTCATGTTAATTTCACTTCTCATTCACCCCTTACTGTCCCAGTAACTCTACAGCCACTACAGGCTACTGCATCCTCTACACTGTGAGTGTCTCTATGGTCAGAGACAGTACAAACACTCTCTCTCTCACACAAACACACACAGACACACACACACACAGCCCTCACCTCCTCCCTGTAGGCCGCCTCCAACTCAATCATCAAGTTTGCAGACGGCACTACAGTGGTAGGCTTGATTACCAACAACGACGAGATGGCCTACAGGGAGGAGGTGAAGGCCTTCGGCGTGTGGTGTCAGGAAAATAACCTTACACTCAACGTCAACAAAACAAAGGAGATGACCGTGGACTTCAGGAGACAGCAGAGGGAGCACCCCCCCAACGGGACAGTAGTGGAGAAGGTGGAAAGTTTTAAGTTCCTCAGCGTACACATCACAGAAAAATTGAAATGGTCCACCCACACAGACAGCGTGGTGAAGAAGGCGCAACAGCGCCTCTTCAACCTCAGGAGGCTGAAGAAATGTGGCCTGTCACCAAAAACACTCACAAACTTTTACAGATACACAATCGAGAGCAGCCTGTCGGTCTGTATCACCGCCTGGTACGGCAACTGCTCCGCCCACAACCGTAAGGCTCTCCAGAGGGTAGTGAGGTCTGCACAACACATCACCGGGGGCAAACTACCTGCCCTCCAGGACACCTACACCACCCGATGTCACAGGAAGGCCAAAAAGATCATCAAGGACAACAACCACCCGAGCCACTGCCTGTTCACCCCGCTATCATCCAGAAGGCGAGGTCAGTACAGGTGCATCAAAGCTGGGACCGAGAGAATGAAAAACAGCTTCTATCTCAAGACCATCAGACCGTTAAACAGCCATCACTAACATTGAGTGGCTGCTGCCAACATAATGACTCAAATATCTAGCCACTTTAATAATAACATTTTTATGTAAATAAATGTATGTATCACTAGTCACTTTAAACAATGCCACTTTATATAATGTTTACATACCCTACATTACTCATCTCATATGTACATACTGTACTCTATACCATCTACTGCATCTTGCCTATGCCGTTCGGCCATCGCTCATCCATATATTTATATGTACATATTCTTATTCATTCCTTTGTTGTTGTGAAATCGTTAGATTACCTGTTAGATATTACTGCATGGTCAGAACTAGAAGCACAAGCATTTCACTACACTTTCATTAACATCTGCTAACCATGTGTATGTGACCAATAAAATTTGATTTGATATTACATGCCCCAGTAATGTGAACTGTGAAGCAACATCACTAAATGAAAATAGACGATCCAGCTGAATGGATTTCACGCCATTGTTATACAGTAACGCACACAGGCCGTGACATATGCACTTCTCTCTGCAGAATAGCCCCATCAGTTGAGCAATAGATAGCATCGTCAATACAATGGGAATGCTGTCTTTACTGTAACTAAAAAGGCATGTCGTCCTCTCAGCGAATTAGAAGAGGGGGGTAGGTGACTTGAATGAGTTGGTATATTTTAGCAGTGCTGTTGATTATCATTGGTTACGGTTTTAGCCAATGAAAAGCTGTCAAATTGTGTCTAACTGGAAAGAGATAGGTTCTCTGCCACTTATTCAAGCATATTGGATCGCAACCATAAGGAAACTTATCATTGATTAGATGTATTATATTTATGGTTTGCTTGAACTTCATAGACTAAAAAAGCATCAACAAAATGTTCCTTAGGCCTATAATTAGTTTGAAATAGAAAATAGCTGAAATAAGACCAGACATTTTTCCACCATATTGCCTTATCCTTTCATTCTATATTCTTAGCATGAAAGACGTCACACTGCTTGCTTAGCGAGAATCACTAAGTTTCACACATCCCCATATGCTACATTCACCCCTCAAACTTACTCAACAGCTAACCCAGCATTGAACTGAGCGCAACTGTAGATCCAAGTCACGGCACCACTGTAAAGGACGTCAAGCTGCTTGCTTACAGTGGCTTGCGAAAGAATTCACCCCCTTGGCATTTTCCCTATTTTGCTGCCTTACAACCTGGAATTAAAATAGATTTTTGGGGGTTTGTATCATTTCATTTACACAACATGCCTACCACTTTGAAGATGCAAAATATTTTTTATTGTGAAACAAACAAGAAATTAGACAAAAAACCTGAACTTGAGCGTGCATAACTATTCATCCCCCCAAAAGTCAATACTTTATCGAGCCACCTTTTGCAGCAATTACAGCTGCAAGTCTCTTGCGGTATGTCTCTATAAGCTTGGCACATCTAGTCACTGGGATTTTTGCACATTCTTCTAGAAAAAAAATGCTGGTGTACAGCAATCCTTAAGTCATACCACATATTCTCAGTTGGATTGAGGTCTGGGCTTTGACTAGGCTATTCCAATATATTTAAACGTGTACCCTTAACTTCTTGGAACTATAGGGGGTGCTGTTCCGCATTAGCATATTTTGGTCTCCAAATTAAACTGCCTCGTGCTAAATTCTTGATCGTACAATATGCATATTATTGTTATTATTGGATAGAAAACACTTTCTAGTTTCTATAGCCGTTGGAATTTTGTCTCTGAGTGGTACAGAACTATATCTACAGCACTTTTCATGACAGATTTCAGAAATGTTTACCCCTGATCTGGAGTCTGTTTTTAAGGTGACAGTGAATGCTATGAAGAAACCGACACTGCCTACGTCTTCCTCTGGGTGTCTGTACGTCATCACGTTTTGAATGGAATCGATTGCACAATCACAGCCACTACAAAAGAACAAAACGTAGAGGTACCTCCCTTTCTCGTCGCGCGCCTGAAGCGTGAAGGACATCGGACTTGCCTCATTCCAAATCGTTGTTTAGCCAGCAATATTTCTGTGGTCATGTTTTTACTCGTTATAGTTGTTAAAAACATCATAATATAGTTAATTTGAACCGTTTTATAGCAATTTATATCCGTTTAGTGCGATTCTGAGGAATTTCTTTGTCGTGCACTTTCTAGCTTTGGGAACGTTTCGGGGTCTCGGTCGTTGTTAGTGGACATTTCGAAGGACAGAGGACATCTATCGACCAAAAGAAGATTACAACATAGAAAGGATACATTGCCCAAGAATCTGATGGAAGAACAGCTCAAAGTAATCAATATTTAATATGATAAATCGTTGTTCTGTCGAAATATTTTAAACGCATATTTCGCCATTTTGTTTGTTATCGCGTCACTTGGCGAACCCTGTATTGAAAAGTAAGGATAATTTTAAAAATGTAAGTCAGCGGTTGCATTAAGAACTAATTTGTCTTTCGATTCCTGTCAACCCTGTATTTTTTAGTCAAGTATATGATTAGCTTTCAATTAAACTAGATCACTCTGAAAGATGACGTCAGACATTTTGAGGCTTGATTTCCTAGTATTTTCATTGTGTAACCACGGTTTTGTATGGCTAAATATGCACATTTTCGAACAAACTGTATATGTATGTTGTAAAATGATGTTACAGGGGTGTCATCGGAAGAATTCTGAGAAGGTTAGTGAAAAAATTAATATATTTTGGCGGTGATTACGTTATAGCGCTCTTTGGCTGGAATCGATGCTCTGGTAACGTTTTCACATGTGGTATGCTAACTTATCGATTTATTGTGTTTTCGCTGTAAAACGCTTAGAAAATCTGAAATATTGTCTGGAATCACAAGATCTGGGTCTTTCCATTGCTATGCTTTGTCTATTCTTATGAAATGTTTTATTAAGAGTAAATTGGTCATACACGTTGCTCTCTATAGTAATTCTAGTCGTCTTGTGATGGTCGGTGCAATTGTAAACTGTGATTTCTACCTGAAATATGCACTTTTTTCTAACAAAACCTATCCTATACCATAAATATGTTATCAGACTGTCATCTGAAGAGGTTTTTTCTTGGTTAGTGGCTATCAATATCTTAGTTTAGCCGAATTGGTGATAGCACCTGAAGTAGTAAGAAACTGATGGAGTTAGAAAAGTGGTGTATTTTGCTAACGTGTTTAGCTAATAGATTTACATATTTTGTCTTCCCTGTAAAACATTTTAAAAATCTGAAATGGTGGCTTTATTCACAAGATCTGTATCTTTCATCTGGTGTCTTGGACTTGTGATTTAATGATATTTAGATGCTACTATCTACTTGTGAAGCTATGCTAGCTATGCTAATCAGTGTGTGGGGGGGGTGGGGGGTGATCCCGGACCCGGGGTAGAGGCTCGTTAGAGGTTAAACCACTCGAGTGTTGCTTTAGCAGTATGATTCGGGTCATTGTCCTGCTGGAAGGTGAACCTCCGCCCCAGTCTCAAATCTCTGGGAGACTAAAACAGGTTTCCCTCAAGAATTTCCCTGTATTTAGCGCTATCCATCATTCCTTCAATTCTGACCAGTTCCCCAGTCCCTGCCGATGAAAAACATCCCCACATCATGATACTGCCACCGCCATGCTTCACTGTGGGGAGGGTGTTCTCGAGGTGATGAGAGGTGTTGGGTTTGCACCAGACATAGCATTTCCCTTGATGGCCATAAAGCTACATTTTTGTCTCATCTGACCAGAGTACCTTCTTCCTTATGTTTGGGGAGTCTCCCACATGCCATTTCGCGAACACCAAACGTTTTTGCTTATTTTTTTCTTTAAGCAATGGCTTTTTCCGGGCCACTCTTTCGTAAAGCCCAGCTCTGTGGAGTGTACGGCTTAAAGTGGTCCTATGGACAGATACTCCAGTCTCCGCTGTGGAGCTTTGCAGCTCTTTCAGGGTCATCTTTGGTCTCTTTGTTGCTTCTCTGATTAATGTCCTCCTTGCCTGGTCTGTGAGTTTTGGTTGGCGGCCCTCTCTTGGCAGGTTTGTTGTGGTGCCATATTCTTTCAATTTTTTAAATACTTGGGATGTTCAAAGTTTCTGATATTTTTTTATGACCCAACCTTGATCTGTTCTTCTCCACAACTTTGTCCCTGACTTGTTTTGGAGAGCTGCTTGGTCTTCATGGTGCCGCTTGCTTGGTGGTGTCACTTGTTCAGTGGTGTTGCAGACTCTGGGGCCTTTCAGAACAGGTGTATATTTACACTGAGATCTTATGACACTTAGATTGCACACAGGTGGACATTATTTAACTAATTATGTGACTTCTGAAGGTAATTGTTTGCACCAGATCTTATTTAGGGGCTTCAGAGCAAAGGGGTGAATACAGTACATATGCATGCACCAATTCTCCTATTACCTTTTTTTTTTTAAACAAGTTATTTTTTCATTTCACTTCAACAATTTGGACTATTTTGTGTATGTCCATTACATGAAATACAAATATAAATCAATTTAAATTACAGGTTGTAATGCAACAACATAGGAAAAACGCCAAGGGGGGTGATTACTTTTGCATGGCACTGTAGCAGTTACCATTTTCTCCCTATCGGCCCATACCTGGCACAAACTCGGGACCTCTGCCTTGCTAGCACACGTGACCGCCCTCCTGATGTGTCTTACCAGTCGGCACCACGAGAAATGCTAGCTTTTCCCTTGCGCAAGTGGGGACTCTTCAGGCTGATGAGTTAGTTTCACACATCCCCATCTGCTACATTAGCACCTCATTATTTCAGCACAGTTTTAGCCTCATACATATTTTCTAAATAGTAAATGGCAATTCAGTAAGGGAAATCTGATTTAAAAGATTGGAGATTAGTGTGGCTGAGCTCCATCAACATAAGTCTATGGGCTTCTTGAGAGCATAGCACAAACAGACATGCAGTGTGTGACAGCGGGTGTGTAAGTGCAAACAGTTTTTGGATGTGTGTTATTCCTCTGACCTCCATGGAGCTGCAGGGCAAATACATCTCATTCAGATGTGTGGTCTGAAAATACAGAGGTTTTACTGTAAATTGTTTTCCAGAGATAACTCTAAAGCTTTTAGTAAAACACAGTGGCACAAACACAGAAACAAAATGGAGGTTCGGTTTCATCGTTTGACTTGGGCAGCATACCCCCCCGAATACCATGTGTGGTATGGGCCATGACCTTGTAAAACCCAAAACCCACAACAAGCTGTGTTGTGTAGGTATATGATGGAAATACTATTTGGCCTGAGGTAAGGCATGTTACATATCATGCGTGTGAGTGTTGGGTTGATTGACATGTTCTGTGCTGTCTGGAGTCAGCTGTGGCTGGGCAGACGCTCCCTGTGCTGCTCACAGTACATTAGTGAGGTTATGCGAGGCAGCGCTTGGTTGAGCCATACTGGAGGGAGGCTTTGGCAACCTATAACCCTCACACACATGAGTGCACATACATACTGACAAACTCACTCATACACATACAAATACATACAAACCTACAAGCAAATGTACACACGTTAAGCTCTCTCTCAGACACACACACACAGGAGCTTTATCCGATAAATATTGATGAATTGGCCTTGGTAAATGGGTAAAAATAATAATCTGGCCTTGCCAATGTCTAATTGCCACAGCTGGGCCGAGCATCCCTATCTGCGCTAATAGAGTGAGTGGACTCAAGCTCATTACAGACAGGCAGAGACTGGCTGCTGCTTTATCTACTATCTGGTTCATTTAAATGGAATCTATTTTTAAAACCTCTTCAGGATCGGACCCTTTTTTTCAATTTTTGCCTAAAATTACATACCCAAATCAAACTGCCTGTAACTCAGGCCCTGAAGCAAGCATATGCATTTTATTGGTACCGTTTGAAAGAAAACACTTTGAAGTTTGTGGAAATGTGTAAGGAATGTAGGAGAATATAACACAATAGATCTGGTAAAAGATAATACAAAGAAAAAACCAGCCATTCTTTTGTATTTTTTTTTGTACCGTCATCTTTGAAATGCAAGAGAAAGGCCATCATGTATTATTCCAGCCCAGGTGCAATTTAGATTTTTGCCACTAGATGGCAGCAGTGTATGTGCAACGTTTTTGGCTGAGCCAATGAACCATTGCATTTCCATAAAACATGTATCAAGACTGCTCAAATGTGCCTAATTGGTTTATTAATCTTTTTTTCATGTTTAAAACTGTGCAGTCTCCTCAAACAATAACATGGTATTCTTTCACTGTAATAGCTACTGTAAATTGGACAGTGCCGTTAGAATAAGAAGACTTTAAGCTTTACGTCAATATCAGATATGTCTGTCCTGGGAAATGTTCTTGTTACTTACAACCTCATGCTAATCACATTAGCCTACATTAGCTCAAAATCCCGCAGGGGACCCACCAATCATGAAATAAGTTTTAACTGACTTGCCTAGTTAAATAAAGGATAAATGAAAAAAAAAGCTGGTTGAGAGAATGCCACGGGTGTGCAAAACTGTCCTCAAGGCAAAAGGGAGCTACTTTGAAGACTATAACATATATTTTGATTTGTTTCACACCTTTTTGATTATTACATGAGTCCGTACGTGTTGTTTCATTGTTTTGATGTCTTCACTTTTGTTCTACAATGTAACAAATAGTGAAAATAAAGAAAAACCATTGAATGAGTAGGTGTATCCATACTTTTGACTGGTACTGTATATTCATGTATGATCTCTGTGGTAACTTGAATCTGTACAGAGTGAACACTGACATGCAAGGATCTCCTTGTCTTCTTAGTCCTCTTTGGAATTCTTCCTTATTTGCATTGGTCTTATCCCCCACACAGGCCTTTAGATGCTGTAACATCTTGTGGAGGTTGGGCCTGGGTGATCAGGTTACTTTAACTTCTTAAGTGTAGGGGGCAATATTTTCGTTTTTGGCTAAAAAACGTACCCATTGAAACTGCCTATTTCTCAGCCCCCGAAACTAGAAAATGCATATAATTGTCAGATTAGGATAGAAAACACTCTAAAGTTTCCAAAACTGTCAAAATTTTGTCTGTGAGTTTAACAGAACTGATATTGCAGGCTAAAACCTGAGGAAAATCCAATCAGGAAGTGCCTCTGTTTTTGAAACCTCTCTGTTTTTATGCATCCCTATCACCCATTTAAAGGGATATCAACCATATTCCGTTTTCTATGGCTTCCCCAAGGTGTCAACAGCCTTAGGACATAGTTTCAGGCTTTTATTTTGAAAAATGAGCGAGAACGATCACATTGCGTAAGTGGATAGGTGGGGGCTCTCAGAGTGAGTTGTGCGCAACAGAGAAAGGCGGCCATTGTTACTCCCGGTCCTATTGAAAAACCAACACTCCCGGTTGATGTATTATCAAATAGATATTTGAAAAACAACCTGAGGATTGATTATAAAAAACGTTTGACATGTTTCTGTGGACATTATGGATATTATTTTGAATTTTTGTCTGCGTTGTTGTGACCGCTTTTTCCTGTGGATTTCTCAGACTAACGCGCGAAACGAACGGAGGTATTTGGATATAAAAATATCTTTATGGAACAAAAGGAACATTTGCTGTCTAACTGGGAGTCTCGTGAGTGAAAACATCTGAAGATCATCAAAGGTAAACGATTAATTTGATTGCTTTTCTGATTTTCGTGACCAAGTTACCTGATGCTAAGTGTACTTAATGTTTTGTCGAGCGATCGATAAACTTACACAAACGCTTGTATTGCTTTCGCTGTAAAGCATAATTTCAAAATCTGAGACGACAGGTGGATTAACAAAAGGCTAAGCTGTGTTTTGCAATACGCACTTGTGATTTCATGAATATGAATATTTTCTAGTAATATTATTTGACTGTGGCACTATGCTATTCAGCGTTGCTGATGACAATTATCCCGGATCCGGGATGGGTGGTTCAGAAAGGTTTTAACTTGGTATGGTTTGATTGCTTGATAATACGTTGTACCTTAAGCTGTATGTGAAGCCTTGTATGTGAATTGTTCATTTTACAAAGTTATTAAATAAAACGTATGTTTTGCATTTTCTTCTCATTACCATTCCTTGATCTTAGTCAGCTAAATTCATAATACTTGATTTAATATTATAGTAAAACTATGTGCAATCAAGTCAGATTGTCAGATTTATTAAATGTTGATTATTAAATATTATTCAGCCTGACATAATATTTAGCACATATTAACTTTTTTACAAAGCAGGGATTTGTGTAATATTCTTGGGTTTCTGGCCATGTTAATGCAGCTGGTGGCCACTCCAGATACTGACTGTTACTTTTGATTTTGACCCCCCCCCCTTTGTTCAGGGACACATTATTCCATTTATGTTAGTCACACATCTGTGGAACTTGTTCCGTGTGTGTATCAGTTGTTGAGTCTTGTTATGTTCATACAAATATTTACCCATTTTAAGTTTGCTGAAAATAAACGCAGTTGACAGTGAGAGGACATTTCTATTTTTGCTGAGTGTAGTTGCTCATATGAACATTATAAATGTATTTAATTCTCTATGTCAAGGGGGTGGATCAAGATGCAAAAAAGAATCCCCTTGAAGTACAAAATGAGAACATCCTATCCAGCTATAAATATGATTTTGGCCCCCTGTGGTTTGGATTATTTTTGGTAATGGACGATAGGAGAAGGGACTCGGAAAGAGGGATGATGGACAGGGCTGGCCTTTTCCATTTTTTGGGATCCTACATCCTGGCGAGCAGTTGGCATGCCCGTTCTGTGGCCCCGTTCTGGTGGCGTGGCGATATCAGGGTTAGAGTGGCAGAGTGTGTGGGCACGAGGGCCGATGTCATCTGGACTCTGCCCTGTTCCGCTGCCCTGCCAGTTGACGCCGATGTCCCAAGACACAGGGGATGCCAATAGAGAGATGCCCATGATGCCCGCTGTGGTGGCGACACAACCCACTAATCGAAGTCGGATGGCACCCACCCTTTGGGAGCTGTCACCCTTGGTTACCTGCTCCTAGAGTGGGCCAACGAGCGGGAAAAGGGCAAATTTCCGCTCCAGTTTCTGTGACAAATGCCCGAGTGGTCGGGATATGGAATAATGTCGGAATGTGGGATTTCAAGGCCGTAGATCAAGACCACTCACTGCTCACACAAAGGGGAACACTCTATAACTCAAGGGAGGGCTACTTAGGAGCAGAAGATTACATATTGTACACATAGCCGCGGGAAGTAGGGGGATGGAGGTGCTGCAGATTTAAATTATTTCCCCGAAATGTTAAAATAAACTGTTTTGCCAAAAATTATATTACTGCTGTCTGAACAGACATGAATAAAAGCATTCAAAATACTACACCAGTGTCACGCCCTGACAATAGATTGCTTTGTATGTTTCTATGTTTTGTTTGGTCAGGGTGTGATGTGGGTGGGCATTCTATGTTGTATGTCTAGGTTGTCTATTTCTGTGTTTGGCCTAGTATGGTTCCCAATCAGAGGCAGGTGTTTGTCGTTGTCTCTGATTGGGTGCCATATGGTTGTTTTCTGTGTCTGTGTTTCACAATTCGGAACTGTCTCGGTCGTATGTCAGTTTATTGTTTTTGTTCATTGTTCAAGTATTCTTATTAAAATGGATACTTACCACGCTGCGCATTGGTCCTCCTCTTCTCATTCCAACGACGAGCGTTACAGAACCACCCACCAATCAAGGACCAAGAAGCATGGTATCGGGCAGCAGCGATCTCCGGACTCATGGACATGGGAAGACATTCTAGACGGCAAGGGATCCTACACATGGGAGGAGATCCTGGCTGGTAGGGATCGCCTCCCATGGGAACAGGTGGAGGCAGCCAGGAGAGCGGAGGCAGCAGGAAAAGGGAACCGGCGTTACGAGGGAACACGGCTGGCAAGGAAGCTCGAGAGGCAGCCCCAAATGTCTTGGGGGGGGCACACGGGGAATGTGGCTAAGTCAGGTAGGAGACCTGAGCCAACTTCCCGTGTTTACCGCGGAGAGAGGTGGTCCGGGTAGGCACCGTGTTATGCGGAGAAGCGCACGATGTCCCCAGTGCGCACGCATAACCCGGTGCGCTACATTGCCGCTCCTCGTATCGGCCGGGCTAGAGTGGGCATCGAGCCAGGTGCGATGAAGCCTGCTCAGCGCATCTGGTCTCCAGTACGTCTCCTCGGTCCGTGTTATATGGCACCAGCCCTACGCACTGTGTCTCCCGTGGGTCTGCACAGCCCAGTGCGTCCTGTGCCTGCGCCCCGCAAGTGCCAGGCTAAAATCAACATCCAGCCAGGACGGGTTGTGCAGGTCCTTAGTTCGAGACCTCCAGTGTGCCTCCAGGGACCAGTCTATCCTGTGCCTCGTCCAAGGACCAGGCCTCCAGTAGATCTCTCCAGCCTGGTGAGTACTGTGCCTGTTCTAAGAACCAAGTCTCCTGTGTGTCCCTCCAGTCCGTACGCTCCTGAGCCTCCCTCCAGTCCGGACCCTCCAGAGCCGCCTGTCTGTCCTGAGCCGCCCGTCTGTCCTGAGTCGCCTGAGCCGCCCGTCTGTCCTGAGCCGCCCGTCTGTCCTGAGCCGCCCGTCTGTCCTGAGCCGCCCGTCTGTCCTGAGCCGCCCGTCTGTCCTGAGCCGCCCGTCGTCCTGAGCCGCCTGAGCCGCCCGTCTGTCCTGAGCCGCCCGAGCCGCCCGTCTGTCCTGAGCCGCCTGTGCCGCCCGTCTGTCCTGAGCCGCCTGAGCCGCCCGTCTGTCCTGAGCCGCACGTCTGTCCTGAGCCGCCTGAGCCGCCCGTCTGTCCTGAGCCGCCTAAGCCGCCCGTCTGTCCTGAGCCACCTGAGCCGCCCGTCTGTCCTGAGCCGCCTGAGCCGCCTTTCAGTCAGGAGCCGCCTGAGCCGCCCTTCAGTCCAGAGGCGCCTGAGCCGCCCTTCAGTCCAGAGGCGCCTGAGCCGCCCTTCAGTCCAGAGGCGCCTGAGCCGCCCTTCAGTCCAGAGGCGCCTGAGCCGCCCTTCAGTCCAGAGGCGCCTGAGTCGCCCTTCAGTCCAGAGGCGCCTGAGCCGCCATTCAGTCCAGAGGCGCCTGAGCCGCCCTTCAGTCCAGAGGCGCCTGAGCCGCCCTTCAGTCCAGAGGCGCCTGAGCCGCCCTTCAGTCCAGAGGCGCCTGAGCCGCCCTTCAGTCCAGAGGCGCCTGAGCCGCCCTTCAGTCCAGAGGCGCCTGAGCCGCCCATCAGTCCAGAGGCGCCTGAGCCGGCCTTCAGTCAGGAGCTGCCCTTCAGTCAGGAGCTGCCCTTCAGTCCGGAGCTGCCCCTCAGTCCGGAGCTGCCCCTCAGTCCGGAGCTGCCCCTCAGTCCGGAGCTGCCCCTCAGTCCAGTGGTGCTCTTCAGTCCGGAGCTGCCCTTCAGTCCGGAGCTGCCCCTCAGTCCAGAGGCGCTCCTCAGTCCAGTGGTGCCCTTTATTAGGATCCCCAGTCCTAGGTCGCCAAAAACGCCACTTAAGTGGGCTAAGACTATGGTGGAGTGGGGTCCACATCCCGCGCCAGAGCCGCCACCACGGACAGATGCCTACCCAGACCCTCTCCTATAGGTTCAGGTTTTGCGGCCGGAGTCCGCACCTTTGGGGGGGGTACTGTCACGCCCTGACCATAGATTGCTTTGTATGTTTCTATGTTTTGTTTGGTCAGGGTGTGATGTGGGTGGGCATTCTATGTTGTATGTCTAGGTTGTCTATTTCTGTGTTTGTCCTAGTATGGTTCCCAATCAGAGGCAGGTGTTTGTCGTTGTCTCTGATTATGAGCCATATTTAGGTTGCCTGTTTTCCCTCCTTTCTTTGTGGGAAGTTGTCTTTGTTTGTGGCACTATAGCCTTAAGCTTCACTGTCGTTTTTGTATTGTTTATTGTTTTTGTCGGCGTCATCCTAATAAAAAGGAATATGTACGCTCACAACGCTGTGCTTTGGTCTACTTCCTTTGACGGCTGTGACAGACACATATAACAACACAGAGTTACAAATGGAATAAACAAACATACAATCAATGATACAGTAGAAAAATCTATATAGAGCATGTGCAAATGAGGTAGGATAAGAGAGGTAAGGCAATGAATAGGCCGTGGTGGCAAAGTAATTACAATAAAGCAATTAAACACTGGAATGGTAGAATGTGCAGAAGATGAATGTGCAAGTAGAGATACTGGGGTGCAAAGGAGCAAGATAAATAAATACAGTATGGGGAAAGTGTTAGTGGAATTAAATTATTCCTCTAATGTACTCATTAACCTTTCACGAGCCTCTACCCCGGGTCCGGGATCACCCCCCACCCCCCCCACACACTGATTAGCATAGCTAGCATAGCTTCACAAGTAGATAGTAGCATCTAAATATCATTAAATCACAAGTCCAAGACACCAGATGAAAGATACAGATCTTGTGAATAAAGCCACCATTTCAGATTTTTAAAATGTTTTACAGGGAAGACAAAATATGTAAATCTATTAGCTAAACACGTTAGCAAAATACACCACTATTCTAACTCCATCAGTTTCTTACTCCTTCAGGTGCTATCACCAATTCGGCTCAACTAAGATATTGATAGCCAATAACCTATAAAAAAAACCATCAGATGACAGTCTGATAACATATTCATGGTATAGGATAGTTTTTGTTAGAAAAAAGTGCATATTTCAGGTAGAAATCACAGTTTACAATTGCACCGACCATCACAAATCGACTAGAATTACTAGATAGAGCAACGTGTATGACCAATTTACTCATCATAAAACATTTCATAAAAATAGACAAAGCATAGCAATGGAAAGACCCAGTTCTTGTGATTTCAGACCATATTTCAGATTTTCTAAGCGTTTTTCAGCGAAAACACAATAAATCGATAAGTTAGCATACCACATGTGCAAACGTTACCAGAGCATCGATTCCAGCCAAAGAGCGCTATAACGTAATCACCGCCAAAATATATTAATTTTTTCACTAACCTTCTCAGAATTCTTCCGATGACACTCCTGTAACATCATTTTACAACATACATATACAGTTTGTTCGAAAAGGTGCATATTTAGCCATACAAAACCGTGGTTACACAATAAAAATACTAGGAAATCAAGCCTCAATATGTCTGACGTCATCTATCAGAGTGATCTAGTTTAATTGAAAGCTAATCATATACTTGACTAAAAAATACAGGGTTGACAGGAATCGAAAGACAAATTAGTTCTTAATGCAACCGCTGATTTACATTTTTAAAATTATCCTTACTTTTCAATACAGGGTTCGCCAAGTGAAGCTATACCAAACAAAATGGCGAAATATGCGTTTAAAATATTTCGACAGAACAACAATTTATCATATTAAATATTGCTTACTTTGAGCTGTTCTTCCATCATATTCTTGGGCAATGTATCCTTTCTATGTTATAAACGTCTTTTGGTCGATAGATGTCCTCTGTCCTTCGAAATATCCACTAACGATCGAACGGGACCCCAAAACGTGTCCAAAGTTTCAGAGTGCACAACAAAGAAATTCCTCAAAATCGCACTAAACGGATATAAATTGCTATAAAACGGTTCAAATTAACTACATTATGATGTTTTTAACAACTATAACGACTGAAAACATGACCGGAGAAATATTGCTGGTTAGACAAGGATTTGGAATGAGGCAAGTCCGATGTCCTTCACGCTTCAGGCGCGCGACGAGAAAGGGCGGTCCCTATACATTTTGTGGTTTTATAATGGCTGGGATTGTGCAATAGACTCCATTCAAAACGTGATGACGTACAGACACCCAGAGGAAGACGTAGGCAGTGTCGGTTTCTTCATAGCATTCACTGTCGCCTTAAAAACAGACTCCAGATCAGGGGTAAAAATTTCTGAAATCTGAACCCTGTCATGAAAAGTGCTGTAGATATTGTTCTGTACCACTCAGAGACAAAATTCCAACTTCTATAGAAACTAGAAGGTGTTTTCTATCCAATAATAACAATAATATGCATATTGTACGATCAAGAATTTAGCACGAGGCAGTTTAATTTGGAGACCCAAATATGCTAATGCGGAACAGCACCCCCTATAGTTGCAAGAAGTTAATTAAATTCAATCTGTCTATTTATAAGAATTTGTAAGATACTTATTAACATAAAAGAGACAGGATACAGTCTTATTAAAATTAGATAATAGAATTTATTCTCGGAGGACGCTACCATTTGATCATAACCAACAGTTTATATACAAGATATGACGTCATAGTTTACAGAATAAATCTCCTCGTCCTGGCCTATATAAAATAGGTTCAAAAGTTCATTCCAACTTCTCAGCGCACACACATGACACACAATATAATCTATCCTCCTGAAGGCTCACTATAATTTATTACCACTTTAGCAGACAACTCAAGATAATGGAAGACCTAAAAAGTTACCCACAGCCTTATCTAAACACCTCAGGGCTAAGTTGGGTCAGTTCAACCATAGTTTAACGACCCTTTCTGCTTATTTTATAACCCACAACACAAATCTCTTTTCACCAGGCGTGCAGAGTTCAATTAGTTATAGTTTTATCTAAAGCTAGAAATTGTTTTAATTATTTAATAACAAAATTCCTAACAATCCACCCTAAATAACAAAACAATTCATAGCTAGATATCAAATACTATATAGAAACATAAATGTTATACAAGAATAAACCAAACCAATACATGTATTTACACTCCATCAACATCAATGACTGTTCTAACCTTTATCAGAAACATAACTCTTCTATTTAGGATTTTCGTTACAATCTTCATTAAAGTAACAGTCTATACATTGAAACATGAAACCGTCTAAATTCTCTAAATGTCAAATACAGTCTCGTCCAATCTCGGTTCCTCATAATTAAAAGATCCGGAGTCGTCCTCCACTAGATCCGGGCCCATACATTCATCATTTCACTGGTCAGAACTTAGAATTGGTCCGTACTTCATCATCTGTTGTGTCATCGATTTCGGAAATGAGAACTTTCACACACGGAATCAAACCACATCCGCACAAAACTAACACAGTCACACAGGTGAAGGTAGCCCATAACACAGTAATCATGACATTTTTCCATTTCCCAAACATACTGTCAAACCAATTTGTCAGAGAAGTATCCACCCCTGAGTTCCCTGCCAACTGGTGAGCTAGGGAGGTTAAACCTGCCGAGGCCTTGGTCACTGATCCATCCGGAGCTGTGTTATTTGGGATAAACGTACAGCACATCGACCCGAATAACACACAAACCCCACCCTTTTCTGCCAATAACATATCTAACGCGATTCTATTCTATTCTGCCAAGCCATTCATTACATCTCTGGTATAATAGATGGAGCTCTGTTGATTATAATAAATATAATTGATCTAGTCCACATTCTTATTGAGAGTGGACCACTAGAAAATACTTGACTCTAATCCTGCTATGATCTAATTCCTCGCTTTGAATTGGATCTGGGTAAGGGTAAAGAGCATGCCTAACTGCACTAGTGCACAACTACCGGTCCAATTGGTAGGCAGGTTAGGACACAGCTTTATACCTCCACACTCTAAACCTTTTCATCTGCCAGTCAGGTCCCTCATTGTCTTCTCAGTTGTAACATTCTCAGTCCTATTGCATGTACTGACTTCCCCTACTTCCCATCCGTGTGTTATGTAGCGATCCATAAAATCCTGTATAAAATCCTGGGGACACATATCACAGATCAATGCAACTGTCATAGTTCAGCTTCCTGCCCTCTTGAACCGCTTTATCATACAGGCCATTCCATGGGTGTAGCAATTCCATCAAATGGAAAGGAAATGGTTATGAACTGAGGTTTTGCTGAGGCATTTCTAGCATTATTCTTTCGCCACTGATCTGGCTTTATATTGAATCAATTCTAACCATAGGTTAGAATCCCCATAACAGTTTCCACCTCAATCACTTCCTTAAAATCTTTCATCTGAACCATCCACATCGGCCCTTGGCTCTGGACAACTCTACGGTCAGTATCTGCTTTATCTGGGGCTCTGCTTGTATTCTGGCTGACTATCATCTGCTCTAACTTCTCGTACTCGGAATGGCACTAGGTTGTCAACTGAAACCCTTACTTTCACTACTCTCCATCTTCTTCCATACTGGGTATGTAGATTTATGTAGCCCTCTCATGATGTGAGCTATAACCTGTTTCCATGAACTACACAGGGACTTGCATAGATGTCTTCCACAATGGCTGCACTTAGTCCTAACTGCCAAAGAGTCAGAGACCTCATTTGGTCTACATAGAACCCCACAGAGACATCCTTCCCAATCTCTACTCTAACTTCCTGTCAATCCAGATCAAGTGATCTCTTATGCTTGGTTAATACAAAAAATCCTCATTCTCTAACTAGCTACCCTCTTTGGCCTTCTCGGGGTTCATGGTGTATCAGGAACACTGCTCCCACGATTAGACAGCTCAGGATGGCCAGCCCACCAATGAAGCCCCACCCTCTCCCAGAGAACACATCATCAGCAAGAGGCCAAGCCATACTTTCACTTCTATCACTTCCGCTCACAGCGGGGAAAGGTCGGGTATAAGGGAATCTTCAGTAGGAGTTTAACCCCCGTATCCTGTTGATATCGGTTCTGCTCCTACCCCTGTGATTGTTCGCCAGTGTAAGTGTGTCTTACCCTTTTACAATGCGCGACATGCACCCAGGTAGCTCTATCAACTATTCTCACAGCAAAGGCTGTCACCAGGAGTCCTCTGTATGTCCTCCCAACGGGCTGCTTCCCGTCCTCAGGGACTGGATTGAGTGTATCACCTTCTCCTGTAATTCACCTGTAGTTCATAAAATCTTGGACATACAGTTTTGGTTAAACAAACAACCTTTTCATATGATCAACAATACTTCTTTCTATTTCTATATCTGCTTGTTTAGCTAGATTTTTTTTTAAATTAGTTTATCATCCAATAGGCCACATCCTATCCTAGACCACAACTTACCCATCCCCCCTTTGTTACCTGGCTCTGCCAGGTAACAACCTTGCCTAACCTAACCAATGACTTAGGTAAAATGAGTGTAAATTATCCTTATGTCTGACATTATCATGTAGGAACGCCCCTTTCATTCGCCGCATGTCCAATTCTCCCTTGGGCGTCCATTCATATCTATCCTTTTCCAATTCTCTGTCAAGTGACTTATCTACTTTAAAAGGTATCTGTGCTGCTTATATATGTTCTTAAATATATATATATTTATTGATTTAAACCATATCCCTTTTCTCTCCTATCTTATTTCACAGCCTACCTTGCTCATGTCCTGGTCCCCCCTCTCCACTCTGCTCTCAAACCTTCAAGGTCTCAACAGTGCGTGGTAGACCCCTCTGTCTGCCTTTTTCTCATAATAGTCAATAACAACTATGTGTTCCATCCAAATATTAACTAAGTGTCTCACTGTTTTGGCTTTATCTAAAATCCTGGATTTAAAAAAACAACATGTCTTATAGTGTCAATCTCTAAAGTCCTTACATAACCTTAATCAACCTATCTCCATCCTATCAATAATCCTAAATCATCACATATGCCATATACCCCTGTCAATTTTAATACTATTTAAATAAAAATCTTCTAATGGCCAAAACAAATGCTAACCATATCAAATCCTTTCTTTACTAATAAGCTCGCTCCCCCACGAGTCCACTGTTTTTTATTCAATAATAACATTGGTTAACCTTAAACTCAGTCTCATAAATAATTAATATATGTTTTACAGTGTGGATACCTTATCCACAGTAAATTACCACTCCTAAGAACTAAAACTTATTTCTTCTCACAAATAATTTTAATGCTTATGTATTTTCCTGCCCTATTGGCCTAAAATATCTCCTGTCCAAACCTCAATGTATCATATCTTCCCTCATGTATTATTGATGACAAAGGGGATTTTTCCTGTTGTAATACCAAATCAATAATAGCCAATTAATTTACCTCAAAACTAGTATCCCAAATGACCACAAATGCATTATCTTCATGGCCCTCCCCTGAAGCTGATCAGACCTCAAGAGACAGCCATGATAAAGGTGAAAGGTTATACCACCCTTGTATAGTCATGTTCCTAGACATTTTAAAGAACCCTTTATCATTTTAAAGAACCCTTAAAATCAAAAAAATTCACTTGTGTAATTAAAACTCAGAAACTAAAAACTCATAAAACTCCATATGTGAGCATGCCCCTTTAAAATACGTTTGCACTAAAACAAATAGTCCCAACAAATGTTTTTTGTGTGTATATTTGCAAACCTTAATGAAAAAACAAAAACCTTTCAGGCCCTTTTCAATTTGGTCGTTTATGGCCTCAATCTCACCCACTCTCCCCAAGATAATAGTCCCAGGAAACATCCAAGAGACAATAAAACTCCCACTCTCCCAGGAAAAACACGAAACGCCTAACTAGCATTCACTATGCTACATCGATTCAGAAACTCAAAAGTGAACTATTAACCAAACCTAATGATAATTCCTCTTTACCTCAAATCATTAATCATAAGTTTTAAACAACGTCAATGTATATGTGTACTTAAGTGAACATGCTAGCCTTAGATGCAATTAACCTGATATTTATTATCTAAACGTATTACTTTTTTCCTCTGTCGCAAATGTCGTACATTTCTCAGTGTAAGAAATCAGTAATTTAATCACAGGTATTTAATAAAAATGTAAACGTATTTCCCATGGCTCCTTCAACTTACATATTTTAGATAACTTCCATCCGTCCCGGAAGAAGGAATCCTACTTAAACACACCAGAATACAATGTTTAATTAAGTTAAATCAACTCCTAAAATAAACAATAAACAGTAACCAAATAAACAAACCACTTTAATCAGCAAAAAACAAACTATACAAGAACTCACTACTATAATGGTTCAGATGACAAAATTACTCAGAGACTCATGTTTACATCTCAATAAAATAAAACACAGTCTGCATGTTCCTCAAAAAACAACAACTGATGCCCCTGTTACAGATGTCTATGTATCAGAGGAAAAGCTCAAATAACCAAATTCAACCTAGCTAATTTCCCAAAACATATGCAATTGTTTTTTACTGTAGAGGTTGCTTTTCAACATTAATACCCTGACATTGTTCCACATAATGGAAACGGATTATAATGTTAGACTACATGAACTTTCCTGCTCAAATTAACTGGTGTTACTTAAACAATCAAACCAGGAATCAATAACCATCAGAATCCATTATCACTATGTTTTACGATTCAGACATTCAGATCTCCCTTTCTCACAGCCAAATATAGTCCAATAAACGCCATAAATCAATGATGCCCACCTAGCGAATCTGTTGCTAGTTTTTAGCATCTTTCCTGACTACCCTGACGACTTACAGCTTCTTTTAAAAATGTATTTGGAAATGACTATCAACTTCTGAAAAGTGACTCAAAACAATAATGCACGCATTTTCCTTCTAAATGACACAAACACTTTTCTCTGCCACACCCCAGTCACAACATCATTGCCGTGGCGACAAAAGTGCCTTGTGAGTGATGTCATCAACAGGCGCTCAACCTAGACCCAAGCCGCAACGACTTTCAATGAATTGTAAATAATTGTTGGCTGTCTGCAGGTTCGATAAACCAAACCTAATTTATCACATCTGTTGAATCAGAACTTACAACATCTCTCAATCAAAATTGTACTGCCAGAAGTACAGAAAAGAGTGTACCTGAACAACAGTCAAACCAATTTAAATAACGTTATTGTTTATCAAACGTAATGACGCAGTTTTACGTTATTCCATAACAAATCTCTAACAACTTACTCTGAAAATTAGTAGCCAACACAGCAACTAACTCTCTTCCTTACTCACACCTAAATCACTTTCAACTTAACATATGCTATTCCTTTTTTCCCAATGGACAAAAATATATAACCCCTCTCATTTCAACGTTTTTCCTTACCCCTATCGTAAGCTTAAAAACTCTTCTTCTCTTTGCTCTTCACACTTATGAAATGTATCCCATTTCTTTAAAAATAACACACGCAGCGCCAAATTTATAACATATGTCAGTCAATCTATAAGAATTAAAAACATTTCGGTAATCACTTTCTATCGCCATTATCTCTCCGCTATAGTTTAGAATTTCTTTAATTTAGGCAACTGTCTTCTCTATTGATACAGTAATTTAAATACGACTCAATTCTCAATACATTATTTCAGCAGATAATTTAGTGAACAGACATCGTCTTGCATCAAAATTCGCTTCGTTATTATTTTAAGTGGAATTAATTAGTCTATTAATTTAACCTAAACAATCTATTAAAACGTTCAGTTTATATCTTATACAAACACTAGCAACTATAACTTTCTAGGCAAAACATACAAATATTTTAATTACAATCAAAAACTCTGATTTTAGTCAAAGCATTTACCAGGAACTGAACCCCGACCTCCTGCGTTGCAGTCGAGAATTTTACCACCGAACCACGAATGCTATTTGGGTAACCAAGACTCTCCGCAAATAAACCTATCTTACAATTGTCTGTATTCATAGAATCAAGACACGCAACTATCGGCAATTCTCAGGAAAATAGCCCTAGTTTAAAGATACAAGCATTATTCTTCAGCGAGGATTCTCATTAATCTCGCTTTCGTCGTTACTGACTCTCTCTTTTTTCACCCGATTGTCGCGCCTGACCTTCCCCTTAGTTAAATTACAATCTCGGTGATTGTGTCCAAACCTGTCACAATGTTTGCAGGGAGTGTTACACTCCCGGGCGAAATGTCCAGTTTCATTACAATTAAAACATTTTCTATTTTTCTTTTGACTCTTTTTTCTCGACTTTTTTCCTTTCTCTACCTCTATTATCCCTCCCTCGGCTCCAGCAGGCTTCACATATATGGGTGGTGATATTGCGGGTAGCTCCTGCAGCCGTATTCTCACAACCACTATTTCATCAACAGGATTACCTCTGTATTTTTCAACATTCAGCCTCCCATCAAATTCATACTGCTTATTCCATTTTGGACAGAATTCTAAATTCCTCGTATCTTTCAGTTCCATAAAACGCTGGTCTCCCGTTAATACCGGGACCTCCTTGGAGGATTTACTACCCATGTTTGATAAATCCTTGCCATTACTAGTAGTTATGGTATTTATCACCTATCTATGTCTTTCTATTTATTTATTTATTTCTCTATGTGTGTGTTACCACTTCCTACCGCTCTCACAATCTAGGTGTATATATTTCTATGTTATGTGCTTTTACCGTTACCTAGTTATAATCCATGTGTATGAATTTATATGATTCTCTTCCCTGGAAACTTTATCTATAGCGTTGTTATCGATCGGACATTAGATCTCACTTTAAACTATCAGTTATTACCCAGGGGACACACTTCCCTGGTCAAACTCTGGTTGTATTTATCCAATCTCACTTCGCTATTTTAAGTTTCCCTCCCACTCTTTTGGATATTATTTCTTTCAGTATTAATAGGTTCAGTTATTCTGGATTAGGATTACCCTGCCTTCTCACCAAGCCTAATTTATCCTCACCTGTTTTAGGTTAAAACTTCATTTAGGAATGTCTTTTGAATTAATGGCTGTCCTATTTGTACAAAACGACCGTCCTATCGAACAACACTTACTATATCCCAACCTTAATAACCCTCACAGCTTGCAAGGCCCGGATCATTAAGTTCATACATTTTTTACGGTAATGCACCTACCAAGGTCTTTTCGGACCTTTTACATCCATCTTGCATTTCGGTCATACAAGTAACCCACAATATGTTTGGAATAGCGAAGCTACTATTATTGATAAATGCCAAACACGTTTAGAACTTCTAATCAAAGTGTAACTTACATCATACCCCCCACATTCAAGAATAAAGACTATTTACCTTAGTCTTGCAGACTGGGAAAAGCAATGCCGGATGGATTCCGTCACCGTCTCTGTCGACCTCAGATATATATATAACGGCCTGTTTTTTAACCTCAATTCAGAGGCCAGGACTTTAAATAACGGGTCCAGACCCGCCCGTGCACGGTTTTCGGCTAATATCTTCGGATGACAGAGGCAAAGTTTGGAAATCTACTCGAAGGACCAATTGTTAGTGGAATTAAATTATTCCTCTAATGTACTCATTAATTAAATTCAATCTGTCTATTTATAAGAATTTGTAAGATACTTATTAACATAAAATAGACAGGATACAGTCTTATTAAAATTAGATAATAGAATTTATTCTCGGAGGATGCTACCATTTGATCATAACCAACAGTTTATATACAAGATATGACGTCATAGTTTACAGAATAAATCTCCTCGTCCTGGCCTATATAAAATAGGTTCAAAAGTTCATTCCAACTTCTCAGCGCACACACATGACACACAATATAATCTATCCTCCTGAAGGCTCACTATAATTTATTACCACTTTAGCAGACAACTCAAGATAATGGAAGACCTAAAAAGTTACCCACAGCCTTATCTAAACACCTCAGGGCTAAGTTGGGTCAGTTCAACCATAGTTTAACGACCCTTTCTGCTTATTTTATAACCCACAACACAAATCTCTTTTCACCAGGCGTGCAGAGTTCAATTAGTTATAGTAAAATCTAAAGCTAGAAATTGTTTTAATTATTTATTAACAAAATTCCTAACAGAAAGCCACAATTTGGGCAGCATGCATGCCAAATATAGAACAGCTTGTTGTGTTGTAGACATAAAAACCATAGAAGGGTTTTGTAACCTGTAACTCTGGCCATTAGACTGTTAAACTCATCGGTACACTAGAAATTTTCACTAGAAATGGCTGCCAATCTTGCCTTGAATGAGAACTGCCATCTATGGATTATAGTTCTATGGTTCGTTGCGGCTGTCAGTTTGCTTTTCACAAATTTCTAAATTGCTGGAAAAAAGTAGGCCTACAGTTTTGAAAGCAAATGCCTACTACTGAAAAGAGAAGACTAATCTGTCTGTAGATGCTAACAAATGTTTTCTCAACAACTCCCAATTTTGAGCGAATAGCACAGTTTTTCAAAGTAGCTTATCTTTAAAGAATATATATATATTTTACCAGGTAGGCCAGTTGAGAACAATTTCTCATTTACAACTGCGAGCTTGCCAAGATAAAGCATAGCAGTGTGACAAAAACAACAACACAGAGTTACACGTTAACTTCTCTAGGGTATGGGGCAGCATTTTCACGTTTGGATGAAAATCATACCCAAATTCAACTGCCAGTTACTCATCCCCAGGAGATAAGATATGCATATTATTAGTATTATTTGGATAGAAAACACTGAAGTGTCTAAAACTGTTTGAATCATGTCTGTGAGTATAACAGAACTTATTTAGCAGGCAAAACCCTGAGGACAAACCATTCAGATTCTTTTTTTTTGAGGTCACTGTCTTTTCAATAGATTTCATTGGGAAACCAGATTTCTAAGCGAATTGCTTGCAGTTCCTACGGCTTCCACTAGATGTCAACAGTCTTGAGAAATAGGTTGAAGTTATTCCTTTGTGTAATGAAGAAATACGGCCATCTTGAAGTCGAGGCACTCCAGGTGTCCTGGACATGCGCTTCAATCAAACAGAAGGCATGCTACATATCGCTTTAACCTTTCATTGCTACCCATCCCGGATCCGGGAGCATCCTCATAAAAAAAGCTGACTAGCATAGCATAGCCTAACGCGACAGGGATAAAATGTTTTACAGCGAAAACACAATATGTATTTCTATTAGCTAACCACAATAGCAAAAGACTCAACCGCATATTTTCACAATTTTTCTACCGCATAGGTAGCTATCACAAAACCGACCAAATAGAGATATAATTAGTCACTAACCAACAAACAACTTCATCAGATGACAGTCTTATAACATACATTGTGATATTTTTTATGGTAGCTGCAATGTAAAACTATGATTTATACCTCAAATATGCACATTTTCGAACAAAACATAAATGTATTGTATAACATGTTATAAGACTGTCATCTGATGAAGTTGTTTCTTGGTTAGTGACACATTTTATCTCTATTTTGTCGGTTTTGTGAAAGCTACCTATGCGATGGAAACATGGTGAAAATATGCGGTTGTGTGTTTTGCTATTGTGGTTAGCTAATAGAAATACATATTGTGTTTTCGCTGGAAAACATTTTAAAAATCGGAAATGATGGCTGGATTCACAAGATGTTTATCTTTCATTTGCTGTATTGGACTTGTGATTTCATGAAAATTATATTATATGATATCCCTGTCCCGTTAGGCTAGGCTATGCTAGTCAGCTTTTTTGATGCGGAGGTTCCCGGATCCAGGAGAGTGAGGTTTTAACAAACATCAACAACACAATAGAAAATATATTTAAAAAATCTATGTACAGTATGTGCTTATGTAGAGGACTAGGGTGGTAGGCAATTAATAGGCCATAGAGGTGAAATAATTACAATTTAGCATTAATACTGGAGTGATAGATGTGAAGATGATTATGTGCATGTAGAAATACTGGGGTGCAAAAGAGCAAGACGGTAAGTAATAATATGGGGATGAGGTAGTTGTGTGTGTTATTTACAGATTGGCTGTGTACAGGTACAGTGATCAGTAAGCTGCTCTGACAGCTGATGCTTAAAGTTAGAGAGGGAGATATAAGACTCCAGTTTCAGAGATTTCTGCAATTCGTTCCAGTCATTAGCAGCAGAGAACTGGAAGGAAAGACGGCCAAAGGAAGTGTTGGCTTTGGGGATGACCAGTGCAATATACCTGCTGCAGCGCTTGCTAAGGGTTGGTGTTGCTATGGTGACCAGTGAGCTGAGATAAGGCGTGGCTTTACCTAGCAAAGATTTATAGATGGCCTGGAGCCAGTGGGTTTGGCGACGGATATGTAGTGAGGGCCAGCCAACAAGAGCAGTGGTGGGTAGTATATGGGGCTTTGGTGACAAAACGGATGGCACTGTGATAGACTACATCCAGGTTGCTGAGTAGAGTGTTGGGGGCTATTTTGTAAATGACATCGCCGAAGTCAAGGATTGGTAGGATAGTCAGTTTTACGAGGGTACGTTTGGCAGCATGAATAAACGAGGCTTTGTTGCGAAATAGGAAGCTAACTTGCGATAGGCCCAAGTGCATTGTCCATCACCAGTGAGTAACCTAGGCTTCATCTTCATCATTTGGTCAGAGTCAGTGCCACTGGAAAGTTTATTTAGTAGCCTAATGTAGCCTAAATATGTATATATATGTATACAGTACCATTTTTTAAAAACTATTTTCTACATTGTAGAATAATAGTGATGACATTAAAACTATGAAATAACACATATGGAATCATGTAGTAAACAAAAAAGTGTTGAACACATTCTTCCACATTCTAGACAATGTTTGCCTTGATGACAGCTTTGCACATTCTGAGTAGGTGTTCTAAAACTTTGGACTGGTAATGTGTGTGTGTATATATACAGTGGGGAGAACAAGTATTTGATACTCTGCCGATTTTGTAGGTTTTCCTACTTACACAGCATGTAGAGGTCTGTAATTTTTATCATAGGTACACTTCAACTGTGAGAGGCGGAATCTAAAACAAAAATCCAGAAAATCACATTGTATGATTTTTAAGTAATTAATTTGCATTTTATTGCATGACATAAGTATTTGATCACCTACCAACCAGTAAGAATTCCGGCTCTCACAGACCTGTTAGTTTTACTTTAAGAAGCCCTCCTGTTCTCCACTCATTACCTGTATTAACTGCACCTGTTTGAACTCATTACCTGTATAAAAGACACCTGTCCACACACTCAATCAAACAGACTCCAACCTCTCCACAATGGCCAAGACCAGAAAGCTGTGTAAGGACATCAGGGATAAAATTGTAGACCTGCACAAGGCTGGGATGGGCTACAGGACAATAGGCAAGCAGCTTGGTGAGAAGGCAACAACTGTTGGCGCAATTATTAGAAAATAGAAGAAAATAGAAGAAGTTCAAGATGATGGTCAATCACCCTCGGTCTGGGGCTCCATGCAAGATCTCACCTCGTGGGGCATCAATGATCATGAGGAAGGTGAGGGATCAGCCCAGAACTACACGGCAGGACCTGGTCAATGACCTGAAGAGAGCTGGGACCACAGTCTCAAAGAAAACCATTAGTAACACACTACGCCGTCATGGATTAAAATCCTGCAGCGCACGCAAGGTCCCCCTGCTCAAGCCAGGCGCATGTCCAGGCCCGTCTGAAGTTTGCCAATGACCATCTGGATGATCCAGAGGAGGAATGGGAGAAGGTCATGTGGTCTGATGATTCAAAAATAGAGCTTTTTGGTCTAAACTCCACTCGCCGTGTTTGGAGGAAGAAGAAGGATGAGTACAACCCCAAGAACACCATCCCAACCGTGAAGCATGGAGGTGGAAACATCATTCTTTGGGGATGCTTTTCTGCAAAGGGGACAGGACGACTGCACCGTATTGAGGGGAGGATGGATGGGGCCATGTATTGCGAGATCTTAGCCAACAACCTCCTTCCCTCAGTAAGAGCATTGATGATGGGTCGTGGCTGGGTCTTCCAGCATGACAACGACCCGAAACACACAGCCAGGGCAACTAAGGAGTGGCTCCGTAAGAAGTATCTCAAGGTCCTGGAGTGGCCTAGCCAGTCTCCAGACCTGAACCCAATAGAAAATCTTTGGAGGGAGCTGAAAGTCCGTATTGCCCAGCGACAGCCCCGAAACCTGAAGGATCTGGAGAAGGTCTGTATGGAGGAGTGGGCCAAAATCCCTGCTGCAGTGTGTGCAAACCTGGTCAAGAACTACAGGAAACGTATGATCTCTGTAATTGCAAACAAAGGATTCTGTACCAAATATTAAGTTCTGCTTTTCTGATGTATCAAATACTTATGTCATGCAATAAAATGCGAATTAATTACTTAAAAATCATACAATGTGATTTTCGGGATTTTTGTTTTAGATTCCGTCTCTCACAGTTGAAGTGTACCTATGATAAAAATTACAGACCTCTACATGCTTTGTAAGTAGGAAAATCGGCAAAATCGGCAGTGTATCAAATACTTGTTCTCCCCACTGTATATATATATATTTCCTCCTAATACTGTACAATCTGTGAGTCTCTTCATTGGCCTTAGCCACAGTATTTTTTTGCATTCAATATCAGGTTGTTTTTATTGATCTCAGTTTGTCAGTGTCAGAGTAACCACTTATTTAGGTAATTTGTGTGGTATTGAAAAATATTCTGCTAATGTCTTGGGTCATATTAATTAATGACATAGAATTGCATGAAATGCATTTATTAACTTTTTTGTGTGGAATCCTGAAAACGCTTCTGCTCAACTGTATGCCGCTACGCAAATGTGATTATAATTACATGCAATGCTGTATTATAAAGGGGATTCTAGTACCCCCAATTTAAAACATGTCGCTGATTGTTTAAGCAAGTGTTGTTGTAACTGATACCCTACATTAGACTCCACAGAGCATAGATGTAGAAATGTCTCAGCTGCACTACACACATGCAAAGTAACCATTAATCATCCAACTTCAGACTGAAAAGTACACCCACAAATGTTTTTTTAAACTTATTGTGGCTGCAGGGGCAGTATTGAGTAGCTTGGATGAAAAGGTGCCAAGAGGTGCCCAGAGTAAACTGCTTGCTCCTCAGTCCCAGTTGCTAATATATGCATGGTATTATTATGATTGGATAGAAAACACTCTGCAGTTTCTAAAACTGTTTGAATGATGTCTGTGAGTATAACAGAACTCATATGGCAGGCAAAAACCTGAGATAAAATCCAACCAGGAAGTGGGAAATCTGAGGTTTGTAGGTTTTCAACTCATCGCCTATCGAATACACAGTGGGATATGGGTCAGTTTGCACTTCCTACGGCTTCCACTAGATGTCAACAGTCTTTAGAACTTTGTCTGATGCTTCTAATGTGAAGTGGGGCCGAAGGAGAGAGGAATGAGTAAGGTCTGCTATGAGCTCTGACCATGCGCGTTCACATGAGGGAGCTCTGTTCCATCGCACTTCTGAAGACAATGGAATTCTCCGGTTGGAACATTATTGAAGATTTATGTTAAAAACATCCTAAAGATTGATTCAATACGTCGTTTGACATGTTTCTACTGACTGTTACGGAACTTTTTGACATTTCGTCTGCTTCGTGACTTTACGCGCTTCATGACTTTGGATTTGTTTTCCAAACACGCTAACAAAAGTAGCTATTTGGACATTATTGATGGACATTACTGAACAAAACTAACATTTCTTGTGGAAGTGGGAGTACTGGGAGTGCATTCCGACAAAGATCAGCAAAGGTAAGTGAGGATTTATAATGCTATTTATGACTTTTGCTGACTCCACAATTTGGCGGGTAACTGTATGGCTTCCTTTTGTGGCTGAACGCTGTTCTCAGATTATTGAATATTGTGCTTTTGCCGTAAAGCTTTTTTGAAATCTGACACAGCGGTAGCATTAACTTCTACTTGCACACAATCCCGGATCCGGGAGCACCTTCATCAGTAAAAAAGCTGACTAGCATAGCCTAGCATAGCGCCACAAGTAAATACTAGCATCTAAATATCATGAAATCACAAGTCCAAGACACCAGATGAAAGATACACATCTTGTGAATCCAGCCATCATTTCTGATTTTTAAAATGTTTTACAGGGAAGACACAATATGTATTTCTATTAGCTAACCACGATAGAAAAAGACACAACTTTTTTTTCTCCACCATTTTTTTACTGCATAGGTAGCTATCACAAATTCGACCAAATAAAGATATAAATAGTCACTAACCAAGAAACAACTTCATCAGATGACAGTCTGACAACATATTTATTGTATAGCATATGTTTTGTTCGAAAAATGTGCATATTTCAGGTATAAATCATAGTTTTACATTGCAGCCACCATCACAACTCTCACCAATACAACTAGAATAACTACAGAGAGCAATGTGAATTACCTAAATACTCATCATAAAACATTTATGAAAAATACACAGTGTACAGCAAATGAAAGACAAACATCTTGTGAATCCAGCCAATATTTCAGATTTTTTAAGTGTTTTACAGCGAAAACACAATATAGCATTAGCTAATGCTTACTACAATAGCCAACCACACAACAGCATTGATTCAAGCCAACAGTAGCGATAACGAATAAACCAGGAAAAGATATAAAATTATTCACTAACCTTCTCAAACTTCTTCAGATGACAGTCTTATAACATCAAATTACACAATACATATATGGTTTGTTCGAAAATGTGCATATTTAGCGGCACAAATCGTGGTTATACAATATGAATAGTAGCCAAAATGCAAACAAAATGTCGGGAGAAATCTTGGGAGAGGCACCTAATCTAATCAATAACTAATCATAAACTTGACTAAAAAATACAGGTTGGACAGCAAATTAAAGATACATTAGTTCCTAATGCAACCGCTGTGTTAGATTTTTAAAATTAACGTTACGTTAAAGACTGCACACCTGGTTCCAAGAGCTTTTGTATGGCCTCAGATCTACCTAGACACCCCATTCCAATTCTCACTGCTTACTGACATCTAGGGGAAGGCGTATGCAGTGCATGTCGACCCATAGATTACATGCAAATTAATAAACTGACCCTGGAACAGAGTGCCCGATTTCAGATTTCTCACTTCCTGACAGGAAGTTTGCTGCAAAATGAGTTCTGTTTTACTCACAGATATAATTCAAACGGTTTAAGAAACTAGATAGTGTTTCTATCCAATAGTAATAATAATATGCATATTGTACGAGCTAGAATTGAGTACGAGGCAGTTTAATTTGGGAACGAATTTTTACAAAGTGAAAACAGCGCCCCCCTATTGAGAAAAGGTTAATTAAGAACAAGTTTATCTTTAATTCTATGTAAAACATGTATCATTCATCAAAGTTTATGATGAGTATTTCTGTAATTTGATGTGGCTCTCTGCAATTTCTCCGGATATTTTGAGGGGTATTTCTGAACATTGCGCCAATGTAAACTGAGGTTTTTGGATATAAATATTAACTTTATCGAACAAAACATATATGTATTGTGTAACATGAAGTCCTATGAGTGTCATCTGATGAAGATCATCAAACGTTAGTGATTCATTTTATCTCTATTTCTGCTTTTTGTGACTCCTGTCTTTGGCTGGAAAAATGGCTATGTTTTTCTGTGATTTTGCGGTGATCTAACATAATCGTTTGTGGTGCTTTCGCTGCAAAGTCTTTTTGAAATCGGACACTTTGGTGGGATTAACAACAAGATTACCTTTAAAAGGGTGTGATTTGGGTGGGCATTCTATGTTCATTTTTCTATGGTTTGTATTTCTTTATTTGGCCGGGTGTGGTTCTCAATCAGGGACAGCTGTCTATCGTTGACTCTGATTGGGAACCATACTTAGGTAGCTTTTCCCCACCGATGCTTTGTGGGTAGTTGTTTTCTGTTTAGTGTTCTTCACCTGACAGGACTGTTTCGGTTTTGTGTATTCTCTTTGTTATTTTTGTTTAAGTGTTCAGTTTCAATAAAAGTCATGAACACTTACCACGCTGCGCTTTGGTCCGATTCCTCCTCATCCGACGACGACACCCGTGACAGAACTACCCACCAACAAAGGACAAAGGACATTTTAAATGGCAAGGGATCCTGGACGTGGGAGGAGATCCTGGCCGGGAAGGATCGCCTGCCCTGGGAGCAGGTAGAAGCAGAGAGGAATGCGAAGGCAGCAGCTAAAGCGGAGCGGCAATGTTATGAGGGAACACGGCTGGCAAGGAAGCCCGAGAGGCAGCCCCCCCAAAAAATTGGGCGGGGCACACGGGGAGTGTGGCAGAGTCAGGTTGGAGATCTGAGCCAACTCCGCGTGCTTACCGTGGCGAGCATGTGACTGGACAGGCCCCGTGCTATGGGGTGATGTGCACTGTGTCTCGGCCGTGCATTCACAGGCCGGTGTGCTCGGTGCCATCCTCAACCTGAGGATGGAATATAAACATCGTTTGACATGTTTCTATGAACTTTACGGATACAATTAGGATTTTTTTTGTCTTCCTGTTTTGACTGCGTTTGAGCCTGTGGATTACTGAAGAAAACGCACTAACAAAATTGAGGTTTTTGGATATTATGAGACTTTATCAAACAAAAGTAACATTTATTGAGTAAATGAATGTCTGCTGAGTGCAACCATATGAAGATGATCAAAGGTAAGGGATTAATTGTATCGCTATTTCTGACTTATGTAACTGTTCTACTTGGCTGGTTACTTTTTGTAATGATTTGTCTAGTGGGCTATGTTCTCAAATAATCGTAAAGTATGCTTTCGCCGGAAAGCATTTTTTAAATCTGACACCGTGGTTGGATTCACAAGAAGTTAATCTTTAAATCTATGTAAAATATGTTTTGTTTTCTGAATTTTTATAATGAGTATTTCTGTATTTGAATTTGGCGCCCGGCAGTTTCACTGGCTGTTGAAGAGGTGGGACGCTAACGTCTCACGTACCCAAAATGCAACCGCTGTGTCAGATTTCAAAAAGCTTTACGGCCAAAGCACAATATTCAATAATCTGAGAACAGCATTCAGCCACAAAAGGAGGCCATACAGTTACCCACCAAATTGTGCAGTCAACAAAACTCATAAATAGTATTGTAAATCTTCACTTACCTTTGCTGATCTTCGGAATGCACTCCCAGGACTCCCACTTCCACAAGAAATGTTAGTTTTGTTCGGAAATGTCCATCATTTATGTCCAAATAGCTATTTTTGTTAGCGTGTTTGGTAAACAAATCCAAAGTCAGGAAGCGCGTTCACTAAAAGCAGACGAAATGTCAAAAAGTTCCGTAACAGTCAGTAGAAAAATGTCAAACGATGTATTGAATCAATCTTTAGAATGTTTTTAACATAAATCTTCAATAATGTTCCAACCGGAGAATTCAATTGCCTGCAGATGTGCGATGGAACAGAGCTCCCTCTCATGTGAACACGCATGGTCAGAGCATGGTCACCTCATGGCAGACCTGACTCATTCCTGTCTCCTTCGGCCCCACTTTACAGTAGAGGCATCAGACAAGGTTCTACAGACTGTTGACATCTAGTGGAAGCCGTAGGAAGTACAAACAGATCCATATCCCATTGTGTATTCAATAGGGGCTGGGTTGAAAATCGACCAACCTCAGATTTCCCACTTCCTGTTTGGATTTCTTCCCAGGTTTTTGCCTGCCATATGAGTTCTGTTATAATCACAGACATCATTCAAACAGTTTTAGAAACTTCAGAGTGTTTTCTATTCAATACTAATAATAATATGCATATATTAGCAACTGGGACTGAGGAGCAGGCAGTTTACTATGGGCACCTCTGGGCACCTTTCATCCAAGCTACTCAATACTGCCCCTGAAACCATAAGAAGTTAATCAGGACCTAGCTTTTATTAAGACGACCCGCATGCAGTGCCCCAGATGAAGAATACAGCGTTTGAGTGCTGAATCGTTGATAGTCCCAATCAAAAGCCTCATGCACATTGAAACAGACTGAAACATCTTTCTGTCGTCCTTTCTTTCCACTATTATCTCTCTCCCTCTCCCTTTCCCTCGCTCCCTCTCTGCACCACAATACCCTACTGTACTGTCTTTGTGAAAACAAAAATTGCTCAGATTAATAAAGAATGTAAAGAAGCTGAGCTGAATATCAAATCCATATCAAGAAATGTTTGAACAACAAATACATGCATTATTAATGCAATCAGGGACACAAATAATAATAATGATCATACAACCTCACCTACTGTACATACCCTGAAACAGAAATGATGAACAAAATACTGAAAAAGTTGCTCTCCTGAGTGTTCTGTATGGCATTGCAGGCTACATTGCAGGCAACTCCATGTTCGATACATGGTGTTTCAATCAGAAAAGGCACATTAATTTATGATTGAAAGGGTAACATGCAAATAGTTATATCGGGGTAAAAAAAACTGGAAGATTGATCAGGGACCACAGTCCAAATCAAGTAAGGTGAAGTGTGTACTCAGTAGTATAGTACATTTTGTGGCGTCTATAATGTGTTCATGCTAAGAGTTCCCCAATAGGGAGGCAATTGTTAAACCACAGAGCAACTTTGAAGCATATACCCACACCACTCTAAATATCTTAAATGTCTCATAACCACTAGTCATAATGACATTAACCATTGGAAAGAAGAGAACGAGAAGTGATCTCCCATGGTCCTTATCCATAGTACTTTGGTATGCATGTGCTGAGGTGCGGATGTCTGCCTGGTCTCAGTGCAGCCCTGTGGAATTCCAGCGCATCTAATATACTGTACTCTCAAATGCTAATGCAGTCTCTTTCGCTAGACTCCCTCCTTCCCTCCTTGAGTACACCCTCCCCCCCTCATACACTACTGGGCCTTGATTAAATCTGTGTTCTGTCCATTCTAGCGCTGCCAGATGACTGTGAATATTAATGTATAGGACAGTAACATTGAATATTGCACAAGTGTAAGCACTGTCCTTGCCTTCTCTCTCTCTCCTGCTCAGACTGTCTATATCTCTTTCAAGCACTCACACATGCGCACATACATGTACACAAGTGCACACAAACGCGTGCGCGCACACACACACACACACACACAACACATTTTTGAGTAGAGATGTGACTGGGGTACAGGGCACCAGGATACTGTGGCGTGAAATCTAAAGAAAACAAAGTATAGTGTAGGTGCGCCGAATAAAAACGTATTGTGTAGTGAGAGTCAAACAGTGGTAAATAGGACCTTCATTCCCCTGTGAACTATCCAGATCTCTGTGCTCATTCTCCTAGCATCTGAGTACGTAGGAGCAGTGTTGTTATCAATTGACTAGAGACTGTAGATGGCACGTGGGTTCACAAGCTGTGTAATGATAGGTAGTTTATGTTAGAAATGATTGTGCCAAAGGATATAAAAAGCGGGGGAAGTAAATGGAAATAGACAAGTAATAAACAAGGGAAAATGAACAGAAATGAACAGTAAAAATTACACTCACAAAAGTTTTTAAATAATATACATTTCAAATGTTATGTTGTTGGCAAGGTAACAAGGTGCAAATAGTCCTTCTCAGTGTGTGATCATTTCTTTGTATGTGAGAAATACCTTTCATCCCACACGCAAGTGAGGGCACACACGCAACGCACATACACACACACACATACCCCCCCCCCTTCCCACCCACACCACACACTCCTCTCCGGTCTTCACTGCAGTCAGTGTGTCAGTGGAGTGTCTGACACTATTGATGGCTCCAGTCCTGTCTAACACAGAGAGGAGACACCCAGCCCTGCCAAGCACCATGGCTGGACAGCTCCTCCAGGGTCCTGGGGTGTGAGAACGCCCTGCATGCTATCCATGGCTCCACCAGTTTCCCATTAAACCCTCTCAACCCCATGTTCTTCTCCATTCCGGACTTGTTTGTTTGGCTAAATGTATGTTGTCTATTTCCAAAAAACAAAGTGTGATGAATGGTGAAACAGTGAGGGTGCTGGCTATATACTGTAGTTCATTTCATGTCAGCAAGACAAAAACATAACTATTTAGAGATATTCAACACCGACTGAATGATATTTTGAATTATTACAAAGCCCACCGTGTATTTGTTTGTATAATTGCAAGACATTTTTTTTAAATTCTCTGCACTTTCATGGTTCATCACGGGGAAATACAACAGCCAGAAATATCTAATAACTCTCTTTTAGAAAAGCATAAATAGATAAATACAAAGTCAATGGGTTATCCAATGCCTGAACCGCCTTTTACAGCGTCTGCCCTACACAGTGGCAAAGCGCAGTTTTCGAACAAAGAGCAATGAGGTTCGAGCAACTGTGGAGCAAGTACCCCTTTTTTTGCGATCGGGCAGAGAGAATTCACATCATGTAATGTTCAGCTCCCAAAATTAAAAAAGTTTTATCATAAAATGCAACTAACTGGTGATTCCAATATTGTTTTTTCAATCTAACTTTATAGACCATGAGAGGTCTTGTAGCACAACAAGTAATGAGGACATGATTAAGAGGTCCTAATGGTATCGCTGAACCTGCTCAATTCTGATTCATTTAGGATTTTTGCCAAAATTGACGGAGTTGACCAAATCCTCCTACACATCTTTTAAGAATCACAGTTTTGAGAGAAATATTCACAGATGGCTATTTCAAGAAACTTAGTTTTTAGAATTTTAAACGCTTTTTTGGAGAGTTTGAAATTGGGATTCTTTGCTCCAGACAAGAGCATTTCCAGGCATAGAGCTGGTATGGAAATGAATAACATTGAAAGTAAACTCAGTAAAAATAGAAACGTCCTCTCACTATCAACTGCATTTATTTTCAGCAACCTTAACATGTGTAAATATTTGTATGAGCATAACAAGATTCAACAACTGAGACATAAACTGAACAAGTTCCACAGACATGTGACTAACAGAAATTGAAAAATGTGTCCCTGAACAAAGGGGGTGTCAGAATCAAAAGTATCAGTCAGTATCTGGTGTGGCCATCAGCTGCATTAAGTACTGCAGTGCATCTCCTCCTCATGGACTGCACCAGATTTGCCAGTTCTTCCTGTGAGATGTTACCCCAATCTTTCTCCAAGGCACCTGCAAGTTCCCGGACATTTCTGGGGGAAATGGCCCTAGCCCTAACCCTCTGATCCAACAGGTCCCAGATGTGCTCAATGGGATTGAGATCCGGGCTCTTCGCTGGCCATGGCAGAACACTGACATTCCTGTCTTGCAGGAAATAACGCACAGAATGAGCAGTATGGCTGGTGGCATTGTCATTCTGGAGGGTCATGTCAGGATGAGCCTGCAGGAAGGATACCACATGAGGGAGGAGGATGTATTCCCTGTAACGCACACAGTTGAGATTTCTTGCAAGGACAACAATCTCAGTCCGATGATGCTGTGACACACCCCCCCAGACCATGACGGACCCTCCACCTCCAAATGATCCCGCTCCAGAGTACAGGCCTCGGTGTAACGCTCTTTCCTTCGACAATAAATGCAAATCTGACCATCACCCCTGGTGAGACAAAACCGCGACTCGACACTGAATAGCAATTTTTGCCAGTCTTGTCTGGTCCAGCTACTGCGGGTTTTTGTAAAAATGAGCCAGGAATTTAGTTTTTTCTAAGTGGCTTCCATTTTGGCTGTAGTGTTTCCAAGCGCAGGGAAGAGAACGCACGTTTTTTTTCTTTGGTAAAGACAATAATGATTCTCCGTCTTAAATTGTATCGTTTATTTACGTATTAGGGTACCTAAGGTTTGATTATCAACGTTGTTTGACTTGTTTGGAAAAGTTTATTAGTAACGTTTGAGATTAATTTTGAATGCATTTTGATGGAGGGAAACTGGTTGGATTATTGACTGAAGCGCGCCAGCTAAACTGAGTTTGTATGGATATAAAGAAGGACATTATCGAACAAAATGACCATTTGTGATGTAACTGGGACCTTTTGGAGTGCCAACAGAAGAAGATCATTAAAGGTAAGGCATTTTCTATATCGCTATTTCTGACTTTCGTGTCGCACCTGCCTGGTTGAAATATGTTTTTCATGTGTTTGTATGCGGGGCGCTGTCCGCAGATAATCGCATGGTTTGCTTTCGCCATAAAGCCTTTTTGAAATCTGACACAGCGGCTGGATTAACAAGACGTTAAGCTTTATTTTGATGTATTATACTTGTGATTTTATGAAAGTTAAATATTTATAATACTGTAGTTTGAATTTCGCGATCTGCAACCGTCCCACCTGCCCATTAGAAGTTCATCAATTTGTGTGTATGTGCTGCGGGGTTGAAGCTACGAACCCATAGGCTTGGCTCTCATATCCCCTCCAGGCTTCTGGGATGGACGGTGGACAATGAGCCTGTCATAGCGAATGTAAGCAATGTCCCCACGCACTCTGGCAGCTTTCATGGCTGGGATCAGTTCTTTCTTCTTCTGGTGCACAGCTTCAGGATAGTACTCGTTGATGAAGATATACGTTCCCCTGAAGTTCTTGGCAATTTCCAGAACAGCTACCTTGTCCTTGAACCTCAGGAACTTGGCCAAGATCAGCCTGGGCCTGTCACCTGGGCTGGTGGTGGGTTTTCCAGTCCTGTGGGCGCGCTCCATCTCAATCTTCCTTTGGCCCATCTTCAATTTCTCAGAGATCATTTTCCTCCCTTTGTCCTCAGACTCCATCCTGGTCTCATTTGGAGATTCTGCAATTCCTTCCACAATCATGTTTGTCCACCTTGATTGTCCTTCTGATTTATCCGTCATTGTTATCATGGATTCACACACAGAACTGATGTCCTCTCTCAATGACTTACAGAATCCTGTCATCTTGCCGTTCTCCTGTTGCAACCCACGAGAACTACAAACTGTTCTTCAGGTCCATTCTTTTTTTAGTTGTATCCACCAGTATTTGGACAAAACACTTTAATCTATTTTCTTGCTGTTGTAACATATGCTTGTAAATCTATTTTTGTTAGTTTAAAAGATCCGTCATGTGTGATAGAGAAACACCACTATCCTCAACGGTACTCCCGCCAGCTTTTGGTCTTTGTCATGATAGCTAGCATCATAGGTTATGCTGTTACTCCTCACAGTTCCACACAGGGCAGGTGTTAGGGAAGATTGAAAACAACAAACAGCAGGAATCTAGACAGCCACAAACTAGCTGCTAGCTGCAACGCGAAATAGCTCCTCAGACCCGTCCTTGGTCGGCAGGATCACTGGAAAGAGACTAGCAGTCCCGGCAAATTATGCCAACCACGTCGCAGGATCCAAACTAAAAAGTTAGCTAGCTACTAAGAACTTTCCAATACACTTTCAAAACAATAAAGGGCCAAAACAACAAAACCGAGCTCTTCCTCGTTCATCTGTTGATAACAATAAAATAGTGTTTTGTGAGTAATGCTCATTATAAATACTCTTGTATTATTGGGCGGCAAACAGCCTACCGTTTTTTCATTTACCAATAAATATATGTTTGATTATTATAACCCATGGCCTCTATTTCCCTATCATCAGATGATGACAATAAAATGTTTGGCTCAAAATTATTACTCTTGTAGAATTAGGCAGCAAACCAGCTTAGAATGAAGAGTATTCAAAAACGAGAGTTAATAATAATATCCATCACTAATTTGACTCCCACCAGAAAACCACTCTGTACAACAGACGAAAAGACAACGACAAACAAACGTAATGACTTCTACATAAAGTTTGACTGACATTACTTCTCTGCCAAGTGTGTTAACATGCTCACTATTGTCATTGATGGCTGTGACCCCAAGTTAGAATTTAACTCTAGAGAGGCCCCAAGTGCAAACTGGCAACAGGCCCCGATGGCATCTCTGCTTTGTGCAGAGGAACTTACACCAGCCTGGGTCCCTGTCTTTCAGAGGATCTGTACATTCCCACACGGTTCCACCCTTTTTCCCCAAAACCCTTCTCCCAAAGAAAACAAAGACCTACATTGTAAATGAAGTGTCTTGAAAAGACCATGGTGTGTAAGCTTCAGTCAAACTAAACACATTGTAGGATCCGTATCAGTTTGTTAAGTGCAAGTATCGGGACTCTTAATAAAACTCCCCCGGACAGAAATATACTATCGTCAATAGGAGCTAAAGGTACTTAGCATATATGAATGGGCTAGGCCCTACCCATACCACATACACACAATACCAATAAATTACACTAAAAATAACTTCAATATGAAGCATTTAAGGACAAGGCTAACTTTAAAAAATCCTTTGATGAAAAAATCCTCAGAATAGTGCTTCTCATCCTCAGAGGTTTGTGCGGTGGTGTGATGACCACCACCTCATCCTAAATGTCAAGGAAACTGATGAAATGGTTTTTGACCCAAAATCTGTTTGTGACTACTCCCTTATGGTGGTCCATAAGTTGGACATAACTCAGGTTCACTCTTACAAATATATGTATTTGTCCTGTAGACACCCCCATTTTCAGACTCACCAGACATGTCACCCATTGAGCATGTTTGGCATGCTCTGGATCGCCGTGCACAACAGCATGTTCCAGTTCCCACCGATATACAGGAACTTCTCACAGCCACTGAAGAGGAGTGGGGACAACATTCCACAGGCCACAGTCAACAGGCTGATGACTCTATGCGAAGGATATGTGTTGCGCTGCATGAAGCAAATGGTGGTCACACCAGATACTGACTGGTTTTCTGATCCATACCTCTACCTTTTTTTTAAGGTATCTGTGACCAACAGATGAATATCTGAATTACCAGTCATGTGAAATGCATAGATTAGGGCCTAATTAGTGGATTTCAATTGACTGTTTTCGTTATATGAATTGTAACTCAGTAAAATCTTTTAAATTGTTTCATGTTGGGGTTACATTTATATTCAGTGGACATATATAGGTCTGATTAAATCATCTGTGATTTGGTGGGCTATGTATGATAGGGACATGTGCAATGTTTGTGATTGAATGTACTTCCATGTTTGTATTGTTATTGTATGCAGCAGCTATGTGTGTCCAAGACAAACTTCCCCGTGGGTACAATAAAGTAAATCTTGAATTTTGAATTACCTTTGGAAATCAATCAATCAATCAATTTTATTTTATATAGCCCTTCGTACATCAGCTAATATCTCGAAGTGCTGTACAGACACCCAGCCTAAAACCCCAAACAGCTAGTAATGCAGGTGTAGAAGCACGGTGGCTAGGAAAAACTCCCTAGAAAGGCCAAAACCTAGGAAGAAACCTAGAGAGGAACCAGGCTATGAGGGGTGGCCAGTCCTCTTCTGGCTGTGCCGGGTGGAGATTATAACAGAACTATGCCAAGATGTTCAAAAATGTTCATAAGTGACAAGCATGGTCAAATAATAATCATGAATAATTTTCAGTTGGCTTTTCATAGCCGATCATCAAGAGTTGAAAAACAACAGGTCTGGGACAGGTGGCGGTTCCATAACCGCAGGCAGAACAGCTGAAACTGGAATAGCAGCAAGGCCAGGCGGACTGGGGACAGCAAGGAGTCACCACGGGCGGCAGTCCCGACGCATGGTCCTAGGGCCCAGGTCCTCCGAGAGAAAGAAAGAGAGAAGGAGAAAATTAGAGAGAGCCAAGATTTTCTAAATTTCCATAAATGACAAGCATGGTCAAATAATAATCAGGAATAAATCTCAGTTGGCTTTTCATAGCCGATCATTAAGAGTTGAAAACAGCAGGTCTGGGACAGGTAGGGGTTCCATGACCGCAGGCAGAACAGTTGAAACTGGAATAGCAGCAAGGCCAGGCGGACTGGGGACAGCAAGGAGTCACCACGGCCGGTAGTCCCGACGTATGGTCCTAGGGCTCAGGTCCTTCGAGAGAAAGAAAGAGAGAAGGAGAAAATTAGAGAGAGCCAAGATTTTCAAAATGTTCATAAATGACAAGCATGGTCAAATAATAATCAGGAATAAATCTCAGTTGGCTTTTCATAGCCGATCATTAAGAGTTGAAAACAGCAGGTCTGGGACAGGTAGGGGTTCCGTAACCACAGGCAGAACAGTTGAAACTGGAATAGCAGCAAGGCCAGGCGGACTGGGGACAGCAAGGTGTCATCATGCCCGGTAGTCCTGACGTATGGTCCTAGGGCTCAGGTTCTCAGAGAGAAAGAGAGAACGAGAGAATTAGAGAGAGCATACTTAAATTCACACAGGACACTGGATAAGACAGGAGAAGTACTCCAGGTAACCAACTGACCCTAGCCCCCCGACACAAACTACTGCAGCATAAATACTGGAGGCTGAGACAGGAGCGGTCAGGAGACACTGTGGCCCCATCCGAAGAAACCCCCGGACAGGGCCAAATAGGAAGGATATAACCCCACCCACTTTGCCAAAGCACAGCCCCCGCACCACTAGAGGGAAATCCTCAACCACCAACTTACAATCCTGAGACAAGGCCGAGTATAGCCCACAAAGGTCTCCACCACAGCACAAACCAAGGGGGGGCGCCAACCCAGACAGGAAGATCACGTCAGTAACTCAACCCACTCAAGTGACGCACCCCTCCTAGGGACGGCATGAAAGAGCACCAGCAAGCCAGTGACTCAGCCCCTGTAACAGGGTTAGAGGCAGAGAATCCCAGTGGAGAGAGGGGAACCGGCCTGGCAGAGACAGCAAGGGCGGTTCGTTGCTCCAGAGCCTTAGATGGCATAGAAACACAATGATCTGTCATGAATGATAGGCCTACATATTGTTCTGATACATACCCTATTCTTCTTGGCCAAAATTATGCTTTACACCTGATTACATTTAGTTAAAATGTGTCTTTATGTCCTGATCTAGGATTTAAATGTATATATGTACATAATGTTGTCATGTGTCTATGGTCACCTGCCCGGGGACTGCAGATGTAAATTAGCTGTCGGCTAAATCCGTCGGCTAAATCAATTCTCATATTCTGAGACTCATGTTTTGTTGTATGTACATAGTCCCTGACAAATAAACCTAATAAATAAATAATACATATTGCCTATTCAGCTTAGGCTAAACAATCCTAAACCACAGATTTGACATGCAGTACAAGTAATGATAGATGGACTCTCAAGTTTACACATATATGTTTAGCCTGGTCTGAAGGTTTCCCATGTTAATAACAGCATACAAACTTATTATGTAGAACATTAATGAACGACAGAATGAAATTATGAAAGAAAGCATTGGAACTATAGGGGGTGCTGTTCCGCATTAGCATATTTGGGTCTCCAAATTAAACTGCCTCGTGCTAAATTCTTGATCGTACAATATGCATATTATTGTTATTATTGGATAGAAAACACCTTCTAGTTTCTATAGAAGTTGGAATTTTGTCTCTGAGTGGTACAGAACAATATCTACAGCACTTTTCATGACAGGGGTCAGATTTCAGAAATTTTTACCCCTGATCTGGAGTCTGTTTTTAAGGCGACAGTGAATGCTATGAAGAAACCGACACTGCCTACGTCTTCCTCTGGGTGTCTGTACGTCATCACGTTTTGAATGGAGTCTATTGCACAATCCCAGCCCATATAACACCACAAAACGTGGGAGGACCTCTCTCTCTTCTCCGCGCGCCACAAGCAAGATGGACATCGGACCTGCCTCATTCCAAATCGTTGTTTAACTAGTTATATTTCTCCGGTCATGTTTTCAGTCGTTATAGTTGTTAAAAACATCATAATGTAGTTAATTTGAACCGTTTTATAGCAATTTATATCCGTTTAGTGCGATTCTGAGGAATTTATTTGTCGTGCACTTTTTAGCTTTGGAAACGTTTCGGGGTGTCGGTCGTTGGTGGTGGACATTTCGAAGGACAGAGGACATCTATCGACCAAAAGACGTTTATAACATAGAAAGGATACATTGCCCAAGAATCTGATGCAAGAACAGCTCAAAGTAAGCAATATTTAATATGATAAATCGTTGTTCTGTCGAAATATTTTAAACGCATATTTCGCCATTTTGTTTGGTATAGCTTCACTTGGCGAACCCTGTATTGAAAAGTAAGGATCATTTTAAAAATGTAAATCAGCGGTTGCATTAAGAACTAATTTGTCTTTCGATTCCTGTCAACCCTGTATTTTTTAGTCAAGTATATGATTAGCTTTCGATTAAACTAGATCACTCTGAAAGCTGACGTTCCTCATTTTGAGGCTTGAGTTGTGACTATTTCCATTGTATAACCACGGTTTTGTATGGCTAAATATGCACCTTTTCGAACAAACTGTATATGTATGTTGTAAAATGATGTTACAGGAGTGTCATCGGAAGAATTCTGAGAAGGTTAGTGAAAAAATTAATATATTTTGGCGGTGATTACGTTATAGCGCTCTTTGGCTGGAATCGATGCTCTGGTAACGTTTTCACATGTGGTATGCTAACTTATCGATTTATTGTGTTTTCGCTGTAAAACGCTTAGAAAATCTGAAATATTGTCTGGAATCACAAGATCTGGGTCTTTCCATTGCTATGCTTTGTCTATTTTTATGAAATGTTTTATGATGAGTAAATTGGTCATACACGTTGCTCTATCTAGTAATTCTAGTCGATTTGTGATGGTCGGTGCAATTGTAAACTGTGATTTCTACCTGAAATATGCACTTTTTTCTAACAACACCTATCCTATACCATAAATATGTTATCAGACTGTCATCTGATGAGTTTTTTTCTTGGTTTGTGGCTATCAATATCTTAGATTAGCCGAATTGGTGATAGCACCTGAAGTAGTAAGAAACTGATGGAGTTAGAAAAGTGGTGTATTTTGCTAACGTGTTTAGCTAATAGATTTACATATTTTGTCTTCCCTGTAAAACATTTTAAAAATCTGAAATGGTGGCTTTATTCACAAGATCTGTATCTTTCATCTGGTGTCTTGGACTTGTGATTTAATGATATTTAGATGCTACTATTTACTTGTGAAGCTATGCTAGCTATGCTAATCAGTGTGGGGGGGGTGGGGGGTGCTACCGGATCCGGGTTTCTGAGGCAGTAGAGGTTAATGTGTGATATTCATCTAACAAAGTACAGCCCAATTCGAAACACATTTGGCGTGTACATGAGGTCTTGACTTGGAGGGGTGTCATGATGCTATGATGTCAGTGTTATCATCATGAGTAAACCAGTTGGACATTACAAGCATCTATGCCTAATGTGAATCGTAAAGAAACCCACCCCTCTTCACAGGCCTCTTTTTTTTCTACATTCAACATTTCTGACAATACAATGTACAAATTCTATGGCAATATGACAACAATGAAAACATGAAATAAATAATGAACGAGGGCATCTTACACGGAACCCAAACAGGCTGCGCGTGTGCGCCATCATGCACCATCGTGCATAAATGTATTTTGTCCCCCCACACCAAACGTGATCACGACACGTAGGTTAAAATATCAAAACAAACTCTGAACCAATTACATTAATTTGGGGACAGGTCGAAAAGCATTAAACATTTATGGCAATTTAGCTAGCTAGCTAGCTTGCTCTTGCTAGCTAATTTGTCCTATTTAGCTAGCTTGCTGTTGCTAGCTAATTTGTTCTGGGATATAAACATTGAGTTGTTATTTTACCTGAAATGCACAAGGTCCTCTACTCTGACAATTAATCCACACATAAAACTGTCAACCGAATTGTTTCTAGTCATCTCTCTTCCTTCCTGGCTTTTCTTCTCTGGACTTTATATTGCGATTGGCAACTTTCATAAATTAGGTGCATTACCACCACTGACCTCGTTCATCTTTCAGTCACCCACGTGGGTATAACCAATGAGGAGATGGCATGTGGGTACCTGCTTCTATAAACCAATGAGGTGATGGAAAGGCAGGACTTGCAGCGCGATCTGCATCACAAATAGAACTGACATCTATTTTAGCCCTTGGCAACGCAGATGCTCGTTGGCGTGCGTGCAATAATTGAATAATATAGATTTCTAAATTTATTTTGCAATGCTAGCACACGCAACGCTAGCGGTGTAGTCAGGGTATTACTATGCAATATTTCTTGCATTTCCATTACCGATCAAAACTTGTTTTCTCATGGGTCTCTTGTCACTCTGCAGCAGACATATAATGAGCAAAATGTTTGAAACATCGAATTACACTATCAAATCACAATACATATAGAATTGTGAGAATAGCAATACATATCGTATCGGCAGCTAGGTATGGTGATATTGTATTGTGTTGACCCTGGCAATTGCCAGTAGAGGTCCCTGACAATTTCCCACAAGTTTGTCACAAACTTCTCTAAAACATGGGCATTGTTGTATGTCTGTGTATGTTTGTTCCCTCGTCATTGAGCTGCAGCCTTCCTACTTCACCTTGGATCGCTCTAAGATAGCATACCTCATCACACTGATGTCCGGGAGGGCCTTCGCCTGGGCTACAGCCATTTGGGAACAACAGTCTGCTTCAGCCTGGAGGGATTCATGGCGGAGGTGAAAAACGTTTTCGAGGCAGGACTCCTTTAGTGTGTCAGACTATGCGGTGGATTTCCGCACGCTAGCAGCGGAGGGTGCCTAGAATCCGGAAGTGCTGTTCGACACGTTCCTGTACGGATTATCGGAGGAAGTAAAGGATAAGGTTGCAGCTCGGGAACTACTGACGGATCTCGACTAACTCATCGCTTTAACCATCTGAATCGATGGTCGGCAACAGGAACGTAAGGAGGGAGACGAGGTCTGATTGCGGTCCCAATTGCTCACTCAAGGATCCCACCTTGCATCTGACGAACTCCGGAAGTCCCCGGCATCTACGTCCCCGAGAGGATTCGAGCTTACCTGAGTTCCTCCAAGAGCCTCCGAAAACTGCCGATTCACCCCTTCCTGAGCCGATGCAGCTCGGCAGGGCTAGGCTGACCCCAGCCAAACATGTGCGCAGACTTGACACCTAGAGTTGTCTGTATTGTGGTACTGCCGGGCATTATGTGTCTACCTGTTCCTTCAAGAGACCTAGCTCATTCGTTGGAGTGAGTACTCTGGTGGGTCTTAAAGAAAACGTTTCTTCTCCCCTTACTCGCCCCCCTCTCCATGCCATCCTGCTGTGGGGTGACCAGTCCAAGTCTCTCCAGGTACTCATCGACTCGGGGGCCGATGTGAGTGTTATTGACGTTACCCTGGCATCCCCACTCAACTCGATCCATTTCCATTGATGTTAGAGTGCAGGACGGGCGCTCTATAGGCCGGGTCACACACCATACCCCCCCCATCAACCTACGAGTGTCAGGGAGCCTGAAGTCATCTGTGCCTGCCCCGGGACGTCTTACAGGGGGCTTGGAAATTGCCCCGGACCTCCCCGCCAGCCCCACGGAGTACCAGAACCTCCAGGAGGGGTTCAATAAGGCCCGGGCCACTTCGTTTCTGCAGCACCGACCGGTATCCAAGAAGGTCAAGCCAGATGTGCTGGCATGCCGCTATAGCCCCGCGGCCACACCCCCGGAAGCCGAGACCTTTCTTCCCCGCTCCAAGATCATTAGCCCTTCTGCTGTTTGTCCTCTGTTGCCCCGTGCCCTCCGTATACATCATACCCTTCCTGTAACTAGAATTTAAACCATGTCTTCCACCTCCTACAGACCGTTGTCTCCCAAGCCTGCCTGCCTGCCGCCCTGTACCTTTGCCCCACTACTCTGGATTACCAACCTCTGCCTGACCTGACCCTGAGCTCTCCTGCCGTCCTATACCTTTGCCCCAGTTGTTGTAATAAATATTGTTACCTCGACACAGTCTGCATCTGGATCTTACCTTAATCCCACCAAAGTGTCCGATTTCAAATATGCTTTTCAGCGAAAGCACGACAACCTATTATGTTAGGTCACACCAAACCACAATAAGCACAGCCATTTTTCCAGCCAAAGATAGGAGTCACAAAAAAGCACAAATAGAGATAAAATGTATCACTAGCCTTTGATGATCGTCATCAGATGACACTCATAGGACATCATGTTACACAATACATGTATGTTTTGTTTGATAAAGCTCGTATTTATATAAAAAAATCTGTTTACATTGGCGCGTTACATTCCCTAGTTCCAAAAACATCCAGTGATTTTGCATAGCCACATCGATTCAACAGAAAAACTCATCATAAATGTAGATGATAATACAAGTTATACACATGGAATTATAGATATTCCTCTTCTTAATGCAACCGCTGTGTCAGATTTCAAAAAAACTTTACGCAAAAAGCAAACCATGCAATAACCTGAGACGGCGCTCTGAACAATAGTCAAATTAGCCGCCATGTTGGAGTCAACAGAAACCAGAAATGACATGATAAATGTTTCCTTACCTTTAAAGAACTTCATCAGAATGCACTCCCAGGAATTCCAGGTCCACAATAAATGCTTGATTTGTTCGATAATGTCCGTTATTTATGTCCAATTAGCTACTTTTGTTAGCGCGTTTGGTAAACAATTCCAAAGTCACGAAGCGCGTTCACTAAAAGCTGACGAAATGTCCAAAAATTCAGTAACAGTCAGTAGAAACATGTCAAACGATGTACTGAATCAATCTTTAGAATGTTGTTAACCTGTTTGGGCTGCAGGGGCAGTATTGAGTAGCTCTGATAAAAGGTGCCCATTTCAAACGGCCTCGTACTCAATTCTTGCTCGTACAATATGCATATTATTATTACTATTGGATAGAAAACACTCTCTAGTTTCTAAAACCGTTTGAATTATATCTGTGAGTAAAACAGAACTCATTTGGCAGCAAACTTCCTGACCAGGAAGTGGAAAGTCTGAAAACGATGCTCTGTTCTAGGGCCTGCCTATAAATGGGCATGATACGTATTAGCATACATGCACGTCATACACCTTCCACTAGATGTCAAGAGGCAGTGAGAGAAGAAATGGAGTGATTATCTTGGTCTGAGGTGGAATAAATCCTCTTGGAATGACGTGTCACCCATTTCCTGTTTTCTGGAAAGCGCGAGGATGGACCTGGAATTGCCTTCTGGAAAGCTGTCGTTATAGGCGACTAATATCTCCGGCTTTGATTTTATTTGATACATGTGACAATATCATCGTAAAGTATGTTTTTTCAATATAGTTTTATTAGATTATTGAATTTTTTTCGGGACGTTAGGCGTGTTGCTTTGTCTGCGTATGTTCAGGAAGGAGAGCTTCGTGCCACTTTGCTAGCTTTCTGTGCTAATTGACTGGAGAAGAGGATGTTCTAAATCCAAACAACGATTGTTCTGGACAAAGGACCCCTTGTACAACATTCTGATGGAAGCTCATCAAAAGTAGGACCCATTTTATGATGCTATTTCATATATCTGTCGAACTGTGTACTATTAGTTTTGCGCCCAGGTTTTGGGCACTATCTCGCCATAACGTAAGCCTTATGTCGTAATGAAGTTATTTTTAGAATTCTAACACTGCGATTGCATTAAAAACTAGTGTATCTATCATTTCCTATACAACATGTATTTTTTAGTCATGTTTATAAATAGTTATTTGGTCAGAATATGTGAGTGTCAGATAAATATCCGGACGTTGTGGGAAAAAGATGCTACGTTAGCACAATGTATAACCACTGATTTCAGCTATAAATATGCACATTTTCGAACAAAACATAAGTGTATGTATAACCTGATGTTATAGGACTGTCATCTGATGAAGCTTATCAAGGTTAGTCAAAAATTATATATCTTTTGCTGGTTTGTTACGATCGCTAACTTTTGCTGCTGGGAAATGGCTTGTGTTTCTGGCTATTGTGGTAAGCTAATATAATGCTATATTGTGTTTTCACTGTAAAACACTTAATAAATCAGAAATATTGGCTGGAATCACAAGATGCCTGTCTATCATTTGCTGTACACCATGTATTTTTCAGAAATGTTTTATGATGAGTATTTAGGTATTTGACGTTGGTGTCTGTAATTACTCTGGCTGCTTCGGTGCTATTTCTGACGGTAGCTGTGATGGTAGCAGCAATGTAAAACTGATTTATACCTCAAATATGCACATTTTTCGAACAAAACATAGATTTATTGTGTAACATGTTATAGGACTGTCATCTGATGAAGTTGTTTCTTGGTTAGTTTGGTTGGATCTTGGTTAGTTATGTTGGTTTTGTGCATGCTACCTGTTCTGTGAAAAATGTCAGTCCTTTTTTGTATTTGGTGGTGAGCTAACATAAATATACGTGGTGTTTTCGCTGTAAAACATTTTAAAAATCGGACATGTTGGCTGGATTCACAAGATGTTTATCTTTCAAATGCTGTATTGGACTTGTTAATGTGTGAAAGTTAAATATGTCTAAAAAATATATTTTGAATTTCGCGCCCTGCACTTGAGCTGGCTGTTGTCATAAGTGTACCGACGTCGGGCTTGCAGCCAGAAGAAGTTAACCTTTCTAGGACACACGTCCCGCTAGCGGAACCCCCCCACAACATTCCGCTGAAAAGGCAGCGCGGGAAATTACTTTTTTGGGGGGGAAATATGTAACTTTCACACATTAACAAGTCCAATACAGCAAATGAAAGATATACATTTTGTTAACCTTTTCTCAATATAGGGGGTGCTGTTTCAACGTTACCATTTATCGTTCCCAAATTAAACTGCCTCGTACTCAATTCTTGCTCGTACAATATGCATATTATTATTACTATTGGATAGAAAACAATCTCTAGTTTCTAAAACCGTTTGAATTATGTCTGTGGGTGAAACAGAACTCTTTCATGACAGGAACTGCGAAGGTCTGAAAACGAGGCTCTGTTCTCAGATCAGTTTAAAGCTCTGTATGTATCCTATGGGTCGACATGAACTGCACGCGCCTTCCCCTGGATGTCAGTAACCAATGAGAATTGGAATGGAGTTTCTACGTAGATCTCAGACCTTATAAAAGGCCATGGCATGGGGGGTGCGCTCTTTTCGACGTTCGTCAAGACGCAAAGGAGGACCTCAGGATGGCATGCTCAAAAGCTCTCGTTATAGGCCTAAGATATATCCGTCTGTGATTTAATTCGATTTAGGTGTTAGAAACATCATAACGAAGTTATTTTAAACCGAGTTATATCAGTTTATGCGAGTATATTGTGATTTTCGGAATTTCCTTAGTATTGCGTTTTGAACATTTGGGCATGTCTGCGCCACATAGCTATTGTTAGCTGCTAGTTCCAAAGTTGAAGAGGACGTTTTACAACCGAGCAACGATTCTTTTGGACAAAGGACAACTTGCCCAAGATTCTGATGGAAGCTCGTCCAAAAGTAAGAGCTATTTATGATGTTATTCCGTATTTATGTGGAAAAATGTAAAAGGAATGGTCCGCCATTATTGCGGCACTGGTCTGGCTGTAATGTCTAGTAACGTTAATTTTAAAAATCTAACACAGCGGTTGCATTAATAACTAATGCATCTTTCATTTGCTGTCCAACCTGTATTTTTTAGTCAAGTTTACGATTATTTATCGATTAGATTAGGTGCCTCTCCAAGATGGCGCCGGCCAGAATGCATGAAATGCTGCTACTGATCACATTGTATAACCACGATTTGTGCTGCTAAATATGCACATTTTCGAACAAAACCTATATGCATTGTGTAATATGATGTTACAGGACTGTCATCTGATGAAGTTTATCAAGGTTAGTCCAATTATATATCTTTTGCTGGATTGTTACGATCGCTAACATTTGCTGCTGGTAAATGCGGTTGTGTTTCTGGCTATTGTGGTAAGCTAATATAATGCTATATTGTGTTTTCGCTGTAAAACACTTAAAAAATCTGACATATTGGCTGGATTCACAAGATGTTGGGCTTTCATTTGCTGTACGCTGTGTATTTTTCAGAAATGATTTATGATGAGTAATTAGGTATTTGACGTTGGTCTCTGTAATTATTCTGGCTGCATCGACGCTATTTCAGATTGCAGCTGCAATGTAGAACTGTGATTTATACCTGAAATATGCAAATTTTTCTAACAAAACATATGCTATACAATAAATATGTTATCAGGCTGTCATTTAAAGAAGTTGTTTCTTGGTTAGTGGCTATTTATATCTTTATTTGGTCGAAATTGTGATAGCTACCCCTGCAGGAAAAAAATGGTGGAGAAAAAAAAGTTGTGTCTTTTGCTATCGTGGTTAGCTAATAGATTTACATATTGTGTCTTCCCTGTAAAACATTTTAAAAATCAGAAATGATGGCTGGATTCACAAGATGTGTATCTTTCATCTGGTGTCTTGGACTTGTGATTTAATGATATTTAGATGCTAGTATTTACTTGTGGCGCTATGCTAGGCTATGCTAGTCAGCTTTTTTTACTGATGGGGGTGCTCCCGGATCCGGGCTGCGTAGCAAGTAGAAGTTAATCTACCCATCGTGTCCGATTTAAAAAATGCTTTACAGCGAAAACACAACATATGATTATGTTAGATCACCACCAAGTTCAAAAAACAAACAGCCATTTTCCCAGTCAAAGACAAGAGTCACAAAAACAGAAATAGAGAAAAAATGTATCACTAACCTTTGATGATCTTCATCAGATGACACTCATAGGACATCATGTTACACAATACATACATTTTTTGTTCGATAATGTGCATATTTATATCCAAAAATCTTAGTTTACATTGGCGCCATGTTCAGAAATGCCTCCAAAATATCCGGAGAAATTGCAGAGCCACGTCAAATAACAGAAATACTCATCATACACTTTGATGAAAGATACATGTTTTACATATAATTAAAGATACACTTGTTCTTAATGCAACCGCTGTGTCAGATTTCAAAAAAACTTTACGGAAAAAGCACACCATGCAATAATCTGAGATGGCGCTCAAACATAAATAACATTTCTCCGCCATGTTGGAGTCAACAGAAATACAAAATTACATCATAAATATTCCCTCACCTTCGATTATCTTCATCAGAATGCATTCCCAGGTATCCTAGTTCGACAATAAATTGTTGTTTTGTTCGATAATGTTAATTATTTATGTCCAAATAGCTACTTTTGCTAGCGCGTTTAGTACACATATCCAAACGCTCGTGCAAGTGACGCATAACGTTGGACGAAAACTTCAAAAAGTTATATCACAGGTCGAATAAACTTGTCAAACTAAGTAGATAATCAATCTTCAGGATGTTGTTATCATATATATCCAATAACATTCCAACCGGAGCATTGCTTCGTGTCTGTAAAAGTTATGGAACCTAAGGCGATATCATGAGGAATGCGTATGACCAGAAACTGGCAATCTGCCACACCACTGACTGAAACACCTCCCATCCGGTCCCACATCACAGTATAAACTTCATTCAACGTTCTACCGACTGTGGAAGGCGTAGGAAGTGCAAACAAATCCATATCTTCCTGGGATTTGAATAGGCGATGAGTAGAAAAAACACCAGCCTCAGAATTTCCACTTCCTGTTTGGAAGTTTGCCTGCCATATGAGTTATGTTATACTCACAGACATAATTCAAACAGTTTTAGAAACTCCAGAGTGTTTTCTATCCAATGCCAATAATAATATGCATATATTAGCAACTATGACTGAGGAGCAGGCCGTTTACTCTGGGCACCTCTGTGTACCTTTCATCCAAGCTACTCAATACTGCCCCTGCAGCCACAAGAAGTTAAAACTGAGTTAGTGTTTCATTTTAATGCCACTGGTGTTGGAAAGTATCAGTGTTGATAGGGCAACACTTTGAAAAGTCTAAATTCAACAGACCCAGTATTCAATTTACAGATCAGATGTTGCTGTGTGTGTCTGGATGAAGCCAAAATCTGGAGAAACAGGACAGTGTCAGCAGTCTATAGAAGTGTGTGTGTGTCTGTGTGTGTGTGTCACAGGGGCAAGTGGTGACAAACGATGGCAAATTGGAGTGAAAGCCCCCTGCTGCTTCTTCGCCATGCCAGCCAAGGATCAGAGGCTAGGAGGTGGCTGAGAAAAATGGCATTCACACACACACACACACCAGCAGTCACAGGGGCCAAGTCTTTACAAAGAGGTTGGATATAGGGGAAATCCAAACAGACGCTTCTCTCCAATTTTTGATTTTATTTTATTTAACCTTTATTTTATCAGGGAGTCATACTGAGACCAAGGTCTCTTTTACAGATGAGCCCCAAATTAATTAAATTACAGAAAATTAACCGATCAAAATAAAATTACAAAATGCAAGCAGAAAGAAAACATGGAAAAACACATGCATCAGTAATAAGGTCCTCAATCAGCTTTAAGAACATTTTGAAGATTTTTTTGAAGAGACCAGGTGTGGTTACTCGCATGTCTAAAGTTTAGTGAAGATGTTAGGTACAGTGGAACTTTTTGTAAAGGGGCTTTATAAATGAAAACATAGCAATGTATTGTTATGTAAAATTTTGAATAAAATACTTCTCATGTACCAGAGCTTGTGAATTCAAATAGCTTTTATTACAGAGAGTAACAAAGCCGAGCAATTCCATGGAAGAACTAATTCTTCATTCTCAGTGCTTGGCTTTTATACAGTCTTACCCTTACATACAGAAGGGAACATTTTGGCATTTGCTGTATGGTTGATGAGAAACTCCATATTGCAAATGTACGGTCCCTTACTAGACGTCCGCGAATGTTTGTACAATTTGCGGACGGCGGCGGGGCCAGATCTTCCGGGAAGTCATCGAACGAAGTCTCTCGGACATTCGGTTTCCGGTTAATAACATTTTCAATTGTTGGTCATTTTTCCGCTGTCCCGGTAAATACCTCTAGAGGGCGAATGGAATCATATTGCAAATGTACAAAACATCACCAATCACGACGTAGACGTTTCTCCTAAACAGAAAATACTTTGAAGATGAAACATGGTGAGCATAGGTTTGGCATAATGGGCAGGTGGCCCCGAACAAGATGGCGTCGAGACCTCAATGCTTTTTGAGTTAAGGCCATTTTTCTGGGATTAAAGGTCAAAAACGAAAATAGAGCGTTAATTTGACCACTTCACGTCAAAGTACGTGAACCTACGGTATCAAAAAAAAAAAAAGAAAGAACCAGCCATATATCTATCGTAATTTCAGAGAAATCATACAATGTACAATTGGTGATGTTCAAAAAAATTCTAATTTTTCTCCAAAAAAGTTAGAGATCCAGTTGCAGCATGTACAGACAAATCCGTTAAGGTGGGTTTCGGAGCTCTGCGAGATTTCTATGATTTTCTGAAATAACACACACTCATTCAACCCTCTGTAAAATTGTCAGTTCTTAACTTCTCTGGGATATGTGGGACGGTAGCGTCCCACTTGGCCAAAAGCCAGAAAAAATGTAGAGCGCCAAATTCGAATATATTACTATAAAAATCAATCTTTCATGAAATCACACATGAAAGACACCAAATTAAAGCTACACATGTTGTGAATCCAGCCAACATGTCTGATTTCAAAAAGGATTTACGGCGAAAGCACACCAAACGATTATGTTAGCTCAGTACATAGCCACAGAAAAACACAGCCATTTTCCCAGCAAAAGATAGTAGTCACAAAAAGCAGAAATAGAGATAAAATGAATCACTAACCTTTGATGATCTTCATCAGATGACACTCATAAGACATCATGTTACCCAATACATTTATGTTTTGTTCGATAATGTGCATATTTATATCCACAAATATCGGTTTACATTGGTGCCATGTTCAGAAATGCCTCCAAAATATCCTAAGAAATTGCAGAGCGCCACGTCAAATAACAGAAATACTCATCATAAACTTTGATGAAAGATACATGTTTTACATAGAATTAAAGATACACTTGTTCTTAATGCAACCGCTGTGTCAGATTTAAAAAAAACTTTACGTAAAAAGCACACCATGCAATAATCTGAGACGGCGCTCAAAAATAACAACATTTCTCCGCCATGTTGGAGTCAACAGAAATAGGAAATTACATCATAAATATTCCCTTACCTTTGATCATCTTCATCAGAATGCACTCCCAGGAATCCTAGTTCCACAATAAATAGTTGTTTGTTCGATAATGTCCATTACTTATGTCTAAGTAGCTACTTTTGCTAGCATGTTTAGTGCACATGTCCAAACGCTCGCGCAGATGCAGGCGAACTCGGACGAAAACTAAGTAGAGAATCAATCTTCAGGATGTTGTTATCATATATATCCAATAACGTTCCAACTGGAGCATTCCTTCATGTCTGTAGAAGTTATGGAACGCAAGGCGATATTATGAGGAAAGCACATGACCAGGAATTGGCAATCTGCCAGACCAATGACTGAAACACTTCCCATCCGGCCCCACATCACACTAGAGGCTTCGTTCCACGTTCTACGACTGTTGACATCTAGTGGAAGGCATAGGAAGTGCAAACAGATCCATATCTTACAGGGAATTGAATAGGCGACGAGTTGAACATTGACCAGTCTCAGAATTCTTACTTCCTGTTTGGATTTTTTCTCAGGTTTTTGCCTGCTATATGAGTTCAGTTCTGTTATACTCACATACATCATTCAAACAGTTTTAGAAACGTCAGTGTTTTATATCCAATAGTAATAATAATATGCATATATTAGCATCTGGGACAGAGTAGGAGGCAGTTCACTATGGGCACGCAATTCATCCAAAAGTGAAAATGCTGCCCCCTATATCAAAGAAGTTAACGTAAAGACGTTAAGAACTCAATATTCTATAAGAGCCTACCCCAAGGAGGATATGTGTTCACTCTTACACTTCCTGTGTCAACCAAAAGTACCTTAAAGGGGTGTCATAGGGGCTGTTTCGAAGGGTTAAAAAGGTCAGATATTTTCAAAACGTCATATGTGTGATAAGGCAACCCTCTTGAACTGTAAATCAGTAATTTATCCAATCAGATTTCCAAGAAAAACTCACACACACACACACTAACACACAGCAGGATGGAGTGACACAGTGTGGGGCTTAGAGACACACAGAGCCTGCAATAGTTACCTTTGTTCGAACTGTCAAAGAACCGTCAGACCTAGAGCTCTGAAACTTTAGAAACCTGTTATAGAGCTCAAGTCGATAGTGCGTGGTGAGTTATGTGGCTCTAGAAGGTTCTCAGACCGAGAAACAGCCTTGTACATTTGCGATAACTTCAAATCATTTTGACATCACGAAATTCGTGATTCGGGGTCGCCTCACATAGGCCTACACATAATGTCAGAACTGGACCCGCAGCTAGATAGTAACTACGTGTTATATCTTTTTATTATGGTTTGGTCAGTCAAAACTTTGAACGTTTATTCAAGTGCAGTCGCAAAAACCATCAAGTGCTATGATGAAACTGGCATTCATGAGGACCACCACAGGAAAAAAATTAAGAAAAAGCAGGTTTGTCCAAACTTTTGACTGGTACTGTATATATTAACAATTTAAAATAATTTTAAAAAATGGTCTGGGCTGTTTATATGGTTCGGGCTAGTCCCCTTAGTTCCAGTGAAGGGAAATCTTAATGATTCAGCTTACAATGCCATTCTAGACAATTCTGTGCTTCCAACTTTGTGGCATCAGTTTTGGGAAGGCCATTTCCTGTTTCAGCATGACATTGGCCCCGTGCACAAAGCTAGGTCCATACATAATTGGTTTGTCAAGATTGGTGTGAAAGAACTTGACTAGCCTGCACAGAGCCCTGACCTCAACCCATCGAACACCTTTGGGATGAATTGGAACGCCGACTGTGAGCCACGCCTAATCACCCAACATCAGTGCCTGACCTCACTAATGCTCTTGTGGATGAATGGAAGCAGTAATGTTCCAACTTCTAGTGGAAACCTTCCCAGAAGAGAGGAGGCTGTTATAGCAGCAAAGGGGGACCAACTCCATATTAATTCCCATGATTTTGGAATGAGTCCACATACTTTTGGCCTTGTAGTGTATGATAATGCTCCAGACCATATAAAACATCTATGGGACAGTGCGCCATACAGTGATATTGATCAATGTGAACAGCGATACGGCTTTTAAAACAAGCTGTGTTACCACGTTAGTAAATGTTACTCTTCTTACATTTAAATGAATTGGTTTATATTAAAGTATAATTTTTTGTCAAAACATGATCTCTTGGGTGTCACTGTCTATCAGCTCTCTTCTCGTCTTACCCCATTTCCTGTACTCTCTCTTACTAGATTATTTCATTTGATTTATTTTAGAAATTATCTTCTTTCCATCTGCTTTTTGTCTCCTAAACTAATGGATTGCAATTGTTTGTGTGTGTGGCAGTCTCGATGAGGCTTATGGGCTGTGTGTCTTTTACAAGTGATATTTCTGTTGGTTAGTGTTTGTGAGTATGTGTGGAAGTATGAGATTTGTTACTGATGTGACTGACACACACACACACACACACACACACACACACACACACACACACACACACACACACACACACACACACACACACACACACACACACACACACACACACACACACACACACACACACACACACACACACACACACACACACACACACACACACAAAAGATTGGCTGCCCTAGAAATTCCCAGGTCTTATGCCCACCCGTTATGAACCAACAGACATAGGAGACACACACAAACACACACCATAGCACATACAATAGCCGTGGTGTTCTCCAGTTCTCTTCTGGCATAACATGAAGAGGGTAACCTAATGACCTCACTGTCTTCATATATCCCCAAAATTTGTGCCGCCACAAAGGAACCCTTCAAAGTGGCACCGCTGGCATGGACACGCTATTGCCCCAGCTTGGAATGTGACACATTGGGTCTGCCCTGCTGTTGATAGACCCTAAACCCAGATGTAGAGGATCAGTCGAACTAGGCCTTTGTGAGTGGCCATTATTGAGGAAACTGGTGAGAATATCAGTCCCAATTTGAGGGGCCTCAGAGGCCGGTAATGACGCTATGGGTCAGGATAAAGGGTGTAGTAGTGTTCTGCTGCAAAATATGGTGATGTATGTGTGATAGATCGGGGTTATAGAGAGAGCATTAGAAAACACATTCACACAACCACAGACGTCACACAAAGGTTTACATTCAGTGATCCGGAACATCTCACTCACCCACGCACACGCACGCACGCACACACACACACACACACACACACACACACACACACACACACACACACACACACACACACACACACACACACACACACACACACACACACACACACACACACACACACACACACACACACACACACACACACACACACACACACACACACACACACACACACACACGCACAAAAAGAAGAGACACAAGCCTGCTGATGCTCCAGGGACCTTTAAAAGGATTCCTTTGTACTCTGCGGAGTTGAGGAAAATGTATAGGAAATAGTGGGACAGTGGTCCTTCTTTGTCATTAAACATGCACAGAAACAAACACACAGTGGCTTACTCAGAGACGTTAAACATTCCCTAGCCGGTCATAATTGTACATTCGTGGCCAAAAGTTTTGAGAATGACACAAATATTAATTTTCACAAAGTCTGCTGCCTCAGTTTGTATGATGGCAATTTGCATATACTCCAGAATGTTATGAAGAGTGATCAGATTAATTGCAATTAATTGCAAAGTCCCTATTTGCCATGCAAATAAACGGAATCCCCCAAAAACATTTCCACTGCATTTCAGCCCTGCCACAAAAGGACCAGCCGACATCATGTCAGTGATTCTCTCGTTATCACAGGTGTGAGTGTTGACGAGGACAAGGCTGGAGATCACTCTGTCATGCTGATTGAGTTTGAATAACAGACTGGAAGCTTCAAAAGGAGGGTGGTGCTTGGAATCGTTGTTCTTCCTCTGTCAATCATGGTTACCTGCAAGGAAACACGTGCCATCATCATTGCTTTGCACAAAAAGGGCTTCACAGGCAAGGATATTGCTGCCAGTAAGATTGCACTTAAATCAACCATTTATCGGATCATCAAGTACTTCAAGGAGAGCGGTTCAATTGTTGTGAAGAAGGCTTCAGGGCGCCCAAGAAAGTCCAGCAAGCGCCAGAACCGTCTCCTAAAGGTGATTCAGCTGCGGGATCGGGGAAAGGCAGCAGGCAGGTGTGAGTGCGTTTGTACGCACAGTGAGGCGAAGATTTTTGGGGTATGGCCTGGTGTCAAGAAGGGCAGCAAAGAAGCCACTTCTCTCCAGAAAAAACATCGGGGACAGACTGATATTCTGCAAAAGGTACAGGGATTGGACTGCTGAGGACTGGGTTAAAGTCATTTTCTCTGATGAATCCCCTTTCTGATTGTTTGGGGCATCTGGAAAAAAGCTTGTCTGGAGAAGACAAAGTGAGCGCTACCATCAGTCCTGTGTCATGCCAACAGTAAAGCATCCTGAGACCGTTCATGTGTGGGGTTGTTTCTCAGCCAAAGGAGTGGGCTCACTCACAATTTTGCCTAAGAACACAGCCATGAATAAAGAATGGTACCAACACATCCTCCGAGAGCAACTTCTCCCAACCATCCAGGAACAGTTTGGTGATGAACAATGCCTTTTACAGCATGATGGAGCACCTTGCCATAAGGCAAGAGTGATAACTAAGTGGCTCGGGAACAACACATTGATATTTTGGGTCCATGGCCAGGAAACTCCCCAGTCCTTAATCCCATTGAGAACTTGTGGTCAATCCTCAAGAGGCGGGTGGACAGACAAAAAGACACACATTTTGACTCCAAGCATTGATTATTCAAGAATGGACTGCCATCAGTCAGGATGTGGCCCAGAAGTTAATTGACAGCATGCCAAGGCTGATTGCAGAGGTCTTGAAAAAGAAGGTCCAACACTAAAAACATTGACTCTTTGCATCAACTTCATGTAATTGTCAATAAAAACCTTTGACACTTATCAAATGCTTGTAATTATACTTCAGTATTCCATAGTAACATCTGACAAAAATATCTAAAGACACTGAAGCAGCAAACTTTGTGGAAATTAATATTTGTGTAATTCTCAAAACTTTTGGCCACGACTGAACATCTCAGACCTGGGTCAAATTAATGTCTCAATGATGAAAGATACTTTCAAATACTTAACCTCTCTTGGGCACGTGAGACGGTAGCGTCCCAACTCGACAGCAGCCAGTGAAACTGCTGGGCGCCAAATTCAAATACAGAAATACTCATTATAAAAATTCTGAAAACAAAACATATTTTACATAGGTTTAAAGATTAACTGCTTGTGAATCCAACCACTGTGTCAGATTTTTAAAATGCTTTACGGCGAGAACATAGCCCACTAGACAAATCATTACAAACAGTAGCCAGCCAGGTAGAACAGTTACACAATTTAGAAATAGAGATACAATTAATCCCTTACCTTTGATGATCTACATATGGTTGCATTCAGCAGACATTCATTTACTCAATAAATGTTATTTTTGTTCGATAAAGTCTCTTTATACCCAAAAACCTCAGTTTTGTTCGCGCGTTTTCTTCAGTAATCCACAGTCTCAAACAAAGTAAAAACGGAAAGACAAAAAAATCCAAATTGTATTTGTAAAGTTCATAGAAACATGTCAAACGATGTTTATATTCAAACCTCAGGTTGTTTTTAGCCTAAATAATCAATAATATTTCAACCGGACAATAACGTCGTCAATAATAAATGTAAACGAGAAACGCACTCTCTCGGTCTTGCGCAGGAAAAAGCTCTGTGACGCGGCAGGGTCCACTCATTCAGACTGCTCTTACTTCTTCATTTTTCAGAATACAAGCCTGAAACATTTTCTGAAGACTGTTGACATCTAGTGGAAGGCATAGAAACTGCATTTTGAGTCCTAAGTCAATGGATACTGTATTGGCATTGAATAGAAAACTACAAAACCAAAAACTAAACTACTTCCTGAATGGATTTTTCTCAGGTTTTTGCCTGCCAAATCAGTTCTGTTATACTCACAGACACTATTTTAACAGTTTTGGAAACTTTAGAGTGTTTTCTATCCATATCTACCGGTTATATGCATATCATATATTCTGGGCCCGAGATGGAGGCAGTTTAATTTGGGCATGCATTTCATCCAAAATCCGAATGCTGCCCCCTACCCTAGAGAAGTTAAGCTGTGCTTGATTTAGTTTTCCCTGTTAAATTAAACCAATGGAATAGTCCCAAAAGTGAATGGCAAACAAGTAGAATCAAGTGCTTGCCTAGGAACTATTGAAGAAAATCAATGATGAGGCTGGTAATGCCTTGCCCATTTCAAATAAATTAGATAAATATTTTATCCATATAGCCACTCTGCCCCAGCCCCATCTTGCTACCATCCATATCAGCATCCATAGAATGTTAATCGCCATTTCCTCATAGAGAGTGTGGTGGTAGCTATCTAGCCACCTCACCTCTCCAAAGGCGGCCGACAGACAGATACAGCCCTTGGAAGTGTCTGGGGATAGGGTTACTGATAGGCTCCTCTTTGTTTTTCACTCCCCTCCTCCTCCCTCCTTTCCCATCTCTCCTCCACACCTCCCCCTGTCCTCTTGTCCTACCAATCTCTTTCCTGGAGCTTGTGTTAATCCCGGCATTCCTCCTCCCTTAGTATACCCCCTATAGGAGTTTTTGCACACATACAGCTATTGTCTTCAGCATTCTGTCATTATTTCTCCATTGATGGACTGTTGGCCTCATTGGGAAGGAGAAGCGAGGTATTTTATTAAATAAAGTTTTGTGCCATTTAAGAATTCCCAAATTTGTTCACTGTACTATATTGTAGGTAGATACACGAATTCATAGACGAATCGGCTGTCACATTCTGACCTTTATTTTTCCTTTGTTTTGTCTTTAGTTAGTATGGTTAGGGCGTGAGTTGGGGTGGGCAGTCTGTTATGTGTTTCTATGTTTAGGTTTGTCAATTGGCCTGATATGGTTCTCAATCAGAGACAGGTGTTTTGCATTGTCTCTGATTGGGAACCATATTTAGGTTGCCTGTTTTCACTGTTGGTTTGTGGGTGTTTGTTTCCTGTGTCTGTGTTCGTGCCACACGGGACTGTTTCGGTTAGGTTACTTTGTTATTTTGTATATTTTGTCGTGTTCAGTTAATTATATTAAAACATGGACACTTACCACTCTGCGTCTTGGTCCGATCCCTGCTACACCTCCTCTTCAGACGAAGAGGAGGAAATCAGCCGTTACATCGGGACGTGATTTCCAATATTTATTTAGTAAATTCACATTGGGTATGACCCAGCTACACATAAATAAGTATACAGTGAGGCTTGAGAGAAGGTAGCAAACTCTCTTATCAACAAAGGGAACCTGTGGATTTGGCAATTGAAATGTCATTTAACTTAATTTATATTTTAGTCTACCTTTTCCTCAGCATGTGAGCATTGAAGTAGCCGCATCACATTTTTTTGATTTCTTGATGTTTTTGGGGAGGAGGCGGGATGCCAAATATAACTACCTAAAATACACTTTGCCAATGTGGGGGCACTAAAAAAGAAACAACAAAATCCTGGGAGGGCTAGAAGGTGACTAGATGGATGGATGGATGGAGAACAAAGGGGGAATATTTTTCCCATTTGCCCTCTCTTTTATAAACTAATATATTTACACCCCAGAGACACGATGTAAAATTTTTCTGAGGTCGGATAGAGTTCAATATGTCAGTGAGAGGCATGTCTGGATTCTTTAAAGGTGTTTAGTGGCTTTATAAGGCATGGTTCTTTGCTGCTGTACCGTAGGTGTAGGGAACTTCATCAATGCTGGATGTAGGCCAACAATCATGTGACAGTGAAATTTGGCATGTTTTTGGCAACAGTGTATGGAAACACAGCCAGGCAGGTAGAGAGTAAGAAGTTTGTCTCCATTTAAATAGCAACATTTACATTTGTGTATTATAATTATGATGGATGCCTGCACACACACAGACACAAACCCTCCGGCTGACCCTTATGCAGACTTGTGCCCTCTACTCCCAGAGCCCATACTGTACATATGTTCAAGTCACCTGTACTGTGACACACACGCATAAACATTTAACAGATGCGTACACAATAATGCAGTCACTCTCACATGCATCTCTACGACATTTGGTTCTCTTCATGATCATTGAACCTGTCTGTTTTGAAGTGTTGTCCTTCACTTATTTGACAATTGTTGATTCAAGAAAGAGAGGCAGTGAGAGCGAGAGAATAACTCAGAGATCGGCAGATAGTCGGTCAGAGAAAGAGAGGTCAGTGAGGTTAAACCCATGAAAACATGAAACTCATGTAAGGTTGTGGGCCTCTATGGTTGATCATACTGATAGAGTGGATAGATAAACCAATGGAGAGGATGAGAGGAAGAGACAGCAATAGTGAGAATAGAGACAGACAGAGAGAAAAAGTGAAAAACATGAAACCTCACTGCAGCCCTCTCTGCACATTGAGAACCCAAAGGGTGATGTAACTAACTTCTTCTGAGGTTGATGGGATTAAATCACTATGTGGATAGAAGTGACAAGCACTGACTCTGGTATAGGCTGAAGATAAGGATCCCATATTGGGCCTTCACAGCCCCAGGATGTGACCAGCTAGGCTTAGAAGCTTCTAGGGCTGGACCCCCCACATCAGAAATAGTGGTTTAATCCATCTGGACCTGGAGGCACAGTTAGGCACAGACCTTGAGGTCATTCGGGGGAGCAGGTTACTTAGATGGCATGAAGGGGTGATTAACCCTTTTGACTCCATGACTGTTGTATGCATGGCTCAATTCAGCATGGAGTGTTGTGTTAGAATTCTGAGAGAAGATAGTAATGACATTTTGGTTTTAATTTTAAATTGTCATTTTGTAAGTTCCTTACCAATTGTTTCCATTGAAGTTACCTTGAATACTATGTTTTTTTTTTTTTGTTTTTTTTTTTACTTTATTTTAACAGGGAAAACAGACTGAGACCTGGATCTCTTTTACGGCTGTGCCCATGTATGTCTACTGTGTGTGCCTTATCACTCTAGGAAGACTGCCTACCTCTACGCCACAACACAAACTCACACTCAATTTGTGAAAATATGTACAAAAGGTATTTCAGCAGATTTTATGCGTTTTTGTGCATTTTGTGCGACTTCATTCACAGGAAAATACATTTTTTGGGGGCAAACTTCGGAACAGTCTTTTGAAAGTTATTAGAACAATGAATGATGGGCAATGGTGTTCTACACTGGCTTTTTTTGTCTCCCACATTTATTTATATAAAAAAACAAATGTTTTAATTTTAACAACCCAATATTGTTAATCAACCAGGTTGTCACCTAAATAATTATAATATCATAGTAACCTTACGTTGTTTTTTATTTTTATTAATGCCAACACAATTTTATTTTCTTATTTTCACTTAATACGTTGGGATACTGGTGGTAGTCAGAAAGGCCCTTTGGTAGGCAACAGTAGGCCGACACAATTGTCTTCATAATGCATTTCATATTTCATGGAGCCTACATTACACAATTTTCTTCATAATGCATGTAATAAAACAAGGCTCCACTTTTTTGTGGACATTACACAATTTCTTTCATATTGCATTTTACACAAGGCTATGTCGAATTATTTGAGGGTTGCCAGATTGGATAACAAATACTGATAAATATATTGAAAAAAATGCTATCAATAAAGTTATTTGATTGTGGAATGGTGATACATTTTTATGATTGGAAATTATTATACACACCATAATACACACACACACACTCACCTTGTTTGTGCTATGTTATAGCCAACTCTTGACTTTAAAACATTTTTAATATTTGTATCTAGTTGTCATGTATTAATTATCTTTAACTGGTTAAATGTTTGTAGTTTGCATGTTTCAGTAAGGATTAACATGGTTAAATAGCCATAAATCTCTGATTGATTTAGCTTTTGGTGTATTTGACGTTTCCACTGAAGAAAGCAATAATTATTCAACACACTACTGTAAAGACATGGACACTACCTGTTATTAAAACAGAAATTGCTCTGTGTGTCATGACTCCCACCGAAGGTCGTCACCGGTCTACTAGCTGCCACCGATCCCTTTTTTCCTTTTCTGTTGGTTTTGTCTTATTGGTTACACCTGTTTAGGTTTTAGTTGGGCTATTTAAGCCGGTATGCCCGCCTGCTCTTTGTGCGGACTTATTTTTCCTCTGTTCATGTTTGTGGTTGTGCGATTTCCTTTGTTTTTCCTCCGGACTGGTTGGGTCCTGGTTTTGGGCCGGTCTTGTTGTTTGCGCCTGGTGTTTTGGCGTGACCACTCTGACTCCAGCACACCTGTCTCCGCCCACACAATCACACACACAGTGGGAGAGGGAGAGGGAGAAGGAGAAGGAGAGGGAGAGAGCACTGGGGGAGTGGCGGCAGGTCAAGGATAAACAGGATGAGCAGTAGAGGGCATGGCAGGAGCAGATGTAACATTTACAACCTATGGGGTATAAGATGTTGGATGTAGTGCCATAGGAGAGTTCGAAATGAATTAAATACCCTGACGCTAAGCTATGTTCAATGTCAGCAGCAATTTCCAGTGAGAAATACTCTGTCTGAAGCCATTTGGCTATGGGTTTCACAGCCCAATGACAATGACACAAGTTAAATCACCTTACAACATCTGGGGTATAACATGTTGGGCAAAGTGGTATAGGCGAGTCTGACATATAACCACTAACTTGAGTTCAGTCATCACCAATGAGAACCAAGCTTCGTCCTTCTTGACTGGGAAAGGCATCGATTCTAAGCCATAGAAAATACTACATCCATCTCATTAGATCAGAACAGGATGGATCAACAGTGATTCATATTACTGGTTTGCATCCTAAAAAAAGGATAGTTGTGTTTTGCTGTATAAAACATTTACATTATTTGTCTGCTCACCCGGGCAGTGGTCTAAGGCACTACATCACTACAGTCCCTGGTTTGAATCCAGGCTGTATCACATCCGGCTGTGATTCGGAGTTCCATACGGCAGCGCACAATTGGCCCAGCGTCGTCCGGGTTTGGCCGGGGTAGGCCGTCATTGTAAATAAGAATTTGTTCTTAACTGACTTGCCTAGTTAAATAAAGGTTACATTTTAAAAATATGATGTCGATCATTGTCAGGTTATTAGATATATAACTTCTTGAGAATACAGGGGGTGCTATTTTCCCATTAGCATAATTTGCTCTACAGATTAAACTGCCTCTTATTAAATTATTGCTCTTACTATATGCATATAAATAATACCATTGGAAAGAAAACAATCTCTAGTTTCTAAAACCGTTTCAATTTTGTCTCTGAGTGATACAGAAGTCATTTGACAGCACTTTCCATGACCAAGAAGAAAAAAGCAAGATGTGTATGCCAGCTTCAACTCTCTGCCTATATATGGTCGTGCCCCCTATGACCCGAAACACACCTCATTGGCCTTCCTCTGGGTGTCAAGAGGACGTCAGAGGAAAAATATCTTGTTTATCTGGGACTGACGTGAAATGAGAGCTAATTCTTTGGCGTGACCGACAACTTCCGGTTCTGTAAATCGTGCGACTTGTAGCTGCGATTGTCTTCTGTTGTGCGGCCATTATGGATGAAAACTATCTCCGTCTCGAAGTTTGTTTGATACATGTGACCAGATCATCGTAATGTATGTTTTTTCAATATAGTTTAATCAGATTATTTGAATTTTTTCGGGAGTTTTGTGGTGTTCCGTTGTCTGATTTTATTTACGTTTGAGAGATCCGTGCCACTCGACCAGTACCTGTGCTAAATGGAGTGGGAAAGGAACAATTCTGAACGGAACCAACGACTCATCTTGACAAAGGACACTTTGATCAACATTCTGATGAAAGATCAGCCATAGTAAGACCCAATTTACGATGTTATATCATATCTGTTGTGCATGTGAACTGGCCGTGGGCGCCTAGCCGAATCTGCCTGGTATAGCTATGCTAATTTAGCGCTACATTTTGTTTTCGTTATAAAACATTTAATAAATCTGAAATATTGTTTGGATTCACCAGATGTTGGGCTTTCAATATCTGTACGCTGTGTATTTTTCTGAAATGTTTTAAGATGAGTAATTCGTTATATGACGTTGGTCTCTGTAATTGTTCTGGCTGGGTCAGCACTATTTCAGATTGCAGCTGCAATGTAGAACTGTGATTTATACCTGAAAAATGCACATTTTTCCCCCAAAAAACTATGCTATACCATAAATATGTTATCAGACTGTCATCTTATGAAGTTGTTTCTTGGTTAGTGGCTATATATATTTTTATTTAGTCGAATTAGTGATAGCTACTGACGCATGAAAAAACTTTTGGGAGTAAACAAATCGTGTCCTTTGCTAACGTGGTTAGCTAATAGATTTACATATTGTGTCTTCCCTGTAAAACATTTAAAAAATCTGAAATGGTGGCTTTATTCACAAGACCTGTATCTTTCATCTGGTGTCTTGGACTTGTGATTTAATGATATTTAGATGCTACAAGTTACTTGTGACGCTATGCTAGCTATGCTACTCAGTGGGGGGGGGGGGGGGTGCTACCGGATCAGGGTTGGTGACTCGTGAGAAGTTAAGCTTCAGTAACAAAAGAACACCATGGTTGTAATAACACTTTAAGCAGGTGGTTTGTAAATGTGTAGAATGTGCTTGTTTTGGGTCCACACTGGAAAGATAACTTATGTGAATTAGACAGTCACAGAATATAACTGGTCAGGGCATAGCACTTTCCATTCAGCTACAGAAAACTTTGATGTAAGGCTTGATCACACCCGTAGTGACCACTTCTATCTGTCACTCCCATTGTTGCTTATCCATTGATCACTAGATATATCAATGTAATTACACCCAACACAATTTTGAAAAACAGAAAGCTTCCCACCACTAGATCACATAACTAGACATGAGCTGGACGTGATTCCAATGCTGCCACCAATGTTGTGGAAGAAAGTGAAAACTGCAACAGGGCCTCTAACCAGGGCTCATACATGGTGAAGTGAGCTCTAACGGCCGTTGCCATGAAAGCCTAGTAGGACTCTGGGCAGAGGCAGTAGGCCTACAATGCTGGCATATGCCTTGTTACAATAGCATTAGTATATAAAATGATGGACACGACCATAGAAATCATCATGAAACCGCCTTGGAAGTGTCATAAATGGAAGCCAACATAATTCAAAATGTACATTAATTGAATTTTTTTGCAGGTCTTCTGTTTCCCCACATGTGCTGATGAACTAATTTCCCATCATAAAAATGTATCCCCATTCCCCAATCAAATACCTTCATCGATACCACAAAAAAAAACAGACGAATACAGCTTTTTACTGCAATCTGGCAACCCTCATAAAATCTGACATAGCACCGGTATCCCAAAGTGTTAAGCGAAAATGAGCATAGAAAACAGCATCGTCATAAACAAAAATGTTTTTGCTCTGAATGAAGTCGCACAAAAATGTGTGTATTTTCCTACGAATTAAGTTGCACAAAACACAGAAAATCGTCTGAAATACTTTTTCTACATATTTGCACTAATTGAGTGTGAGATTGTGTTGCTACGGTATACTGCATGGTCTAGTCCTGAAGCATTTGTAAAGAGGATAGACTATCTCAACGAGAGGCTAAAAATAGTGCAGCCTATCCACTCCCTGCTTGTCCACTCACCTCACCTAACACATCACCACTCGCCCCTCACCATCCATGTCTCCATCCAACTCTTTCTCTCTCTCTCCCCCTTTTCATACATACAGTATCCATCCCCCAACACTTGTCTGCACTGAATTCTCAATTACAATGGCAATGTTGAGAGTAATTAAAGGTAAACACTGGGCGATGAAGAGCTTAATTAGGTAATTGAGGCAGTACATCTAATTCGGGACTAAATATAAACAGTCCACATGTTTTTTTATTGACGGTATGTCCTCTTGACTTCCAAATGCACTTACTAATTTAATGTATGTGATTCAACATTTATTGTCTGGTAGTGGATTCAAATGATGCTCTCTCCTACACAAATACTCTTTTCAATTAACACATATATCAAATTAAATCAGAGCCGGAGATATCTAACTTCTAAAACGAAATCTTTTCAGAGCGCAATGGAGAGGTCCTTCTTGCGTCAGGCCAAACCATGAAAAGACCAGACCTTCCGTTCCAACAGGTCTTGTTCGGCCTCAGATCTAGCTAGACACCCCATTCCAACTCTCACTGCCTACTGACATCTAGTGGAAGGCGTATGCAGTGCATGTCGACCCATAGATTACATGCAAATTAATAAACTGACCCTGGAACAGAGCCCTCGATTTCAGATTTTTCAGTTCCTGACAGGAAGTTTGCTGCAAAATGAGTTCTGTTTTACTCACAGATATAATTCAAACGGTTTTAGAAACTAGAGAGTGTTTTCTATCCAATAGTAATAATAATATGCATATTGTACGAGCAAGAATTGAGTACGAGGCAGTTTAATTTGGGAACGATTTTTTACAAAGTGAAAATGGCGCCCCCATATTGAGAAAAGGTTTTAAGAGGTAGCCTCAGAATTCATGGCATGTTGCTCTGAGCTAGACAAAGTCAGAGTGTTTTAGAGAAATAACTGAGTTTCCATAACTGACGTCGACCGCCGAACACCGCCCCAACAAGGAGAGGGAACAACTTCGGCGGAAGTCGTGACAGCAGATTCCACTTGATGCTCCCTCTCAATTTTTACTGTGGCAGTTGGGACCTCAAGTGTTTATTTTGCTCTGCTTACTGCTTACAGCATGCCACTCTGGGCTAAAAGGGCCCTCACATCCGATGCGAACTAACATACGGTATCTCCGCACACTTAAATGATTACTTACGGTGAGTCTGGATCTAGAAAGCTCAGGACATGTGGGTCGTACAGGAAAAGTGTTGGGGGTGATTTAAAAAAGGGTGATTGTATTTACTCGAAACGATTGTGTTCACTCAACAGTGTTTAGAGAAGGTTGAATTGAATTGGCTCTAACCCATGATACATATACTGTACACACAATATATCCCAGAGGATGTTGAAGTTTATTCCCTTCAAAGTAGTTGTACCGACTACTGAAGTGCATAATAACTGATGCAGCACTGGTATAGAGGCAGCCTTGCCATTGTCCATCAATAACAAAACATTTTTTTTTCGTATAACATTTGGGGAAACGTATGCAGTCATTGTAGTCTTACATTTTGTTGGCCAACCAAAATTACCAAAACGTTAACCCGTAATAAGGCTAGGGTGGCTGAGTGTAAATACATGGCTCTGAGTGTAAGCACCTTTTCACTAGAAACGTTCTTGTGTTCAAATTACCGTCAGTGCGAAATAGCTAGAAAGCTTTCGTATTTCCACTTGGCTGCACCTACGGTTACGATAACGATAAATCAAGTGCAATACCTGCGTCGACCTGTGTCGAGCAGCAAAACACCGGAAAGCTTCTAGCCTACCGGAAAGTTACAAGAAGAACAAGAATAGTTACCTCATCCGGTCATGTGACACTCTGGATGCCCCCTAAAAGCAATTTCAACCGTTTTGAAAAATGGCGCCTGGTAACCCCAAAGAAATACCAGGTGCACGAAAAGTTTGGACTTAGAACATTTTTGGAAAACCTCCATAAATCACTCAGGCCATTGACTCGAGAAGAAAAAACATAGAATATTTTTTGAAAACCTCCATAAATCACTCAGGCCAGCACCTATTGATTTGGGGCGGTAGTATAGCGCCCCAAATCAATAGGTGCTGGCCTGAGTGATTTATGGAGGTTTTCAAAAAATATTCTATGTTTTTTCTTCTGGAAAATATTTTATGTTTTTTCTTCTCGGGTATGGAAGTCTGGATCCCCCCTAAAAGCATTTAAGGCTCTGTGTGTCTTTAAAGCACCATACTTTTTCACTCCATCCTTGCTGTGTGTGTGTGTGTGTGTGTGTGTGTGTGTGTGTGTGTGTGTGTGTGTGTGTGTGTGTGTGTGTGTGTGTGTGTGTGTGTGTGTGTGTGTGTGTGTGTGTGTGTGTGTGTGTGTGTGTGTGTGTGTGTGTGTGAGAGAGCTTTTCTTTGACATCTGTTTAGAGAAATTACTGATTTACAGTTCATGAGGGTTGACCGATTCACACATTTAAAGTTTTGGAAAGATCTGACTTTTTTAAACCTTCGAAACAGCACCTATGACCCCATTTTAAGGCACTTCCGGTTGGCACAGGAAGCTATAAGTAAATACATATCCTGATCGGGGTATGCTTTTACAGAATCCTGAATTTTAAGTCTATACGTTAAGAACTGACTGATTTACACAGGGTTGAATGCACTATATATCACAAACTGCTGGTTGGGTATGGCAAAATACTTTTAGGGTGATTTTATCACTTCCGGTTGCTCCAGGAAGCTTAGAATCAACACAGGTAGACCTCATAGTGGCTTGATGGATTGTCATTGAAGACAGGTTCATAAGACATTCATAACCCAGATAGGCTTCAGGTTGAATTTAGGGGTGCAGGCAATGTGTTCCTATGGGGTGAGATGTCATTGTAAACTGTTTGATGTAAACACCTTCTTTTAACTGTTAAGGGTTAATGCCACACGGTCAAGGTTAGGCTTGCACAGAGACCTTAGGAACGTTCCTGAGGTCAAATTGTGCTTCTAAACCTTAACAGTTCTCTCTCTGTCTCCCAAAAGCAAAAGACTTGAAATGTAGGTCAAGGGTCATCTACTTGTCACTGTCGCTGCGCTCAGACCGAGCAAGCTACGGTCAAGCGGGGCATCTCGTTGAACTCGGCACAGCCTGGAGACTATGGTGATGTCATTTTTAGTGGTGATTTCAGAATGCTATTTTGGTGGTTTTTCACTGTTGAAACATATTGCAAATGCACAAAAGTCAACTAACAAGTCAGTGTCCATCAGCCAATTAGATATTTTCAGACACCAAACTGATACCATCTGACTCCAAACTCACTTTTTCCAACTCGTTTAGAAGCCAACTATCACATATTTCAGAGCAGGCCCAAAATTCACAGCGCCTACCATTTAAACCATAATAAAACAAATAATACGTAGTTATGTTCTAGCTGCGGGTCCAGTTCTCACATTATGTTTAGCCCTATGTGAGGCGACCTCGAATCCCACGTTTCGGCTCGATAGGTCATTCGGTGCCCGAGCAAAACCTTAATTGGTGCTGAAATTCCACTTTTTTCCATGCCTTGCTACGGGGTCCTTGAATAAGCTATCGGACAGAAATGTCGGGGTCCGTCTCTATGGGCCGAGCCGGTTTCAATGCACCTAGTCTTGCAACTCTGGGACTTTTCTAAATGTCACCATTTTCGTAATGCTCAAAATGAATTGAAGTCAATGCAAATGCACAAGGCTTTTTATCGGTCCGAGAAGCTTCTAGAGCCACATAACTCACCGTGCTTAATCGACCTGAGCTCTAGAACAGGTTTGTAAAGTTTCAGAACTCTAGGTCTGACGGTTCTTAAAAATTTCGAACAAAAGTAACTATTGCAGGCACTGTCTGCCTCTAAGCCCTCAGTGTGTCACTCCATCCTTTCTGTGTGGGTGTGTAAATTTTTCCTTGAAATCTGATGGGATGAATGACTGATTTACAGTTCATGAGGGTTGCCTATTCACATATATTAAGTTTTGGAAAGATTTGACTTTTTTAACCCTTCGAAACAGCCCTTTTGACACAAATTATGGCACTTCCGGTTGGCAAAGGAAGCTGAAAGTAAACACATATCCTCATTGGAGTGGGCTTTTACAGAATCCTGAGTTTTAAGTCTATACGTTAAGAACTCACTGATTTACATAGGGTTGAATGCACTATTTCTCTCAAACTGCAGGTTGGGTATGGCAAACACTTTTAGGGTGATTTAACCACTTCCGGTTGCTCCAGGAAGCTTAGAATCGACACAGGTAGACCTCATAGTGGCCTGATGGATTCGAAGACAGGTTCATAAGGCATTATTAACCCACATAGGCTTCAGGTTGAATTTAGGGGAGCAGGCAATGTATTCCTATGGGGAGACATGTCATTGTAAACTGTTTGATGTAAACACCTTCTTTTAACTGTTAAGGGTTAATGCCACAGGGTCAATGTTAGGCTTGCACAGATCGGGAGGACCTTAGGAACGTTCCTGAGGTCAAATTGTGCTTCTAACCTTAACGGTTCTCTCTCTGTCTCCCAAAAGCAAAAAAATATGAAATTGAGGTCAAAGGGTCATTTGGGTCCTTCTTCTTGTCCCTGTCGCTGCACTCAGACCGAGCGAGCTACTGTCAAGCGGGGCATCTCGTTGAACTCGGCACGGCCTGGAGATAATGGCAATGCCATTGCAGGCTTTGTGTGTCTTTAAGCACCGTACTTTTTCACTCCATCCTTTTATCCCCTTTTCTTTGTGGTATCCAATCGCTAGTAATTACTATCTTGTCTCATCGCTACAACTCCCGTATGGGCTCAGGAGGGACGAAGGTCGAAAGCCACGCGTCCTCCGAAGCACAACCCAACCAAGCCGCACTGCTTCTTAACACAGCGCGCCTCCAACCCGGAAGCCAGCCGCACCAATGTGTCGGAGGAAACACTGTGCGCCTGGCCCCCTTGGCTAGCGTGCACTGCCCCCGGCCCGCCACAGGAGTCGCTGGAGCGCGATGAGACAAGGATATCCCTACCGGCCCTCCCTAACCCGGACGACGCTAGGCCAATTGTGCGTCGCCGCACGGACCTCCCGGTCGCGGCCGGCTGTGGCAGAGCCTGGGCGCGAACCCAGAGACTCTGGTGGCGCAGCTAGCACTGCGATGCAGTGCCCTAGACCACTGCGCCACCCGGGAGGCAGATCTGACCTTTTTAACCCTTCGAAACTGACCCTATGGCACCATTTGAAGGTACTTCCGGTTGACATAGGAAGCTGAAAGTGAACACATATCCTCCTTGGGGTAGGCTCTTATATAATTTTGAGTTTTAAGTCTTTATGTTAAGAACTGACTTATTTACAGAGGGTTAAATGAATGTGTGTTATTTCATAAAATCACATAAAATCACAGAATTCTGGCAGAGCTTCGAGACCCACTTAAAAAATGTTCGTCTGAACACACTGCAACTGGATCTGTAACTTTTTTTTTTTTAACTCCTTTTTGTGAACATTACCAATTTGTCAATGTACGATTTCTCTTAAATTACGATAGATAAATGGCTGGTTCTTTTTTTCCTGACACCGTATGCTTATGTACTTTGACGTGAAGCGGTCAAATTAGCACCCTACTTTGCGTTTTTGACCTTTAATCCCAGAAAAATGGCCATAACTCAAAAAGCGTTGAGGCCTCGACGCCATCTTGTTCGGGGCCAACTGTCCATTACGTCTTCTAAATATTTTCTGTTTAGGAGAAAAGGCCACATGCATTTGCAATGTGCTTGTGCATTTGCAATATTATTTATTTTCCCTCTGGTGGGAATTTCCGAGACTGCGGAAAAAAAATAATTATAAAACGGAAACCGAACGTCCGAGAGATTTCGTTTGATGACTTCCTGAAAGATCTCTCCCCCGCGCACGGCCCAACGCCGTCCACGAATTTTAGAAACGTTGCAGGACGTCTAGTAAGGGACCGTACATCTGCAATGTGGCGTTTCTCACTAACCATATGGCGAGTGCTAAAATGTTCCCTTAAGGTATGGAAAGGCCTTGGAAAGGCCATAAGTGTAAGCCAACATAATTCATTATTTTACATTAATATGTAATACATGCATTATGAAGAAAATGGTGTAATTTAGGCTCCACGAAATATGAAATGAAGAAAATCGTGTATGGTTGCCTACATGACAAAAAGGCGTTCTGATTACAAGTGCACCAGTATCCAAAGTATTAAGCGAAATCAAGCACAGAAAACAGCATTGGCATTAATAAAACAATATTTCCCACGAATTAAGTCGCACGTAAATGTGCGTCTTTTCTCAAAAATTCTGTTCAGCAAGTCTAAAACAGTACATATAGGCATACAACGACACATTTTAAAACATGGTTAAACAAAGACAACATTTCTGTATATTCATGACGTTGAATTAGCCATTAAGAAGAACAAAAATGAAATACAAATTATCGCGTCTATATGGTTGTTGCATAGGCTTGTGTAGCCTACTGGTTAAATTTGTGTCTTTTCGCACGAATTAAGAAGCACATAAATTCGTGTCTTTTCTCACGAATTAAGCCAGACGAAAACGCACAAAAACGCACGAAATCTGCTGAAATACATTTTGTACATATATGTGCGAATTGAATGTGAGACTGTGTTGCACCTACACACATACATTTGAGCCAAATTTGTAGTAGGCAATGGATGTGTGTGTGCTCGTATGCATGCATGCTTATGTGTGTGTGTCAAATGAAATGCAATACATTAAACTAACCTCCTCACTTAAACCCTTATTCCTTCACACTCGCTAAATATATTTTGTCTCTTTGCAGTGGAGTACAGGTAAAGTGCTGAGTCACATCTCTTTAACCAGGGTGTTGCAAGAACAGCACTCCCCCTTTCGCAAACAAATTTCCATTTGGTGCAGCTTTCCCAATTGAATGAGCTCATTTGTGTATAGAACTCAAGGCCACCACCGCCCACTCCTATTCCTAACTGGCTCTCAACTCTCTATCTAACTTACATGCAGTGAGTGCAGTTACAGAAAGTGCTAACTCCACACAATGGTCAGTGAGTCCATGCTAAGAGAGAGACGCGTCTCAAATGGCACCCTATTCCCAAAATGCACAACTTTTGACCATAGCCCTATACGTGCCATTTGGGATGCAGCCATCCTCTGAAATAGGTCACTCTTCTTGAGCCATATCTATTCATACCTAAATCAATAAAAAAAAATGATGACTCTTATAACATTTTAATGATACAGTATTTGGGCCTTTATGGAATCCGCAGTAGGGGCAAACCGTGCCACTGGCTGACCCTGTTGTTATAAAGTAAAGTAACAAATCTGCCTGTGCTCTTCTATTGCGCATGCAACGATAACAAAAATAAACAGTGTTCGTTGTCTTGACTTGAATAAATCCTCACCATTCTGGAAGATATTAATAATATGTTATCCCTTTTCTAAATGGTGACATTAATCCCATGCAATAATTTTCCTAGTGTCACATTATCCAGCAATACATCTTTTTTAATTATTCGGTATACTTGAGGGAACAGAGATCCGACTCTTTAGTTTGTAATACCCTCTATTTTATTGCAGTGTAATCCAATGAGCCCCATTACATCTCACATTTGCTGCTCGGAAATATCTTCTGGGTGCACTGGGGGTCTAGCCTCATTGCGCCCTGGCTTTAACGTCTACAGGATTGGTGGGTCCCCCGCAGGATGGTTGAGCTAACATAGGCTATTGTGATTAGCATGAGGTTGTAAGTAACCAGAACATTTCCCAGGACATAGACATATCTGATATTGGCAGAAAGCTTCAATTCTTGTTAATCTAACCGCACTGTCCAATTTACAGTAGATATTACAGTGAAATAATGCCATGCTTTGTTTGAGGAGAGTGCATAGTTATGAACTTGAATCTTTTTTTTTTTAACAATTAGGCATATTTGGGCATATGCGGGCAAATGCAATGGTTCATTGGATGAGTCTAAAACATTGCACATACACTGATGCCATCTAGTGGCCAAACTCTAAATTGCAGCTGGGTTGGAATAATACATTATGGCCTTTCTCTTGCATTTCAAAGATGATGGTACAAAAGAAATACAAAAAAATGAATGGTTTTTTCTTTGTATTATCTTTTACCAGATCTAATGTGTTATATTCTCATACGTCAATTTAACATTTCCACTTCAAAGTGTTTCCTTACAAATGGAATAAAAAAAAAAGCATATCCTTGGTCCAGAGCTAAAGGGAGTTAGATTTGGGTATGTCATTTTAGGCGAGAAAAAAAAAAAAAAAACGAAGGACCCTTAAGAAGTTGCAATAGAATTCTTTGTTAGAGAGTTCATTTTCACTCTGCTTTATGTTTCATCACACCCAGTGTTTATACCCTCAGAATCACCAATGATGAAGGAGTCACATCCCAAATGGCACCCTTTTCCCTATATAGTGCACCACTTTTGACCAAGACCTATAGCAAAAAAAGAAACGTCCCTTTTTCAGGACCATGTCTTTCAAAGATAATTCGTAAAAATCCAAACAACTTCACAGATCTCCATTGTAAAGGGTTTAGCCTCTTGACGCTAGGGGTCATATACAGTGGGGAGAACAAGTATTTGATACACTGCCGATTTTGCAGGTTTTCCTACTTACAAAGCATGTAGAGGTCTGTAATTTTTATCATAGGTACACTTCAACTGTGAGAGACGGAATCTAAAACAAAAATCCAGAAAATCACATTGTATGATTTTTAAGTAATTAATTTGCATTTTATTGCATGACATAAGTATTTGATACATCAGAAAAGCAGAACTTAATATTTGGTACAGAAACCTTTGTTTGCAATTACAGAGATCATACGTTTCCTGTAGTTCTTGACCAGGTTTGCACACACTGCAGCAGGGATTTTGGCCCACTCCTCCATACAGACCTTCTCCAGATCCTTCAGGTTTCGGGGCTGTCGCTGGGCAATATGGACTTTCAGCTCCCTCCAAAGATTTTCTATTGGGTTCAGGTCTGGAGACTGGCTAGGCCACTCCAGGACCTTGAGATGCTTCTTACGGAGCCACTCCTTAGTTGCCCTGGCTGTGTGTTTCGGGTCGTTGTCATGCTGGAAGACCCAGCCACGACCCATCTTCAATGCTCTTACTGAGGGAAGGAGGTTGTTGGCCAAGATCTCGCGATACATGGCCCCATCCATCCTCCCCTCAATACGGTGCAGTCGTCCTGTCCCCTTTGCAGAAAAGCATCCCCAAAGAATGATGTTTCCACCTCCATGCTTCACGGTTGGGATGGTGTTCTTGGGGTTGTACTCATTCTTCTTCTTCCTCCAAACACGGCGAGTGGAGTTTAGACCAAAAAGCTCTATTTTTGTCTCATCAGACCACATGACCTTCACCCATTCCTCCTCTGGATCATCCAGATGGTCATTGGCAAACTTCAGACGGGCCTGGACATGCGCTGGCTTGAGCAGGGGGACCTTGCGTGCGCTGCAGGATTATAATCCATGACGGCGTAGTGTGTTACTAATGGTTTTCTTTGAGACTGTGGTCCCAGCTCTCTTCAGGTCATTGACCAGGTCCTGCCGTGTAGTTCTGGGCTGATCCCTCACCTTCCTCATGATCATTGATGCCCCACGAGGTGAGATCTTGCGTGGAGCCCCAGACCGAGGGTGATTGACTGTCATCTTAACTTCTTCCATTTTCTAATAATTGCGCCAACAGTTGTTGCCTTCTCACCAAGCTGCTTGCCTATTGTCCTTTAGCCCATCCCAGCCTTGTGCAGGTCTACAATTTAACCCTGATGTCCTTACACAGCTCTCTGGTCTTGGCCATTGTGGAGAGGTTGGAGTCTGTTTGATTGAGTGTGTGGACAGGTGTCTTTTATACAGGTAACAAGTTCAAACAGGTGCAGTTAATACAGGTAATGAGTGGAAAACAGGAAGGCTTCTTAAAGAAAAACTAACAGGTCTGTGAGAGCCGGAATTCTTACTGGTTGGTAGGTGATCAAATACTTATGTCATGCAATAAAATGCAAATTAATTACTTAAAAATCATACAATGTGATTTTCTGGATTTTTGTTTTAGATTCCGTCTCTCACAGTTGAAGTGTACCTATGATAAAAATTACAGACCTCTACATGCTTTGTAAGTAGGAAAACCTGCAAAATCGGCAGTGTATCAAATACTTGTTCTCCCCACTGTATATATGTATTTTTTTAAACGTTCCCAACGTAAACGGACATTTTCTCTGGCCCAGATCGTAGAATATACATATAATTTACAGATTAGGATAGAAAACACTCTAAAGTTTCCAAAACTGTCAAAATATTGTCCGTGAGTATAACAATAATTATTCTAACAGGCAAAAACCTGAGTAAATATAACCCGGACGTGATAAAAAAATAATTTATGTGTGTTTCCTGGACCGTCTATCCTCCATTTAAAGGGGTATCAACCAAATTCCTTTTCCAATGTCTTCCTCAGGCTGTGACCAGGCTTTAGACATAGGTTCAGGCTTTTATTTTGAAAAATGAGCGAGATGTTTCAAAAGAGGTCAGGTGTCCTCTGAATAGTTCCTGCGCGCGAGAGAGGGGCTCCCCATTTTCCTTTTGTCTCTTAAAGAATAGGTTATGGTCCGGTTGAAATATTATCGATTATGTTTGTTAAAAACAACCTGAGGATTGATTATAAAAAACATTTGACATGTTTCTACGACCATTACAGATACTTTTTGGAATTTGTCGAGCGGAACAAGGCTGTAGTTTTCTCAACATAATGCGCAACCCAAATAGCGTTTTTTTTGTGATAAAAGTTATATTTATCGAACACAAATAACATTTGTTGTGTAACTGGGAGTCTCGTGAGTGGAAACATCCGAAGATTATCAAATGTAAGCGATTCATTTTATTGCTTTTCTGACTTTCGTGACCAAGCTAACCAAGCTAATATAAGGCTAGCTGTTCTAGCATTGATTGCTACCCTCACAAAAGCTTGGATTTCTTTCGCTGTAAAGTATATTTTCAAAATCTGACATGATAGGTGGATTAACAACAAGCTAAGCTGTGATTTGGTATATTTCACTTGTGATTGCATGATTATAAATATTTTTAGTAATATTCTTTAATCTGATACGTTTGGGAATTTTCATCTTCTTTCAGGACCGGAACGAGGCTGTAGTTTTCTCAGCATAACGCGCAACCCAAATGGCGTTTTTTGTGATAAAAGTAATATTTATCGAACAAAAAGAACATTTGTTGTGTAACTGGGAGTCTCGTGAGTGGAAACATCCGAAGATTATCAAAGGTAAGCGATTAATTTTATTGCTTTTCTGACTTTCGTGACCATGCTAATTTGGGGCTAGCTGTTGTAGCACTGATTGCTACACTCACAAAAGCTTGGATTTCTTTCGCTGTAAAGTATATTTTCAAAATCTGACACGATAGGTGTATTAACAACAAGCTAAGCTGTGTTTTGGTATATTTCACTTATGATTGCATGATTATAAATATTTTTAGTAATATTTATGCATTTGGCGCCCTGCAATTCTAGCGGTTGTTTAGGAAAGTGATCCCGTAAAAGGGATCCGTAGCGCAGAGAAGTTAAACACTGTTTCCCATGCTTGTTCAATGAACCATGACCAATTAATGAACATGCACCTGTGGAACGGTCGGTCAGACACTAACAGCTTACAGACGGTAGGCAATTAAGGTCACAGTTACGAAAACTTAGGACATTAAAGAGGCCTTTCTACTGACTCTGAAAAACACAAAACTAAGATGCCCAGGGTCCCTGCACATATGCGTGAACGTGCCTTAGGCATGCTGCATGGAGGCATGAGGACTACAGATGTGGCCAGGGCAATACATTTCAATGTCCGTACTGTGAGACGCCTTAGAGAGCGCTACAGGGAGACAGGACGGACTGCTGATCATCCTCGCAGTGGCAGACCACCTGTAACAACATCTGCAGAGGATCGATACACCCAAACATCACACCTGCGGGACAGGTACAGGATGGCAACAACAACTGCCCGGGTTACACCAGGAAAACACAATCCCTCCATCAGTGCTCAGTCTGTCCGCAATAGGCTGAGAGAGGCTGGACAGAGGGCTTGTAGGCCTGTTGTAAGGCAGGTCCTCACCAGACATCACCGGCAACAACGTTGCCTATGGGCACAAACCCACCGTCGCTGGACCAGACAGGACTAGCAAAAAGTGCTCTTCACTGACGAGTTGTGGTTTTGTCTCACCAGGGGTGATGGTCGGATTCACGTTTATCGTCGAAGGAATGAGTATTACACCGAGGCCTGTACTCTGGAGCGGGATCGATTTGGAGGTGGAGTGTCCGTCATGGTCTGGGGCAGTGTGTCACAGCATCATCGGACTGAGCTTGTTGTCATTGCAGTCAATCTCAACGCTGTGCGTTACAGGGAAGACATCCTCCTCCCTCATGTGGAACAATTCCTGCAGGCTCATCCTGACATGACCCTCCAGCATGACAATGCCACCAGCCATACTGCTCGTCCTGTGCGTGATTTCCTGCAAGACAGGAATGTCAGTGTTGTCAGAGGCCCGATCTCAATCCCATTGAGCACTTCTGGGACCCGTTGGATCGGAGGGTGAGGGCTAGGGTCATTCCTCCCAGAAATGTCCGGGAACTTGCAGGTGCCTTGGTGGAAGAGTGGGGTAACACTTCACAGCAAGAACTGGCAAATCTGGTGCAGTCCATGAGGAGGAGATGCACTGCAGTACTTAATGCAGCTAGTGGCCACTGTTACTTTGGATTTTGACCTCCCTTTTGTTCAGGGACACATTACTCCATTTCTGTTAGTCACATATCTGTGGAACATGTTCAGTTTATCTCTCAGTTGTTGAATCATGTTATGTTTATACAAATATTTACACATGAAAATAAACACATGTTATATAGAGTTTATATAGGGAGTAGGTTAGCATTTGGGACATACATGAGATATTCAATGCTATAAATCCAATGTCTCCCTAAAGGAGAGATGAATAATTCATGTAGAGAAGATAGGAGGGAATGTGTTGAACACAACTCTCTGGAATACGTGTCTATCTGAATTGTATTGTTGTAGCGGAAAGATGCTAACAAGAATGTTGGTATCCAGGTATAAGCATATGGGGTTCTTAATCGTGATAAAAATGTTCATGTCAATTTGGCAGTGAGCATTCACTCTGCTCCCTTTACCTTCTATTCTTATACATAACTTTAGCCCATAGACAGTCAATGAGAAACCATAAAGGAATCAGAATTCATCTTGAAAATGATGTACAAATGAACTAGTCCCCCATTCAAAACATTGATCTGGGGATTGTTAGAAGGTTTTCACCTATTATTGATTAGCGTAGTAAGTCAAGAGTTCCAATGGCCAATGCAAAATGTTGCATTTGAAAGTCTAGCAAAGTAACAGGAAATTGTAAATTGCAACCATATCATGTTTATCTTTGAATACTCTGTAAGAGCTAACTATGCAAGATAAGACATCAGCAAGTTGAAGCAGGGTCAATTTTGACTGCATTAACAATGTTGGGTGGTGGTTCCAAAACATATCGAAAAATACACTGAACAAAAATATAAACGCAACATGCAACAATTTCAAAGATTTTACTGTGTTACAGTTAATATAAGGAAATCAGTCAATTGAAATAAATAATCTATGGATTTCACATGACTGGGAATACAGATATGCATCTGTTGGTCACAGATACCTTAAAAAAGGGGCGTGGATAAAAAAAACAGTCAGTATCTGGTGCCACTTTTTGCCTCATGCAGCACGGGAACTGGAACACGCTGTCATACACGTCGATCCAGAGCATCAAAAACATTTCTGGTGAGTATGCAGGTCATGGAAGAACTGGGACATTTTTAGCTTTCAGGAATTGTGTACACATCCTTGTGACATGGGGCCGTGCATTATCGTGTTGAAACCTGAGGTGATGGCAGAGGATGAATGGCACGACAATGGGCCTCAGGATCTCATCACGGTATCTCTGTGCATTCAAATGGCCATTGATAAAATGCAATTGTGTTCATTATACATAGCTTATGCCTGCCCATACCATAACCCCACTGCCACCACGGTGCAGTCCTGTTCACAATGTTGACATCAGCAAACCGCTCACCCACACGATGCTATACTGCCCGTTTCAGTTGAAACCGGGATTCATTTGTGAAGAGCACACTTCTCCAGCATCTCAGTGGCCATCGAAGGTGAGCATTTGCTGACTGAATTCGGTTACGAGCACGCAGATGAGTTTCCCTGAGACGATTTCTGACAGTTTGTGCAAACCCACAGTTTCATCAGCTGTACGGGTGGCTGGTCTCAGCGATCCCACAGGTAAAAAAGTAAGATGTGGAGGTCCTGGGCTGGCTTGTGAGGCCGGTTGGACATACTGACAAATTCTCTAAAACAACTTGAGGCAGCTTATGGTAGAGAATTGGACATTCCTGCAGTCAGCATGCCTTTGCACGCTCCCCAAAACTTGAGACCTGTGACAAAACTGCACATTTTAGAATGGCCTTTAATGTCCCCGCACAAGGTGCACCTGTCATCTTCTTGATATGCCATAACTGTCAGGTGGATGGATTTTGTTGGCAAAGGAAGAATGCTCACTAACAGGGATGTAATCAAATTTGAGCACAACATTTTAGAGAAATAATATTTCTGGGCATGGACAATTATGGGGATCTTTTATTTCAGCTCATGAAACATGGGACCAACACTTTACATGTTGCGTTTATAATTTTGTTCAATATAATTTCTTCACAAACCAAAATAACCACCCTCAGGCCAATTCAGTCAAAAGCTTATTCAGTAACTACGAGATTGGCTGGAGTTTGGACACAGAGATTGTAGACGTACTTTCTTCAACTGGCCCTGTAACTCTCCCAGGAGCCTTCCCTGAGCAGGGGGACAAAGAGGAATTAGCCAACATACCACCCTGCCCGTCTGGCCTACACATCAGGACCAAGACCCAATGGCTCCCAGATCTCCAATTAACTTGTCACTCACTCTCCTTTTCCTGTTGGGAGACTTCATGGCTGCATTGGTAAATGGCTTTAAGGAGAAATGTTCATTTTTACAACCAAATCTAAATTTTCTATGTAAATGGAATGTTATAGAATGGTCCAGATATACCTTTTTTGTGATTTCACTTGTGTTTAATAAACTTACCCCAAACAGTGAATCAGTTTTTCATCCTCATTATGCAGTATGGGGGCCCTGAAAAAAAATTGCGTGCCGATGTGGTTTTCTTAGTAACAAACATATGGCAAATCTATCCCTAAACGGTTTCCTCCATTTTCAAACAGGCACTGTGCGCCATGCTGCAAAATACCCTAGTGGAATACATTGCCTTTGCGTCCGGCATTTCCTCTTATATCCTCTCAATATTCCGCCCTGTGACATTATGTTGTTGTTTTTCCTGCAGAACAGTTAGTGCTCTGATCAAGCCAAACATTGTTCTATTATTCATCTGGGTGAATAAGACGACTTCCTCAGTACATGGTACACAAAATCTGCTCCGTTGTTATGGGGTATATAGAGGTCATCAATAAGTAATGCTGTTATGGATGCAGTCGTGAAAAAGAGTCTGTGGTAAAGCAGTATAGCGAGTTGTTGTGTGTCATGGCCGACATGTTTGGAAAGACAAAAAGCGTGTTTATTCGTGACTGACACTCTAGCTAGGGAGCTATTGGTATTCTGGGAACAATGCGAGAGTCCCAACAAAGATCAGTCACCTCAGTGTCCCTTCATTCCGTCTTTCTCTCCCCTTATTTAGGCTGTGACTGACAGACCAAGTCCATGTTTAATCCTTGGATTATTTTCCCTCCTTTTCCCTCCGTTTTGCTCCAGAGAATTCCCGCAGGAATACATCCTTCCCTTGTTTTCCAGGCTCGGTGTGCAGTAGCTGGGCCCAGCCAATCGAAGTGCTAATATAATTTCTAATTGATTTCTTGTTGACCTCCCATGAAGCAGTCATCATTCTGTAATACACTCCACACGTCTTCTTACTGAAATCAATAAACCCCCACTCTACAGTTACTCCAACGCGACTCACTCTCTTCCTCTCTCATTCTTTTTACGAGGTGGGGTATAGGGCACTATCTGAAACAAAGAAGGGATTATTAGTGTTTTTGGTTCTCATTGATACAAATATACGTGCATGCATATGTGCATACAAGATCTTCCACAACTTATTGAAGAAAAATGTCTTCAGAATTCTGTTGGTCAGGATGTATTTTACATTTCAGGCCTGACCACGTACGTTGGGTAGAAAAATAGATGTGGTTAAGTTGTTTTTGTGGATGTAGTCAAAGCATTATGCAAAATAAAAATATTAATTGGGAATGAAGTTTACTGATCTAACATTACCATATGTTGCAAATTTCCCCCAAAAGGTTTGCAATAAGTAGCCTCTGAACTCCTTCTCTCAAAACATGATTTTGAAGGCTTGTACACTGCTTATGATTTATGGAACCGCATCAGTTCTCTGGAATTGTAAACATTGAAATTTCAGGTTTTGAATAGAACACTATTCATCACCAATGCGGTCATAGTTTTTTATGTCTGTTCAATACTCTCAATTTGACAGATTACTTGAAAGAATAAATTGCATGTTATGTTGAAATATCTTTACAGTTGTATCGTAGGACCTCGTGGGGAAAAGGGCAATGGTAGACAACCTAACAAAATCTCCCAAACTGACTTGTTTGGGACATTCTCCCAGTAATAGAAGTACATCTCATCCCCATTGTTGGAGGAAACAGTGAACAATGGCTCTTTTGGGTAGAGATTGAAAAACAATATTACACCCCTTTATTTGCGGAATGGGAAAGTACAGCTCTGTTGATTCATATGGGAGCAGATCAACAAAGCAAATGCGGCCACAAACAAACACACCAACAAAACAGGGAGCAACAAACAGAGTGAATAAATAGGAAAGATAGCCAGTGGCGGTATGAGATTAGGGAGCAAGGTGGGCTTATCACTGTGTTGTATCGGTTTGTTTACACACACACATACATACACAAGTGTTCTCCTCTCGAGTGTGTGATGTCCTCTACACAATCGATGGCTGAGCGTATGTTTGGATGACACCACCAACGACAACGCCGTTGTTCAGAGTATCAAGTTGACTTTAGCGATGTGGCCGTGGTAACTAGGCCAATATTGACAGTAGGGCTTTTCCACCATGTGACTTTCAAGTGGCTTTTTGGCCCCAAACCAACACAGCAAAATGCACCATTGTGCTCCAAATCGAATGGGCATGTTATTTTAGTGATACCAAGTAAACTGATATTTTTGGTGGATGGTGTGCCATAAGCCTGGAATTGACTAAGTGATTCAGTGACTGATATGTCAGAATCATCGAAGGATTCGGATGCAGGTAGTGATATATGTTGCATTGAGTAATTTCTCAAAGAGGTGAAAGAAATGTGAGCAAAATACCATCAGGCTGTAGTATTGGCCTCATTTAAAGCAAACAAGAATATCTAAACACGTTTGATATGAGGTAGCCTCATCGCGAACCATGTCGGAACCCGGTCTAAATCAGTGATGCCACGCAACACGTCAAACCAATTTAATGCCTTGCTTGGATGGAGCTCCAAAGACGCTAACCAGATTAGTGCCGTAGGAGTAACAGTGCATGAGGATTTTTTTTTCAACCAAACAGGCACTGATGACAAAACATTTTAGAACGTTTGCAGCACGCTGGTTCTCACTGAATTTCTATGTTATTTCAAGATGAGAAAGTTGCAGCAAGAGGGGAGAAATGGTCTACAATGCTGGCTATATCAATATTTTGTAATGTTGATGCTTCTGAAGTGATATTTGGCTGTAAAGCCTAGCATAAGGGACCAGAAAGAAGTAGCTGGCCACAATGAGGTTTGCTTTGAGAAAAGTTAGCTGTCCTTGTAAACTACCTAGGAATAACTAGTTAGTTTAGCTAGTTCAATCTCTCTCACGATTATAATGCCAACATAATGTTAATAAAAATAACATATTATTGGCCTAAAAGGTTAGCTGTGATAGCACAGTGGCTAGCTTATCCAGGGTCAGTGATACATGTATCAACCACGTACTGTCGTTCTATGAAACAACTGCAACCTTTTTGCGAGCAACATTGCTAATGAAATAGAATTAACCTTAAATGTTCGATGTAATACTCATCTCCTGATTTTTATACTGAACCTAAATTACAAGGGTTGAATTTGCATTAAACAATTGTATATATCAGCAATTAAAAAAGGATGTACAAAATCTGGTATATGGTTTGCGTCATATACAGTGTTTACTGTTATCGTTTTGAATTAAGAACCTATAGCTCAACATGTAAACCATGTGTGAATTGAGCTATTCTCTGCTTCAAATGACAGATGCTCATAAGGCCAATAATGCCATTATACTGCAGGCCTATGGATTCACATAGCTGATATACTGAGAGAGACAATCAAATAAAACAGATTGGATGTCTTACAACTAGACACAAAGGAAATGTTCATTTGAGAATACAACACAGAAACATAGACACATTAGAGACATAACCATTTCCCCTCTTTATTGCAGGATTGTGATATGTGATTATTCAACATTGACACTTTGAAAAATAGTTTAAATGAGTTCCTACAGCCATGTAAGTAAGCAGCTTTATGACAAACAAGATCTTACAGTTTTACAAATTTGACTTCAGATTCTGACGTTCATCCACATTTCTCCAAATATCAAAATTGCTCCAAATGTCAAATTTCAAAGTGATTTTGACACTCTGGGTTGATTCCTGCTCAGCATCTTTCAGTTTCTCCAAACGTGGCCGGTTTTGAAGGCATTTCCCGATATCCTCACGACATGTACTTCAATCCAATTTCAAAGTCAATCTTGAACGATCTGCCTGGCTATGACTGTAATGTAATTTCCTTCTCTCTCGCTCTCATTTGAGTGTTATTTGTTTCCTCGGTCAATCGCACATGCTCAGTGTGCAGCGTTTGTGTCCCCTGAGTTTGCAGGGTTTGTGCATGATGCAATCTCGGGTCTGCTCATCACACTGTCTGGGATGACTTGAGGCCCTTTTCATGATGGTCCTCTGTGCTAACAGTGTATTGTTGTTTGTTTAAGGAGGTAGTATTTATGAATGAGGATGCAACAGTGTTTGTATATACTGCAAAGCCAGGAGAGAGTTATTGGGTTAAGATGGTGAGCTTCACTGTCTGGCACAGTGTAGTTGGATGAGAGAGAGAGCCCAGCCAACACGATGGGTTCGGGCCTATTCCGTTTGAGACTCCGGACTCTGCATCGACTCGGACTCGGGGTGGGGTTTGGGGGAGGTTTCATACGAGCCGAGCTCTTCCAGAGTCCGGTAGAATCATATTATTCTGGGTTCCTGCTAATGGGACTCGGGCTTAGTCCACTTTGGCATATCTGGCCTGATTAACCTTTCACGAGTATCTACCCCGGGTCCGGGATCACCCCCCACCCCCCCCACACTGAGTAGCATAGCCTAGCATAGCGTCACAATTAAATAGTAGCATCTAAATATCATTAAATCACAAGTCCAAGACACCTAATGAAAGATACAGATCTTGTGAATAAAGCCACCATTTCAGATTTTTTAAATGTTTTACAGGGAAGACACAATATGTAAATCTATTAGCTAACCACGTTAGCAAAAGATACCACTTTTCTAACTCCATCAGTTTCTTACTCCATCAGGTGCTATCACCAATTCGGCTAAACTAAGATATTGATACCCACTAACCAAGAAAAAACCTCACCAGATGACAGTCTGATAACATATTTATGGTATAGGATAGGTTTTGTTAGAAAAATGTGCATATTTCAGGTAGATATCATAGTTTACAATTGCACCCACCGTCACAAATGGACTAGAATAAATACATAGAGCAACGTGTTTACCTAATTACTAATCATCAAACATTTCGTAAAAATACACAGCATACACTAATCGAAAGACACAGATCCTGTGAATACAGACAATATTTCAGATTTTCTAAGTGTCTTACAGCGAAAACACAATAAATCGTTATATTAGCATACCACATATGCAAACGTTACCAGAGCATTGATTCTAGCCAAAGAGAGCGATAACGTAAACATCGCCAAAATATATTAATTTTTTCACTAACCTTCTCAGAATTCTTCAGATGACACTCCTGTAACATCACATTACAACATACATATACAGTTTGTTCGAAAATGTGCATATTTAGCCACCAAAATCATGGTTAGACAATGACAAAAGTTGCCCAGCTGGTCAGACAATGTCGTGCGCCATATTAGACAGTGATCTAGTCGTATACATAAATACTCATAAACGTGACTAAAAAATATAGGGTGGACAGCGATTGATAGACAATTTAATTCTTAATACAATCGCTGATTTACATTTTTTAAATTATCCTTACTTTTCAATACAGTTTGCGCCAAGCGAAGCTACGTCAAACAAAATGGCGTCATAAGCGATTAACATTTCTCGACAGAAACACGATTTATCATAATAAATTGTTCCTACTTTGAGCTGTTCTTCCATCAGAATCTTGGGCAAAGAATCCTTTCTTGGGTCTAATCGTCTTTTGGTCGAAAGCTGTCCTCTTGCCATGTAGAAATGCCCATTGCGTTCGGCATGAACTGGAACCGTGCCCAGAGATTCACAGTGTCTCAGAAATAAATGTCCCAAAATCGCACTAAACGGATATAAATTGCTATAAAACGGTTTAAATTAACTACCTTATGATGTTTTTAACTCCTATAACGAGTAGAAACATGACCGGAGAAATATAACTGGCTACACTAATGCTTGGAAAAAGAGCAGGTCGGTGTGCACCGCGCGCCCGACGCATCTGGAAAAGAGTTCCTACCTACACGTGTTTTTGTTTTATAGGGGCTGTGATTGCGCAATCGATACCATTCAAATCGTCATCACGTAAAGGCATCCAGGGGAAGACGTAAGCAGTGTCCGTATCCTGATAGCGTTCACAGTGGCCTTTAAACTGACTCCAGATCAGGGGCCAAAATGTGTGAAATCTGACTCCATGTCAGGGAAATTGCTGTAGAATGAGTTCTGTTCCACTCAGAGACAAAATTCCAACGCCTATAGAAACTAGAGAGTGTTTTCTATCCAATATTAGTAATAATATGCATATTGTACGAGCAAGAATTTAGTAGGAAGCCGTTTAATCTGTAATGCAATTATGCTAATGAGAAAACAGCACCCCCTGTAGTCGCAAGAAGTTAACTTTTTCAGAAGTAGGGCCTTACACGGAACCCAAACCGGCTGCGCACGTGCGCCAGCCTTACACGGAACCCAAACCAGCTGCGCTCTGAACCAATGACATTCATTTGGGGACAGGTCGAAAAACATTAAACATGTAAGGCAATTAAGCTAGTTAGCTTGCACTTGCTAGCTAATTTGTCCTATTTAGCTATCTTGCTGTTGCTAGCTAATTTGTCCTGGGTTAAAAACATTGAGTTGTTATTTTACCTGAAATGCACAAGGTCCTCTACTCCGACAATTAATCCACACATAAAACGATAAACCGAATCGTTTCTAGTCATCTCTCTTCCTTCCAGGCTTTTTCATCTTTGAACTTATATGGTGATTGGCATCTACACTTTCATAGTATTACCACGACAACTGGCAAAACAGTTCGTCTTTCAATCACCCACGTGGGTATAACCAATGAGGAGATGGCACGTGGGTACCTGCTTCTATAAACCAATGAGGAGATGGGAGAGGCAGGACTTGCAGCGCGATCTGCGTCAGAAATAGAAAGGACTTCTATTTTAGCCCTTGGCAATGCAGACGCTCGTTGGCGCGCGAGCAGTGTGGGTGCAATAATTGAATAACATAGATTTCTAAATTGATTTTGAAACGCTCGCGCACGCGACGTGTCCGGTCTGGTCAGCATGTTATGAGGATTTTATTCTGCAGGTGATGGAAGAATAAAAAAACGAATTCATGTAATATTTTCACCTCGAATTTGCTAGGTCATTTGCAAGCTAATATTTGGCCCATTTGGCTATTAGATGGAGAAAGACCCTATGCTATAAATGATTTTCTTTGAAAATCCCACTCAGTCCTTTGGCCAATCCTGGCTTAATATAATGGCACTAGCAAGTTTTAGGCATATGCTGGTGGCCACGTTAATTATAGGATGACTTCGGATACATGATCCACGACAGACAGCACATCTCAGTGTCATAGGCTATAGCCTATTTTTTTATGATAGGCCTTTCTGTAAACGCTGATACATCCCAAAAAAGAAAACAACAGTGGCCTAATGTAACTTTCTGGACCTTGTAAACGAAAATCTAAAATAAACCTATAACTGGATCCAAATCATTGTATAATCAGGGCTTTATTTCGGCATGAAACACAAAAGGACGTTTCAGAAGTTATTCAAATTAGCGTACATCACTGCCATTTACCGCCTAGACAATAGTTGAGTACTAATAACAATAAATTCCTCATTGCACTGTGTTTTTGTAGCCTAGATAGAATAATTTTATTTTCTAAAAATGTAGACCTAGTGATATCAATAGTGCAGCGTGCCCGGCGACCACAGAGCATAGCCTTGAGGAACGCATAGGCCTATATCTCCCATTTGATAATTTGCTACCTAGGCTGAAGGAGTGATGGAGCCTACAACCATCCATGTTGAGTTATTGCAATAGCCTCTTCAACTGTTACAAATTTAGTCAATAGCATATTAAAATAGCAAAATAAATAAGGACCATGATAGTCAATGGAAAAAAATGATGGCGCTCCAACCGTCATGATTGTGGGTCCGATTCCCGGGGCTACAAACGTTAAATTAATGCATGCATACTATCGCTTTGGAAAAATCGTCTGCTTAAATGTCACATTTATTATTTTTGCACACCTCATAATTGTGAGACATCGAACATTTTCTTGCATGGAACTTTTGACAGTAGCTATGGGCTACTATTTCCTGTCTGTGTTAACATCTGTTATTGTCATTTTCAACATAGTAAATAGCAGCATACATGTATCGGCAATTGCCAAGATCAATGCTTGCTTAAGTGTCCTTAATAGCGTCACCTCTTATGGAACCAAAAACACACGATCCAGCAGTGGTGGCCTCTGCTGCTAGAGCCGTTTGCCTTGCAGCTCGAGCCTGCCTGACTTTCCAATGGTCGTTGTGAGAGTCCGTCAGTTGGTTTAAAGTCAAGGCCAGCCAGAAAAGATAGCAAAGAGTTCATAATAGGTAATTGTAGCTATTGTATTTGTAGTAGTGTATCTCTTCGCAGTTGCTAATTAGTTTGTGACATTGTAGCTAGCTTAATTTCTGGACTGGTAATGGTTGTTGTCAAGTGTCTCCGTTAATGTCAGCTGACGTTCATTTTAGTTAGCTATCTTAGCTAACTGTTAGAGCAGAGGTCGCTAGCTAAGTCAATACGTTTAGGGTGTAGCCTATGTGATATTAGGTAGCTAATTGCGCTAGCTAGTGTTTTTATTTGTAAAACATCGGCAGTCTAGCTAAGACTAGGCAAGCAAGAACCCGGTTAACATAGCTAGCCAGCTAACATTCACAGTTAGCTACGCTAGCTAGCTAGCTATTTCCAGTGAGTCACAAAGGACTCGTGCGACCCCAACTGGTCTCGAGCGGATATGGCAAAGAGCTCCCCAAAATTCAATGATGATAATGGTTTATTTAGTTTCATCTCAGCTAATTCTGAATTACGGTAACACATACAATATATCTTTTTTTATAAATGGTCCCGGTGGATCTGTGTGTCAGGGTTGTGTGCAGAGAAGTAGCGGAGTCAAGCGCAGGACACAGGTGTTGAGCGAAACCACAGCGTTTACTCAAAATTTCAGCAAAATTCCTCAAATGGAATAATAACAAACACACACGTAATAACAACAACCACTAACGCAACAAACAATCACGGACAAAACAGAAATGAATGCCAGAGGGTTAAATAGGGAACATGATAGGGAATTGAAACCAGGTGTTTATAATACAGACAAAACAAAACAAAACAGAAAAATGGATCGATGGTGACTAGAAAGCCGGTGACGTCGACCGCCGAACACCACCCGAACAAGGAGAAGGGCCGACTTCGGCGTAAATCGTGACACTGTGTGACGTTAGCTACCTGAATTATTTGGATCTAGCTAGTGGTCGACCACAAAACAATAAATAGTTTTGTGAAACTGTTCATGCTTGACCCTATACAGTCAATGAGTCAATCAGCTGCTGTCTTGAAAGAGAAAATCTATGAATTTTTTTAAGAAACTATAAGTATAATGTAAAACAACATTCTATAGGTTGAATGATTAGTGTTTCCAGCTGATCGCATTCCTCACTTGAATGTAATGCAATGTTCTCGACAATACATGTCTTCTTGTTTGTCTCCCTACCAGGAGACTCTGTCTCTACACCCTCAGCCTCTCTGACGGACTGTCTCCACTTTCCACCAACGTGCGCCAAAAACTCAAAAGGTGAATCTGAAGGCTGGCAGCCTGAGCTTGTGTCCAAGGCTGGACAGTAAAGCAGTCAATCTCAAATGTGAAAACTGTTCAAGGGCGAGTAGATTTTCACTAGTCACCCATTGATTCTTGAAGAAAATAAGTTATAAATGCTTGTTGGGCTTAGTTGGACTGTTCTTTCCGATCAGAACCATACAATGGCCTGATTAACTGAAAACAAACAGTGTGTATAGGCTCAAAACATTATTAAAACTGTTATTTTTATATAATAGATGGCCAGTCCTTGCATCCATAGCTGCTATATGTGGGGTAGGGATCCTTGGAATGTCCCTACCCTAAACCATAACCCTAACCTTAACTCTTACCCTAACCTTACACATAACCAAATTCCTTACCTAACCTTAACCATTTTAAATGTCAACTTCAATACGATAGGGAAGTCCATAAGATACTGGATAGCACGGACCATATCTTAATCATCGGAGAGCTGTATCCATGAATACTGGGCAGGGAACACAAGATAAGAGAGACTTGTGTGAGAGACAGACAGTGGCCTGACGATTATATTAGGAATTGGAATACTATTATGACACAGCCTTGATCTAGAGTCATGAAATTCTGTGCATAGGAACCCAAAAATGTTCTTCTCACAAGGAACAAATTTGCCATGATGGATTTTCCGCAATTTAGCATTTTTGAAAAACACTTAAATGACATCTCTTCTGTAACCACAGAGGCGATCTGGATTAAACTTGATATATGGCATCTATGGACAAAGATCTTTCAATGCAATATTTTCCAAACTAGTATGTCAAACAACTGACCAATAAACATTAATGTGGGCATGGTCTGGCACATTAATGCATGTAAATCAGACATGGATATGTGTATTGTAACCAGACTTGGTACACATGTTCCAAACCCTGTCGAGACTCAACATATGCAAGCACATTCAGATTGACCACACAGTGGCACTACAACATGCACATTTATACCTCTCGATCTGTTTGAGTCAGTGTTGAAATTGAAAACCTCTGTGGTTGATGTGCTTCCCATTTGAGGTGTGGATTGTGATTCCAGGATTTTTGGGTGGTGTCAAACTCGGACCATTTTTTTTGCAATTTTTTTCTGTTATTCGAAGGTGCTGTCAGGAGAAACACTTTCACATCCAAGGCTACAGATGGAGAGGCAGAGAGGTTTGTCTTAAGCTGGCTGCAGCTTGCACCAGACAGAGATGGAGGTAGAAAGGAGAGGACTGAACACAGCAAAGAAATGGCGGATATACCCAGAGAGAGAGATACATATACATACATGTAAGGTTTAAACACTGACGCTTTGTATATTAACTGGAAATAATGGACGACTTGGTACTGCCCGAGTTAATTAGTTCCAGATAATGTATAGAGCGGAGGTGTTATTCCTGATTATACCACCTTTGCCAAAGAAAAGAAGCACACATTTACATGTAAAAATGACATTTTTATAGAGATTTCAATTTTGATAAGTAAATGCGTACTATTTCATCCTTCCACTAAACCTGGTTGTTGGTTCTATCGGTTAGGTTGCTAGAGAAGCGGACTTGTTGTTCATTGTATTTGTTTGATTGCTATGCAGGCTGGCAATGTTCTTATCCCTTGCTTGCTAGCTAGCCAACTATTGCCAACACAGTCATGCCAATTCTGCAAATAGAATAACACCAACGTAGCGGCTTTTGCATTTTTTAAAGCTTTTTTATTGTGACATTTATTTGGATATATCCATGCTACTGTACATATGTAATACATTTTGAGGGATGACAACCACACAAAGTCAATTTACTCTATTTAAAGAAAAAAAATGTATGATGGTTTTGTTGTTCATAGTTCGGTTGACAGATGAAATATTACAACCTGCATTGAACATAATATTCTACATTTAATATAAAAATGTTTTAGTGGTGGGGGAAGGGGGTAGAATTGAGTGGATATGGGCCATTGCTGGGCCAATTCTGACCCTAAAACGGCAGCTTTGACTCAGTTCAGGCTGCCAGATCTGGGCTGAATGACTCGGGCCTAGTCTATACCACCATCCATTTCGGACTCAGGTCGGATCCGGCTGCCAGACCCGGGACAGCAGTTTTAGATCTGGCATGTTGGAATCAGGCCAGATGTAGGATATTTGTTCTACCTGGGAGAGAGCGAGAGAGTAATACAAAGGTAAAGAAAGAGAAAAAGAGAGAGAAATACTGAGGGAAAGAAAGAGAAAAGATTGAGGGAGAGGATTAGAGAGATTTTGAGGAATAATGAGATAGTGATAAAGAGGGGGGTGACTTCAATATTTTTCTGCAGTCTGAACAGCCAAAAAGCACATGGAATCAGATATTTCAAGGCACATTTCAAAACACCTTCATAGGTGGTTTGAAATGAAAAACAAATCTGATTCCAGACCAAGAGACTTAAGTCTAATTTATTTGCCCTCAAGTGGTTTTTAGACTGTTATTTGGCATATCTTGTTGCTTGCTAGCTACTCTCAACAGATTGACAAGAACATGTGGTAGTTAACTAGTTCATTAATTGTTTAGAAACAAATGTGTTAATGTGCTAGAAAGCTAAACAGCTACCTAGCTAGCTAGCAAAAATTACTTGTTTTGAAAGTTAGATCATCTTATCCTTTGAGGCTTTCAAAGTGTTCTTACATTAGGATTTTGAACATTCAAAGCAACTGGAAAATATCCATGGCAGGTATTATTGTCACCTTAGCTTGCTACATAACTTATGATTGATAGGAAGCACAAGCACCCCACCAATGAGCCTACACCACTGCGCAAACTCCTGTCATTACTATGACAACTAGCGTTGCCATGTCAGCAAATGACTGCTGTCTTAACACACACAAATCCGATTTGGTCACTTGTAACTTGCTGTTTGGACAATTAGTACTCCAAAACGGATTTGAAAAACAAAACTGATTTGAGCGTTAAGGCCTGCAGTGTGAACAAGGCTTAAAAGGGTTACAGACAGATGGGGATGTCAGACAATGTCAAACCCATAACAACATGGAACTCACCCAGTCTTTAGGGGCCTCTGCTGCTGATAACAATCTCTATGCGGCTTACATTTAGTGCATTCCTCTTAAGATAGTTAAGTGAGACAACCACATATCGTAGTATGTACATTTTCCTCAATAAAGAAGTTGTCAATGCTAGTAGGAATTGTTTCGAAACTGAGTGCTGATATTCAATATGTCATCACACCCTGTTATATTGTGTGTTGAATTTTAGCTTAATGTGTGAAAGTTAAATATTTTAAAAAAATATTTTTTTTGAATTTCGCGGCACTGGTTTTTCAGTGGGGGGGGGGGAGGGGTGCCGCTAGCGCCACGCTGATCCTAGACAGGTTTAACTATACACAGTAGTTGGCTCAATACATAAGAGAAAGGATGCCCAGTGAAGACATTTTACTCAATCTTCTTCATAACCCTACTGGTGCTTTTTTTTATTTGACAACAGTGGATGTTGATTCAGTTCCCCTACCAGAAAATAATCTAAAGGAAGATGCCATGATTCTGTATCCTTCTGTATCAGATTTTTAGAGACAGTATTTTAAAGAGTTTCAAGAATGTCCATCCCTCCATTCTGCTCTCTCTCTTCTTCTCCCTTTCCATCTGTTTCTCTTTGTCCTCTCTCTGTTGCTGAGGGTTTGCTCTGCTCCTTCTTTCTTTCGTTTCCATTTTTCTCCCCTTCTCTCTTCTCTCTCGCTCTCTGGTGTACAGGGGATATCTGGCTGGCATCCAATTTGCAGCCATGTGTTGTAATTGGTTTCTGTTGGTGAAAAAAAATCCTATACTCCTGTGATGTGTCTCCCTTCACCCTGTGTGTGTGTGTGTGTGTTTGTGCGTACTTGTGTGCAAATACAGTTTTGGGTTTGGATCCTATAGAGGTCTGTGAACATGTTCCTCGTGCTCTCTGTCTTTGTTTGTGCATGGGTTGGAACCGGATCAGGGACAAGAACCGAAAACTGGAAAATAACAACCATTTTAAAGGAACAGAAACGGAACCTGGAACGAAAGTGATCCATACTGTTCTGGAACAGGACCGTTATTTTAAAAGCATGGGAACTGGTTAATAACGTTATTTTACGTTCCAGGCATTTCTTTCCAGTCTCACAACAAAACACAACAAAGTGCCTATGCGAAGCCCTCACTGTCACTCAGAAATGTATTCCAGTGTCTGCCTGCAAGCTGAAAAAGCTTGATTCAGAAGATAGAAAGATTTGTAATTACCTACAGAAGAATGGATGAACTGTTACATAAGGATACTATTGGCCTACTTATCACATTTCGTGTTGGATTTATTAACTACAAAAAGGTATGATGTGTTTTTAATTCTGGTGCCGCTCTGCACACACAAGTTTGTCACCTACTGTAGATAGCTCAAGCTTTAGCTAGCTAGCTCAAAGGATATTAAAAGTTCCTCCATAGAAGCTCCTCCTAGGTATAATTATGTGGACCTAATTTAAATAGTACATGTCATAACAAGATGCCCATCCTCAACCCTCTCTCGCTCTCTCCCCACCCACAAAATTTCAGTCACATCTTGCACCATAGGCTACACTTACTCTCCACCACGCATGTAAACAAGTAGCTTGTCTGCTCTATCCACTGTGATTGGTGAAGTAATTTAATGAGCTAAATGTAAATAAAAAACAGTTGATTTCACAGGTTAAAAAGGGAACAGAAAGGAACAATATAAACCGGTACTTTTTTGGGGCTTGAACAGGTTCAGAACATTATGTTGCTGGTCGAAACAGTGACATGAAAAATTATATACAGTACCAATCAAAAATTAAGAACTCTTTCCATGATGTAGACTGACCAGGTGAATCCAGGTGAAAACTTTTGATCCCTTATTTATGTCACTATTTAAATCCACCTCAATCAGTGTAGATGAAGGGGAGGAGACCGATTAACCTTTCTAGCCCCGGCGTTCCGCTAGCGGAACTCCTCCCACATTCCACTGAAAAGGCAGAGCGCGAAATTCAAAAAAATTTTTTTTTGAAATATTTCACTTTCACACATTAAAGGATTTTTTTTAGCCTTGAAACAATTAAGACATGGATTGTGTATATGTCTGCCATTCAGAGGATGAATGGGCAAGACAAAATATTTAAGTGCCTTTGAACGGGGTACGGTAGTAGGTGCCAGGTCCACTGGTTTTATGTCAATAACTGCTGGGTTTCCCATGTGTATCAACAGTTTCCCATGTGTATCAAGAATGCTCCACCACCCAAAGGACATCCAGCCAACTTGACACAACTGTTGGAAGCATTGGAGTCAACATGCGCCAGCATCCCTTTAGAACACTTTCGACACCTTCTTGAGTCCATGTCCCAAGGGCAAAAGGGGGAAGGGCGGTGCAACTCAATATTAGGAAGGTGCTCCTAATGTTTGGTATACTCAGTGTCTATACCTTATATTGTTCGTATGTACAGTACCAGTCATAAGTTTGGACACCTACTAAATATATTTGACATTTGAAATTCTTCCACCCTTTTCCTTGATGACAGCTGTGCACACTCTTGGCATTCTCTCAACCAGCTTCATCTGGAATGCTTTTCCAACAGTCTTGAAGGAGTTCCTCTATATTCTGAGCACTTGTTGGCTGCTTTTCCTTCACTCTGCGGTCCAACTCATCCCAAACCATCTCAATTGGGTTGAGGTCGGGTGATTATGGAGGCAAAGTCATCTGATGCAGCACTACCTCAGTCTCCTTCTTGGTGAAATAGCTCGTATACAGCCTGGTATCACGTTCCTGACCTTTTTTCCTTTGTTCAGTCTTGTTTAGTTGGTCAGGACGTGAGCTGGGTGGGAATTCTATGTTATGTGTTTCTATGTTTGGTTTAGGGTTGTCAACTAGCCTGATATGGTTCTCAATCAGGGGCAGGTGTTTTACGTTTCCTCTGATTGGGAACCATATTTAGGTAGGCTGTTCTCACTGTTTGTTTATTGCGTTCTTCGTTGTCTGTATTTTCACATGTTCAGGTCTGTAGCGTCGTTAGTTTTATTTTCTGTTTATTGTTTTTGTTCGTGTTGTTAAGTGTTTCCAATAAATATGGAAACATACCACGCTGCGCTTTGGTCCTCCTCTCTTCCACCTAACGACGAGCGTTACAGAATCACCCACCACAAATGGACCAAGCAGCGTGGTAACAGGCAGCGGCAGCAGGAGCAGCGCAAGGAGGAATGGACATGGGAGCAGAGTCTGGACTACAGTACGTGGGAGGAGATTGACAGGTGGGCGATCGACCCAGGGAGAATGCCGGAGCCCGCCTGGGATTCTCTGGAGCAGTGTGAGGAGGGATACCGGCAAATGGAGGCAGCACGGCGACGTGGTAGGAAGCCCGAGAGACAGCCCAAAAAAATTCTTGGGAGGGGGCTAAAAGGGAGTGTGGCGAAGTCAGGTAGGAGACCTGCGCCAACTTCCCGAGCTTACCGTGGAGAGCGTGAGTACGGGCAGACACCGTGCGCTTTACCGCATAACACGGTGTCTCCTGTACGTGTGCTTAGCCCGGTGCGGTACATCCCAGCTCCACGTATCGGCCGCGCTAGATTGAGCATTGAGCCAGGTGCCATGAAGCCGGCTCAACGCGTCTGGTCTCCAGTGCGTCTCCTCGGGCCGGCATACATGGCACCAGCCTTACGCATGGTGTCCCCGGTTCGCCAACACAGCCCAGTGCGGGTTATTCCACCTTCCCGCACTGGTCGGGCTAGAGCATTCAACCAGGTACGGTTGGGCAGGCTCGGTGCTCAAGGGAGCCAGTACGCCTGCACGGTCCGGTATATCCGGCGCAACCTCCCCGCCACAGCCCAGTACCACCAGTGCCTACACCACGCACCAGGCTTCCAGTGCGTCTCCAGAACTCTGTTCCTCCTCCACGCACTCGCCCTGTGGTGCGTGTCTCCAGCCCGGTACCACCAGTTCCGGCACCACGCACCAAGCCTCCTGTGCGTCTCCAGAACCCTGTGCGCCCTGTTGCTGCTCCCCGCACTAGCCTTAAGGTGCGTGTCCTTAGCCTGGTACCACCAGTTCCGGCACCACGCACCAGGCCTACTGTGTGCCTCAGCCGGCCAGAGTCTGCCGTCTGCCCAGCGCCGCCTGCGCTGCCCGTCTGCCCAGCGCCGCCTGCTCTGCCCGTCTGCCCAGCGCCGCCTGCACTGCCCGTCTGCCCAGCGCCGTCTGAGCCACCCGTCTGTCCTGAGCCTTCAGAGCCGCCCGTCTGTCCTGAGCCTTCAGAGCGTCCGTCAGTCAGGAGCCGCTAGAGCCGTCCGTCAGTCAGGAGCCGCCAGAGCCGCCCGCCAGACAGGAGCTGCCAGAGCCGCCCGCCAGACAGGAGCTGCCAGAGCAGTCCGCCAGCCAGGATCTGCCAGAGCCGTCAGCCAGCCAGGATCTGCCAGAGCCGTCAGTCAGCCAGGATCTGCCATAGCCGTCAGTCAGCCAGGAGCTGCCAGAGCCGCCAGCCAGCCAGGAGCTGCCAGAGCCGCCAGCCAGCCAGGAGCTGCCAGAGCCGCCAGCCAGCCAGGAGCTGCCAGAGCCGCCAGCCATCCAGCTGCCAGAGCAGCTGCCAGAGCAGCCAGCCAGCCAGGAGCTGCGAGAGCAGCCAGGAGCTGCCAGAGCCGCCAGCCAGCCAAGAGCTGCCAGAGCCGCCAGCCAGCCAAGAGCTGCCAGAGCCGCCAGCCAGCCAAGAGCTGCCCCTCAGTCCGGTGCTGCCCCTCAGTCCGGAGCTGCCCCTCAGTCCGGTGCTGCCCCTCAGTCCGGTGCTGCCCCTTAGTCCGGTGCTGCCCCTTAGTCCGGTGCTGCTCCTTAGTCCAGTGGGGTTAATATGGAGGGTCGCCATTAAGAGGAGGCCACGGTAGCGGGGATTAACTATGGTGGGGTGGGGGCCACGTCCAGAGCCAGAGCCGCCACCGTGGACAGATGCCCACCCAGACCCTCCCCTATAGGTTCAGGTTTTGCGGCCGGAGTCCGCACCTTGGGGGGGGGGGGGGTATTGTCACGTTCCTGACCTTATTTCCTTTGTTCAGTCTTGTTTAGTTGGTCAGGACGTGAGCTGGGTGGGCATTCTATGTTATCTGTTTCTATGTTTGGATTAGGGTTGTCAACTAGCCTGATATGGTTCTCAATCAGGGGCAGGTGTTTTACGTTTCCTCTGATTGGGAACCATATTTAGGTAGGCTGTTCTCACTGTTTGTTTGTGGGTGATTGTTCCTGTTCATTGCGTTCTTCGTTGTCTGTATTTTCACATGTTCAGGTCTGTAGCGTCGTTAGTTTCATTTTCTGTTTATTGTTTTTGTTCATGTTGTTAAGTGTTTCCAATAAATATGGAAACATACCACGCTGCGCTTTGGTCCTCCTCTCTTCCACCTAACGACGAGCGTTATGTTTTGGGTCATTGTCCTGTTGAGAAACCAATGATAGTTGATGATGCTGTGGTAGCCATGCTGGTTAAGTGTGCCTTGAATTCTAAATAAATCACAGACAGTTTCACCAGCAAAGCACCCCCACTGTCATGTCTGCTTCTGCTCCCCCTCTCTGGCCCTTGAGGTCACCAGGCTGCTTATCATTACGCACACCTATCACCATCGTTATGCTCGAGACAATATTCTCTGTTCTGATGAAACCAAGATTGAACAATTTGGCCTGAATGGCAAGAGTCACATCTGGAGGAAATCTGGCGCCATCCCTATGGTGAAGCATGGTGGTGGCAGCATCATACTGTGTGGATGTTTTTCTGCAGCAGGGATTGGGAGACTAGTCAGGAGTGAGGCAAAGATGAACGGAGCAAAGTAGAGAGCGATCCTTCATGCTCCAGAGAACTCAGGACTTCAGACTGGGGCGAAGGTTCACCTTCCAACAGGACAACAACCCAAAGCACACAGTCAAGACAACGAATGAGTGGCTTTGGGACAAGTCTGAATGTCCTTGAGTGGCCTAGCCAGAGCCAGAACTTGAAACCTATCGAACATCTCTGGAGAGATCTGAAAATAGATGTGCAGAAACGCTCCCCATCCAACATGACAGAGCTTGAGAGGATCTGCAGAGAGACATTTTAGGAACTCTCCATATACAGGTGTGCCAAGCTTGTAGCATCATACCCAAGAAGACTCGAGGCTGTAATCACTTCCAAAGGAGCTTCAACAAAGTAAAGAGTAAAGGGACTGAATACTTATGTACATGTGATATTTAATTATTTTATTTTATTTTTGGTAAAATGTTTGAAAACAGTTTTTGCTTTGTCATTATGGGGTATTGCATGTAGATTGATGAAGAAAATAAACTATTGGAAAAAAATTGGAAAAAGTCAAGGGGTCTGAATACTTTTTCGAATGCACTGTATGTTTGTTTGTGTTCTGTCGGTCTGCATGTGTGTGTTATGTGTGTTGTGTTGGCAGATTTAGTGCATATGAATGTGTGTGTTTTGTGTGGGAGTGTCAATGTAGTGTGTGTGAGTGAGTGTGTATATGGTTTGTGTACAGTTGAAGTCGGAAGTTTACATACACTTAGGTTGGAGTCATTAAAACTGTCTTTTTCAACCACTCCACACATTTCTTGTCAACAAACTATAGTTTTGGCAAGTCGGTTAGGACATCTACTTTGTGCACGACACAAGTCTTTTTCCAACAATTGTTTACAGGCAGATTATTTCACTGGGTCAAAAGTTTACATACACTAAGTTGACTGTGCCTTTAAACAGCTTGGACAATTCCAGAAAATTATTCCATGGCTTCAGAAGCTTCTGATAGGCTAATTGACATCATTTGAGTCAATTAGAGGTGTACCTGTGGATGTATTTCAAGGCCTACCTTCGAACTCAGTGCCTCTTTGCTTGACATCATGGGAAAATCAAAAGAAATCAGCCAAGACCTCAGGAAATAATAAGTCTGGTTAATCCTTGGGAAAAATTTTAAAACGCCTGAAGGTACCACGTTCATCTGTACAAACAATAGTACGCAAGTATAAACACCATGGGACCACGCAGCCATCATACCGCTCAGGAAGGAGACGCGTTCTGTCGCCTAGAGATGAACTTACTTTGATGCGAAAGGTGCAAATCAATCCCAGAACAACAGCAAAGGACCTTCTGAAGATGTTGGAGGAAACAGGTACAAAAGTATCTATATCCACAGTAAAACGAGTCCTATATCGACATAATCTGAATGCCATGCAGCAAGGAAGTAGCCACTGCTCCAAAACCACCATAAAAAAAGCCAGACTACGGTTTGCAACTTCAAATGGGGATAAAAATCGTACTTTTTGGAGAAATGTCCTTTCATCTTGTAACGCTCGTCTTCCTCCTCGTCTGAGGAGGAGCAAGGATCGGACCAATATGCAGCGTGGTTTGAATACATACTTATTTATTATGTAAACGAAGACGGAAAAACACTTAAACAAACTACAAAACAATAAACGACGTGAACAGACCTGAACTTGAGAACATATAAAAATGAACGCACGAACAGGAAGGAACAAACGAACGAACGAAACAGTACCGTGTGGAGAACAAACACAGACACAGCAACAATCACCCGCAAACAAACAGTGAGAACAGCCTACCTTAATATGGTTCTCAATCAGAGGAAACGTAAAACACCTGTCCCTGATTGAGAACCATATCAGGCTAGCTGACAATGAACCCAACATAGAAACACATAACATAGAATGCCCACCCAGCTCACGTCCTGACCAACTAAACAAGGCTAAACAAAGGAAATAAGGTCAGGAACGTGACACATCTGATGAAACAAAAATAGAACTGTTTGGCCATGATGAGCATAGTTATGTTTGGAGGATAAAGGGGGAGGCTTGCAAGCCGAAGAACTGTCACAATCATCGTAAAGATGAGACCAAGGCGCATCGTGAGTAGAGTTCCACATAATTTTAATCAACAGAAACTCACCTAACAACAAACAACCGATTGAAACATGAAGCTATACGAATAGTGCAGACAGGCAACTAAACATAGAACAAGATCCCACAAACACAAATAGGAATGGCTACCTAAATATGATCCCCAATCAGAGACAACAATAAACAGCTGTCTCTGATTGGGAACCATATCAGGCCAACATAGATACACATAGATACACTACAATACACCTAGATGACAACACCCCATGACATACAAAAACCCTAGACATACAAACTAGCGTACCCACCCTAGTCACACCCTGACCTAACCAAAATATAAGAAAAACAGAGATATCTAAGGTCAGTGCGTGACAAGAACACCATCCCAACTGTGAAGCACGGGGGTGGCAGCATCATGTTGTGGGTGTGGTTTGCTGCAAGAGGGACTGGTGAATTTCACAAAATAGATGGCATCATGAGGGAGGAAAAGTATGTGGATATATTGAAGCAACATCTCAAGACATCAGTCAGGAAGTTAAAGCTTGATGGCTTAAGGACAACAAAGTCAAGGTATTGGAGTTGTCATCACAAAGTCCTGAACTCCATCCTATAGAAAATGTGTGGGCAGAACTGAAAAAGCGTGTGCAAGCAAGGAGGCCTACAAACCTGACTCAGTTACACCAGCTCTGTCAAGGGGAATGGGCCAAAATTCACCCAACTTTTTGTGGGAAGCTTGTGGAAGGCTACCTGAAGCGTTTGACCCAAGTTAAAGAATTTAAAGGCAATGCTACCAAATACGAATTGAGGGTATGTAAACTTCTGACCTATGGAAATCACTTACAAACAACTTGACCAACGAAGCAATGGAATGCTGTAAAAGATGCGCAGGGTAAACGTGTTTGTTGTTAAATTGCTACATTTAAATATGAGTTACTATATTATTTTGCATTATTTGTAAGTTATTTTGTACATAATGTTTCTGCCACCGTGTCTTATGACCGAAAAGAGCTTCTAGATATCAGGAGAGCGATTTACTCACCCAATACTGGAGGAATACTGGAGGAATACTTTTTCTGCCACGAGTTGGATGGGAAGGATTTACTTCAGACGCCCGAGAAGGCCCTCATCCCTGTCATTCGCAGGAGAAAGAGACGGAGGTATCGTGGATGAAGATCCGGGTGCCTTGTTAGGATCTGTTGCCGAGAGTGTTATCTACCTTAACAATCGGTCCAACTAGCCAACCTACAATCAATCGATAATAAAATAGACAAACTATGATCACGTATATCCTACCGACGGGGCATTAAAAACTGTCATACCTTATGTTTCACCGAGTCATGGCTGAACGACGACATGAATAACATACAGCTGGAGGGTTTTAACCTGTCTAGGATGAGAGTGCCGCTAGCGGCACTCCCCCCCCACCCCCACTGAAAAACCAGTGCCGCGAAATTCAAAAACAATATTTTTTTAAAATATTTAACTTTCACACATTAAAACTTCTTGGAACTATAGGGGGTGCTGTTCCGCATTAGCATATTTGGGTCTCCAAATTAAACTGCCTCGTGCTAAATTCTTGATCGTACAATATGCATATTATTGTTATTATTGGATAGAAAACACCTTCTAGTTTCTATAGAAGTTGGAATTTTGTCTCTGAGTGGTACAGAACAATATCTACAGCACTTTTCATGACAGGGTTCAGATTTCAGAAATTTTTACCCCTGATCTGGAGTCTGTTTTTAAGGCGACAGTGAATGCTATGAAGAAACCGACACTGCCTACGTCTTCCTCTGGGTGTCTGTACGTCATCACGTTTTGAATGGAGTCGATTGCACAATCACAGCCCATATAAAACCACAAAACGTGGGATGACCCCTCTCTCTCTCCGCGCGCCACAGGCAAGATGGACTTCGGACCTGCCTCATTCCAAACCGTTATGTAACTAGTTCTAGTTCTCCGGTCATGTTTTCAGTCGTTATAGTTGTTAAAAACATCATAATGTAGTTAATTTGAACCGTTTTATAGCAATTTATATCCGTTTAGTGCGATTCTGAGGAATTTATTTGTCGTGCACTTTTTAGCTTTGGAAACGTTTCGGGGTGTCGGTCGTTGGTGGTGGACATTTCGAAGGACAGAGGACATCTATCGACCAAAAGACGTTTATAACATAGAAAGGATACATTGCCCAAGAATATGATGGAAGATCAGCTCAAAGTAAGCAATATTTAATATGATAAATCGATGTTCTGTCGAAATATTTTAAACGCATATTTCGCCATTTTGTTTGGTATAGCTTCACTTGGCGAACCCTGTATTGAAAAGTAAGGATAATTTTAAAAATGTAAATCAGCGGTTGCATTAAGAACTAATTTGTCTTTCGATTCCTGTCAACCCTGTATTTTTTAGTCAAGTATATGATTAGCTTTCGATTAAACTAGATCACTCTGAAAGCTGACGTTCCTCATTTTGAGGCTTGAGTTGTGACTATTTCCATTGTATAACCACGGTTTTGTATGGCTAAATATGCACCTTTTCGAACAAACTGTATATGTATGTTGTAAAATGATGTTACAGGAGTGTCATCGGAAGAATTCTGAGAAGGTTAGTGAAAAAATTAATATATTTTGGCGGTGATTACGTTATAGCGCTCTTTGGCTGGAATCGATGCTCTGGTAACGTTTTCACATGTGGTATGCTAACTTATCGATTTATTGTGTTTTCGCTGTAAAACGCTTAGAAAATCTGAAATATTGTCTGGAATCACAAGATCTGGGTCTTTCCATTGCTATGCTTTGTCTATTTTTATGAAATGTTTTATGATGAGTAAATTGGTCATACACGTTGCTCTATCTAGTAATTCTAGTCGATTTGTGATGGTCGGTGCAATTGTAAACTGTGATTTCTACCTGAAATATGCACTTTTTTCTAACAAAAACTATCCTATACCATGAATATGTTATCAGACTGTCATCTGAAGAGGTTTTTTCTTGGTTAGTGGCTATCAATATCTTAGTTGAGCCGAATTGGTGATAGCACCTGAAGGAGTAAGAAACTGATGGAGTTAGAATAGTGGTGTATTTTGCTAACGTGTTTAGCTAATAGATTTACATATTTTGTCTTCCCTGTAAAACATTTTAAAAATCTGAAATGGTGGCTTTATTCACAAGATCTGTATCTTTCATCTGGTGTCTTGGACTTGTGATTTAATGATATTTAGATGCTACTATCTACTTGTGAAGCTATGCTAGCTATGCTAATCAGTGTGTGGGGGGTGGGGGGTGCTCCCGGATCCGGGTTTCTGAGGCAGTAGAGGTTTTAAAGTCCAATACAGCTAATGAAAGACACAGATCTTGTGAATCCAGTCAACATTTTTAAAATGTTTTACAGGGAAGACACAATATGTAAAGATGTACATCTATTACCTAAAAACACATTAGCATAATCCACCATCTTTTATTTGTCCACCAACACCAGTAGCTATCACCAATTCGGCTAAACTAAGATATTTATAGCCCCTAACCAAGAAAAAAACTCATCAGATGACAGTCTGATAACATATTTATGGTATGGGATAGGTTTTGTTAGAAAAAAGTGCATATTTCAGGTAGATGGCATAGGTTACAATTGCACCCACCGTCACAAATGGAATAGAAAAACTACTTAGAGCAACGTGTTTACCTACTTACTAATCATCAAACATTTCGTAAAAATACACAGCATACACGAATCGAAAGACACAGATCCTGTGAATACAGACAATATTTCAGATTTTCTAAGTGTCTTACAGCGAAAACACAATAAATCGTTATATTAGCATAGCACATAGCACATAGCAGCCCAGCATTGATTCTAGCCAAAGTGAGCGATAAAAGTAAACATCGCCAAAATATATTAATTTTTTCACTAACCTTCTCAGAATTCTTCAGATGACACTCCTGTAACATCATATTACACAATCCATATAGAGTTTGATCGAAAATGTTTATATTTAGCCACCAAAATCATGGTTAGACAATGTGAAATGTAGCTCAGCTGGTCAGAAAATGTCTGTGCGCCACTTAGACAGTGATCTACTCTTATACATAAATACTCATAAACGTGACTAAAAAATATAGGGTGGACAGGGATTGATAGACAATTTAATTCTTAATACAATCGCGGAATTACATTTTTTAAATTATCCTTACTTTTCAATACAGCTTGCGCCAAGCGAAGCTACGTCAAAAAACATGGCGTCCTAAGCCACTAACATTTTTCGACAGAAACACGATTTATCATAATAAAAATGTCCTACTTTGAGCTGTTCTTCCATCAGTATCTTGGGCAAAGGATCCTTTCTTGGGTCCAATCGTCTTTTGGTGGAAAGCTGTCCTCTTGCCATGTGGAAATGCCAACTGCGTTCGGGATGAACTGGAAGCGTGCCCAGCAATTCACAGCGTTTCAGAAATAAATGTCCCAAAATCGCACTAAACGGATATAAATTGCTATAAAACGCTTTAAATTAACTACCTTATGATGTTTTTAACTCCCATAACGAGTAGAAACATGACCAGAGTAATATTACTCCCTCCACTAATGCTTGGAACAGGTGCGGGTCGGTGTCCTCTAGGCGCATGACGCAGCTCCAAAAGAGTGACTAGCCTCAGGGTTTTTTAATTTATAGTGCCTGTGAACGCGCAATCGACCCCATTCAAATCGTCATCACGTAAAGACATCCAGGGGAAGACGTAAGCAGTGTCCGTATAGTCATAGCAATAACAGTGCCCTTTTAACTGACTCCAGAACAGTGGCCAAAATTTCTCAAATCTGACTCCATGTCAGGGAAATTGCTGTAGAATGGGCTCTGTTCCACTTAGAGACAAAATTTCAACTCCTATAGAAACTATAGACTGTTTTCTATCCAATAATAATAATAATATGCATATTGTACGATCAAGAACTTTGTGGGAAGCCGTTTCAAAAATTACACGATTAGCATAAATAGTCACAACAGCGCCCCCATCCTAAACAGGTTAAGCTTTTTCGGCAGGATAGAACAGCGACCTCTGGCAAGACAAGGGGTGGCGGTCTATGTATATTTATAAACAACCGCTGGTGTATGAAATCTAAGGAAGTCTCAAGGTTTTGATCGCCAAGAGAGTTTTCATCTGAAATGTTTGTAGCTGTCTACATATCACCACAAACCAAGGCTGGCACTAAGACCGCACTCAATGAGCTTTATACGGCCATAAGCAAGCAGGAAAAAGTTCATCCAGAGGTTGCGCTCCTAGTGGTTAGGGACTTTATTGCAAGGAAACTCAAATCCGTTTTACGTAATTTCTTGAAGCATGATAAATGTGCAACCAGAGGGGAAAAAACCTAGACCACCTTTTCTCCACACACAGAAACGTGTACAAGCTCTCCCTCACCCTCCAATTGGCAAATCTGACCATAATTCTATCCTCCTGATTCCTGCTTACAAACAAAAACTGAAGCAGGAAGTAACAGTGACTCGGCTAATAAGAAAGTGGTCAGATGAAGCAGATGTTTTGATTCCACAGACTGTAATATCTTACTGGATTCTTCCGATGGCATTGAGGAGTACACCACATCAGTCACTGGCTTCATCAATAAGTCCCACAGTGACCGTACGTACAGTGCCTTGCAAAAGTATTCATCCCCCTTGGCGTTTTTCCTATTTTGTAGAAAAAGCTGTTGTGCAGCAACTCACTGCCCTCCTGAAGACAAACAATGTATACGAAATGCTTCAGTCTGGTTTTAGACCCCATCATAGCACTGAGACTGCACTTGTGAAGGTGGTAAATGACCTTTTAATGGCGTCAGACCGAGGCTCTGCATCTGTCCTCGTGCTCCTAGACAGACCTTAGTGCTGCTTTTGATACCATCGATCACCACATTCTTTTGGAAAGATTGGAAACACAAATTGGTCTACACGGACAAGTTCTGGCCTGGTTTAGATCTTATCTGTCGGAAAGATATCAGTTTGTCTCTGTGAATGGTTTGTCCTCTGACAAATCAACTGTACATTTCGGTGTTCCTCAAGGTTCCGTTTTAGGACCACTATTGTTTTCATTATATATTTTACCTCTTGGGGATGTCATTCGAAAACATAATGTTAACTTTCACTGCTATGCAGATGACACACAGCTGTACATTTCAATGAAACATGGTGAAGCCCCAAAATTGCCCTCGCTAGAAGCCTGAGTTTCAGACATAAGGAAGTGGATGGCTGAAAACTTTCTACTAATAAACTCGGACAAAACAGAGATGCTTGTTCTAGGTCCCAAGAAACAAAGAGATCTTCTGTTAAATCTGACAATTAATCTTGATGGTTGTAAAGTCATCTCAAATAAAACTGTGAAGGACCTCGGCGTTACTCTGGACCCTGATCTCTCTTTTGACGAACATATCAAGACTGTTTCAAGGACAGCTTTTTTCCATCTACGTAACATTGCAAAAATCAGAAATGTTCTGTCCAAAAATGATGCAGAAAAAGGAATCAATGCTTTTGTTACTTCTAGGTTAGACTACTGCAATGCTCTACTTTCCGGCTACCCGGATAAAGCACTAAATAAACTTCAGTTAGTGCTAAATACGGCTGCTAGAATCCTGACTAGAACCCAAAAATGTGATCATATTACTCCAGTGCTAGCCTCCCTACACTGGCTTCCTGTTAAGGCAAGGGCTGATTTCAAGGTTTTACTGTTAACCTACAAAGCGTTACATGGGCTTGCTCCTACCTATCTTTCCGAGTTGGTCCTGCCGTACATACCTACATGTACGCTACGGTCACAAGACGCAGGCCTCCTAATTGTCCCTAGAATTTCTAAGCAAACAGCTGGAGCCAGGGCTTTCTCCTATAGATCTCAATTTTTATGGAATGGTCTGCCTACCCATGTGAGAGACGAAGACTCGGTCTCAACCTTTAAGTCTTTATTGAAGACTCATCTCTTCAGTAGGTCCTATGATTGAGTGTAGTCTGGCCAAGGAGTGTGAAGGTGAACGGAAAGGCTCTGGAGCAACAAACCGCACTTGCTGTCTCCGCCTGGCCGGTTCCCCTCTCTCCACTGGGATTCTCTGCCTCTAACCCTATTACAGGGGCTGAGTCACCGGCTTACTGGTGCTCTTTCATGCCGTCCCTAGGAGGGGTGCTTCACTTGAGTGGGTTGAGTCACTGACGTGATCTTCCTGTCTGGGTTGGCGCCCCCCCTTGGGTTGTGCCGTGGCGGAGATCTTTGTGGGCTACACTCGGCCTTGTCTCAGGATGGTAAGTTGGTGGTCGAAGATATCCCTCTAGTGGTGTGGGGGCTGTGCCTTGGCAAAGTGGGTGGGGTTATATCCTTCCTCTTTGGCCCTGTCCGGGGGTATCATCAGATGGGGCCACAGTGTCTCCTGACCCCTCCTGTCTCAGCCTCTAGTATTTATCCTGCATTAGTTTATGTGTCGGGGGGCTAGGGTCAGTTTGTTATATCTGGAGTACTTCTGTCTTATCCGGTGTCCTGTGTGAATTTAAGTATGCTCTCTCTAATTCTCCCTTTCTCTCTTTCTTTCTCTCTCTCGGAGGACCTGAGCCCTAGGACCATGCCTCAGGACGACCTGACATGATGACTCCTTGCTGTCCCAAGTACACCTGGCCGTGCTGCTGCTCCAGTTTCAACTGTTCTGCCTGCGGCTATGGAACCCTGACCTGTTCACCGGACGTGCTACCTGTCCCAGACCTGTTGTTTTCAACTCTCTAGAGACAGGAGGAGCAGTAGAGATACTCTTAATGATCGGCTATGAAAAACCAACTGACATTTACTCCTGAGGTGCTGACTTGTTGCACCCTCGACAACTACTGGGATTATTATTATTTGACCATGCTGGTCATTTATGGACATTTGAACATCTTGGCCATGTTCTGTTATAATCTCCACCGGCACAGCCAGAAGAGGACTGGCCACCCCTCATAGCCTGGTTCCTCTCTAGGTTTCTTCCTAGGTTTTGGCCTTTCTAGGGAGTTTTTCCTAGCCACCGTGCTTCTATACCTGCATTTCTTGCTGTTTGGGGTTTTAGGCTGGGTTTCTGTACAGCACTTTGAGATATCAGCTGATGTACGAAGGGCTATATAAATACATTTGATTTGATTTGAAATGTCCTTGTTTTTTAAATATATATATATTTTTTGGTCCATTTAAATAACATCAAATTGATCAGAAATACAGTGTACAGTAGACATTGTTAATATTGAAAATGACTATTGTACCTGGAAGTGACAGATTTTTTGGGGAATATCTACATTATCTGCCCATTATCAGCAACTATCACTCCTGTGTTCCAACGGCACGTTGTGTTAGCTTATCCAAGTGCATCATTTAAAAGGCTAATTGATCATAGAAAACCCTTTTGAAATTATGTTAGCACAGCTGAAAACTGTTGTCCTGAATAAAGAAGCAATAAACCTGGCCTTTTTTAGACTAGATGAGTATCTGGAGCATCAGCATTTGTGGGTTCGATTACAGGCTCAAAATGGCCAAAAACAAAGGACTTTCTTCTGAAACTCGTCAGTCTGTTCTTGTTCTGAGAAATTAAGGCTATTCCATGCGAGAAATTGCCAACAAACTGAAGATCTCGTACAAGGCTGTGTACTACTCCCATCACAGAACAGCGCAAACTGGCTCTAACTAGAATAGAAAGAGGAGTGGGAGGCCCCAGTGCACAACTGAGCAAGAAGACAAGTACATTAGAGTGTCTAGTTTGAGAAACAGACACCTCACAAGTCCTCAACTGGCAGCGTGATTAAAAAGTACACGCAAAACACCAGTCTCAACATCACCAGTGAAGAGGTGACTCCGGGATGCTGGAATATCAAAACTTGTTCTGCTATCAATGCCTCCCTCCCTCTGCTCGCTGCTTTCATCTGTGGAGTCTCTACCATGGTCCTCACCTCGAGGGAAACCTTGCAAAGATCAAACCATTCAGCAATCAAGCCCTTTTTACACCTGCACATTGATCCCACAATGGGCTGTGACTAATGAAAGGTCTGGAGGTTGGTTGCTGCAGATTAGAAATTAGAAAAATTGTATCTTCCCTTGCTTCAGGTGACTCATGGTCGAATGGAAATTAGGAGAATTAAATAGAAAATGTGTTGGAAATTTCATTGCCCTGGTTTCTAGATTCAACCATGCTATTTCATATTTTCTTGTATTTACTTGTCCTTTTCAGATTAGTAATCACTATAATAATAATGTACCTCATGGATATTTTACGGGTTGTTGGAGTAATGGCTTGGGTGTCGGACTAATAGTTGCAAGATCCCTGCTCAAGCTACCCCTCTTAACAGTCTTTATGGTGTTCATTCATCATATAGCAAGGGGGACTTCCTATGGCTTACTGCCACACATCCTGTAGCATTTACGGAAAGTACAGAAGGAGATACCTTTACCCTGACCGGCCCTCTGCAGGGATAAACATTTAGTCTTCCCACATAGAGAGCGAACTATGGGGATTTAGACAGATAATAAATGAGGCCCCAGGACAAAGATGCTAGGATTTTTGAACTGCAGAAACATTCCGCCATATTGTTTCACCACAAAAAAAACACCGCACTGGAGGAGGAGAAATGAAAAACAGCAGGATGCCCTGGAAGGTGAGAGATGGAGAAGGGGGGAGAATGAGAGAGAGATTGACTGAGAAGAAAGGGGTCTCCCCTCGGTCCAGTCCTTTGAGAAAAGGAGTGTGAGACGAAATCGCTTTCCTTGAAATTCTCAATTACCGTATCTCGTCATTGGAATGTACTTATTATTACCGATGTCAAAGCACTTTCATTGACCGTTTATGAACCAAACATATTGACAGTGTCCTTCCAAACGCGCTATTTGAGCATGGCCAATTTACCTCCGATATATTGTACAGGAAAAAGGTAACATACACATAATATAGATTGGAATGTCTTTTACATCCAATATAGTTCCCAGACCTGATAGCATTTTTGTGTGGGCTTCCAGTCTCATTTTTGGCTTTGAATGTCTGTTATGGGGTCTAGTGTCAAGGCTGTCAACAGAGTTACTATTAAGGTCCCCTGTCCTCGCCTCTGGGCCTAAATTTTTAATCCCATGCAAAATTGGCCAGCAGGTGTTCTCTTATCTCCTGAAAATCTTTAAACCCCGCCTTTCCAGGGCTTTTCATTATCTCCTAATTGGCCCATATGCAGTCAAGACGGGCTGGACTCGCCTGAACGCCTCACCTCATTGGACCATATCCACCCTCTATCCCGGTGCCGTCCGAATTTTAAGTGACCTGTGTTTGATATGTGAAGTGTTTCACTGTTTCTTTTTGAATTGATAAAAAAAAAACTCTAACCTCTGTGTCCATTTCTTGGAATGCACCCTTAAACAAAATCCCAATTAAAGAAGTAGAAGATTGGCTCTGGTGTAAGGTTGAATATGAAAGGGAAGCTTGTGTAACTAAGCCCTCAGTGGGCTCCAGGCTGCAGGTGTCTCGTTTCAGGCCAGTGTTGCTGACTGACTGGACACCTGTTGGACTCCAGATGTCACTTTAATAATGTTTACATAATATGTACATACTGTTTTACTCATTTCATATGCATATGCTGTTTTCTAATGTATTCTAGTCAATGCCACTCCGACATTGCTTGTCCTAATATTTATATGTTTTGTAATTCCATTCTTTTACATTTAGATTTGTGTGTATTGTTATGAATTGTTAGTTACTACTGCATTGTTGGAGCTAGGAACACAAGCATTTCGCTATGACATCTGCTAAATATGTGTATGCGACCAATACAATTTTATTTGATATACCCGCAGCTGGCTACTGTGGTCAGGTCATTTCTCAGAGTTGTCTAGATGCTTAAGTCTAACAAACATGCCCAAGCATAGTGGGTAGCCTAGGGGTGAAAGCAACCCCCTGTGGTTTGTGAGGCAAAATGGATTGTAGTAGGTAAACCTAAGATCAATTTGACATATATTATATATTATAATATTTATGTTACGTCCAATTTGGTTAACAAGTTAAGTATTGAAATTAAACTCACTTTTCAATGAGTAGTTAAAGGCACTGTATGTACTAAACCTTGACAATAAACCTCAGTCAATATCAGTCCAGCCTGTTCTCATGCTGTTCAGTAACATATGGATTATCCTCCTATGAAAAGGGAAAGACATTCATGTAGGACATTCCACACAGAATTCAATAATGTTGGACATTTGAAAGGTTTTATCATCCAGTTTTGTAGGAGTGAATGCCATAACAGGCATGTTCTGAGAATACCCCATCAATGCAATGCTTGTGATTCATTCATGTTTAGTGATTCATGAATAATCTGTAGACCATTGCTATATACAGTATGAGAGGGCCAGGAGGTATGCGGTCAACAATGCTTGACTCAGGGAGGAAGACGCCCCTGCCATGCATAGTCCCATGGGATGTTGGCTATCAACAACAAGGCAACTCCTATGACTAATTGGGAATGGGACGCAAGCGTAGGATTGATCACCCTGTCGCTGGCCGCCTTTGGGGAGGGTGTATAGTGTGAAAGGCCGAAACACCCTAGGAACCAAAGGTACACTACTGACGATGCGCTCCCCAAATTTCACCAGTCTCACTGTTCATGAACTCTTGGAAGTGCTTGCACAAAGGATAGTAACATCTCATCTTGTGTTCTTGGAATCTGAATATCTGGACTAGTCCAGTGACTGCTGAGAAAGATCAGCTGACAACAGTGGAAAGTCCTTGTGGCGGCACGGAGAGACGGCTGACAGGAGGGAATAGACCCCACTGGGACAGTCATGGGGTAGCTTCCCATTTCTGTAGTTTCCCATGCTTCGCAGTATGTTGGAAACACCCGCTTTTAGCTACAGAAAGTCAATATACGAGAATACCCCTAGAGTCTGCGAGAGCGGGGGCGGAAGATGACTCATTGGCTGACAACATGGTAACGACTGGACCGGAAACGACTACGAGTAATGAGAGCACAGCACAAGAGAACACCACAGCAACTGTCACAAGTTCCGCTGCAACAGCGGGCCACAAAGAGATGCAGGTATGTGTCTGTGGTTGGAGGAAAGTTACATCACACCATGGGTTGAGGATCCACCAGGGGAAGAAGGGCTGTTTGGGTAAAGAGAGACAGAGGCCTCGCATTGATCACTTTCTGCGAAAGCGATCAAATCAGTCGAATGAAGCACAGCAACTGGACGCAAACCATAGTTTGCAGTGCATCAGTACCACTGTCATGGAGGACGTAAACTCAAGCACCGAAGTAACAACTGAGGTGGAACCAACAACAGGAGTGGAACTCACCCAGCCTCCCAGACCTGCAGTCGAGAGGAGACTACCAGGGCACAGACCGTATGTGAAGTGGCCTGGCGCCAGTGACAAGAAGTTGTGGGAAGCAGTGAATACTGACCTTACCTTGACCCTCGAGAAACTTCGAGGCACAGTGGAGAAGAAGTTGGAGAGGATGGGGGACATCATCTATGAGTACGGGGCAGAAAGCTTTGGAGTGCAAGAGGCAAAAGGCGGGAGAAAGGTTCCAACCCCACCAGTTTCCAGGAGGCAACAAGAAATCAAGCGCCTCGTTCAAGAAAGGAGACAGCTTAAGAAACAGTGGAAGAAGGCCTCGGAAGTGGAAAAGGAGGGCATAGAGGCACTTCAGGCTGACATTAAAACCCGGTTGGCATCCCTCCGTAGAGCAGAGAACCTACGGAAACGCAGAAGGAAGAAAGAACAAACTAGAACTCGATTCTATAAAGATCCCTTCAAGTTCCTTAAAAGTCTCTTCACGAAGGAAAAAAGTGGAGCTCTAAAAACAACAAAGAAAGACCTAGAGGAGCACCTGATAACAACAAACTTTGACTCAAAGCGACATGAACATCTGGCCATCCCATCAGATATCCCACCCATTGAACCCCCGGAACATCATATTGAGACCAGCCCTCCGACATGGAAAGAGGTGGAAAACACAGTTCGACGGGCAAGAACAGCATCAGCCCCGGGGCCAAATGGAGTCCCGAACAAAGTGTATAAGAACGCACCAGACGTCCTGAGGGTCCTCTGGAGGCTTATGAGAACAACTTGGCAAAAGAAGATAATACCCAAAGTGTGGCGTAGGGCAGGCGGGGTCCTGATCCCTAAGGAGAAGGATGCAGTGAACATCAGCCAATTCCGCCCAATCTCCTTACTGAATGTCGAGGGTAAAATCTTCTTTAGGGTCATTGCCCAGAGGATGTCCGAGTACCTGCAAAGGAATGCGTACGTCGATACATCTGTACAGAAGGCAGGAATATCAGGGTTCTCTGGCTGCTTGGAACACTCCAGCATGATCTGGCACCAGATCCAAATGGCCAAGGTGGAAAAAAGAGACCTCCATGTAGTCTTCCTCGACCTCGCCAATGCATTTGGCTCTGTGCCCCATGAACTCCTGTGGTCTGCCTTCAGATTTTTCCACATACCGGACACCATCACAATGCTGGTGAAGTCGTACTTCCAGGATCTGCAGTTCTGCTTCACCACCTCAGAGTTCACCACCTCATGGCAGTGCCTGAATGTAGGTATAATGGCGGGATGTACCATTTCTCCATTGGCATTCATAATGGCAATGGAGGTTATCATCAGATCCTCAAAATGGGTTGCTGGTGGACAGCGAGTCGACTCTGGTTTCCGCCTCCCTCCACTCAGAGCCTACATGGACGACATTACAACATTGACCACCACTGTCCCATGCACCAGGAGACTGCTCAGAAAACTTGAGGAGAACATCAGCTGGGCCCGTATGAAGATTAAACCATCCAAGTCACGCAGCATCTCGATTGTGAAGGGAGTACTCTCTGACCTGAAATTCTTCATCGGAGATGACCAAATCCCAACAGTGTCTGAGCAGCCGGTAAAAAGCCTTGGAAGGTGGTATGATGCAAGCCTGAAGGACAAAGACCAGGTGCAACAGCTGCGCAAAGACATCAGTAGTAGCCTACAGTCCATCGACAACACCCAGCTACCTGGAAAGTTAAAGGCCTGGTGTCTGCAGTTTGGGCTCCTACCCCGGGTGTTGTGGCCCCTAGCAGTGTATGAGGTTCCAATCTCAACAGTGGAGAAGATGGAAAGAGGAGTCACAGGCTACTTAAAGAAGTGGCTCGGAGTTCCACGATGCCTTACCACCATAGGCCTCTATGGAGATGGTGTCCTCAAGCTGCCCCTCACCAGTCTAACAGAGGAATTCAAGTGTGCAAAAACCAGGCTCCAGATGACACTGAATGAATCTCGAGACCCAGTGGTGAGCAACAACGCGCCGACCTTGGCAACTGGGCGCAAATGGAGGCCAGGAAAAGCAGTCCAGGAGGCAACAGCAGCCCTCAGACATGCTGACATTGTGGGTCATGTTCAGCAAGGGAGAGGAGGCCTTGGGCTAACTAGCCGTGCTGCTTGGAGTAAGGCCACTGCACCAGAGCGGCGGAAGATGGTAGTGCAGGAAGTACGCCATCAGGAGGAGGCTGCAAGGTGGGCCAAGGCAGTCTCTCTTGCCAAACAGGGACAGTGGACTCGATTGGACAGTGTGGAGAAGAGGAAGATCAGCTGGAAGGATCTGTGGGCCATGGAAGCGAGGCGGTTGAGCTTTTCCATCAGAGCAACATATGACGTCCTTCCAACACCAGTTAATCTTCACCAATGGTATGGTGAAGATCCGGACTGTGCCCTCTGTTCCATGCCAGCCAACCTCAGGCACATTCTCACAGGGTGTAAAACAAGCCTCACCCAAGGACGCTACACTTGGCGTCACAACCAAGTCCTTAAAAACCTTGCGTCCGCCCTGGAGGACAAGCGAGCTGCCACCAACTCCCTACCACCCCCAGCAGCATCACACCCCTTACGGACGACCTTTGTCCGCGAAGGGGCTAAACCACCGAAGAGCGGCTCTACACCATTAGAGCGAGACCAGCTGCGCTTGGCCCGCGACTGGAAAATGCTAGCTGACATTGGCCGGCAACTTGTGTTTCCTCCGGAGATCGCAACCACCACCCTAAGACCTGACATGGTGCTCTGGTCCCATTCGCTCAAGAAGGTCTTCATCATTGAGCTCACAGTACCCTGGGAGGACTCAGTAGATGAGGCTTATGAGCGAAAACATCTGCGCTATGCCGATCTAGCTGCCGAAGCACGGCATCATGGCTGGAACACAGAAGTCCGACCAGTGGAGGTGGGCTGCAGAGGTTTTGTGGCAACATCTACAACCAGACTGCTTAGAGACCTGGGAATTAAGGGCCAGAGCCAGCGTTCGGCAATCAAAGCTGTATCAGAGGCGGCAGAAGGCAGCAGTCAATGGCTCTGGATGAAGAGGAAAGACCCCAGCTGGGCCCCGAAATGAGAGGGCCAGGAGGTATGCGGTCAACAATGCTTGACTCAGGGAGGAAGACGCCCCTGCCATGCATAGTCCCATGGGATGTTGGCTATCAACAACAAGGCAACTCCTATGACTAATTGGGAATGGGACGCAAGCGTAGGATTGATCACCCTGTCGCTGGCCGCCTTTGGGGAGGGTGTATAGTGTGAAAGGCCGAAACACCCTAGGAACCAAAGGTACACTACTGACGATGCGCTCCCCAAATTTCACCAGTCTCACTGTTCATGAACTCTTGGAAGTGCTTGCACAAAGGATAGTAACATCTCATCCTGTGTTCTTGGAATCAGTACATACAGTATACTAGCCTCACCAGAATGTACTGTAATCTTTCAGAGTGAGCAAACCCATTTTGCTCACTGTGTGGGGAATGGAATCTAAATGGCTGATGGAAAAATGACAGTCCTGCTAGGTCCAGATTATAATGTTTCAATCTGTGCACATGGATCTGAAGGTTTTAAATCTTATATTCTGAAACCAATCCAATTGAGATATGCTACTTAAGATCATAATCTGTTTCGTAAAATAATTATGGGTGTTGTTTTCTTTCTGATAAGACGACATAATGCATGCCAATATCCCATTGTTGGAAAAAATGTGTTCTGGAAGAGTGCATTATGAATGAGGCAGAAAACTGTCCATCTACTTGGTCTACATACATATTAATAGTATGTTAATGTACCATATCATTACCACTAATTAATCCTGGTTTAACCACAGTGGCAGTGTTTGCCAAAGATTAATTAATTTGGTCATGCTGTCTGTAGTTCAATGTTATTTACAATACACTCGTGCATACAGTAGTGTGTGGAAGATTAAATGGTGACTGTAGTTACTGTTGGATCTTGCTGTGCAGGAAATACCATAATTGTAGGTCTAAGTGATGTACTCAGAAACAGCCCATTCAATCTCACTCAGTGGATTTGTGAGGCGACGTGAAAATGTTATGAGTTTGAATAATTCAGTCACGATTGCCTTCCTTTGTGGATTCAAATATGTTCTGCACTAACGAGCATTATTAATGATAGCTCCAACAGCTCTAATCACTGGTTTTGTCAGTGTGAGACGTGGAAAACGTCTTCATATTCCTTTCAGGTGAGTAGCCTTGATTTGCATAGTTTTATCAGGCACTTTAGAGGGACGCAAATGCCCTAAAGGACCCTGTCTGGTTTCTAGCACTTCCTCTTGCCAATCTTTTCCCTGTGGGCACTCACTGGGTGACTGCTTAGGCAGACAGCTCCTTTTCAAATACCCATACGTTTTCTCTTGTTGGCCAAGGAGCTCTGTGGCATCAGGGAGTGCTCCCCAGTTTATCTGTATCAATATCAAAGGTGGCTCCCTGCTCTGATCAATTTTCATAAGAGTTCCCAACGCTCGTGGGCCAAAGGAATTGATATGGCGCACTCAATAATCCGAGAGGCAGACGGTAGAATACAAAGAGACCGTTGCCACTCTCTCTCCCTACTCTCTATTCCTGCTCTCCATCCTGGCACTGTGAAGACGGAGCCTGATCTCCATTCAGCCTGTACTTCTTAATTGCCTCATTTGTCAAATTGGTGCAATCACGCCCATTTTCCCGGCTCTTTTACCGTTGATGACTCAGACAGGATTCCATGGAGCGTGCTGGACTTGGGACTCGATGGCTGCCACCATCAACTATAATTCTCGGTTTCCCCAGCCCTCCAAATTGACTGTGCCCCTCCAAATTAAATTTCTCTGCGGCATGATGGGAATATATACACATTTTAAAAAACTAATTGGCCATTGCAGTAATTAAAGCCATCGCAATGGAGGCAAAATAGTTATTAAATAGGAAACGTGGGGATGAAGATAAATGCATTAAATTAGTGTTGTGCTGAGATGTGTAATGTGACGCCTCTTCAGTTAGGATTGCAGTGAGACAATTTTACCCCTGACAGATTTAAACACTTGATTGATTAAGTGCGGAGGGCTTTCCTGTCGATCTATGTATGTTCTATCTGCTGAGAAATCCTCTAAAACCTGACCCCCAGCATAACACAGCATTGTCCATAGACCAAAGGAAGGAACGGGATGCTGTGATAAAGATCTGAGGGGCCAGGGGGATGCGCAAAAGGCCAGCATGTGGAGAATTTGATACTGAACCCAGTCTGCTGCAGAGAGGGAGGAATTTTGGGGGGCTTAGGGACCTGACAGCGACATAATTCAATATAGCCCCGGAAAAAGAAGCGGGTATAAAACACACCGCTTCAGTAGCCAGCGCCATTCATTGAGGCTTAAGAGAATTCACAGTTGCAAACTGTTCACGACGGGATCCAAATGGTACCGGTCAATGAAAGCTGTCCAATGTGGCTCTTCTCTTTTTTCATCACACAACTACATTAAACCTTGTGTCAAAGGGATTTGAATGATAGGAATCAAAGCCAAAGGGACATTAATTTCCCCTGGTGTGTGGGATAGCAGACGGGATGAGTGAGTAGAGAACCCAGGACAGCTCAGCTAGAAATGCCCATTCAATTCCTCCCTGTCCCTCCACAGGGCCAGATGGATAGACAGTGCAAATCTGCTGCATTGTGGATGAGAGTGAACAGAGGCTTCCCTGGCATGGCTATTCCAGTGACAGGCTGGGCTTCTACGAATGATCAAGCAGGATCAGAAACACTGGTTATTTCTATCCCATCATAGCAGAGCAAATAAAGGATTTCCGCAGTACACAAATGCTACTAGAAGCGCACTGTAATATATTAGCAATTTGTTTGTTGTGAACGTCTTTGTTTCTGTTGTTGGGAGTAAGTTGTTTTTAATCAATTCAGACCTGATTCACTTGTTTTCCCTCATGTTGATGAGGTAACATACAGTAATAAGCATCGACACATTACCCTGGTGCACCCCTATGTGGAGGAGGGTGGGGACTTGTCTGTCTCTTCCTGTATGGTACGTTATGGCCCTGCAGCTCTCAATACCACTTAAAAGTACAGCTCTGACCTTTCAACTGTGATCTAATTACATTCATGTCCCATGGTAGACTGTGACAACAAAACAACCCGTCCTCTTTTATGAACTCACCACTGGGGTATTGTCCTAGCCGCCTGTCACCTGGGAACTTGGCTGGCCCTGTTGATCCCCTCCCAGGGTTTCCCCAGTAGGAGAATGGACCAGGCCCAGTTTCCAGTTGAGCAATGCCACGGTTCCCTCTATTCAGGCATCTGGGGTCCATTCAGACGTTAACCATCTTGGCTCGAACCGAGGCCCCATTCCCCGGCTGTGATCTTTCGGGGGAAGATAGCGACTGGAACTGGTGGTCAGCAGTCAGCCCGTGTCAGGACCCGTCAGCTACGAGCGGGCATCTTAAAAGACGTCCGCGGTCTTTCATGAACAGCATGCTTTGGAGAAGCATGCTGGGACTGTGACCCTCAAAGGCTTCTTGTTCCCAAGACGCCTCACAGCTCTCAATCTCTATGGCGATTTCAGGAGGACATATTTATAGAAGTTAAGTTGGTGGAAACTGGCATGTTAAGTTGGTGGAAAATGAAATGGAAAATTATTACTCAATGATACAGTCCAACCTCAATTTGGGTCTGTCAAACTATTAGCTAGTGTTCTCAGCGTAAATAACGCTCTTAAACAACAAACACAACTGCAATGTATTCGCTATCCATACAAGTGCTTTGTTAATATGACCAATACCATCCTGTCAACCAATGTTCATCCCTTAACAGATCTCAGTTTGTCTTTACAATAACACATAATCCTTTCAATATTGTTCCTTAATGACAAGTCAACTGTCAGGCTCTGGCCTGACATCTTAGGTCATCCCTCTTCATTGAAATGCTGTTGGCAGTCTCATAGATCTGTGTGATTTTTTGTGTTCGGCAAACTCCGTGATCCGAGAAACCGGCTGGATGAGTCCGTGCCATAGTGTCACAGAGATGGTGGAGACAGTTAACTCTGAAAAGGTCAAATGGAGAAAATGAAGTGGAAGACTTCTTACAGTTTCATGAAATGAATTAAGTTTGATTTTGTCTGGGCCTGTAATAGATAGGACAAGAGAGAACAAAAGGGACCGGGGGGTGGGGCATGTTGAGGATAGAGTTCAGAAAGAATAGTAAGAGGGAAGTGAGACGGAAGTTATGTATTTTTGTCAATACATACCCTCCTCAGGACTTCAGCCTTCAGAGAGACTAGCTCATGCCTAAAGGCCTGTCTAAAGCTAGCCAAGCATTTGGCACATGAGAATAACATGTTGCTCTCGCTGCCCAACTATATGAATAGCTCTCAAAGTACAGTATCTTACAATGTGCTACCATTGTGTATGTCTTGTATGCCCCCCCCCCCCCCCTGAACTGACATGTGATAGCAGAGATCCACAGCATCACAATATGTCCATTACTCTTCTGATGTTATATCCTAACCTAACTTATTTTAGTAATAGACTATCAAATCTGGGGGTTTGGTATAAGAGGAACAGTTATTCTTTAGAAAATATTTTTAATAGTACCCCGATACCCATAGAGTCCCTATCGTTATGGATGTGAGAGATGAGAATGTTAAAAAGGAGACTCACCAGACAGAAAACAGCCTTTATTGAATGAATTAAATAAGTGTCTATCTTTTTATTTTGCATCCCAAATGACAACCTATATAGTGCACTACTTTTGGCCAGAACCCTATGGACCTTAGTCAAAAGTAATGCACTACATAGGGAATTAGGGCGCCTTTTGGAGTGCCGAGTTTCCTGATCGAATGATGGAGGACGTCAATGTTTTCATTGAGATGACACCTTTTCATGAATCATACCAGCATATGTTGTCCTACTGTATGTTGAAGACACAGCTACATATCATAGGAATGCATTACTGTTAATGTAATATGTGTAATTAAATCATGTGTGTGCATGTGTATCTCTGTCTATAAATATTGATGAATTGTGTATATTTTCTGTGTGTGCGTGTGTGTGTGTGTGTGTGTGTGTGTGTGTGTGTGTGTGTGTGTGTGTGTGTGTGTGTGTGTGTGTGTGTGTGTGTGTGTGTGTGTGTGTGTGTGTGTGAGAGAGAGAGAGTTTGGGTTTTTCTGTGTATGTGTTTCCTTGCATCTCAGTGTGTCTGCGGGTTATGAAGCAGTCTTAGTTAAGGCAGAAAAATACTGTTAATTGAAGCCTTTATGAAAACGCAATGAATTTTAATGGGGAAGAGAAGCCACTTAAAACAGTGTTATTTGGAGTTTCTCTGGTAGTAAATTGCTCGTTCATTACCTTCTTTCAAAAAAAACATTTTCACATGGGGAAATCTCACACATTGTTTTGGTGTTACTAGGGCAAATGAGAATACATTGTTGACTGATTATTTTGAGATTACTTTATTACTGTAAATTCCAGCTTCATATCAAAACAGCGCGGTGAACGCAAGCGAGACAATCAAGATACCCTTTTGAACAGCCACAGGTTCCAGGATAGGGCATGATCAATTGAGTACCAACTGGGTACCAGAATGGAATGCACACAATACCAGATATTGTGAAAATATACATTTTATTACAAATAATAAATGTTAAAATACCATACAATAGGGCTATGTGGAAGGGAGGTTAGGAATGCCACCAAAAGGAAGGTTACAGCTTTTCAAAAAAGTTTCTCCAGTAAAGGCTGACAAGGCAAGCTTTCAGTGTAACATTAAATTCTCCAACAAGTCAATGTATCTCAATAAGGCACAGCAAATGTTCAGAGTAAGCACAGCAAACTGTTGTAAATCAAATCAAATTATATTGGTCACATACACATATTTAGCAGATGTTGTTGTGGGTGTAGTGAAATGCTTGTGGTGTAACATCCAGGTACTTTCACTCAATAGGATGAATATCAAAGTTCTAAAAGCTGCAATATACAGTATGTGCGACTTGACCAAATTCACATAGAAATGTGAGTTCTTGATCAGTCATTCTCATTGAAAGCAAGTCTAAGAAGCAGTAGATATGTTCTATGTGCGATTTGTCTATGCTTCCCGATCTTAAGTTTAGTTTTTGTGTCTTTTTCTTTCGGGTTTGCACACAAGGGTCAAAGAGCTAAAAATACAATATTTTTGGTAATGGAAAATATATTTCACAGCCGCTTAGATGGTACAACGAATCTCTACTCTATGCTTGCTTGTTTTGTCACATAAACTGAAATGATTAACTATTAGAATTTTTGCAACCAGAAAAAGCGGAGAGATTTCTGCACAGTGCTTTAAATTTCTTAAAGTGTAACATGCAATTAATAGGTACAATTACAAATCTTCAAGCAAGTTGCACTTAGAATACTCAAAATTAGCACTTTCAAATAGTGATGGGGCGATTGAAACCGGAGCTCCGATGCAGTTTTCAAAGCACTACTGATTCGACACAATGTAGCGATGCTTGTATCAAAGTAACAATACCATGTGATGATAAGAGGTGTCCGAACTCGTAACTGAGAGAGCAGACCCCTGCTGGAAGCTTTTTGTTTTTATCTAGATATTTCACCTTAGCAGGTGAAAAAACTGCTCAGGGCTTAGAGCCACACGGCAGAGGAATGTATCCTGAAATTGTAGCACACTGGTATTGAATCTTGAGAGAGCCTATTTTCTCGAACAGTGATTGTAAATGAAACTGCTTAACAGCTTGTTATTGGTAATTATCAAATTATGGATCCAAAGTTTTTTGTTAATATGTAAAATTGAATTGAAAAAGTTTAATTCAAACCCAAAGCAAAGTCGGCAAGCAGTTAGCACATAAAAAATTATGCACAAAAAAAGCTTAAGTTGATCCCTCAGTCAATGAATCCCACTGTGCCTTCCAAACATCGACACTAGTTACAGACTTAGTCTAGATATTCTTATCTGTTTCTCACCTGTCAAGTGGCTCAGCCTGTAGAGCAGCAATAAGTGAGTCTCATCTTGTGGAGGCACAGGATTGAAACGCTGTATAGATTGTATACAAAAATAAGTTATTTGAAACACTGCCTACATTGTATTTGTAACGTTTAAATGATGAGTTTCAATAAGCATATGCTGTTGATTTTTTTATTTACATCCTAAAACATGCAATTATATTAATATAATTATTATTATTATTATTACTCGTTTCAAAGCATAGACGGATAGTTTCAAGTAACATTACAGCTTAATTTGATCACATCATTTTTTTTAACCGTGTGTTGCAAAATGCGAGATCCCACTGCTTTAGCCATGGTATCGGTGCTTTCTTTGATGCAAAGTTGCTTTCAAACACCGACCTCTATTCGAGGTGTTGGGACGGGGATTTGGGATCAGACTCCAGCATAGGCACAAAGTTGAATCCTGGCTATGGATGAAAAAGAGAATAATCTGTGAAACCACACTATCTTCCCACATGCACACACCAAAGTTTTTTGGATCGTATTGTTTGTATTAATACAGAACCAGTCATGTTTGGACACCCACTCATTCCAGAGCCAGTTTATTAATCATATTGCTTGATGGTTTTTGCAACTGCACTTGAAGAAGCTTTCATTCTTGAAATGTTCCAGATTGACGGACATTCATGTCTCAAAGTGATGATGGACTGTCATTTCGCTTTGCTTATTTGAGCTGTTCCTGCCATAATATGGACTTAGTTTTTTACCAAATCAAAAATATTTTATATCTGAGATTCTTCAAAGTAGCGGCTCTCAGATAGTTAGGGAAAGCGTTCCATAAGCAAGGTTAAAGGGTGCAGAAGGCTCAGTCCCCCATAGTTCAGAGATATGTATTGGACTTGAAGCAATAGGGAGTGGCTGGAGGAAAGAGTGCGAGGTGGCTCGCTGATCGAGATGAGGACGCTGATGTAGATCGGGCTCAATCTATTCAAGGCTTTAAATACAAGCAGGACGATTTTGAAGTGTATCCTGTAGAATTGGGCCAGGATTGGGGTCTGACTTCTTGGTCTTAGTTGGAGGCTCAGTAGTGATTTGGCTGGGAGGCCCTCAAACAACGTGTTGCCATAGTCGATCCGAGATAATATTTTTTTATTTGACATTTATTCATCTAAGTCAGTTAAGAACAAATTCTTATTTTCAATGACAACCTAGGAACAGTATGTTAACTGCCTTGTTCAGGGGCAGAACGGCATATTTTTACCTTGGGGATCAGGGATTCGATCTTGCAACCTTCAGGTTACTAGTCCAACGCTCTAACCACTAGGCTATCTGCCGCCCCTAAAAGATGAAGGCGTCGATCAGTTTCTCTACATCTGGCTGTAGATTGTAGGGCAGATGTTTCCAGCACTGGTGACCTGCTTGGGTGTCCCAACAAGCATAGACTCACTTGCTAGTGTTCAACTTGAGGAAGCTGATGTCCTCTAGGCAGCTGCTGAGTTTTGATAGAAGAAGATGGTGTCCGGTTTTGTAAACCTGGGTATCGTCAGAGTAGCAGTGGAAGTTGATGTTGAAATCTCTAAGGATTGGCCCTAGCACCGACCCCTATGGACCGCCACATGAGACTGCACACATGTTTAATTATATGCATGTGGGACCACACCAATACACAGTCTACGGTACTATCCTATGTGGCTATAGTGGCTAAAGTAGGTATTGTGGACTTTGTGGGATGAGTGTTATCCTATTTGGCTTTAGCCAAGTCTAAAAGTTTTCCTGGTGCACTCGAGATCTTGGTATGTTGTTTGAGTATGTTTTTGTGGAATGGGAAGCCTCTGGCACCAACATGGTCTCACACCTCTGGACAAACTGTCGGAACAAAATGGAAAAGCATCATAAATAGCCCCCGCACTCGACGGGACAACTGATAGCATGTACACCCACTTAGTCTGTGTGTGTTTGTCTGGTACCTCGACACACGTGTGTGTGTACGTTTGTGTGTACTTATCTGGTGTCAGTGTTTGTGTGTGCGTGTGGAGTGGAGTGGGAAGAGGAGACAGACATCCAAGGAGATGTTGCTGAGGGATTGTGATGACCCTGGTCAATGGGACACATATTCCTCACAGCACTGGGGCATTCGTGTGTCATTACTGCACTAGGCCTGTGTTGGATGCGTGTGTTTTGGCATAGGGTGATGATGATAGTAATAACTAGGTGATGATAATGATGAAAATGATGGTGAGGATGATAGTGATGATGGTAATGACAACACTGCTGCTGTAAGCATAAAAACTGAAAATCCTCTATGTATTACTATCAAATAAGAGGAAACAGAATACTGCACTTACGAAACAGCCTATTTAGCAATCAACAGAGATGTGTAGGTAAACAATCGCACTGGCTCTGCTAAAATCAATCTGTACCTCCACCCACTCCCTGTACCCTCCCTTCAGAGTGATGTATTCTGGGAAAGCCTCACTCTGGGACGAGTCCCATTTGCAATGCGTACAAAGTTCTGGGCTCCATCTCCATTTCGGCTTTATCTGTGTCATCGCGCAGCCTGTGGAACATCATCACGCGCATCTAATAACCTCTAAAATGATGCTGTCCAAAACAACATATATTAATAATCATTGGAGCAGTGGTTCACTGCTGCAGTTTTGAGCCAGTAGCTGTTAGAGGGATAACACCTACCTTCCTACCTCGTAGTGTGTGCCGCCTGTGTTCCATTTTGGCCCTCTTCCACGCATGGGTCAGCTTGTATGCTAATTTGGTGGATATAATTGCAATTGAAAGGTCTGCCGAGGCCTTATGGGCAGGGAAAGACAGTTGTTCCTGCCCATACCAATGTTATGATACCCAGTCATAGACTAGCCAAAGCACATGGCTGAATGTGGGGGGCGGCTAATAGAATCGGACAGGTTTAATTCGCACACCTGTGTGTGTTTGTGCGTGTGTGGTGGGGGGGTGTAGACCTACACCACATGACCAAAATATGTGGACACCTGCTAGCCGAACATCTCATTCCAAAATCATGGGCGTTAATATGGAGTTGGTCCCCCTTTGCTGCTGTAACAGCCTCCACTCTTCTGGGAAGGCATTCCACTTGATGTTGGAACATTGCTGCAGGGACTTGCTTCCATTCAGCCACAAGAGCGTTAGTGAGGTCGGGCACTAATGTTGAACGATTGGGCCTGTCTCGCAGTCGGCATTCCAATTCATCCCAAAGGTATTTGATAGGGTTGAGGTCGGGGCTCTGTGCAGGCCAGTAAAGTTCTTCCACATCGATCTCGACAAACCATTTTCTGTATGAATCTCGTTTTGTGCACGGGGGCATTGTCATGCCAAAACAGGAAAGGGCCTTCCCCAAACTGTTGCCACACAGTTGGAAGCACAGAATCGTCTAGAATGCCATTGTATGTTGTAGCGTTAAGATTTCCTTTCATTGGAAATAAGGGGCCTAGCCCGAACCATGAAAAACTGCCCCAGACCATTATTTCTCCTCCACCAAACTTTACAGTTGGCACTATGCATTGGGGATGGTAGCGTTCTCCTGGCATCCGCCAAAACCAGATTAGTCCGTCAGAATGACAGATGGTGAAGCGTGATTCATTACTCCAGAGAACACGTTTCCACTGATCCAGAGTCCAATGTCGGCGAGCTTTACACAACTCCAGCCGACGCTATGTTATTGTGTGCGGCTGCTCGGACATGGAAACCCTTTTCATGAAGCTCCCGACGAACAGTGCTTGTGCTGATGTTGCTTCCAGAGGCAGTTTGAAACTCAGTAGTGAGTGTTGCAACCGAGGACATACGATATTTATGCGCTACACGTTTCAGCACTCGCTTGTCCCGTTCTGTGAGCTTGTGTGGCCTACCACTTCGCGGCTGAGCCGTTGTTGCTCCTAGACGTTTCCACTTCACAATAACAGCACTTACAGTTGACCGGAACAGCTCTAGCAGGGCAGCAATTTGATGAACTGACTTGTTGGAGAGGTGACATCCTATGACAGTGCCACGTTGAAAATCACTGTGCTCTTTAGTAAGGCCATTCTACTGCCAATGTTTGCATATGGAGATTGCATGGCAGTGCACACAATTTTATACACCTGTCAGCAATGGGTCTGGCTGAAATATCAAATCTACTAATTTGATGGGTGTCCACATACTTTTGTATACACTATATATATATAGTGTATACATATATGTGGATGTGTGTATGTGTGTTTACTATTCAACTTTATTGTCCATAGTTACAGCAAACAACTAAAATGTGTTTTCTGCTCACCTCATTTCTCAACCCCCTGCACACATCACACAAACAGACACACACACACAGTTGAGAGGAGCACAGGGTCAAGCTGAAGTGCAGCGCCCCTGGATGGAGAGCATGTTGTGGGGTTAAGGGCCCTGCTCAATGGCCCAATGGTTGGGGATTGTTGTTAGGATATGAACCCAGCATTTGAACAGCCAACCTTTTGGCTACAGGTCCAAATCTTTAGCCGCTGGGCTACCTACCGCGACTCTTTTGTGTGTATACGTTGGCCTATGTAGAGTATATGTGTCTGTTTGACTGAGAGTGTGTGTTTGTGTGTGTGTGTGTGTGTGTGTGTGTGCATGTCTGTGTGTGGCTGGCTGGCTGTGGTGTGTGTGTGTTTGTGTGTCTGGGTCTGTGTCTCTGTTTTTGTGTGTCTGTCTGTGTGTGGAGAGAGGACTAGCAGACAGCAGCGACACATAGACACTAGACTACATATAAACCAGCTGCCGGCACCAGTGGAAGACAGTGTAGACAAGCACACAGGATTAAGTATACCCTTGTATGGGCCAGACAAGTCTTTGTAGCTCTGGGCAGACATTGTTATACAAGGGAAAGAAAAGAGAGGAGTCCCCCAGATCTCACTCTCTCCCCATCTTACTTTCTCCCCCTTCTTCTATGCCTTTGTCTATCAATTGGTTTACCCCTTCCACCTCTCTTTCTCGCTCCTATCTCTTTCTATCACTCCACCCCTTCCATCTCTTTCTCTCCTTCTGTCTTGTCCCTCCCATCTCATCCTCCTTTTCTCTGTATTTATCTTCCTCTCTCCACTCCTCCCATCTTTTCCTAATTCCCTCTACCATTTTCTCTCTAGCTTTCTAACGCCGTCTCTCTCTATACCCCTCGCATCTTGCCCCCCTCACCCCCCCTTGTCTGTCTCTCTCCCCCTCTCTCCCTCGCTCTGCCACACAGTGGGGCTACAGTGATCTACCGGGGGAGCTGGCAGACAGCCCTCTGAAGTTCAAGGCTGTTTGAAATTTCAGTGGGATACAGGAGGTTCATTAAGGAGCCTTTTCACTCGCTTTAAAAGAAGTGTCCATCTCCAAGGCGAGAGAGAGAGAGAGGGACCCACCACTCGGGAAACACACACACATACACACATACTCAGACAGATACAAAAGCAAAGATATACACACACAGACGCACTTACAGATGCAGAACACACTCACACACAAAAATAGAAAAATGTATGAAAACACACTACGAAGCAGACACTGACATTTACACACACGTACACAAACAAACAAAGACATCCATACGGATAGCCAGACACATTCTTCACATACAATAATGCATTAACATTACACACATATGGGGTAAAATATCTACAGACAAAAACACACAGACTTGGTTACCTTTCACACTCAGGGTGTACAACTGATGTACAACACAATTGACACAACGGTTGTGATACAGCTGAATTTGTCTGCACAGAAATGATTACACAACCATTGTGGGGTGTCTCAGCAACAACAAGAATCAAACACATCAGCCGCTCATGTTGTAGACAGTGTACTACACACATGCTAACAGATTTCCAAAACCAGTTCATCACAGTCAACACACACACACTCCCAACCACCCTTCCCTCCCTAAAGCAAGGCCTTCAAAAACACACATGTTCATGACCAAGTTCACTGCATCTTCCCTGAGCATTTTCCAAGAATGTAGGTTAAAAGGCAAAAATATACAGTTTCTGGTAGCAGTGGATTTCCTGTTTTATGCAATCATATGTTTTCCTAACTATCACCGTAGTCTTCGGGTCATGGATTTCTCTATCCTACTTTCAGAGAGTATTTTGGATCTCTTGGGACATTCGATCACATCCCTGTTCGTCTCCCTAGGTCAGAGACTAATATTGCACAACCCGATTACGTATCCACCCTGCTGCTCTGAAGATCAACATGGGAAGAGTTCACTATAAGAGCAGTTTAGACGTTACCATGTTAAACTTTTATTTGCTAAATATGTGGAAAGATAGCAAGGGATTGAAAATGCGTTTCACCGTAAATACCCCTATTTAAGAATAAGCAATTGCAGTGGTGGAAAAAGTGCCCAATTGTTACACGTAAGTAAAAGTGAAGATACCTTTATAGAAAATGACTCATGTAAAAGTGAAAGTCACCCAGTAAAATACCTGAGTATTTAGTTTTAAATATACTTCAGTATCAAAGTAAATGCAACTGCTAAAATATACTTAAGTAGCAAAAGTAAAAGTATAAATCACTTCAAATTCCTTATATTAAGCAAACCAGACGGCGCCATTTTTTTGTTTTGTATTTATTTACGGACTGCCAGGGGCACACTCCAACATTCAGATATAATTTATAAACAAAGCATGTTTTTTCAGTGAGTCTGCCAGATCAGAGGCAGAGGATCAGAGGATGACCAGGTATGTTCTCTTGATAAGTGCATGTAGTAAAAAGTAAGTAATTCTCTTTAGGAATGTAGTGAAAAGTTGTCAAAAATAGAAATAGTCAAGTACAGATACCCAATAAAACTACTTCAGTTATACTTAAAGTATTTTTACTTTAGTACTTTACACCACTGAGCAATTGTGACACATGCACTCACATAAGGGTTGTAAAGAGAGGTGTTAAATTAGCTGGGATACAGCATCAGTCCTCTTGGTCCTTTTGTATGAACGCTATTGTTTTAAATTGCCAACAAATCATGTTGAATTGCTCTGTAATGTAATTGACTGATAATGTAGTTATGACATCATCTCATGCCTTACTGAAAATCACAGGAGGTTGGTGGAACATTATTTGGGTAGTACGAGCTCGTGGTAATGACTGGAGCGGAATCAGTGGAATGGTATCAAACACAGGTGTTAGATGCCATTCCATTTGCTCCGTTCTGGCCATTATTATGAGCTGTTCTCCCCTCAGCAGCCTCCACTGCAGTGAAAACCAATGTTATTGTCAGGACCCGGTGAGAGAAACAGTCACTAATAGTCGGCAGAACCCAGAAGATGAGGCAGACTCAGCAGTACTAGAAATGGTGGTTTAATAAAAGGACAAGATCTTCAGGCAAAGAATATAAATCCACCACGTCCAAAAATAAAGCCAAGAGGCACAAAATGGATATCCTCCAAAATACAAAGAAACTCCACAAAGTGGTAAAAACAGCAGGGAAAAACAAACCTCAAAAGACTACTCAAAAATACACAAGCACTAAACCAGAGAACCTCTGGAAAATCCAATAAGAGAAATATGTTCACAACAAGGCTGGGGCTGGGTGCTAACATACAAACACTGAGCAAAGAACTGAGGAACACACAGGGTTTAAATACTAACAAGGGAACGACACACAGGTGCAAACAATAATTAGAGCAAGGAAAAAACAAAAGGTACAAAAAAGGTGCAATGGGGACATCTAGTGACCAAAACCTGAACAGTCCTGGCCAAAACCTGACAGTTATAGTATTGAACCACAAGGACCTCCTGATTGGATAGGAGCAGTATGGTTTATTTCATATTTAAATCAAATCAAATGCTATTTGTCACTTGCTTCGCAAACAACTGATGTAGACTAACAGTGAAATGCTTACTTACGGGCCCTTCCCAACAATGCAGAGAGAGAAAAAATTGAAATAATAGATCAATAATAACACAAGGAATAAATACACAGTGAGTAACGATAACTTGGCTATATACACCAGTACTGAGTCAATGTTCTAGGGTACGAGGTAATTGGAGTAGACTAGGCAACAGCATAGATAATAAACAGTAAGAGCAGCGTATACAATTAATCAAAAAAGTGCAATAAGGGTCAGTGCAGAGAGTAAACCAATAGCTACCCAGACTAACTATTTAGCAGTGCTATGGCTTCGGGGAAGAAGCTGTTCAGGATCCTGTTGGTTCCTGACTCCATACCACTTGCCGTGCGGTAGCAGAGAGAACAGTCAATGACTTGGATGGCTGGAGTCTTCAGGAGCTTCATGGCCTTCCGCAGGGAGCTCGACCCCAGTGATGTACAGGGCCGTATGCGCTACCCTCTGTAGCGCCTTTCGGTCAGATGCCAAGCAGTTGCCATACCAAGTGATGTTGCAGCCAGTCAAGATGCTACCAATGGTGTAGCTGTAGAACTGTTTGAGGATCTGAGGGCCCAAATCTTTTCAGCCTACTGAGGGGGAAGAGGCCTTGTCATGCCCTCTTCACGACGTTGTTGGTATGTGTGGACCATGATAATTCCTTAGTGATGTGGACACCAAGGAACTTGAAGCTCTGGACCTGATCCACTAAAGCCCTGTCGATGTGGATTGGGGCGTGCTCAACCCTCCGTTTCCTGTAGTCCATGATCAGCTCGTTTGTCTTGCTGACATTGAGTGAGAGGTTGTTGTCCTGGCACCACACTCCCAGGTCTCAGACCTCCTCTCTGTTGGCTGTCTCATCATCATTGGTGATCAGGCCTACCACCGTTGTGTACTCTGCAAAGTTAATTATGGTGTTGGAGTCATGCGTGGCCACGCAGTCGTGGGTGAACAGGGAGTACAGGAGGTGACTCAGGACGTACTCTTGATGGGCCCTGTGTTGAGTGTCAGCGGGGCAGATGTGTTGTTGCCTACACAACTCCGTCAGGATGTCCAGGATCCAGTTGCAGAGGGAGGTTTTTAATCTCAGGGTCCTTAGCTTAGTGATGAGCTTGGGGTGCACTATGGTATTGAACGCTGAGCTGTAGTCAATGAACAGCATTCTCACATAAGTGTTCCATTTGTCCAGGTGAGAAAAGGCAGTGTGGAGTGCAATAAAGATTGTGTCACCTGTGGATCTGTGGGGGCGGTTTGCGAACTGGAGTGGGTCCAGAGTGTGCGGGATGATGGTGATGTGAGCCATGACCAGCCTTGAAAAACATTTCAGGCCCACAGATGTGAGTGTAAAGGGCGAGGGTCATTTAGACATGTTACCTTGGTGTTCTGGGGCACAGGGACATGATGGTTTGCTTGAAACACGTAGTTAGTATTGACTGCGTTACACGGAACCCAAACCGGCTGCGCGCATGCGCCATCATGCGCAAATGTATTTTGTTCCCCTTCATCAAACGCAATCACGACACGTAGGTTAAAATATCAGAAACAAACTCTGAACCAATAACATTAATTTGGGGACAGGTCAAAAAGCATGAAACATTTATGGCAATTTAGCTAGTTAGCTTGCAATTGCTAGCTAATTTGTCCTATTTAGCTAGCTTGCTGTTGCTAGCTAATTTGTCCTAGGATATAAACATTGAGTTGTTATTTTACCTGAAATGCACAAGGTCCTCTACTCCGACAAATAATCCACACATAAAACGGTCAACCGAATCGTTTCTAGTCATCTCTCCTCCTTCCATGATTTTTCATCTTTGAACATATATGGTGATTGGCATCTAAACTTTCATAGTATTACTTCACCGACCGGCAACACAGTTCATCTTTCAGTCACCCACGTGAGTATAACCAATGAGGAGATGGCACGTGGGTACCTGCTTCTATAAACCAATGAGGAGATGGGAGAGGCAGGACTTGCAACGCGATCTGCATCAGAAATAGAAAGGACCTCTATTTTAGCCCTTGGCAACGCAGACGCCTGTTGACGCGCGCGAACAGTGTGGCTGCAATAATTGAATAACATAGATTTCTAAATTTATTTTGCAACCCCCGTGACGCGAGCAGTGTGGTCAGCCTGTTAGGGAGAGGTTGAAAATATCGGTGAAGAAACTTGTCAGCAGTTAGCGCATGCTCTAAATACGCATCCTGGTAATCCGTCTGGCCCTGCGGCCTTGTGAATGCTAACCTATTTAACAGAGACACAAACCCCCTCCCCTGAGATTCCCCGATGCCATTGTTATGTACTGCCGATGTATAGAAAAAACAGCTAAATTTCATAGGCTATTAGAGTTCTTCAGATCACGTTGATAGGATAGTCTCAAACGGAGTTCATCCAGTGTATTCTCCAGTGATTGCACGTTCACCAATAGAACGGAGGGCAGAGGTGGTTTAAACACTCTCCAACGTAGTCTCGTCAGGTACCCCGCACGCCGGACTCTATAGCGCCATCTCTTCTGTCTTCGAGTGTCGAGGATTTGGGCTGGTCCAGGATAATCAATATATCTTTCTTCTCCGACTCATTGAAGTAGAAGTCCTCGTCCAATCAAGGTTAGTGATAGCTGTTCTGATGTCCAGTCATAGGAAACAATGGCGGAAACATTTTTGTTCATTGTTTTTGATCAGCGCAAACAAATATCACAATTGGTCAGCGTCATTCTCCATTGAATTTCCCCAAGATTTCTCCGAACTTTACAACCTTTCTAGCATCTTAAACAGGCAAATACACATACTTTATACGTGCCATTAAATTATAGAACATTTTGAATTTACAAACCCCACAAACCCAAAATGCTAAATAAAAAAATCCACCCATCCACTGAATCTATGAACACATTTCTTTCAAACTGAGCAAAGAGCATTTTCTCAAGCTCTGTGGAGAACCACACAGAGGCAGATAAGAGACAGGATTGTGGTCACAGAGGGCATTGCTGGGAAGGTGCACAGAGTGGGTCACTTTCAGTGCCTTCAGAAATGACTCATACCCCTTGACCTAGTACACGTTTTGTTGTGTTACAGCCTGAATTCAAAATTGATAAAATGGATTTGTTCTCACCTATCTATACACAACACCCCAAAATGACAAAGTGAAAACATGTTTTTGAAAATATTTGTAAATTTATTCAAAATATGTTACAGAAATATCTACCCAGTCTTTAAAGATTACAAGCATACCCATAACCACTATGCTTGAACATATGGAGAGTGGTACTCAGTAATGTCTTGAATTGGATTTGCCTCAAACATAAGACTTTGTATTCTGGACAGAAAGTTTATTAATTTGCCACATTTTTTGCAGTATTACTTTATTGTCTTCTTGCAAACAGGATGCATGTTTTAGAATAATTATATTCTGTACAGGCTTCCTTCTTTTCACTCTGTCAATTAGGTTAGTATTTTGGAGTAGCTACAATGTTGTTGATCCATCCTCCATTTTTTCTTATCACAGTCATTAAACTCTGCACCTGTTTTAATGTCACTATTGGCCTCATGGTGAAATCCCTGAGTAGTTTCCTTCCTCTCTGGCAATTGAGTTAGGAAGGATGCCTGTTTCTTTGTAGTGACAGGGTGTATTGATACTTCATCTAAAGTGTAATTAATAACTTCACCATGAAAAAAAAGGATATTCAATGTCTGCTTTTTTTTACCTATCTACCAATAGGTGCCCTTCTTTGTGAGACATTGGAGAACCTCCCTGGTCTTTGTAGTTTAATTTGTGTTTGAAATTCGCTACACAACTGAGGGACCTTACATCTTATTGGGTGACTTGTTAAGCACATTTAACTTATTTAGGCTTTCCATAACAAAGGGCTTGAATACTTATTGACTCAAGACATTTCAACTTTACATTTTTTATTAATTTGAAAAACATTTCTAAACATTATGAGGTATTGTGTTTAGGACAGTGAAAAAAAAATTCTAAATGTAATCAATTTGAAATTCAGGCTGTAACACAACAAAATGTGGATAAAGTCAAGGGGTGTGAATATATTCTGAAGGCACTGTAAATGTCTAATTCCAAGTTCACTCGCAGTGCTAGGAGCTCTGCTCCCCTCTGTGTCTATGATGATATATGTTATAGGCTACTCCACATTACACACAACAGGAAAGCATAAAATACCATAGATGTAGCTAGCTATATGCTCTGTTGGGTAAATAAATGAAACTAGCTCCAGTAGGCTAATCTTTTTGAGTGAGAACTGTATTACCGTACTTTATTGTATGCATTGGAATCATGGACTGGAATTACACATATGATTCAAACCATGATTAAACAGTATAAGCTAGCGAATGCGATTTACATGTTAATATAATAGGGACTATTTGTATAATTAGTAGGTTGAGACACACACACATATGTATATATGGCACATACAGTACAAGTCAAAAGTTAGGATACACCTACTCATTCCAAGGTTTTTCAGTATTTTTGCTATTTTCTACATTGCAGAATAATAGTGAAGACATCAAAACTATGAAATAACACATATGGAATCATGTAGGTGTTAAACCAATCAAAATATATTTTATATTTGAGATTCTTCAACGTAGCCACCCTTTACCTTGATGACAGCTTTGCACATGCTTGGCATTCTCTCAACCAGCTTCATGAGGTAGTCACCTGGAATGCATTTCAATTAACAGGTGTGCCTTGTTAAAAGTAAATTTGTGGAATTCTTTCCTTCTTAATGCGTTTGAGCCAATCAGATGTGTTGTGACAAGGTATGGTTGGTATACAGAAGATAGCCCTATTTGGTAAAAGACTAAATCCATATATGGGCAAGAACAGCTCAAATAAGCAAAGAGAAATGATAGTTCATCATTACTTTAAGACAGGAAGGTCAGTCAATCCGGAACATTTCAAGAACTTTGAAATTTTCTTCAAGTGCAGTCGCAAAAACCATCAAGCGCTGTGAAGAAACTGGCTTTCGTGAGGACCGCCACAGGAATGGAAGACCCAGAGTTACCTACAGAGGACACGTTCATTAGAGTTACCAGCCTCAGAAATTGCAGTCCAAATAAATGCTTCAGAGTTCAAGTAACAGACACATCTCAACATCAACTGTTCAGAGGAGGCTGCGTGAATCAGAAACCACTACTAAAGGACACCAATAATAAGAAGAGACTTGCCTGGGTCAAGAAACAAAAGCAATGGACATTATACGGGTGTAAATCTGTCCTTAGGTCTGATGAGTCCAAATTTGAGATGTTTGGTTCCAACCGCAGTGTCTTTGTGATGCAGAGGAGGTGAACGGATGATCTCTGCATGTATGGTTCCCACCGTGAAGCATGGAGGAGATGTGATGGTGTGGGGGTGCTTTGCTGGTGACACTGTCTGTGATTTATTTAGATTACAAGGCACACTTAACCAGCTACCACAGCATTCCGCTACCTCAGCATTCCACAGCGATACGCCATCCCATCTGGTTTGCGTTTAGTGGGACTATAATTTACCCAAATCTTACCTCCAGGCTGTGTAATGGCTATTTGACCAAGAAGGAGAGTGATGGAGAATGGAGTGCTGCATCAGATGACCTGGCCTCCACAATCACCCAACCTCAACCCGATTGAGATGGTTTGGGATTTTTTATTTTATTTAAACTTTATTTAACTAGGCAAGCCAGTTAAGAACAAATTCCTATGTACAATGACGGTCTAGGAACACTGGGTTAACTGCCTTGTTCAGGGGTAGAACGACAGATAGTCACCTTGTCACCTTGTCAGCTCGGGGATTCGATCTAGCAACCTTTGCGGTTACTGGTCCAACGCTCTAACCACTAGGCTACCTGAGTTGAAGGGCAGAGTGACGGAAAAGCATCCAAAAAGTGCTCAGCATATGTGGGAACTCCTGAAAACTGTTGAAAAAGCATTCCAGGTGACTACCTCATGAAGCTGGTTGAGAGAATGCCAAGAGAGTGCAAAGCTGTCATCAAGGCCAAGGGTGGCTACTTTGTAGAATCTCAAATATAAAATATATTTTGATTGGTTTAACACCCGTCACCAATAACAGGGGAGGTTAGCATTTTGAGAAGAATATGATATTTATACCTCTAACTTTCTCACTCATCATTATTCATGCATCCAACACGTTTGTTGAGTCACAAGCGCGGTATAATCATTGCATACTAGGATTATGGGACCAAGTACTTAACTTTTGACTACTTTAATACACATACCGTAAGTGAATTTGTCCAAATACTTTTGGTCCACTAAAATGGGGCGACTATGTACAGAAAGTTCTGTAATTTCTAAATGGCTCGGTGCTGGAGTACCAAGACAAAATAACAAAACATGTGTCACTGTCCAAATGCTTTTGGACCTCACTGTATGTAGCATTAAAGCTCATTGATTCACCTAATATGTTTTTCTCCTTTATTCTCACTTTCTCCCTATTATTGCTCCAGATCTCTCTTTCTCTACACTCTTAGAAAAAAAGGTGCTATCGAGAACCTAAATGGGTTATTTGGCTGTCCCGATAGGAGACCTCTTTGAACAACCATTTTGGTTCCAGGTAGAACCCTATTGGGTTCCATGTTAGAACCCTTTCCCCTACATGGAACCAAAAGAGTTCTACCTAGAACCAAAAAATGGTTCTACCTGGAACCAAAGAGGGTTCTCCTATGGGGAACCCTTTTGGAACCCTTTTTTTCTAAGAGTGTAGCATACAGACATACTCCTAAACATAGACACAAACCGAGATGTTTCAGCTTGTAAAATAAGGCAAAGGGAGCCTAAGAATTTTAGCTGCCACTGACCTAACCACAAGATTGCAGAGCTTAAACAATTTGTAATAACCCCTGAACAATTGGAGTTACATTTCTGTCCTTGAGCGATCTGAAGATTCCTGTGGTGAGGATGCTGTGGGAGGCTCGAGTTGGTTAGAATGAGGAAGGGAAGCTTGGGGAGAGGGTGACTAAATATTTTAAAAAGGCTGATCATTTGCGCAAATGGCCCAAAAGTAGTTATTTTCTGGGGAGTGGAAGGAGGGATGATAACTGAGAAAAGAAGCAAAGTCTTGGTTTGTAAAGAGATGGCATTGGGGATTAGGGAACATATTGCAGTGGCAGCAGACATTTTGGAAGTTGGGGAGGGAGGGGGAAGCATCCAATTGCTTTCTGGGTATTGACAACCCTCTCCTTAAGCCTCTTGTCACAGGTGAAGGAGTTGCTGAATAATACCTTCGTTGGTCGCTCTCTGTCTCACTCTCTCTTTCTCTCTCCATTGTTTCAAACAATAATGTCCATGTTCATTTCCCACGGTCACAAGAGAAAACACCTGTCACGGTGGCTGGATAGGAACCCCACACCACAACCATCTGAAAATAGGGTCCTTAACTTTATCATTCCGCTGCTTGATATTGTAATTACATTGTAACATTTAAATCGATAGCACAAAAATGGCTGAAGGGGTTGGAGTTAATGCATGTGACAAGGGGTGACTGGGTGGAAAAGAGCCAATCTCTTGACAGTAAGGAGTGAATACTCGCTGAAGTAAGGTTAAATACGTGGTAAAGCAGGTTAAACACTCAGATTCATGAAAATATCAGACCAGAACGAATCAGTCTAAACGTATATGATCGCTGATAGCTGACATGTCGTATACAGTATATGCCTGAGCATAACGTTACACTTCATGTTGGTTTCAATGACAATGGAAGAGATCGTACAAGACAACCTTATCGGGTTCCCTTTTCTACTTCTGTCTCTATTTTTTATCTTCCCATACATTTCTCTCCACCTTTCGTGACCTTTCTCGTCCATCCCTATCTCTTTGCGTCCCTCACTCCTCCTCACTGTCCTCCTTTTATCTCTCTTTCGCCTTTTCTCTCTCTCTCTCTCTCTCTCTCTCTCTCTCTCTCTCTCTCTCTCTCTCTCTCTCTCTCTCTCTCTCTCTCTCTCTCTCTCTCTCTCTCTCTCTCTCTCTCTCTCTCTCTCTCTCTCTCTCTCTCTCTCTCTCTCTCTCTCTCTCTCTCTCTCTCTCTCTCTCTCTCTCTCTCTCTCTCTCTCTCTCTCTCTCTCTCTCTCTCTCTCTCTCTCTCTCTCTCTCTCTCTCTCTCTCTCTCTCTCTCTCTCTCTCTCTCTCTCTCAATTCAATTCAATTCAATTCAATTGACTTTATTGACATGGCAAGTTATTATTACTTACATTGTCAAAGTATACATATCGAAAAATTTAAATAAAATATATATGTATATATATACACAAAATATATATATATATTTATATATAAATAAATGGTGGGACTAACAGTAATAATAATAGTAGTAGTGGACATGGGATTACCATTAATAACAGCTACAACAACAATATTAATCAGAACAACAATACATTAAAGCAACAGTAGTAGACCAGTGTCAACATGACTGAGAAGACACATGACCTGGTACGAAAGACAAAACAAAACTAAGCTAAATGGGAAATATTATCAACATTACTTTGCATTTTTCACTGGCTGTCCCTCAGGCTGTGGCAGGAGGACACATATTTGGCTGCCAAAACTGCACATTTTGGCTTTTCACCCAATAAATATTTGAATTTTTCTTCATCTTTTATAGTTTCAAATTCTTTGTATTGAATTATAATTTTGGGAAAGAAATATGCTCTTAGGTCTGAGTATTTGTCACAGTGTAGTAGGAAATGCACTTCTGTCTCTACCTCTCCCCTGGAGCAGAGTGAGCACAGCCTGTCCTCTCTGGGCAGCCAGGTTTGTCTGTGACGACCGGTCTCTATAGCCAGACTGTGCTCACTGAGTCTGTACCTAGTCAATGTTTTCCTCAGTTTTCTATCAGTCACAGTGGTCAGATAGTCTGCCACCATGTACTGTCTGTTTAGAGCAAAATAGCATTGAAGTTTACTTTGATTTTTTGTGGTGTCTTTCCAATAGGTTATATATTTTTCTTTTTGTTTTGTGATGATTTGGTTGGGCCAGATTTTCTGAGGGCTGTCCTGAGGCTCTGTGGGGTTGGTTTGGGTTGGTGAACTGAGCCTCAGAACCAGCTGGCTGAGGGGACTCTTCTCTGGTTTCATCTCTTGACATTGTAGAGCTGTGTGATGGAATGTTTTTGGGTCACTTGTTTTTAGATGGTTGTAAAATTTGATGGCTCTTTTTTCTATTCGAATGAGGAGGGGATATTGGCCCAATTCTGCCCTACATGCGTTATTTGGAGTTTTTCTTTGTACTTGCAATACAGTCTTGCAAAACTCTGCATGCAATACTTCAATTGGATGTTTGTCCCATTTAGTAAATTCATTATTAGAGAGTGGACCCCATACCTCACTGCCATATAGAGCAATTGGTTCTATAACTGATTGAAAAATTTTGAGCCAGATTCTAATTGGAATTTCAATTTTGATGTTCCTTTTAATGGCATAGAATGCTCTTCTTGCTTTGTCTCTCAGCTCATTCACAGCCATGTGAAAGCTACCTGTGTTGCTGATATTTAGTCCTAGATATGTGTAGTTTTTGGTGTGTTCTAATAGAACTGTGTCCAAATAGAATTTATATTTGTCATCCTTATTTCCGGACCTTTTTTGGAATATCATTATATTTGTTTTTTTTAGGTTAACGGTCAGAGCCCAAGTCTGACAGAACCTGTGAAGATGATCTAGGTGTTGCTGTAACCCCTCTTTAGTGGGAGACAGCAGCACCAGGTCATCTGCGTACAGCAGACACTTGATTTCAGTGTTGTGTAGGGTGATACCAGGTGCTGCCGATTCTTCTAATGTTTTTGCCAATTCATTAATGTAGATGTTAAATAATGTTGGACTTATTGGGCAGCCCTGTTTCACTCCCCGCCCCTGAGAGAAGAAGTCTGTTTGCTTGTTGCCAATTTTAACCGCACATTTGTTTTTAGTGTACATTGATTTAATAAAATCATATGTTTTCCCTCCAATACCACTTTCTATTAGTTTATAAAAAAGACCTTCGTGCCAAATTGAATCAAATGCTTTCTTGAAATCTACAAAACACGAGTAGATTTTGCCTTTGTTTTGGTTAACTTGTTTATCAATTAGAGTGTGGAGGGTGTAAATGTGGTCAGTTGTACGATAATTTTTTAGAAATCCAATCTGGCTTCTGCTCAGGACGTTGTGTTCGTCAAGGAAATGATGTAGTCTGCTATTTATAATACTGCAGAGAATTTTCCCCAAGTTGCTGTTAACGCATATTCCTCTGTAATTATTTGGGTCAAATTTGTCTCCATTTTTATAGATTGGTGTGATCAGTCCCTGGTTCCAAATATCGGGGAAAATACCTGCAGTGAGGATAATGTTGAAGAGTTTGAGTATAGCCAATTTGAATTTGTGGTCTGTATATTTGATAATTTCATTTAAGATCCCATCAGCACCACAGGCCTTTTTGGGTTGGAGATTGCATATTTTTTCCAATAATTCTTCTTCTGTAATTGGGGTATCCACAGGATTCTGATAGTCTTTGACTGCTAATTCAAGGATTTGTAATTTTTCTTGTATATCTTTTTGTTCTGGGCTCTTTGTTATATTGCTGTAGAGGTTTGCAAAGTGATTTCTCCACATATCCCCATTTTGGATAGCCAACTCCTCATGATGAGGTTTGTTTAATTTATTCCAATTCTCCCAGAAGTGGTTTGATTCTATGGATTCCTCAATTCCATCCAGCTGATTTCTAATGTGCTGTTCCTTTTTTGTTCTTAGGGTGCGTTTGTATTGCTTCAGTGTTTCCCCATATTGAAGGCGTATATTTTTGTTGTCTGGTTCTCTGTGTTTTTGATTAGATATATTTCTCAATGACTTTCTTAGATTTTTGCAATCATTATCAAACCATTTTTCATTATCTGTTATTTTTGGTTTGCTCTTATGCTTCTTTAGATTAGCCAAGGAGGCTAATTTGTCAAATATAAAGTTTATGTTCCTAACGGCCAAATTTACACCTTCATTGCTGAAGGAGAATGTTAAGGCTAAAAAGTTGTCCAGGAGAGATTGTATTTTTTGGCTACTAATTGCTTTTTGGTAGATGTCTGTACTGTTTGCACTCCATCTATAGGCTTGTTTAGTACCATGTAGTTTATTGGGCCATGATGCTTCATGGTTGGGTTCTGCTCTTCTCAGATACACTGTGATTTTACTGTGGTCTGAGAGAGGTGTTAGTGGGCTGACTGTGAAGGCTCTGAGAGACTCTGGGTTTAGGTCGGTGAGGAAGTAGTCTACAGTGCTGCTGCCAAGGGATGAGCTGTAGGTGTACCTACCAAAAGAGTCTCCTCTCAGCCTGCCATTGACTATGTACAGACCCAGTGTTCGACAGAGCCTCAGGAGCTGTAATCCATTTTTGTTTTTCACTTTGTCATAGTTGTTTCTGTGGGGGTATGTGGGGAGGGAAAGGTTATTGCTTCCTGGTAGGTGTTTATCCCCATGACTGTTAATAGTGTCTTGTTCTTCTGCTATTCTAGCATTCAGGTCTCCACAGACCAGTACGTTGCCTTGGGCCTGAAAGTGACTAATCTCTCCCTCTAGAATGGAGAAGCTCTCTTCGTTGAAGTAGGGTGACTCTGAGGGGGGAATGTATGTGGCACAGAGGAAGACGTTTTTATCTGTCAAGATAGCCTCCTTGTTGATTTTTAACCAGATAAAGAATTCTCCTGTTTTGATCAATTCGATTGAATTAATTAGTTCAGATTTATACCATATTAGCATTCCCCCTGAGTCTCTGCCCTGTTTGATTCCTTTTAATTTAGTGGATGGTATGATTATCTCCCTATAACCTAGTGGACAGCCAGTGGAAACATCACCTCTGCACCATGTTTCCTGTAGTACTACAATATCAACATCATCAATTTCTTTCAGGAAGTCTGGGTTTCTGCTCTTTAGCCCAAAAGCAGAGGACTTCAATCCTTGTATATTCCAACATGCAACGTAAAAAGACTTCATAACTTTTTTTTTTCTCTTTTCCTTACCTTTCAAAATGAGACAAACACTCACAATCCAAGAAGAACCATTAAAATAGGATTTTTCAATTAAAGTAAACTCTTATTTTGCAAATGTGATTTGTTTATCATTTAAGATAGAATTTGTGTCATGCCACTTGGGTGGATGTAGTGTGAGAATGGTGGAGTTCTTGTGCTCATCTTACCATGACCCTCGGCCCATCACATGTGAGCATAGTAGACTCAGCATTTGTTTAATGTCACTCATTTGGTTGGTGGGGGCTGGGCCAGTTGCTCCTCTCACAGCCTGTGCGTAGCTCTGCCTGCTGGGCTGTGGCTCCTCCAGGTGTGGGTCTGCGGTGGGGAGGAGGGGGGTGGTAGGCCTCATCTGGGTGGCTCTGAAGCTGGGCTGGGGTGGTCTGTGCTGCGCTGGCTGTGGTGGGCATTGAGGTTGGTGGTGCTGTGGTCGTGGCTGGGGGGTCCAGGGTGCTGGTCCGGGATGTTGTCTCGGTGATCTCGGCGGGGTGGAGATTGCTCCGCTGTTCCTGGGTGGAGAGGTCGGGCTGCGGTTTAGAGCGACGTCCTTGAGAGTCTTGGCAAGGATGGGGACTGTCTCCCTGTACAGGTGAACATGGTCATAGAGACAGTCCAGATCGAGGGTGGGATGGTGGGCCAGGTGTACATTGGGTCGCAGGGCACAGTCCCGGGAGAGGTTGGCGTTTATTCTTTGGATTGTGGCAGGGTGGAAGTCCCTCCTCTGTAGAAGGGTTGACACTATGATTCTTGAGTTGGGGAAGATTGCGGAGGCCTTCTCAATCACTCCCCGTAGTGAAGTCGCCACCCTCTCCTGCTGAGCACGCAGGTCGTTGCTTCCGGTATGTATGATTATGTGGCTTGGCGACCCGAGATGGTTCTTATCAAGCAGCTCCATGGCACTTTGCGTTGTTGGGCACCACACCTTTCTCGTTTTGTGTCTAGGGAAAAGTTTCTTCTCCTGAACATACTTCCCATTTGAGTCCATTAACAGGACGATGTCAGCCAGTGTTTCTTCTGGACTGGGGGGGGGCAGAGGGGGGGCTGGTGGGTGTTGGAGCTGGGGTGTGGCTGGTCTGTGTGGGTGCCACTGTCAGTGGGAGGCTGTTCTGTGGGTTGGGGAGGAGGGGTGCAGCAGCCAGGGCTGGGGAAGTCTGGCTGGTTGAGCTGGGCTCCTCTGCTGTGTGAGGGCAGGTCATAGGGTGGTGATCTATCTGCTCCTGCAGCCTGTCCTCTGCTCTCTTTCTCTCCTGCAGCTCCTCTCTTAGTGCGGTCAGCTCCTTATTGCTGCTCTGCCTGTCTTTTTGGAGCTCTCTCACCTCCTTTGTTAGATCAGCCAGCTCTCTCTTGAGTCCGTCTCTCTCTTGCTGAACCTCTTTCAGCTGTGTTGCAAGGCTGCTGTCCTGCTCTGTCCTCACCTTGGTTAGGAGCTCCTCTAAGGTGTGGTTGTCTGGTTGCTGTTTGCTCACGCTCTCCCTGAGCAGGACCACCTCCCCCTCCAGTTTGGTGAACTCATCCATCATGGCAGCCATGGTGGTGAGGAGGGCCTGAGCCTGCTCTGCACTGAGGGGGTCGCTCTCCTCCTGGGGCGTGTCCTCCACTATGGTGGGAAGAGAGGTGCTGGATGTGCCTTTTTGGGTGGGGAGGGTAGGGGTGAGGGTGGTGCTGGTGGAGTTTGTCTTGTGGGAGGGCATGTCACTGGTGGTGTCCTTCTCTCTCTCCGCTCTCTCCTTAATGGTCTGAAAGTCTGTTTCAAACAGCCTGATGTTACCTTGCACCATGACAGTCCCAGTCTTGTAGAGGTTGATTGTTATCATGGTGCTGTCAGGGTCGTCTGTCTCTTTGATTTTCAGCTTCCACCCATTACAGATTCCCTCTTTCTTTATGCATGGGTAGTGAGAGCAGACTGCTGAGCGCCATGCATTTGGCTGGTCAGTGAGGAAGATGAGATTACTCACGTCACCGTTTTTGTAGAGGTCTGCAAAAAGGGTTTCTGGCCTCTTCTCTAGTAGTTTCTGTTTGAAAGCTTTCCTCATTGTGTCATTTTTTACCTTTTTTGGGTAGAGAATGGATTCTGCGCTGAGGGGGAGTGGGGACATGGTGTCTGTGCGCTCTGCTACTACCGCTACTGCTGCGCTGTTCTGCTGCCCCGTTGCCATGGCAACCGATTTGTTCGTCTGCTGTTCGCGCTACTTTCAAAAAACAGCAAAAATAGTGAAAAATCCTCACACAAAAGACTGAAGATATGTTTACAGTTAGTCCGTGCTCCTTTTTGGTTTACTCACTCAGTTTGGTCGTTTGATGTAGTTGTATTAACTGACCTTGCTAGGTTTGTTCTAGCTCGTTTCTTATGGCTAGCTTGTTAGTCTGCTGGCTGGGTCTTTGTTGTGTAGCTAGCTAGCTAGACTCAAAACTTCTTAACTTGAGGCGCAAAGTTACTTTTTTTTCTATTCTGAATGTATAGAGTTGTTGTTCATCACTTTCTTGTCTGGAATTCTTCTTCGATTAGAGTGTTTATCTCATTCTAAAAACCAAAAAAAATCAAATATATCAGGAGCTCATGTTGAGCATGTCTCTCTCTCTCTCTGTCTCTCTCTCTCTCTCTCTCTCTCTCTCTCTCTCTCTCTCTCTCTCTCTCTCTCTCTCTCTCTCTCTCTCTCTCTCTCTCTCTCTCTCTCTCTCTCTCTCTCTCTCTCTCTCTCTCTCTCTCTCTCTCTCTCTCTCTCTCTCTCTCTCTCTCTCTCTCTCTCTCTCTCTCTCTCTCTCTCTCTCTCTCTCTCTCTCTCTCTCTCTCTCTCTCTCTCTCTCTCTCTCTCTCTCTCTCTCTCTCTCTCTCTCTCTCTCTCTCTCTCTCTCTCTCTCTCTCTCTCTCTCTCTCTCTCTCGTATTTAAGCTACCACTGCATTCCCATTTGGGCTCCCGCCTCCTTTGATGCACTCTCTATTTAAGATTTATGGCCCCGTCAGAGCCAGGTGTAGCACATGGTACCAGGGTTAAAAGCTCTTTTATTGAACAATTTTACGAAGCCAGTATAAGGAAACAAGAGCCCAAGATTCGGAGATTAGAAAAAGAGATATCCGCTCAAGTTCCTCCTTGAAATTCCAGGGGATAATGGAAGACATTCCCTTTATAGAGCGGGAGCAGAGAGAGGAGGAAAATATACACCTCCGTGCAAGAGGGATGGATAAATCTTCAATGAGGTTTAATCCACTGTTGGCTGTTTGACTGGAACAGCAATGAAGACGTGTGCATGTGCTCCAAAGGACATGGTTATTTGTTCCTGCTTGGTTTCCAGAGCTTGACTGCATTTCCCAAATGCTTGTAGGGAGAAACATTTAATACGAATTTAAAACGTAGGTATTAAAACCAAGAGGCATTGACATACATTCAAAAAGGAAGAGCTGAAAACCTTATACTATATGCAGTCTAGTATCCCTTTCATACCTACACAAAAACCTGTCAACTTTTTACTGCCATTTCTTTATATGTATTGCCGGTAACAAATCCTGTACTTTTATTTCCGCCAACCAAGGTAGTCATGAATGCGGTATTATGTTTAAAAGTCCCACCGGTGCCTCAGTATAAAACGTCACCTTACACCTTACCGGCTTTGGCAAACATTAAATCGTTCTATTGTTGTCTTTGTCATTATGCAAAAGCATAAACACAAAATTCTAATATTTTTTTTTTCCACATACACATGGTTAGCAGATGTTAAATGCAAGTGTAGCGAAATGCTTGTGCTTCTAGTTCCGACCATGCAGTAATATCTAACAAGTAATCTAACCAAACAATTTCACAACAACTACCTTATACACACAAGTGTAAAGGAATGAATAAGAATATGTACATAAAAATATATGAATGAGCGATGGCCGAACGGCATAGGCAAGATGCAGTAGATGGTATAGAGTACAGTTTATACATGTGAGATGAGTAATGTAGCGTATATAAACATTATATAAAGTGGCATTGTTTAAAGTGGCTAGTGATACATTTATTACATACATTTTTCATTATTAAAGTGGCTAGAGATGAGTCAGTATGTTGGCAGCAGCCACTCAATGTTAGTGATGGCTGTTTAACAGTCTGATGGCCTCCAAAAAACTATGTTATCGGATCTAGTTTTTCCAACCCAAAAAATAAACAAATGTATTTAGGATATGTCAATCTAGCAAGCCAGGCAACTAAAAGCTAGGCAGCTCATATAATTACCAGAACATATCTGGCAATGTTTTGAGTTTAACAGTAGCCAACTTTGTATTCACCAGAACAGGAAAATGAACACATTTCAAGGAATTTTTTTACAAATTAAGTATGGCGAGCTAAAAATAGCTAACTTACTGTTGTGAATGTGAATAGATTAAAGCAGTGCATTCTGTCAGAGGAATTTGATTATTGCTGTCATGTCAGGTTATCATGAAAATAGACGCAACTACAGGGTCATTGTTGAATGTCTCTTGGTCCGTTATCAGCTAAACCACTGGATGTAAATGGAGAATGTCGACAAGAAAGGAAAAACTGTTTGAAAGGGGATCATATAAACATTTGCCAATTTTTTTTACAGGCAACATACTGTGAATCCTGTTTGAATAAGGTATAGGATATTTGACAAACCAGGTGACTTTAGTGTGTGTGTGTGTGTGCGTATTTTAGAGAAGTGTGTGTGCCCCATCTACAGCATTCCAAAAACAGCATTCCCAAGCCTGTGATTCCAATGACAGACTCAGGCCAGGTCAGTCTCCTGCAGCTCCTAAAGGACAAAAGCCAAGTGTAAGTCAAGGTTACCAAGCCCCTGCCAATAAGGAAGACAGTGTTCAGTTCCCCATACAATGGTGAGTCATTGCAGCCTATGGCTCTTGTGTTGAAACATTGTCAATCAAGCTCCACTTTGATTGGATTGATACTGGGGGGCATACCCCAAACCGCTGTTTTCATTTGCCTTTATTTATAGGAATCAAAGGCCTTTCTCTCTCACTCTTTCTACCACTCACTCTCCCTTCTTAAAAAAAAAGTTCATTACATCCCCTTTCCTCCCCTCCTCCCTCCAATTACAGATGGTCTTTCATCTCTAAAGCCAAGAATGGAACGATAGGATCAGCAGGAGTGAAGAAAGAGGCATTGTGCCCCCTTAACCCTTCTCTGGCATCACGATACCCCCAGGGGCATTGAGGTCACTGTCAGAGACCTAAGTTCTGTGGCCCTGACATACGGTTTGCCACTCCTCCATTTTAGTTTATGATAATAACATGGTAATAAAGCACATATTAGTTGAAATTACTTAGCTTCTCATAATAACCAGATGCAATGTCAGGTAAGTACTTCCAAAAACCTTCTGCTGTTACTTGCATAAGAAATTCAAAGACATTCAATCTGTTGGTGCAAAAACATTTCACAGTCCTATTGAATGGAAACTCGTGGCTCCAAATGTAGAAGGAGAACATTCAAAATATCTCCAAATGCTTCTCCAATCTGCACATCCCACAAAACCTAAAAGGCGTTTTTGTCCAAATCATCTATTCGCATAGCGTTGACAGTATTGTTTTGAAGGAGGATTTGAAAAGTCGGAAAGGGGTTTCTGTTGCGGTTGTAATGCTTGACTCTGGACACAAAGCAGGACTTAAAATCTCAACAGTTGAGTCTCCCAAATTCTGGCTAGTCTTAAAGACCATGTCCTTGGTTGCTATCTTTATGATGTTTGGTTTATAGAGGCTTATTTTCGCACTGGTTCCCCACAAGCCATGGCTAATCTGTTGGGCAGTTCACAGCGAAGGCCTTTGACAACATTTAAGTTAATGGGGCTAGACAACAAACATTATCAAATGTGTAACGCAATACACAGTAATGTCTGAGCCGGGTCTCCCTCTAAGTGATCTGTAACTTTGAACAAGTTTTAACACACAATAAATACGTGGTTAGAGGAATGGCTTATAGTCCTGTAAATGTCTCACCACAGAGGATTTGAGTGAAATTAACACTTCTATTACATACTGTATCACGCCAGCTCTGGCGTTACTTTTCTACCGTTGTTTTTCCACTCAGTCCCTTCCGAGGGAGCAGATGCAGAACTCTGAATAGCAACGGATGGACATTTTTTGGGGGCCCTGGGCCCGCCTGAAGCCTGGGACTTTCCCAGGAGTGAAGGGCCAGGGTAATTAGGCCAGGTGAATAGGCCGGCAGCCTGGTACAGTGGGGCCTTGTTCCCCGTCTGCGGCCCAACTCCATTGTCTCAGACTGGAGAGAAGGATGATTTCATTCAGGAAACAGACGGAGGGGATGGGACTTTCATTAGGGTCTCGGTAATTGAGTATAATGCAGGACGTAATTGAAGATACACCAATAGGAGAGGATTGGGGCAGGATGGTCGGACACAATGGTTAATAGTGTCCTGGTGAGTGAGGAGGAGGGGTGAAGGGAGTTACTGACTCACCTTAGGAGCAATAATGTGTGGTATTTAGGTTTTAACAATGGAAACGATTTGGAATGCATTAGGAAACAGGATGGAGTTCATGCCCTGGAATCAGAATAGAATGATGGAATTATCACCGTGTGACTTTCGAGATGTCTGTGACTTTTGGTGTAGATAAAAAAGGCAGAACAAGCAACCTTTTGCGAAACATGCTTGATAAAGGCCCTCGCCAAATGTGCCGACAACGTACAAAAACTGGATCAGTTGCCTATTCCTGGCCCTCCCTTCTTTGCCGTGTCCTCGCTCTGTCCCTCTCTGTCTCTTTCTCCTTCCCCTTTTTCTCTCTCTCCCCCTGCTGTCTCTCTGCAGCCTGGTACTGTGCTCTCTTCCAGGCAGTTTTTCTCTGGTGCACAGAGCTGCTACAGGCAAGATAAGGCTGGTCTCCCCGAATTAGGGCTTAGCATAATCCTTCTTCCCTCCTCAAAAAAGACAGTGCTCACGCTCATCCATACACAGACGGAGAAGAGAAGAAGCGATGGAGAAAAAGAAAAAGAGAGGTGGGTGCTTAGGAGTCAGAGAGGGGGAGAGTAGGGAGAGGAAAGAAAAAAAGAATTGCAGATCCACTGCCACATTTTGTATTTCTCTGTGAATAAACTAGGTACAAAGGAATGCGAGCGTGCCGTGGTCGTGGTAGAGGGCTAGTTCCAGTGTTCCTGATGATTAGAGTGCAAGCTAATCCTCTGACAAGGGGTGCCCGGGCGGTGAAACCCAATCCCCCATACATGCCCGAAGGCTCAACGGCAGGCAGGGTAGCACCAGGTCAAAACTGGAATCCTGACTCCAGTGACAGGTCTCAGACAATGTGCCCGCAAACTGGTTGTTGTTGTTTTCTCTCCTGCATGGCATCCGCTGGCACAGGGATGGCACTTTTAGATGCAGACGCGTTGTTGATGGACGATGAATGGTTTGTTGTGGAGGGGGGAGGAGGAGTGCTGAAATGGAGTAACACAAATAAAAGTATGGATGGATGGATGGAGGGTTTGGATGGATGTATGGACGAATTAATCACGTTTACTGGAAAAGAGATGGCAGTCAAGAGAAGATGACATCATCTAAAACAGACCCAAGGGACATTTCCAACTGAGTTGTGATAACATGCTGTAAGATATATCTGGCCTCCATTTGAATCTTTTTTCAGAAAGCAGTCATTTGTTTGCGCACAAAATGGAATCGTTAAGTCTTGACCAAACAGAAAAAAAACAAAGTACTACAGTGCTTACGGTGGCAGTAGTGACAGTTCCAGTTATGAAAAAGGTTACAGAAGTTGTGAGATTTGTATTTTGTTCCGGTGTTTGTACTCTTTATTTTATTTTATTTTTTCACCTCCCGATCTCATCAGCTCAGCTTATGCTACACACTCAGAAAAACACATATACTTGCTTATGGAATGAGGGGGGAAATAGATTAGATTTCTTGGCAGGCGCAAGTATCTGTGACATCCCAAAGCCAATGCATTTTTAGGATGAATTAAAAAGGAGAAAGAAATCATTAAAGTTGGGAAAACAGCTCCGCGGACAGTTTTGACACTTCTATAATACACCAATATTTACCTGATGGCAAGACTGCCATTGCCTTGTAATACAATACCATGACAAAGTAGTTAGTGGCACTAACATAACTCTTTACTTGCCTGTATCATTGTTCAATGCTCAAGGAGAGATTTGAAACATTTACGTCAGTATAATGTTGTCGCTGTGTTGTTGACCTTATTTTGTTCTGGTGACCGACAGCTATTTGGTAGTTTTTTCAATTTTAAGCTGCTCTTGGTTTGTGCCTGAATACAGGCTTTGTTAGGGAAGTACCTTAGAGGCCACCTAACGAGCATAGGGTTCGGCTTGGGTATAGCAAGGCAACATAGTTTCTATCATAAGCATTAGGATAAATAAGGACAAAAATTACCAGTCCCTTGTTTTCATTAGTTGACAGATTGTATTATAGTTATCAGACTGTTAACAGGGAGAAATTATGTTGGAAAAGACGAAGAATTTGAACCCCGATCAACATTGATAACCACAAAATGAATAGGCCTGTAGTATGTTTCAACACAACCAAGGTTACGAAATATAAAAGTGGTTATATTCACAGAGACAGAAGTTCAGTACAACAACGATTGCTTTGCAGTCTGTAATAACATTAATATTTTCTCTAAATGAAACCACAAATTAAATTCAGATGAGATGAATGTTAATCATTGGAAATCAGGGCTGACATGAGATTCATTAAGAAAGTTTCATTACCAACAAATAATGTTCCACTGTCTGGAGTAGCATGCAGATTTTCACCCATGGTGTACAATCCATAGAACTTGTGTACAATGACAGCTATTAACTTCACAGCTATGTGCAATGTTGTATTTGCCTGTTTTCTTGGGCTGGAAAAACATTTAGAGAAAGAGAGAATGGGGATAAAAATGAGATGGGGGTGAGAGGAAAGCATAAATATGAAGGTATTATGCAAGGCTATTATAAGGGAGAGAAATTAATTATACTAACCAGAAAAAAAGGAGTACAGAGAATAAAAGAGGGAAGAGGGGGATGGTGAATACCTTTTCCGATAGTTTATACATGCAGGCTCAGCAGTAGATGGGTTTAAAGGATTCATAAACAGAAGCAACCAGCGGCGTCTTTCTGTCTCCTCGCTGCATCCTGGAATTTCACATCAAATTAGTCTGTCGATGTGTTTTATTATGTCCCATACGAATCAGATTTATTGAAGAGGAGAAAAGCATTAATAAATAACAACCTACAGTACCAACCTACCAAATGAGATCCTCTGTTGAATTGAAGAACTAAAGATAATCAAACCTGGTTGTCAGGTTTGTTTGTTACCAGATTGGTTTCTGTTTTGTATTTGTATTTATTATGGATCCCCATTCAGCTACTCTTCCAGGGGTCTTGCAAAATTATGGCATATAATTTTTTTTTAAACAAGTTACGTTAAACAACACGTTAAGTGTGTGCCCTCAAGCCACTACTTTACTACCACATATTTACAACACAAAATCCATGTGTAAATGTGTGTATAGTGTATATGTTATTGTGTGTGTGTGTGTGTGTGTGCGCGTGTGCCTGTGTGTGTCTCTCTTCACAGTCCCCACTGTTCCATAAGGTGTATTTGTATGTTTTATTTCAAATCTGATTTTACTGCTTGCATGAGTTACTTGATGTGGAATAGAGTTCTATGTAGTACTGTGTGCACCACTTACTCTGTTCTGGACTTGGGGACTGTGAAGAGACCTCTGGTGGCGTGTCTTGTGGGGTATGCATTGGTGTCTGAGCAGTGTGCTAGTAGTTTAACTTCTCTAGGATAGGCCAGCATTCGGAATTTTGGATGAAAAGCGTGCCCAAATTAAACTGCCTGCTTCTCATGCCCAGAAACTAAGATATGCATATTATTAGTAGATTTGGATAGAAAACACTCTGAATCATGTCTGTGACTATACCATTTGGCAACCCCGAGGACAAACCATTCAGATCTTTTTTTTTTGAGGTTACTCTCTTTTCAATGACCTTTCATTGGGAATCCAGATTTTAAAGGGACCTTCTTCCAGTTCCTATCGCTTCCACTGGATGTGAACAGTCTTTAGAAATTGGTTGAGGTTTTTCCTTTGAGAAATGAAGGAGTAACTCTGTTCAGAATGAGGCTTGAGGGAAGTGTACTCTTTGTTAGAGGCGTGTTACACAGAGGCTTGCTACATGTTGTTTTCCTCCGGTCATCCCGTCTTCAATTTTATCGATTATTTACGTAAAGAAATACCTAAAGTTGTATTACAAACGTAGTTTGAAATGTTTGGATAAAGCTTACAGGTAACTTTTGAGATATTTTGTAGTCACGTTGTGCTTGTTGGAACCGGTGTTTTTCTGGATCAAACGCGGCAAAAAAATTGACATTTTGGATATATATCGACGGAATTTATCGAACAAAAAGGACCATTTGTGATGTTTATGGGACATATTGGAGTGCCAACAGAAGAAGCTCATCAAAGGTAAGGCATGAAATATATCTTTATTTCTGCGTTCTGTGTCGCGCCTGGAGGGTTGAAATATGATGGTCTGTGTTTGTTTGCTTTGGTGCTATGCTCAGATAATAGCATCGTTTGCTTTCGCCATAAAGCATTTTTGAAATCTGACATGTTTGCTGGCTTCACAACAAGTGTAGCTTTAATTTGGTATATTGAATGTGTGATTTCATCAAAGTTGAATTTTTAAAGTAATTTATTTGAATTTGGCGCTCTGCATTTTCACTGGATGTTGGCCAGTTGGGACGCTAGCGTCCCACATATCCCAGAGAGGTTTAAAACCTCTTGGTGCTACAGGGGGTGCTGTTTCAACTTGGACATTTATCGTTCCCAAATTAAACTGCCTCGTACTCAATTCTTGCTCGTACAATATGCATATTATTATTACTATTGGATAGAAAACACTCTCTAGTTTCTAAAACCGTTTGAATTATTTCTCTGAGTGAAACAGAACTCATTCTACAGCACACTTCCTGTCAAGAAGTGAGATTTCTGAAATTGAGGTCTCTGTTCCAGGGTCGGTTTATAAATTCCTGAAATTGGTTCCTATCCTCTAGTTTAAGCAGTACTGCAAAAAAATTCACTAACAGAGTGCATTAAACACGATTTAGAGCTTGTTTAAGGAAAAGTGTTTTTTTTCAATATCATGCTTGAAACTCGCTGAAATTGGTTCCTATCCTCTAGTTTAAGCAGTACTGCAAAAAATTTCACTAACAGAGTGCATTAAACACGATTTAGAGCTTGTTTAAGGAAAAGTGTTTTTTTTTCAATTTCATGCTTGAAACTCGCTGAAATTGGTTCCTATCCTCTAGTTTAAGCAGTACTGCAAAAAAATTCACTAACAGAGTGCATTAAACACGATTTAGAGCTTGTTTAAGGAAAAGTGTTTTTTTTTAATTTCATGCTTGAAACTCGCTGAAATTGGTTCCTATCCTCTAGTTTAAGCAGTACTGCAAAAAATTTCACTAACAGAGTGCATTAAACACGATTTAGAGCTTGTTTAAGGAAAAGTGTTTTTTTTCAATTTCATGCTTGAAACTCGCTGAAATTGGTTCCTATCCTCTAGTTTAAGCAGTACTGCAAAAAAAATCACTAACAGAGTGCATTAAACACGATTTAGAGCTTGTTTAAGGAAAAGTTTTTTTTTTCAATTTCATGCTTGAAACTCGCTGAAATTGGTTCCTATCCTCTAGTTTAAGCAGTACTGCAAAAAAATTCACTAACAGAGTGCATTAAACACGATTTAGAGCTTGTTTAAGGAAAAGTGTTTTTTTTCAATTTCATGCTTGAAACTCGCTGAAATTGGTTCCTATCCTCTAGTTTAAGCAGTACTGCAAAAAAATTCACTAACAGAGTGCATTAAACACGATTTAGAGCTTTTAATTAAGGAAAAGTGTTTTTTTTCAATTTCATGCTTGAAACTCGCTGAAATTGGTTCCTATCCTCTAGTTTAAGCAGTACTGCAAAAAAATTCACTAACAGAGTGCATTAAACACGATTTAGAGCTTGTTTAAGGAAAAGTTTTTTTTTTCAATTTCATGCTTGAAACTCGCTGAAATTGGTTCCTATCCTCTAGTTTAAGCAGTACTGCAAAAAAATTCACTAACAGAGTGCATTAAACACGATTTAGAGCTTGTTTAAGGAAAAGTGTTTTTTTTCAATTTCAGCGAGTTTCAAGCATGAAATTGAAAAAAAACACTTTTCCTTAAACAAGCTCTAAATCGTGTTTAATGCACTCTGTTAGTGAAATTTTTTGCAGTACTGCTTAAACTAGAGGATAGGAACCAATTTCAGCGAGTTTCAAGCATGAAATTGAAAAAAAACAGTTTTCCTTAAACAAGCTCTAAATCGTGTTTAATGCACTCTGTTAGTGAATTTTTTTGCAGTACTGCTTAAACTAGAGGATAGGAACCAATTTCAGCGAGTTTCAAGCATGAAATTGAAAAAAAACACTTTTCCTTAAACAAGCTCTAAATCGTGTTTAATGCACTCTGTTAGTGAATTTTTTTGCAGTACTGCTTAAACTAGAGGATAGGAACCAATTTCAGCGAGTTTCAAGCATGAAATTGAAAAAAAAACACTTTTCCTTAAACAAGCTCTAAATCGTGTTTAATGCACTCTGTTAGTGAAATTTTTTGCAGTACTGCTTAAACTAGAGGATAGGAACCAATTTCAGCGAGTTTCAAGCATGAAATTGAAAAAAAACACTTTTCCTTAAACAAGCTCTAAATCGTGTTTAATGCACTCTGTTAGTGAATTTTTTTGCAGTACTGCTTAAACTAGAGGATAGGAACCAATTTCAGCGAGTTTCAAGCATGAAATTGAAAAAAAAAACTTTTCCTTAAACAAGCTCTAAATCGTGTTTAATGCACTCTGTTAGTGAATTTTTTTGCAGTACTGCTTAAACTAGAGGATAGGAACCAATTTCAGCGAGTTTCAAGCATGAAATTGAAAAAAAAAACTTTTCCTTAAACAAGCTCTAAATCGTGTTTAATGCACTCTGTTAGTGAATTTTTTTGCAGTACTGCTTAAACTAGAGGATAGGAACCAATTTCAGCGAGTTTCAAGCATGAAATTGAAAAAAAACACTTTTCCTTAAACAAGCTCTAAATCGTGTTTAATGCACTCTGTTAGTGAAATTTTTTGCAGTACTGCTTAAACTAGAGGATAGGAACCAATTTCAGCGAGTTTCAAGCATGAAATTGAAAAAAAACACTTTTCCTTAAACAAGCTCTAAATCGTGTTTAATGCACTCTGTTCCCTTAAAAGCTATGGGGCTACATGCACTGCATACGCCTTCCCCTAGATGTCAGTAAGCGGTGAGACTTTGAATGGAGCGGATAGCACCATCTGGGGGAGTATAAAACGTCTTGGAACGGAAGTACCGGCCTTTTCGACCGGGCGCCTGACGCAAGAAGTACATCGGCATGGCTTCTTCAAAAGCTTTCGGTTTAGCAGTTCTATATCTCCGGCTCTGATTTAATTTGTTTTTTGTCTTAAAAACTTCATAAGGTAGTTAATTTAAACCGACTTATAGCAGTTTATAGCAGTTTATTGCGATTTTCCTGGATTTCTTTGTGATGCGCTTTCACGAGTTGGACACCTCTCCAGTGGGTGGCTAACGTTAGCGGCTATTTCGACAGGACAAGAGGACATCTTTCAACCCAAAGACGATTGTTCTGGAGAAAGGACACCTTGCCCAAGATTCTGATGGAAGCTCAGCTAATAGTAAGCAGTCAAATAATAACAAATGTCAAATAATAATTCCGCCATGAATTATGGTGCGGTCTCGCTTTAGCGCACGCTGTATTGCGCAATAACGTTAATTTAAAAAATCTAACACAGCGATTGCATTAAGAACTAATTTATCTTTCATTTGCTGTCCAACTTGTATTTTTTTGTCAACTTTATGAATAGTTTTCGATTAGAATAGGTGCCTCTCCAAGATGGCGCCGGACAGATTGCCTGATGTTTTGGCCACTAATCACATTGTATAACCACGATTTGTGCCGCTAAATATGCACATTTTCGAACAAACTCTATATGCATTGTGTAATATGATGTTATAGGACGGTCATCTGAAGAATTCTGAGAAGGTTAGTGAAAAAATGAATATCTTTTGGTGGTTTATACGTTATCGCTATGTTCGGCTTGAATCAATGCTGTTGTGATGTTTGCTATTGTGGTAAGCTAATATAACGTTATATTGTGTTTTCGCTGTAAAACACTTAGAAAATCTGAAATATTGTCTGGATTCACAAGATCTGTGTCTTTCAATTGCTGTACGCTGTGTATTTTTAAGAAATGTTTTATGATGAGTAATTAGGTAATACACGTTGCAATCTGTAGTTATTCTAGTCGCTTTGGTGAGAGTTGTGATGGTGGCTGCAATGGTAAACTATGATTTATACCTGAAATATGCACATTTTTCTAACAAAACATATGTTATACAATAAATATGTTATCAGACTATCATCTGATGAAGTTTTTTCTTGGTTAGTGGCTATTTATATCTTTATTTGGTCGAATTTGTGATAGCTACTGATGGAGTAAAAAAATGGTGGAGTAAAAAAAGTGGTGTCTTTTGCTAACGTGGTTAGCTAATAGATTTACATATTGTGTCTTCCCTGTAAAACATTTTAAAAATCAGAAATGATGGCTGGATTCACAAGATGTGTATCTTTCATCTGGTGTCTTGGACTTGTGATTTAATGATATTTAGATGCTAGTATTTACTTGTGACGCTATGCTAGGCTATGCTAGTCAGCTTTTTTACTGATGGGGGTGCTCCCGGATCCGGGTTTGGGAGGAATTAGAGGTTAAGAAGGCAGAGCAGAGCTTTATTATGGACAGACGTCTCCTTAACTTGCTCACTTTCTACATTATTCATTACAAGATTTAATTGTGGTTTAAGTTTTAGTGAATGATTTATCCATAATAAAATGCTTCAGTTTTTGAAAGATTTAGGACTATCTTATTTCTTGCCACCGATTCTGAAACTTACTGCAGTTCTTTGTTTTCACTTGCTGTGGTAGCTGACGTATACAGTGTTGAGTAATCAGGCACACAGGCTTTACTCAGAGCCAGTGGCAGGTCATTAGTAAAGACTGAAAAAAAGTATGGGGTCTAGACAGCTTCCCTGGGGAATGCCTGAATCTACCCTGATTTTGTTGGAGAGGCTTCCATTAAAGAACACCCTCTGTGTTCTGTTAGACAGGTAGCTCTTGATCCACAATATAGCAGGGGATGGAAAGCCAATACACACGTTTTTCCAGCAGCAGATTATCATCTATAATGTAAAAAGCTGCAGTGAAGTCTAACAAAACAGCTCCCACTATTTTTTTTATTATCAATTTCTCTCAGCCAATCATCAGTCACTTGTATAAGTGCCGTACATGTTGAATGCCCTTGTTGCGGCTTTGTACTGAGGTAGCTAAGGTAGTCAAGCGCAGGAGAGCAGAGATGTCAAAGTAGCGTCTTTAATAGGCAAGTCCAAAAATGGGTCAGGTACAATACCAATAAACGCCTCACGGAAGGACAAAAAACAACGCTCCTTACTTTACCTACTCCTTACTTTACCTACAACCGGCGTCGGCGCGCTGCGGGAGCCGCACGTCAAGGGGGGTACTGTCACGACTTCCACCGACGGTGGCTCCTCTCCTTGTTCGGGCAGTGCTCGGCGGTAATAGAGTTTTTTTGTTTTTCTCCACTCCACCATTAAAGAACACCCTCTGTGTTCTGTTAGACAGGTAGCTCTTGATCCACAATATAGCAGGGGATGGAAAGCCAATACACACGTTTTTCCAGCAGCAGATTATCATCTATAATGTAAAAATGTAAAAAACAAGGCAAAAGGAATGGCAAATAAGTCTGGCTGCACAGCCAATTGCCCTGCCGGAAGCAGGGTCCGCGGTTTGTGGGGCCATTTAAAGTCCTGAGGAGAATAAACAAGGTGTGTTACAGGATACAGCTTCTCCCTGATTACCGTATTACCGTATACCCGTGCATCTTTGGGTTGGCGCCCGGCGTTAGAAGGAGAAATGTTTGTGTAAAATGGGAGGAGAATGACAGATTTCAACAAACCTATAACTTAGGAGTCTCAGAGAACTGAGAGTGAATGCTCTGTTCACATGTATGTCAGTAGACACACAAGTCACTGACATTGTTAATTAGTCAAAGTTTAGGGTTATATTCCCATAGGGATCATGATGCACAATCTGTAAGTCACGTTGGGTAAAAGTGGCATACATAGTGTATATGATTTATTATTAAACCCAGTTAAACATAGACCGAGAGAAACGATTGCTAATCCACAAAACATGTATCCTGTGATGGACATAGGATGGACTACACTGAGTGCACAAAAAATTAAGAACATCTTCTGAATATTGAGTTGCACGCCCCCGTTTTTTCCCTCAGAACAGCCTCAATTTGTCAAGGCATGGACTCTACAAGGTGTCAAGCGTTCCACAGGGCTGCTGGCCCATGTTGACTCCAATACTTCCACAGTTGTCAAGTTGGCTGGATGTCCTTTGGGTATGGACTATTTTTGATACACATGGGAAACTGTTGAGCATGAAAAACTCACCAGTGTTGCAGTTCTTGACACAAACTGGTGAGCCTGGCACCTACTACCATACCGTGTTCAAAAGCACTTCAATATGTTGTCTTGCCCATTCACCCTCTGAATGGCATACATACACAATCCATGTCTAAATTGTTTCAAGGCTTAAAAATCCTCCTCCCATCTACACTGATTGAAGTGGATTTAACAAGTGACATCAATAATAACTCCAGTGCTAGCATCCCTACACTGGCTTCCTGTTAAGGCAAGGGCTGATTTCAAGGTTTTACTGTTAACCTACAAAGCATTACATGGGCTTGCTCCTACCTATCTTTTCCGATTTGGTCCTGCCGTACATACCTACATGTACGCTACGGTCACAAGACGCAGGCCTCCTAATTGTACCTAGAATTTCTAAGCAAACAGCTGGAGTCAGGGCTTTCTCCTATAGAGCTCCAGTTTTATGGAATGGTCTGCCTACCCATGTGAGAGACGCAGACTCGGTCTCAACCTTTAAGTCTTTATTGAAGACTCATCTCTTCAGTAGGTCCTATAATTGAGTGTAGTCTGGCCCAGGAGTCTGAAGGTGAACGGAAAGGCTCTGGAGCAACGAACCGCCCTTGCTGTCTCTGCCTGGCCGGTTCCCCTCTCTCCACTGAGATTCTCTGCCTCTAACCCTATTACAGGGGCTGAGTCACTGGCTTACTGGTGCTCTTCCATGCCGTCCCTAGGAGGGGTACATCACTTGAGTGGGTTGAGTCACTGACGTGATCTTCCTGTCTGGGTTGGCGCCCCCCTTGGGTTGTGACGTGGCGGAGATCTTTGTGGGCTATACTCGGCCTTGTCTCAGGATGATAAGTTGGTGGTTGAAGATATCCCTCTAGTGGTGTGGGGGCTGTGCTTTGGCAAAGTGCGTGGGATTATATCCTGCCTGTTTGGCCCTGTCCGGGGGTATCATCGGATGGGGCCACAGTGTCTCCTGACCCCTCCTGTCTCAGCCTCCAGTATTTATGCTGCAGTAGTTTGTGTCGGGGGGCTAGGGTCAGTCTGTTATATCTGGAATACTTCTCCTGTCTTATCCGGTGTCCTTTGTGAATTTAAGTATGCTCTCTCAAATTCTCTTTCTCTCTTTCTTTCTCTCTCTCGGAGGACCTGAGCCCTAGGACCATGCCTCAGGACTACCTGGCATGACGACTCCTTGCTGTCCCCAGTCCACCTGGCCGTGCTGCTGCTCCAGTTTCAACTGTTCTGCCTGCGGCTATGGAACCCTGACCTGTTCACCGGACGTGCTACCTGTCCCAGACCTGCTGTTTTCAACTCTCTAGAGACAGCAGGAGCGGTAGAGATACTCTTATTGATCGGCTATGAAAACCAACTGAAATTTACTCCTGAGGTGCTGACTTGTTGCACCCTCGACAACTACTGTGATTATTATTATTTGACCATGCTGGTCATTTATGAACATTTGAACATCTTGGCCATGTTCTGTTATAATCTCCACCCGGCACAGCCAGAAGAGGACTGGCCACCCCTCATAGCCTGGTTCCTCTCTAGGTTTCTTCCTAGGTTTTGGCCTTTCTAGGGAGTTTTTCCTAGCCACCGTGCTTCTACACCTGCGTTGCTTGCTGTTTGGGGTTTTAGGCTGGGTTTCTGTACAGCACTTTGAGATATCAGCTGATGTAAGAAGGGCTATATAAATACATTTGATTTGATAATGGTTCATATCTTTCACCTGGATTCACCTGGTCAGTCTATGTCATGGAAAGAGCAGGTGTCCTTAATGTTTTGTACACTCAGTGTATATACCCTTAGCTCCTCATAAGTCTTCATTACATCCCGGTAGCTAGATCTGGCAAGATTTTTTTTCTGCTTCATCCAGTTATTTGGTCCTTTAAGATGACAAAGCTTCAAACTTTAACCAGTGCCTTGTTCAGGTTATCAGTCAACCTTCCAGGGTATTTATAAACAGCACAGGAATTAAATCAACCACATGTATTGAGCACAGCTTTACCAATGCTGCAGAAATCTGCTCTAAAGCAGTATCTGAGTTATGATCACTTTGGATGTAGTGATCATAATATAGTAGCCATATCTAGGAAAACCAAAGTTCTAAAGGCTGGGTATAATATAGGAGTGTTTGGCCGGGTGGATTTCTTTGGCTCATCAGGCTCTAGCGACTCCTTGTGGCAGGTCAGGTGCCTGCAAGCTGACACTGGTGCGGCTGGCTTCCGGGTTAGGAAGCAGCATGGCTTGGCAGGTCGGAGGATTCATGATTCTCAACCTTCACCTCTCCTGAGTCTGTTTGGGAGTTGTAAGGATGAGACAAGATCTTAACTACCAATTAGATATCACAAAAAAGTATATACAATAAAAGTCCAAAGATTCGACACACCTACTCATTCCAGGGTTTTTCTTTATTTTTATACAATGTAGAATAATAGTGAAGACAAACTATAAAATAACACATATGAATTCATGTAGTAACCAAAAAAGTGTTAAACAAATCAAAATAGCCACCCCTTGCCTTGACAGCTTTGCACACGTTTGGCATTCTCTCAAACAGCTTCATGAGGTAGTCACCTGGAATGGAATTATTTCCTTCATAATGCATTTGAGCCAATCAGTTGTGTTGTGACAAGGTAGGATGGTAAAAGACCAATTCCATATTACGGCAAGATCAGCTCAAATAAGCAAAGAGAAACGACAGTCCATCATTACTATCAGACATGAAGGTCAGTCAATCCAGGAAAATGTCAAGAACTTTTAATGTGTCTTCAAGTGCAGTCGCAAAAACCATCATGCGCTATGATGAAACTGGCTCTCATGAGGACCGCCACAGTAAATGAAGACCGAGAGTTACCTCTGCTGCAGAGGATAAGTTCATTAGAGTTAACTGCACCTCAGAAATTGCAGCCCAAATAAATGCTTCATAGAGTTAAAGTAACAGACACATCAACATCAACTGTTCAGAGGAGACTTTGTGAATCAGGCCTTCATGGTCGAAATGCTGCAAAGAAACCACTACTAAAGGACACCAATAAGAAGAGACTTGCTTGGGCCAAGAAACATGACGGGTGGAGTCCAAATTTGCGAGTTTTGGTTCCATCCGCCGTGTCTTTGAGACGCGGAGTAGGTGAACGGATGATCTCCGCATTTGTAGTTCCCACCGTGAAGCATAGAGGAAGAGGTGTGATGGTGTGAGGGTGCTTTGCTGGTGACACTGTCAGTGATTTATTTAGAATTCAAGGCACACTTAACCAGCATGGCTACCACAGCATTCTGCAGTGATATGCCATCTCATCTGGCTTAGTGGTACTATCATTTGTTGTTCAAAAGAACAATGACCCAACACACCTCCATGCTGTGTAAGGGCTATTTGACCAAGAAGGAGAGTGATGGAGTGCTGCATCAGATGACCTGGCTTCCACTACAACCAAATGAAGATGGTTTGGGAAGAGTTGGACCGCAGACTGAAGGAAAAGCAGGCAACAAGTGCTCAGCATATGTGAGAACTCCTTCAAGACTGTTGAAAAAGCATTCCAGGTGAAGCTGGTTGAGAGAATGCCAAGAGTATGCAACACTGTAATCAAGGCAAAGGGTGGCTACTTTGAAGAACTTCAAATACATTTTTTTTCCCATATGTGTTATTTCATAGTTTTGATGTCTTCACTATTTTTCTACAATGTAGAAAATAGTAAAATAAACACATAGGTGTGTCCAAACCCTTTGACTGGTACTGTATATATAGTGTGTAATAGGTCATACTATACATTTTGCAATGATTCCTATGTTGTATATTTGAGGAATATTTGCTGATCTGTGGTTTGTAATTGTGAGCAACCAGACGCTGCACTTGAAATTGCTCATTCCAAGTACTAATAACCATGCACCCATTAATGACTGTAAAACCTGTTAAATCGATGTGGATTGATGAGGAATTGAAAAGTTGTATAATGAGGCAAAAGGAATGGCAAATAAGTCTGGCTGCACAGCCAATTGCCCTGCCGGAAGCAGGGTCCGCGGTTTGTGGGGCCATTTAAAGTCCTGAGGAGAATAAACAAGGTGTGTTACAGGTTACAGCTTCTCCCTGATTACCGTATTAACCCCTCGTTTCATGTGTCTCACCTCAGGCCGGTGGTGGCTGGTCCGCTTCAAGAAGCTGAGGTGCGGGAGGTTCCTCCGCCCCCTCGACATCGAGGGGGCCCCGGCGTATGCAGTTCGGTTCATACTGGACTCGAGGCGTCGGTTGAGGGGCCTTCAGTACCTCGTGGATTGGGAGGGGTACGGCCCGGAGGAAAGATGCTGGGTGCCGGTGGAGGACGTATTAGACCCATCGATGCTGAGGGAGTTTCACCGCCTCCATCCAGATCGCCCTGCACCTCGTCCTCCGGGTCATCCTCGTAGCCGGCGTCGGCGCGCTGCGGGAGCCGCATGTCAAGGGGGGTACTGTCACGACTTCCACCGACGGTGGCTCCTCTCCTTGTTCGGGCAGTGCTCGGCGGTCGGCGTCGCCGGCCTGCTAGCCATCACCGATCCGTTTTTCTTTTTCCGTTTGTTTTGTCTTTGGTTCATTCACACCTGGTTTTCATTTGCTTTAATTTCTGTGTGTATATTTACCCCTGTTTCCCGCTTGGGTTTGTGCGGGATTATGTTCATGTTGCTCGTTGATGTTTTCCTCAGTTTATTCACGTGTATACAGTGAGGTGCGGGAGGTTCCTTTCCTTCCGCGGTTTGTGGGGCCATTTAAAGTCCTGAGGAGAATAAACAAGGTGTGTTACAGGTTACAGCTTCTCCCTGATTACCGTATTAACCCCTCGTTTCATGTGTCTCACCTGAGGAATATTTGCTGATCTGTGGTTTGTAATTGTGAGCAACCAGACGCTGCACTTGAAATTGCTCATTCCAAGTACTAATAACCATGCACCCATTAATGAAAATGAAAAACCCATGTTGATGCAGAGGAATCTTGACCACTTTTCCAGGTGGGAAAAAAACTAGGCATAATCGCTCACACACTGTAATTAACATGTCTAAAATCGGTATGAGGTGATGCCTGCCTGGTAAATTCTCAGGTTTACCAAAGTGCGATGAACCTCAGTGATGTCGGGTCATATACATCTAGAGTGGTTAGCGTGGAGAACGGGGGCGGTTTCATAGGCCATTTGGAATCATCATACCCTACTGATTATGTCACAACAAAACTTGATATTGCAACATGCCTGTTAGCAAACACGCATTCACATTTGAAACATTTATGCCCACGTTAGCTTGTGCTAATCATCGCCATAGGAAACTGTGTGATGAGAGTGTTTAGTTCATACAGGAAATAACAAAAATTAAGTTGTTTTCACTTTTATAATCCTGGTTTCAGGTTACGATCATCATCGCAGGTGTGAGCCCATTGAAAATCAACGCCTGTCTTTGATCAGATCACGTAGGATTTAAAGTTGGCAACTTGTCTAAACCTGTGCCCGCCTGGAATTGCGTCACAACTAAAATTTAGCAAGTAGAGCCAGGGTTGGAGCCTATGTGCTGACAGCATACCTGAGCATCCAATCAGCTAAGGGATATTTCAATAATTTAGTTGTCTTCTCTCTTGCTTTCTCTTTCTCTCTGATGTTTTATTACTCCAAATAACCTTTCTTTCCCTTACAGATCGAATGCGCATCAGAGGAAACAGCACCGCTGTTCGCCCCCAGTGCTTTTTTGTTTTTTTTGTTGTTGATGAAAACAGAGGAGCATTCAATGGCGTGGCAAAAAAATGGCAGTGCATATTCTGCTGTCCTATCGCACATGCAATGATGTCAGAGTGAAAAAAAGTGTTTGCAGTAACTTCTTTAGTTGTTGCAATATCCTAAACTGACTTGGCAGTTTCACCAATTAAGGTTCCAGCTTTAACTTGTGCATTACCATTCTATCTCAGTTTGTCTACTTCTTACTCTAATTTTCTTTCAACCCGTCTTTCCATTTCCATCCTTCGTCTAGCTCCATCGCGCAAAGGGAAGTTCAACCCTATATAACCTGCCCGTCTAATGTGATAAATTGAACACATCTGGCGTTCCCCCTAAGGGCTGAGGGGCACTGTGTTTGCCTGCCAACATCTCTTGTCCACCTCCCCTCAAACATCTCCTCCTCACTATAGGCATCTTCCCCGTGTCTACTGCGACTGTGTCGTATTACACTAAAGGAACTTCGTTTCTCGATTTCCTTTCTCACCTTCAACATTATAAGAAAAGCAAAATTTTGAAAGCCTATGTATGCTGGACCGTGAATTCTCAGAGGCTGAATAAGAAGAGACAAGGAGCCGGAGATGTTTGGTTCTGTTGGGACACACCGAGTGACTGAATGAAAGAGATGAGGAGAAGGAGCTATTAAGCTCTGTTGGGACACATCCAGTGGCTGAATGAGAAGATACGAGGGGAAGGAGCCGTTTTGTTCTGTTGGGACAGATCCACAGTCGCTCTTTCCCTCTCCACCCAAGCGCATCTCCACCTGAGAAGCAAATAAAAGCTTGTGACAGCAGCCATATCTTGCATGGCCCCTGGGGGGACCAGTTGAGCTGGGTTATGAGGAGTTGCGCCTGGGAGGTGAACCCAGCCCTATGCCCTAGGTCAAGTGTTTTTAGCTGGGCTACCAACAGGAGCCAGATGGGTCCAATACTCCAATCAGAAACTCAAGCGGGAAGAACCTTTGTGATCAGCAATCTATGGCATGTTGGCTGTGATGATTCTTAAAGGCCCAGTGCAGTTAAAATGCATTTCTTCCTGTGTTTACTATCACATTGCTGATGAAACTAGACTGGCCCCAAGCGTGCGTTTACTATCACATTGCCCTTGCTAGACTGGCCCCAAGCGTGCGTTCGCATGCGCCACTGTGCCCATGATCATTTTGTCTATCCCCACCAGACGTGATGTAGGTTACAATACCAAAACCAACTGATTCAATATTTTAATTTCGGGGCTGGTCGAAACACACATGAAACATTCTGGGAGGTAAACATTGGGTTGTTATTTTAACTGACATACATATGGTCCTCTTTTTAGCTGGTTATTTGTAGAATTTTAACTAGAGACTGTGTGTTTCTCTACTCTGACAATTAATCCACAGATAATAGGGAAATCTAGTTTGTTTTTAGTTAGTTATCTTTGATTAATCTCTCATGTGTCTTTCAAGCACCCACATGGGTTTGTATCTTTTTCAAAACCATTAAGGAGTTGGGAGAGGTGGGACTTGCAGCGCATTGAGTGTCTCAGATAGAACTTGATTCTGTTTGTAGCATTCACGCTCGTTTATTTTGCAACACTCACACACGCAACGTGGCAGGGTGTAAAACAGTAAATGTGATCAGTGTTATTTCCTGATAGTTTCTGGTTGAAAATAAAATATAAGGAGAACCTTCTAATCAGCAGGTTTTGCATGGGATGAGTTTTGACTTGTCTGGTGACATCACCAGCTGATATAAGTCAATAGACCAATAACAAAGACAAAGTTCCAGTTTGTTGCACCATTTTAATGGAAAACTTACAGTAAAGGTACTTAATTGTTACCCAGACAAGTATTTGATATTGAGATTCAAATGGCTGTATTGGGCCAGTAAAGGTAGACCCCATCAACGTGACGTCATCATAGTGGGGCAACTTCCGGCTTACAGGCATAAATAACATCTTTCCCTTGAGGCATGTCCACATTGAGAAGAGCCAAAAGTGGTAGTCTTGGGCCATTAGAATTTTTTTACTGTAATTTTTGTAAGCAGAAAGGCGACTCATTACATATGCTGAGTCTCCCTCCAAAAATGTACCATCATCCTCTGTCTGAGGATGCCACAAATGCAACTAGAAACAGCTGCTACTGAGCTCAAGGTTGAGATTTGAGATTGGTGAACACAGTGTCACATACACAAAAAGGATCGTGAGTAACCAAAATGCCTGTTCCAGCCGACAAGCCCTTTCTGTATTTTCCAGTGGAAAAGGTTGTCCATTGACTGTCATATATGCAGTAAATTATGCATCTCCTCTGCTGCTCATTTTGTAGCATCCCAACCTAGGCAAAGGAACCCACTCTGTGCAGAACTACACCCTAGTGTTTTGTTGGCTTAAGCGCAATTTTTTTTGGCCCCCCACCCCTCGCCAGCAAAATATTTTTGAAGCCCAATTTTTTGGCGCCACTCCCCCAAAGACAATTACATGTACAGTTCATTTCGACACAATTTGCCAATAGAGAAGATATTGCAATTTGAAAAAGATGAATTTGCAATTCTACACATTTTTCAATGGGGCAAAGACAAAATGGATCAGTTTTATCATGAATCAAGGTAAGACCCAAGTGCAGACCGTGTGGAGAAACAATGTTAATTGTAACACCAGGGGCAGGCAATGACAGGTCAAGGAAGGCAGGCTCAGGGTCAGGGTCAGGCAGAGGTCAATAATCCGGAGTTGGGACAAAGGTACAGGACGGCAGGCAGGCTCCGGGTCCGAGACAGGCAGAGTGGTCAGGCGACGGGTACAAGGTCAGGACAGACAAGTGTCAAAAACCAGGAGGACGAGAGAAGGAGTGCATCATTTCATTTACACAACATGCCTACCACTGAAAATGCTAAATATTTTTTGCGGTGAAACAAACAAGAAATAAGACAAGAAAACTTGAGTGTGCATAACTATTCACCCACCAAAGTCAATACTTTGTAGAGTCACCTTTTGCAGCAATTACAGCAGCACGTCTCTTGGGGTATGTCTCTATAAGCTTGGCACATCTAGCCACTGGGATTTTTGCCCATTCTCCAAGGAAAAACTACTCTAGCTCCTTCAAGTTGGATGGGTTCCGCTGGTGTACAGCAATCTTTAAGTCATACCACAGATTTCTCAATGGGCTTTGACTAGGCCATTCCAAGACATTTAAATGTTTCCCCTTAAACCATTTGAGTGTTGCTTAGGGTTATTGTCCTGCTGGAAGGTGAACCTAAGACCCAGTCTCAAATCTCTGGAAGACTGAAACAGGTTTCCCTCAAGAATTTCCCTGTATTTAGAGCTAACATTCCTTCAATTCTGACCAGTTTCCCAGTCCCTGCCGGTGAAAAACATCCCCACAGCATGGTGGATAGTGTTCTCAGGGTGATGAGGTGTTGGGTTCGCGCCAAACATAGCATTTTTCTTGATGGCCAAATGCTACATTTTTGTCTCATCTGACCAGAGTACCTTCTTCCATGTGTTTTGAGAGTCTCCCACATGCCTTTTGGCGAACACCAAACGTGTTTGTTCATTTCTTTCTTCAAGAAATTGCTTTTTTCGGGCCACTCTTCCGTAAAGCCCAGCTCTGTGGAGTGTACGGCTTAAAGTGGTCCTATGGACCTACCTTTCTTTGCAGGTTTGTTGTTGTGCCATATTCCTTCCATTTTTTAATAACGGATTTAATGGTGCTCCGTGGGATTTTCAAAGTGTCTATCTTTTTTTATAACCCAACCCTGATCTCTACTTCTCCACAACTTTGTCCCTGACCTGTTTGGAGAGCTCCTTGTCTTTACCTTGCTCTGTTCATCTTTGCCTCGATCCTGACAAGTCTCCAAGTCCCTGACACTGAAAAACATCCCCACTGCATAAGGCTGCCACCACCATGCTTCATCATAGGGATGTTGCCAGGTTTCCTCCAGACGTGATGCTTGGCGTTCAGACCAAAGAGTTAGGATGGTCAGTTTTACAAGGGTATGTTTGGCAGCATGAGTTTAAGTATGCTTTGTTTCCGAAATAGGAATCCAATTCTAGATTCAACTTTGGATTTGGAGATGTTTGATGTGAGTCTGGAAGGAGAGTTTACAGTCTAACCAGACACCTAGGTATTTGTAGTTGTCCACATATTCTAAGTCAGAACCGTCCAGAGTAGTGATGTTGGACGGGCGGGCAGGTGCAGGCAGCGATCGGTTGAAGAGCATGCATTTAGTTTTTCTTGTATTTAACTTCTCTAGGATAGAGGGCAGCATTTTCACTTTGGATGAATAGCGTGCCCAGAGTGAACTGCATCCTACTCTGTCCCAGATGCTAATACAGTATATGCATATTATTATTATTATTGGATATAAAACATTGACATTTCTAAAACTGTTTGAATGATGTCTGTGAGTATAACAGAATTCATATGGCAGGCAAAAACCTGAGAAAAAATCCAAACAGGAACTGAGAATTCTGAGGCTGGTCGATTTTCAACTCATCGCCTATTGAAATCCCAGTGGGATATGGATCTGCACTTCCTACGCCTTCCACTAGATGTCAACAGTCTGTAGAACGTTCAATGAAGCTTCTACTGTGATGTGGGGCCGGATGGGAGGGGTTTGAGTCAGTGGTCTGGCAGAGTGCCAGTTCCTGGTCATGCGCATTCCACATGATATCGACTTGCTTTCCATTACTTCTATAGACAAAAAGGAATTCTCCGGTTGAAATTTTATTGAATATTTATGATAACAACATCCTAAAGATTGACTCTACTTAGTTTGACAAGTTTATTCGACCTGCAATATAACTATCTGAAGTTTTCGTCCGACGTTCGCCTGGATCTGTGCGAGCTTTTGGATATGTGTACTATACGTGCTAACATAAGTAGCTACTTGGACATAAATAATGGACAGTATCGTACAAAACAACAATTTATTGTGGAAGTAGGATTCCTGGGAGTACATTCTGATGAAGATCATCAAAGGTAAGGGAATATTTATGATGTAATTTCGTATTTCTGTTGACTCCAACATGGCGGAGAAATTTTGTTTATATCTGAGCGCCGTCTCAGATTACTGCATGGTTTGCTTATTCCGTACGTGAAAAAAAAAAAACGGACACAGCGTTTGCATTAAGAACAAGTGTATCTTTAATTCTATGTAAAACATGTATCTTTCATCAAAGTTTATGATGAGTATTTCTGTTATTTGATCTGGCTCTCTGCAATTTCTCCGGATTATTTGGAGGCATTTCTGAACATGGCGCCAATGTAAACTGAGATTTGCGGATATAAACATGCACATTATCGAACAAAACATACATGTATTGTGTAACATGTTGTCCTATGAGTGTCATCTGATGAATATCATCAAAGGTTATTGATTCATTTTATTTATATTTCTGCTTTTTGTGACTCCTATCTTTGGCTGGGAAATTGCTGTGTTTTTCTGTGGCTATGTACTGACCTAACATAATCGTTTGGTGTGCTTTCGCCGTAAATCCTTTTTGAAATCAGACTCCAAAAGTCTCAATAAACGTTGAATAAACAGATAAAACTCGGTTGAAAAAAACTACTTTACGATTATATTATCACATGTATCAAATAAAATCAGAGCCGGAGATATTCGCCGTGTAAACCGAAAGCTTTTCAGAAGCTAATGTCAAGCTCCGCCTTGCGCCTTGGTAGAGAAAGGAAATTCCTGACCTGCCACTCCAAAAGCTCTTGTTCGACCTCAGATCAAGCTAGACACCCCATTCCACCTTCCACTGCCTGTTGACATCTAGTGGAAGGCGTATGAAGTGCATGCATATCGATAAATATAAGGCAATTGAATAGATAGGCCCTGAAACAGAGCCCCATTTTCAGAATTTTCACTTCCTGTCTGGAAGTTTGCTGCCAAATGAATTATTGGCTGGATTCACAAGATGTTTATCTTTCATTTGCTGTACACCATGTATTTTTCAGAAATGTTTTATGATGAGTATTTAGGTATTTCACGTTGGTGTCTATAATTATTCCGGCTGCTTTGGTGATATTTTTTTATGGTAGCTGCAATGTAAAACTATGATTTATACCTCAAATATGCACATTTTCGAACAAAACATAGATTTATTGTATAACATGTTATAAGACTGTCATCTGATGAAGTTGTTTCTTGGTTAGTGACTAATTATATCTCTATTTGGTCGGTTTTGTGATAGCTACCTATGCGGTAAAAAAATTGTGAAAATATGCGGTTGAGTCTTTTGCTATTGTGGTTAGCTAATAGAAATACATATTGTGTTTTCGCTGTAAAACATAAAAAAAATCGGAAATGATGGCTGGATTCACAAGATGTGTATCTTTCATTTGCTGTATTGGACTTGTGATTTCATGATATTTATATGCTAGTATTTACTTGTGGCGCTATGCTAGGCTATGCTAGTCAGCTTTTTACTGATGAGGATGCTCCCGGATCCGGGATGGTGATGAAGTAGAAGTTAAGAAACTTCATAGTGTTTTCTATCCAAATCTAGTACTAATATGCACATACAGTGGGGAGAACAAGTATTTGATACACTGCCGATTTTGCAGGTTTTCCTACTTACAAAGCATGTAGAGGTCTGTAATTTTTATCATAGGTACACTTCAACTATGAGAGACGGAATCTAAAACAAAAATCCAGAAAATCACATTGTATGATTTTTAAGTAATTAATTTGCATTTTATTGCATGACATAAGTATTTGATACATCAGAAAAGCAGAACTTAATATTTGGTACAGAAACCTTTGTTTGCAATTACAGAGATCATACGTTTCCTGTAGTTCTTGACTAGGTTTGCACACACTGCAGCAGGGATTTTGGCCCACTCCTCCCTACAGATCTTCTTCAGATCCTTCAGGTTTCGGGGCTGTCGCTGGGCAATACGGACTTTCAGCTCCCTCCAAAGATTTTCTATTGGGTTCAGGTCTGGAGACTGGCTAGGCCACTCCAGGACCTTGAGATGCTTCATACGGAGCCACTCCTTAGTTGCCATGGCTGTGTGTTTCGTGTCGTTGTCATGCTGGAAGACCCAGCCACGACCCATCTTCAATGCTCTTACTGAGGGAAGGAGGTTGTTGGCCAAGATCTCGCGATACATGGCCCCATCCATCCTCCCCTCAATACGGTGCAGTCGTCCTGTCCCCTTTGCAGAAAAGCATCCCCAAAGAATGATGTTTCCACCTCCATGCTTCACGGTTGGGATGGTGTTCTTGGGGTTGTACTCATACTTCTTCTTCCTCCAAACACGGCGAGTGGAGTTAGACCAAAAAGCTCTATTTTTGTCTCATCAGACCACATGACCTTCTCCCATTCCTCCTCTGGATCATCCAGATGGTCATTGGCAAACTTCAGACAGGCCTGGACATGCACTGGCTTAAGCAGGGGGACCTTGCGTGCGCTGCAGGATTTTAATCCATGACGGCGTAGTGTGTTACTAATGGTTTTCTTTGAGACTGTGGTCCCAGCTCTCTTCAGGTCATTGACCAGGTCCTGCCGTGTAGTTCTGGGCTGATCCCTCACCTTCCTCATGATCATTGATGCCCCACGAGGTGAAATCTTGCATGGAGCCCCAGACCGAGGGTGATTGACCGTCATCTTGAACTTCTTCCATTTTCTAATAATTGCGCCAACAGTTGTTTCCTTCTCACCAAGCTGCTTGCCTATTGTCCTGTAGCCCATCCCAGCCTTGTGCAGGTCTACAATTTTATCCCTGATGTCCTTACACAGCTCTCTGGTCTTGGCCATTGTGGAGAGGTTGGAATCTGTTTGATTGAGTGTGTGGACAGGTGTCTTTTATACAGGTAACGAGTTCAAACAGGTGCAGTTAATACAGGTAATGAGTGGAGAACAGGAGGGCTTCTTAAAGAAAAACTAACAGGTCTGTGAGAGCCGGAATTCTTACTGGTTGGTAGGTGATCAAATACTTATGTCATGCAATAAAATGCAAATTAATTATTTAAAAATCATACAATGTGATTTTCTGGATTTTTGTTTTAGATTCCGTCTCTCACAGTTGAAGTGTACCTATGATAAAAATTACAGACCTCTACATGCTTTGTAAGTAGGAAAACCTGCAAAATCGGCAGTGTATCAAATACTTGTTCTCCCCACTGTATTAGCAACTGGTACTGAGTAGCAGGAAGCTTACTCTGGGCATGCTTTTCATCCAAACGTGAAAATGCTGCCCCCTATCCCAAAGAAGTTTTAACATACATTTCAGAATATACTCTATCAATTCAGCAAGCTCCAGAGAACGTTGCTGAAGACACACTAGATGTGTTCGGTCAAGTGTTTATTTTGTCAAAGCAATATAACTGTTCAACCACAATGACATCTTCATACATATTCATGAGATTTTTCCCTTCAGAAAAAGTCACAAATCTGAATAAAGGAAATGGAAATTACAAATGCATGAGATTTCTTAATACAAGCACAAACTATCGCCCCTCACCCATCATTTATTTCTCTCTCCCCTTTTCTCTCCAACTATGCTGCCACTTCCTCTTTCTCTCTTCCATGCTCTGTCTCCTCTCATTCTTGTCTCTTTTTCTCATAACCTCTACATGTCAAACTCGCTCTTCCTCTCACTCCTCCCTCACTCACTTTCTGCCTTTCTTTCTGGTCTAATTATCCATCTCATTTTGCAATACATTCCCTGCTCTGTCACAGTGTTGGGATATTTAGGATGCATTTCATCTGCTAGTGTGCACAACATCCATCTCTCCCACAACTTAATTTCAAGTTTCTTTTAACCTAACGTAGCAGGTGTAAAAGAAATGCCTGAAACTACAGTATATACAGTTGAAGTCGGAAGTTTACATACACTTAGGTTGGAGTCATTATAACTTGTTTTTCAACCACTCCACAAATTACTTTTTAACCAACTATAGTTTTGGCAAGTCGGTTAGGACATCTACTTTGTTCATGACACGAGTAATTTTACCAACAATTGTTTCCAGACAGATTATTTCACTTTTAATTCACTGTATCACAATTCCAGTGGGTCAGAAGTTTACATACACTAGGTTGACTGTGCCTTTAAAAAAGGCTGGAAAATTCCAGAAAATTGTGTCATGGCTTTAGAAGCTTCTGATAGGCTATTTGACGTTATTTGAGTCAATTGAAGGTCTACCTGTGGATGTATTTCAAGGCCTACCTTCACACTCGGTGCCTCTTTGCTTGACATCATGTGAAAATCAAAAGTAATCAGCCAAGACCTCAGAAGAAAATTGTAGACCTCCACAAGTCTGGTTCATCCTTGGGAGCAATTTCCAAATGCCTGAAGGTACCACGTTCATCTGTACAAACAATAGTACGCAAGTATAAACACCATGGGATCATGCAGCCGTCATACCGCTCATGAAGGAGACGCGTTCTGTCTCCTAGAGATGAACATACTTTGGTGCGAAAAGTTCAAATCAATCCCAGAACAACAGCAAAGGACCTTGTGAAGATGCTGGAGGAAACAGGTACAAAGTATCTATATCCACAGTAAAATGAGTCCTATATCGACATAACCTGGAAGGCTGCTCAGCAAGGAAGAAGCCACTGCTCCAAAACCGACATAAAAAAGCCAGACTACGGTTTGCGACTGCACATTCGGACAAAGTTCGTACTTTTTGGAGAAATATCCTCTGGGCTGATGAAACAAAAATAGAACTGTTTGGCCATAATGGCTATCGTTAAGTTTGGAGGAAAAAGGAGGAGGCTTGCAAGCCGAAGAAAACCATCCCAACCCTGAAGCATGGGGGTGGCAGCATCATGTTGTGGGGGTGCTTTGCTGCAGGAGGGACTGGTGCACCTCACAAGTTAGATGGCATCATGAGGGAGGAAAAGTATGTGGATATATTGAAGCAACATCTCAAGACATCAGTCAGGAAGTTAAAGCTTGGTCACAAATGGGTCTTCCAAATGGACAATGACCCCAAGGATACTTCCAAAGTTGTGGCAAAATGGCTTAAGGACAACAACGTCAAGGTATTGGAGTGGCTATCACAAAGCCCTGACGTCAATCCTATAGAAAATTTGTAGGCAGAATTGAAAAAGCGTGTGTGATCAAGGAGGCCTACAAACCTGACTCAGTTACACCAGCTCAGTCAGGAGGAATGGGCCAAAATTCCCCCAACTTATTGTGGGAAGCTTGTGGAAGGCTACCCGAAATATTTTACCCAAGTTAACCAATTCGAAGGCAATGCTACCAAATACTAATTGAGTGTATGTAAACTTCTGACCCACTGGGACTGTGATGAAAGAAATACAAGTTGAAATAAATAATTGTCTCTACTATCATTCTGACATTTCACATTCTTAAAATAAAGTGGTTTTCCTAACTGACCTAAGACAGAAATTGTTTACTAGGATTACATGTTAGGAATTGTGATAAACTGAGTTTAATTGTATTTGGCTAAGTTTTGTGTAAACTTCCGACTTCAATTGCAGATCCTCTACACACTGGTCTTGACAAGAAGGAAACAAAATGTCGTGGGAGGTTCTCTTCTGCACTGTTCAATTAATCCAGTAAATGTGGAGGAGGAGTTAAGAGCGTCGCCTTGTTAAAGTCCAAATGCGGAAGTTGCCCTTAAACCGGAATATCCGGTTGTTGGGGACTCAGCAGAGGCTAAGTTTCTTTGGACATTGGGTGTGTGTGTACATGGATGCATTGTGTGTTCCTCTCTATGTGTGATTGTCTGGATGTGTGTGAGAGAAAGAGAGTGTGTGGATGTGTGTGTGAATTTGAATTGCTGTGAGTGTTTGTTCATGTTTGTGTGTGTGTTTGAGAGAGTGTTCATATGTGTGCCTTTGTGTGTATGTACTGTATGTGTGCATGTGCAGATGTGTGTAAACATGTCAATAGCCCTAGGAGAGGAGCTGCCAAGGTGAGAGAAACACTGTCCCTGACCATCTGTCCCTGATCCCTACTTTGTTTTCTCTGCTCTCTTCTTTTTTTTCTCCCCTTTTTGTTTTCTCTGATTGATCATGTCTGAAGCCCTTTACTGTACATCCGGAGAGGAGAAAAAATGATGGATGATTGACTGGTAGGGCGGCACACAATTGGCCCAGCATCGTCCGGGTTAGGGGAAGGTTTGGCCGGGGTAGGCCGTCATTGTAAAAATTTGAATTTGTTCTTAACTGACTTGCCTAGTTAAACAAAGGTTAAATAAAACATTTAAAAATGTGGACCTCTGTGCTGGCTTAGTCAGGTCTGACTGAGTGGCCCCCGTGGTAAGAGACAAGAAGACAACACCTTCGTCTGATGGCCAAGTCACCTGGCTGACACAGGTTCACCATTCCGTGAGGAATAACACAGCTCCAGGACAGGATCTCACCGTATGTTGACAGGCTGGGACATTATTATATCAGTATTTAAAAATGGCCCTATGTTAGCAGTGAACTAAAAAGCTGATGATGTAAGATCTGGGCACCGATAAACATCTTGTCTGAGGTAAAGTGCCAAGCCAGAGTTTGGAGTAGGAGTCAGATGTTTTTTTTTCTCTCTCCCGGGAGAAGTTTGTCTGTCATCCGCTCGTCACGCCGGTTTCCTTGGATTTTGTCCCAGTTTCCGAGCTTTAAGGACCTTGTTGACATGGAATTAAGTGAATCCTTGCTGGATTATAGGGTATACCTCACCTGGTTGCCTGAACAACACCGGTGTTTGGATGTTGCTGTATCAGCACTCCAAGACTTGGCGTTACAACGGCAGGACTTTCATACAAACCACAATGTTTACGTTTCCCTGAGACCTGTTATTTTTTGGGGGGTTGACAGCTGGCAGCTGAGAAGTTTGTCATTGCATTGCCACACAACAAGTAAATATATTTTTGAGAATCTTTAAAGAGGACATCAATCACTTGAAAATAAAATAAGGTATTCTAAGTATTTGGCATTACAGGCACCAGTCATAGATGTTTTGCATCTATGACAATCTTCATGAGTGCGGCTTCTCGTCATCTGACGAACATGTCAGAAGGGATAGTAGTTGGTAGAGTTTGGTATGAGGGTTTTGGCATGGATGGTAGTTGGGGAGGCCAGCCCCCGGTTGTGGATTGGGGCCGGTAGCTGGCCTCCCGGTAGGGTCAGCCACTAGTCGTGAACTGTGGCTGTGCTGAGCATAAATACTATGAGGGTGGTTGATGAAGCGCTTGGATTCAGGTGAGTGAGGCGGGCTTGTGGATAATGAAGATTGCATGGATGTGAGCGAATTGGCATGGTCATGGCTCTATTTCCATATATTGAGTTCCTTGCTGATCATCAGCATTCCAATATGAGTGTCTGGGCCCTTATATGGCGTTCCTGCTCCGGCCGCATTCCAATGCGGAAGTCTAAGTCCAAATATGAGCTGTGTTCGAGTACCCATAATAACATACTGTATACTACATACTTAATGAGTATATGCTACATATACTATTAATTCATTGTAGTATACTGTAAAGGAAAAGTATCCTTTAATTTGAGTGTACTAGCGCTTCTCCTGTCTACTGGAAGTTGATGTTGTTGCTATATAACTTCTTGCTATCTTGTTAGCATAACAAATGACTGGCTATACATCTTATGACTTCATTAGCAATGTCCATTGAGAAAACACAATGACTATAACCCTTAGCTAAGCTAAGAATGACGTGAATAATCAAGCCAATATATAAATAAATACAGTATGGGGATGAGAGATTGGTTGGGCTATTTACAGATGAGCTATGTACAGGTGCAGTGATCTGTGAGCTGCTCTGACAGCTGGTGCTTAAAGCTAGTGAGGGAGGTAAGAGTCTCCAGCTTCAGAGATGTGTGCAGTTCATTCCAGTCATTGGCAGCAGAGAACTGGAAGGAGAGGCGGCCAAAGGAAGAATTGGCTTTGGGTGTGACCAGCGAGCTGAGATAAGGCGTGGCTTTACCTAGCAGAGACTTGTAGATGTCCTGGAGCCAGTGGGTTTGGCGACGAGTATGAAGCGAGGGCCAGGCAACGAGAGCATACATGTCGCAGTGGTGGTTAGTATGTGGGGCTTTGGTGACAAAACAGATGGCACTGTGATAGACTGCATCCAATTTGTTGAGAAGGGTGTTGGAGGCTATTTTGTAAATGACATCGTCGAGGATCGGTAGGATGGTCAGTTTTACGAGGGTATGTTTGGCAGCTAGGTAGCTAGCTAACATACCGGTAAATACAAGCAACTGCTGTAATGATATGCTATGCGGTTCGTAAGGCCTGCGTAGCTAACACATTGTCATCCAGCTGAACGTGTAGCGTAATTTATTTGAAAAGCCATTACTTTATTACATTGCTCAACATTTTCTTAACATTTGTCATAATTAGCCAAAGCATTGAATTTCTGTCCGCTCTTGTTGGACTTCGGCTGCATATTTTCCGCCATTGTCTTCAAATCTGAAAATGTTGTGAAAGCACACCCATTTTCTAAAGGATTGCATTATGGGCCCTAAATGCACGGAAATAGTGTCCACTGCTTGTATACTTCGTATTTTGGCAAATGTAGTACGACATCCGGGAAATTTTGGCATAGTAACTAAATCCATACTATGACCAAAAAGCATACTACATACTCAATTTATGTCACAAATAGTACAATTAGTATGAGTATTCGAATACAGCTCTGGAGTTCCTGCTCTAAGGCTGCATTCCAATACAGAAGAACAAGCCATTTTATGGAAGTTCCTGTTGTGGATTAGGTGTGATTATATTTATTTTTTATTTAACTAGGCAAGTCCGTTAAGAACAAATTCAAAATACTATGATGACCTACACCGGCCAACGCTGGGCCAATTGTGCACCGCCCTATGGGACTCCCAATTACAGACAATTGTGATGCAGCCTGGATTTGACCCAGAGTGTCTGTAGTGACGCCTATAGCACTGAGAGCCTTAGACCACTGCACCACTCGGAACCCTGTGAGTCACCTGAAGCTTAAAGCTCTCCTCCTGAAACTACACTTGAGGAACGGTCGTTAACCTTTCACGGCTACTAACCCCGGATCCGGGAGCACCCCCCACCCCCCACACACTGATTAGCATAGCTAGCATAGCTTCACAAGTAGATAGTAGCATCTAAATATCATTAAATCACAAGTCCAAGACACCAGATGAAAGATACAGATCTTGTGAATAAAGCCACCATTTCAGATTTTTAAAATGTTTTACAGGGAAGACAAAATATGTAAATCTATTAGCTAAACACGTTAGCAAAATACACCACTATTCTAACTCCATCAGTTTCTTACTCCTTCAGGTGCTATCACCAATTCGGCTCAACTAAGATATTGATAGCCAATAACCTATAAAAAAAACCATCAGATGACAGTCTGATAACATATTCATGGTATAGGATAGTTTTTGTTAGAAAAAAGTGCATATTTCAGGTAGAAATCACAGTTTACAATTGCACCGACCATCACAAATCGACTAGAATTACTAGATAGAGCAACGTGTATGACCAATTTACTCATCATAAAACATTTCATAAAAATAGACAAAGCATAGCAATGGAAAGACCCAGTTCTTGTGATTTCAGACCATATTTCAGATTTTCTAAGCGTTTTTCAGCGAAAACACAATAAATCGATAAGTTAGCATACTACATGTGCAAACGTTACCAGAGCATCGATTCCAGCCAAAGAGCGCTATAACGTAATCACCGCCAAAAGATATTAATTTTTTCACTAACCTTCTCAGAATTCTTCCGATGACACTCCTGTAACATCATTTTACAACATACATATACAGTTTGTTCGAAAAGGTGCATATTTAGCCATACAAAACCGTGGTTACACAATAAAAATACTAGGAAATCAAGCCTCAATATGTCTGACGTCATCTATCAGAGTGATCTAGTTTAATTGAAAGCTAATCATATACTTGACTAAAAAATACAGGGTTGACAGGAATCGAAAGACAAATTAGTTCTTAATGCAACCGCTGATTTACATTTTTAAAATTATCCTTACTTTTCAATACAGGGTTCGCCAAGTGAAGCTATACCAAACAAAATGGCGAAATATGCGTTTAAAATATTTCGACAGAACAACAATTTATCATATTAAATATTGCTTACTTTGAGCTGTTCTTCCATCATATTCTTGGGCAATGTATCCTTTCTATGTTATAAACGTCTTTTGGTCGATAGATGTCCTCTGTCCTTCGAAATATCCACTAACGATCGAACGGGACACCCAAACGTGTCCAAAGTTTCAGAGTGCACAACAAAGAAATTCCTCAAAATCGCACTAAACGGATATAAATTGCTATAAAACGGTTTAAATTAACTACCTTATGATGTTTCTAAGTCCTATATCGAATTAAATTACAGACGGATACATTTCAAGTTGATAACCGAGCCTGTGAAAATGGCGTCCGGAGGTCCCTTCCTGCGTAAGGGCGAGCGTCGAAAGGGGGGCTACTCTCACTCCTTGGTCTTTTATAACCTCTGAGAGCTACCTAGAAGGCCCATTCCACTTCTCATTGGTTACTGACATCCAGGGGAAGGCGGGTGCAGTTCGTGTCGTTCCATAGGATAGACAGAGACCTTAAAAACTGATCTGAAACCAGAGCTTCGCTCTCAGACCTTTCACTGTCTGTCATGGATTTCGCTGTAGAAAGAGTTCTGGGTCACCCACAGACATAATTTCAACGTTGTATGAAACTAGAAAGTTTTTTCTATCCAATAGAATTAATAATATGCATATTGTACGAGCAAGAATTGAGTACTAGGCAGTTTAATTTGGAGACGACAAAATGCTAATTCGGAACAGCACCCCCTGTAGTCACAAGAAGTTTTAACTTAAAGGTGTTCAACTTTTTGCGTGCTATCTAAAATCTTTAGTACGCTGCACTGAAGTACATTATTTTCCTTTATAGGGTGTTGTGAATCATTGTGGATTTCAGTTTAATCATAACATTCTCGTCTAATTACCAGCACCATGTCCCAAACCGTATACTCGAGATGGAATATCCTTCACCTGGTCAAATTCCTGATACATGTAAATGTACTTGGCTAAGAAAGGTGATTCTGATTCTTACTGCACATGACTGTAGTTTTATTGATTATTATGGTTTAGTGAAGTGGGAATGGCTCCATGATCATTATCCGTGAAAGGTGAAAAGCAATGACTGTTTTCTTTCTAAACATTCAATCTTCATTTAGTCAAGTAATTTTATAAGCTGTCATGGTCCAGTCAAATAAATTGGAATTTTTCCATCAGGCTCTTCATCTGCATTTGAATTTCACTGAGGGACACAGTATATCACCGTTTATTTACGTACTGTATAACTTGATGATTTCTGGGAAAGATAGCACTTACTTTAAAGTAACATCAACTGATCACCAACTACTGGTTGATATAAATGGCATTCCTTGAAAATAGATCTTTTGACTGTACCGTCCTGAGCCATTTCAATCCGCTACATTGAGACCAATAGCGTGCTCATACTACTCACGCACGTAAATCATGTGCAGGGCACAGGCTTAACACTATGTTAGGGCAGGAGGGTTATGGCTAAGGGTCCTTATTAGCAGCGATTAATTTCAGGTATCCTTTAATCGTTCACACACCCTAACTGGAAAACTAATTTGATGATTTGAAATCAAACCAAATGCTGGGTTATTTATAGGGACTGATTCGATAATGCAGAGGGCGCCGCGGATATTGGCATAAGCCCCCCCATATTGTTTCAGTGTGGGGTCCCTGAGAGCTCGTTATGGAGAGCAAGCCACTGGTTGGAGATGACCCATATCAATCTACAGTCAAAGAAGGCACACAGAAGAACAGATTTGCCAGCTGGTGGGGGTAATTGAGTTTGTCCCGTATTTGCCGACAGTGTGGAGACTCAGAAACTGTCGTTGAAGGTTACCTTCATAGCTGGGCTCTCTAGAGCTTACCACATGACTAGAGCTTGTTCATAGTTATAGGAAGGGAGAAATGGGAGTTTGTTCACATCTTCTTGGTGTTTTTTAATAAGGTAATTTAACTGCACAAACATCCTGCATGTCCAGAATCTTACAGGATTCAGGCAAACTCAGCAAGTTATACCTCAAAATAACACATTTTATTAGCGTACATTACTTACTACAGAATGGTGCCACAATCTTCACTAGGCGTGTAATCTATCACCATCGAACATTTGTTAACATAGTGGTCACATTAAGGACAAAACAAACACATACTGTTACAGTATGTACTGTTACTTTGCAAAAGTATTCATCGCCTTGGCGTTTTGCCTATTTTGTTGCATTACGACCTGTAATTTAAATGGATTTTTATTTGGATTTCATGTAACGGACATACACAAAATAGTTGAAATTGGTGAAGTGAAATTAAAAAATGAACTTGTTTCAAAAAATTATATAAAAAAAAAACTGAAAATTGGTGCGTGCATATGTATTCACCCCTTTGCCTTAAAGCCCCTAAATAAGATATAGTGCAACCAATTACTTTCAGAAGTCACATAATTAGTTAAATAAAGCCCACCTGTGTACAATCTAAGTGTCACATGATCTCAGTATACATATATACACCTGTTCTGAAAGGCCCCAGAGTCTGCAACACCACTAAGCAAGGGGCACCACCAAGCAAGCGGCACCATGAAGACCAAGGAGCTCTCCACACAGGTCAGGGACAAAGTTGTGGAGAAGTACATATCAGGGTTGGGTTATAAAAAACGTTAAACATCCCACGGAGCACTATTAAATCTGTTATAATTTTTTTTAAAGAATATGGCCCCACAACAAGCCCGCCATGAGAGGGCCACCCACCAAAACTCACGGACCAGGCAAGGAGGGCATTAATAAGAGAGGCAACACAGAGACCAAGTATAACCCTGAAGGAGCTGCAAAGCGCCATAGCCGAGATTGGAGTATTTGTCCATAGGACCACATTAAGCCGTACACTACACAGAGTTGGGCTTTACGGAAGTGGCCGTAAAAAAAGTAACGGCAGGGACTCGGAAACTGGTCAGAAATGAAGGATGGCGCTAACTACAGGGAAATTCTTGAGGGAAACCTGTTTCAGACTTCTAGAGATTTGAGACTGGGACGGAGGTTCACCTTCCAGCAGGACATTGAGTCTAAGCATACTGCTAAAGCAACACTCGGGTGGTTTAAAGGGAAACATTTAAATGTCTTAGAATGGCCCAGACGTCAATCCAATTGAGAATCTGTGGTATGACTTAAAGATTGCTGTACACCAGCAGAACCCATCCAAATTGAAGGAGCTGGAGCAGTTAGGCCTTGAAGAATGGGCAAAAACCCCAGTGGCTAGATGTGCCAAGCTTATAGAGACATACCCAAGAGACTTGCAGCTATAATTGCTGCAAATGTGGCTCTACAAAGTCTTGACTTATGGGGGTGAATAGTTATGCACGCTCAAGTGTTCAGTTTTTTTGTCAAATTTCTTGTTTGTTTCACAATCAAAAATATGTTTAATCTTCCAAGTGGTAGGCATGTTGTGTAAATCAAATGATACAAACCCCCTCAAAAATCTATTTTAATTCCAGGTTGTAATGCAACAAAATAGGGAAAATGCCAAGGGGTGTGAATAGTTTCGCAAGCCACTGTATGCCTATAGCAAGAGAACAGGCTGTCTTTTCATCTTCTGCTGTTTCCTTTGTCAACATTTTCACAACCTTGTACACATGGCATATGTACACTGTCTAATAATAACCTAGTTACAGTATGTATCCATTTAGTCATAAATGTTCCATTGCCCACAATAGTTCCATCACACTTAACCCATGACACCTTTTTGCAATCTAAAGTCCACCACTCAATTTTCACATTAAAGCATAGGCGCTTGCCCCATTTCATAATTTATTCATATGGGCTAACGCCATTTTCTTCAGGGGATTTTTTTCCTCAACCCTCTTTATTCCTCACAACTTTCTTTTCTATACAGAAATGGGGGGTGGACATTGTGCCCTCTCCCGGGACTGTCCCTGGGACCTGTAAGTGACTTGGAGACACTGTCCCTTTCACGTCTCCTTCTCTATCTGGGGGAGGGCAAGTAACTGAGAGCTGAGTCGCTGAGCCCTCAGATGCCTGTGGCCGGATAAAGAGGGCTGCTGTAGTGGAAACATCATTAAAGCTGTGGTCGCTCAGTGGCTCTCACAGTGAAGAGGGAACAGTAAATGGGCTAGTTGCCTGGTGGCGGCATTTTTGCATTGTGCTCCTCTGGGACCACTAATGGTTCTTCACGGTTCTTCTTTTAGAGCTGTTACAGCTCTGGAACTTTCTTAAATGGTTGCGGGTCCGTAATATCTGTTAGGTGGTCATGGTTTTAGAGCTCTCCACTATGTGCCTGGGTAGCAATGACAATGTAGGAGGGAGTATGTAAGTCGTGTGCTTTAGAGTCCATCAGCACTTGCACATCAATCCACTAAAGCCATGGTTGGGTTGTGGCTATATTGCAAGGACAAAAATGAACTCTTCAGATTGAATGAAAGGCTCTCTTTTCTCCTTAAATGTAATGTCAAAATGTAGAATCTGCCTAAAAAGACATACTCAAAAGTAATTATTTATCATGAGAGGGCCATAAACAATAACTAGTAATGCTACATACTCCAACAAATAATAAAATCTGACCTTTCTGGTAAAAAATGTTTTATAAATTGCTGAGGTGTACTCAGTTGAGGACGCAAGCTCAGGTACATAGTCAAAATATGATGTATTTCCTATTCAACAAAACTGGAGGAATAGGGCTTGAAATGACTTATATGCTTTCTAAATATAGTAACAAAGTATAAAAAGACTAACTATTAAATTTAATCTTCCCTATAACTGTAAAACCGACTAAGCTCGTAATTTATCAATTCTATTCACATTTACTGATGGCATACACTTTTATTATAAAGGCACATGAAAGTGTACATGATACAGAAAGCATTTCTGCCAAAAAACACATTTTGATGAAAAAAATATACAGTATATGCAGTTGAAGTCGGAAGTTTACATAGACTTAGGTTGGAGTCATTAAAACTCGCTTTTTTTTGTATTGTTAACAAACTATAGTTTTGGCAAGTCGGTTAGGACATCTACTTTGTGCATGACACAAGTAATTTTTCCAACAATTGTTTACAGACAGATTATTTCACTTATAATTGTAACGATTGTTCTCCTCGTCTGAGGAGGAGCAGGGATCGGACCAAAACGCAGCTTTTGTGGAATACATAATGAGATTTTAATGAAACAAGACGAACACGAAACACACTTGATAAATTACAAAATAACAAACGACGTAGACCGACCTGAACATGAGAACTTACATATAACGAAGAACGCACGAACAGGAACAGACTAGACAAACGAAACAGTCCCGTGTGGTACAAACACTGACACGGAAGACAATCGCCCACAAACAAACGGTGTGAACAGCCTACCTTAATATGGTTCTCAATCAGAGGAAACGTAAAACACCTGCCCCTGATTGAAAACCATATCAGGCTAATTACCAATGATCCTAAACATAGAAACACATAACATAGACTGCCCACCCAGCTCACGTCCTGACCAACTAAAGAAAAGCTAAACAAAGCAAAATAAGGTCAGGAACGTGACAGTACCCCCCCCCCCCCCCCCCCAAGATGCGGACTCCGGCCGCAAAACTGAACCTATAGGGGAGGGTCTGGGTGGGCATCTGTCCACGGTGGCGGCTCTGGACGTTGTCCCCACCCCACCATAGTCAATCCCCGCTTCCGTAGCCTCCTCCCAATGGCCACCCTCCAAATTAACCCACCTGGATTAACTTCTACCGCCTCAGAAACCCGGATCCGGGAGCACCCCCCACCCCCCCACCAGTAAAAAAGCTGAATAGCATAGCTAGCATAGCGTCACAAGTAAATAGTAGCATCTAAATATCATTCAATCACAAGTCCAAGATACCAGATGAAAGATCCACTTCTTGTGAATCCAGCAATCATTTCTGATTTTTAAAATGTTTTACAGGGAAGACACAATATGTAAATCTATTAGCTAACCACGTTAGCAAAAGACACCATTTTTCTTTGTCCACCATTTTTTCTCTCCACCAGTAGCTATCACCAATTCGGCCAAATAAAGATATTGCTAGCCACTAACCAAGAAAAAACCTCATCAGATGACAGTCTGATAACATATTTATTGTATAGGATAGTTTTTGTTAGAAAAATGTGCATATTTCAGGTAGAAATCATAGTTTACAATTGCACCCACCATCACAACTCGACTAGAATAAATACAGAGAGCAACGTGTATTACCAATTTACTCATCATAAAACATTTCATAAAAATAGACAAAGCATAGCAATGGAAAGACACAGATCTTGTGAATTCAGACAATATTTCAGATTTTCTAAGCGTTTTACAGCGAAAACACAATAAATCGTTATATTAGCATACCACATGTGCAAACGTTACCCCAGCATGAATTCAAGGCAACGGGAGCGATAACGTTATGATCACCAAAATATATTATTTTTTTCACTAACCTTCTCAGAATTCTTCCGATGACACTCCTGTAACATCATATTACAACATACATATAGAGTTTGTTCGAAAATTTGCATATTTAGCCACAAAAAAACGTGGTTATACAATGAGAATAGTAGCAAAACTGGCCTGAAAATGTCAGGCGCCATCTTTGAGAGTGATCTAGTCTAATCGATAACTAATCATAAACTTGACTAAAAAATACAGGGTTGACAGGAATCGAAAGACAAATTAGTTCTTAATGCAATCGCTGACTTACATTTCTAAAATTATCCTTACTGTGCAATACCGGGTCCGCCAAAGCGAAGCTACACAAAACAAAATGGCGAAATATGCGTTTAACATTTTTCAACAGAACAGCGATTTATCATCATAAATAGTTCTTACTATGAGCTGTTCTTCCATCAGAATCTTGGGCAATGTATCCTTTCTCCGGTCTAATCGTCTTTTGGTCGAAAGATGTCCTCTTGTCCCGTCGAAATGGCCACTAACGTTCGGTATGTACAGGAAACGTGCCCAGCTCATTGAAGGGCGTCACAAATAAATGAATCAAAATCGCACTAAACGGATATAAATTGCTATAAAACGGTTTAAATTAACCTCTAACGAGCCTCTACCCCGGGTCCGGGATCACCCCCCACCCCCCCACACACTGATTAGCATAGCTAGCATAGCTTCACAAGTAGATAGTAGCATCTAAATATCATTAAATCACAAGTCCAAGACACCAGATGAAAGATACAGATCTTGTGAATAAAGCCACCATTTCAGATTTTTTAAATGTTTTACAGGGAAGACAAAATATGTAAATCTATTAGCTAAACACGTTAGCAAAATACACCACTTTTCTAACTCCATCAGTTTCTTACTACTTCAGGTGCTATCACCAATTCGGCTAAACTAAGATATTGATAGCCACTAACCAAGAAAAAACCTCTTCAGATAACAGTCTGATAACATATTTATGGTATAGGATAGGTTTTGTTAGAAAAAAGTGCATATTTCAGGTAGAAATCACAGTTTACAATTGCACCGACCATCACAAGACGACTAGAATTACTATAGAGAGCAACGTGTATGACCAATTTACTCTTAATAAAACATTTCATAAGAATAGACAAAGCATAGCAATGGAAAGACCCAGATCTTGTGATTCCAGACAATATTTCAGATTTTCTAAGCGTTTTACAGCGAAAACACAATAAATCGATAAGTTAGCATACCACATGTGAAAACGTTACCAGAGCATCGATTCCAGCCAAAGAGCGCTATAACGTAATCACCGCCAAAATATATTAATTTTTTCACTAACCTTCTCAGAATTCTTCCGATGACACTCCTGTAACATCATTTTACAACATACATATACAGTTTGTTCGAAAATGTGCATATTTAGCCATACAAAACCGTGGTTACACAATGAAAATACTAGGAAATCAAGCCTCAAAATGTCTGACGTCATCTTTCAGAGTGATCTAGTTTAATTGAAAGCTAATCATATACTTGACTAAAAAATACAGGGTTGACAGGAATCGAAAGACAAATTAGTTCTTAATGCAACCGCTGACTTACATTTTTAAAATTATCCTTACTTTTCAATACAGGGTTCGCCAAGTGACGCGATAACAAACAAAATGGCGAAATATGCGTTTAAAATATTTCGACAGAACAACGATTTATCATATTAAATATTGCTTACTTTGAGCTGTTCTTCCATCAGATTCTTGGGCAATGTATCCTTTCTATGTTGTAATCTTCTTTTGGTCGATAAATGTCCTCTGTCCTTCGAAATGTCCACTAACAACGACCGAGACCCCGAAACGTTCCCAAAGCTAGAAAGTGCACGACAAAGAAATTCCTCAGAATCGCACTAAACGGATATAAATTGCTATAAAACGGTTCAAATTAACTACATTATGATGTTTTTAACAACTATAACGAGTAAAAACATGACCAGAGAAATATTGCTGGCTAAACAACGATTTGGAATGAGGCAAGTCCGATGTCCTTCATGCTTGAGGCGCGCGACGAGAAAGGGAGGTACTTCCACATTTTCTTGTTTTATAGTGGCTGTGATTGTGCAATCGACTCCATTCAAAACGTGATGACGTACAGACACCCAGAGGAAGACGTAGGCAGTGTCGGTTTCTTCATAGCATTCACAGTCACCTTAAAAACAGACTCCAGATCAGGGGTAAAAATTTCTGAAATCTGACCCCTGTCATGAAAAGTGCTGTAGATATAGTTCTGTACCACTCAGAGACAAAATTCCAACGGCTATAGAAACTAGAAAGTGTTTTCTATCCAATAATAACAATAATATGCATATTGTACGATCAAGAATTTAGCACGAGGCAGTTTAATTTGGAGACCAAAATATGCTAATGCGGAACAGCACCCCCTATAGTTCCAAGAAGTTAACTACCTTATGATGTTTTTAACACCTATAACGGGTAAAAACATGACCGGCGATATATTACTGGCTGAACCAAGGCTTGGAAAGAGGTCAGTCCGACGTCCATTGTGCGTCGAGCGCAGGGTCCGAAAGAAAGCTCATTCCGGTCTTTGGTGTTTTATACAGGCCCTGATTGCGCAATCGACTCCATTCAAATTGTCACCACTTACTGACATCTAGAGGAAGGCGTAGGCAGTGTTTGTATCCTCATAGCATTCACAGGGACATTAAAACTGACCTGGGACCAGAGGCCAAGATTTCTGAAATCTCACTCCCTGTCAGGAAAAGTTCTGTAGAATGAGTTCTGTTCCGCACAGGACGCACAGGAATCTGGAGACGCACAGGAGGCTTGGTGCGTGGTGCCGGAACTGGTGGTAACGGGCTGGAGACACGCACCATAGGGCTAGTGCGTGGAGGAGGAACAGGGCTCTGGAGACGCACAGGAGGATTGGTGCGTGGTGTTGGCACTGGTGGTACTGGGCTGGGGCGAGGAGGTGGCGCCGGATATACCGGACCGTGCAGGCGTACTGGCTCCCTTGAGCACCGAGCCTGCCCAACCTTACCTGGTTGTATGCTCCCCGTAGCCCGACCAGTGCGGGGAGGTGGAATAACCCGCACTGGGCTGTGTTGGCGAACCGGGGACACCATGCGTAAGGCTGGTGCCATGTATGCCGGCCCGAGGAGACGCACTGGAGACCAGACGCGTTGAGCCGGCTTCATGGCACCTGGCTCAATGCCCAATCTAGCCCTACCAGTGCGGGGAGGTGGAATAACCCGCACCGGGCTATGCACACGTACAGGAGACACCGTGCGCTTTACCGCATATCACGGTGTCTGCCCGTACTCTCGCTCTCCACGGTAAGATCGGGAAGTGGGCGCAGGTCTCCTACCTGACTTCGCCACACTACCCTTTAGCCCCCCAAGACATTTTTGGGCTTGACTCACAGGCTTCCGTGCTAGCCGCGTACCTTCATAATTCTCCGGTTGCCTCTGCTCTCCTAACTAAAATAAGGTCAGGAACGTGACAATAATTCATTGTATCACAATTCCAGTGGGTCAGAGGTTTACATACACTAGGTTGACTGTGCCTTTAAACAGGTTGGAAAATTCCAGAAAATTGTGTCATGGCTTTAGAAGCTTCTGATAGGCTAATTGACATCATTTGAGTCAATTGGAGGTGGACCTGTGGATGTATTTCAAAGGCCTACCTTCAAACTCAGTGCCTCTTTGCTTGACCTCATTGGAAAATCAAAAGAAATCAGCCAAGACCTCAGAAAAAAATTGTAGACCTCCACAAGTCTGGTTCATCCTTGGGAGCAATTTCCAAATGCCTGAAGGTACCACGTTCATCTGTAAAAAAAAATAGTACGCAAGTATAAACACCATGGGATCACGCAGCCGTCATACCGCTCATGAAGGAGACGCGTTCTGTCTCCTAGAGATGAACATACTTTGGTGCGAAAAGTTCAAATCAATCCCAGAACAACAGCAAAGGACCTTGTGAAGATGCTGGAGGAAACAGGTACAAAAGTATCTATATCCACAGTAAAATGAGTCCTATATCGACATAACATGGAAGGCAGCTCAGCAAGGAAGAAGCCACTGCTCCAAAACCGACATAAAAAAGTCAGACTACGGTTTGCGACTGCACATGCGGACAAAGTTCGTACTTTTTGGAAAAATATCCTCTGGGCTGATGAAACAAAAATAGAACTGTTTGGCCATATTGGCTATTTGTAAGTTTGGAGGAAAAAGGAGGATGCTTGCAAGCCGAAGAACACCATCCCAACCATGAAGCATGGGGGTGGCAGCATCATGTTGTGGGGGTGCTTTGCTGCAGGAGGGACTGGTGCACTTCACAAATTAGATGGCATCATGAGGGAGGAAAAGTATGTGGATATATTGAAGCAACATCTCAAGGCATCAGTCAGGAAGTTAACGCTTGGTCGCAAATGGGTCTTCCAAATGGACAATGACCCCAAGGATACTTCCAAAGTTGTGGCAAAATGGCTTAAGGACAACAACGTCAAGGTATTGGAGTGGCTATCACAAAGCCCTGACGTCAATCCTATAATACATTTGTGGGCAGAACTGAAAAAGCGTGTGTGAGCAAGGCCTACAAACCTTACTCAGTTTCACCAGCTCAGCCAGGAGGAATGGGCCGAAATTCCCCCAACTTATTGTGGGAAGCTTGTGGAAGGCTACCCGAAACGTTTTACCCAAGTTAACCAATTTGAAGGCAATGCTACTAAATACTAATTGAGTGTATGTCAACTTCTGACCCACTGGGAATGTGATGAAAGAAATAAAAGCTGAAATAAATCACTCTACTATTATTCTGACATTAAACATTCTTAAAATAAAGTGGTGATCCAAACTGATTTAAGAGAGGGCATTTTTACTAGGATTAAATTTCAGGAATTGTGAAAAACTGAGTTTAAATGTATTTAGGTAAGGTGTATGTAAACTTCCGACTTCAACTGTAGATAGGAATGACACAAGATCAGGCACACACAAAGTAACTTTTTTGGTGTCATCTTTCATGGACAAGCTATAAGTCAGTTGTTGATGAAAAGCGCTAGAAACACACCAGATGGCTTCCACAACAAGTCCTCTGGGGAAACAATGGGATTGATAGACACAACCGCTAGAACTTTACAGACGTTTTACCCTGCAGTCCCCTTGTCATTCTTCTCATCCTTTTGTGAGTCACTCACTTGAAGAGTACAGTTGATTGCCAACAATCGGTAGAGCGGGAACTAGCTCCACTAGTCAACTCGACCTTAGCCAGTCCCATAAAATGTACGAGAGCATTTCGCCCATGTTGACCTGTTTTAAGTGCATCTTCTTCACCTCCTGCTGCTTCTTGTCCCCACACTTGTTGGTGTTGGAAACTAGTGACCACAGAGGTCATGAGGTCATACAGAGGTTGTGAAGTAGAGCTGAAACAGCTGGAAGGGGGTGTATGTTTGAGTACTGTTCAACTGTGGGCCTACAGCTCGTTTGGGTCTGAACCTGGGTGGTACTGTCTCAGGTTCATCTCCCTCTGTTGTCATCTGAACCTCCCTCTTCTCTGTCCTACCTCCCTGCCCCCACACCTCTAGCTGGCTGAGAGGAGAGTGGAGCCCGGCCTGCAGTGGGGGTATTGTAAGAGGAGTGTAGTCTTTGTGAAGTGGTGGAACTTGAACCATCCGTAGAGACAGCATTAGAGACAGATCTGGCAGTGGAGGGTGAAGACCTTGACCAGCAGGGAGGGTTTGCCTAGGGGTGGTTTGCTCCCAAACATCATCATCATCCTCTCTGTGGGGAATAAAATAAAGAAATATAAAGGGATCAATATTGCTGTGAGATACACATCAGTACAGTTTAGTAATTTAAAAAACGACATTACTGTAATGTAAAAGCAATATACTAAAAGATAACACCCAGCCTAAACTTTGTTACAAATTCACTGCTGGTGACTTTTAGCACACCATCTCACAACCCTCTCTCAGAGATCAACTTTGTAAAATGTCTAACTCCTTCAGTAGGCTCCCCCAGGGGGGTTTGTAAACTGGCCCTTCACAACTGGCCAGGTAAGAGAGAGCAGCAAGCTCACTTCTGTCCAGAAAGCATCTCAGAGTGCTGATCTAGGAACAGCTTAGCTTTTTAGATCATAATGAATAGGATTATTTGGACACTGTCTGGAGATTGCCTCACAGAGAGGTGTGTAACACACACACAATGCAAACAGTGGGACACATAACAGACAAAGAAGCAATGGCCACAAGAGTTTGATGGTCTCCCAGCAGGGGTGTAGGTTGAAATTCGTTGGTGGGTGGGCCTGCAGAAATTTGGATTGGCCAACGAGGGGTTGTTGATGAGTATTTTGGCAGTAATAATGTGTATTTATTGATGTCCTGTTCTTGTTTATTAATGTTTGGTATTATGTAATGTTTCAGGTTTTGTGTGGACCTCAGTTACAGCAGCTGACCATGATAATTTGGTGGCCTCTCCATAGTTACACAGAATATATGCAACTGTAATCAAAAATATATATAATATGCATCTACTTTGGAATGATGGGAAGTTTGCTTGGTTTTATGCTTTCTTTTTATATCCCCGATACATTTTTATGCCAAAGCGATTAAAGAACCTGTTTAGAATGCGCTCTGTGCATTCAGAGTGCGTCCTTTCACAATGCCGTAGCATTCCCGTCAGATTTCGCCAAGCTATCCCTGTCATTATTTTTTAATTTTTTATTCAGAGGCACCTAATGTCCATCACAGTTCTACATCCCCAGTAGCTTGACTTTCTGTTTAGATTTTCTATTCCTTTATCTCTCTTGCATCTAGTTTTTATTTTATATTTGGTTTGTTTGTCCACACTGCTGAATCTGTGTGATTTATGACCATTAGGGGGGAGGTTACTCGACAAACATGAGTTTCTAGACGTTTTTTCTGACTGAGCAGAGATTACAATCTGGCAGTGTGGAAGTGGCAGGACTGAGTATTTGTAGAGGTCTTGATTATGGAACCGGTTGCAGCTGGTGGGGATCTGCTCTGACTCCAGCACACCTGTCTCCGCCCACACATTTACACGCACAGAGAGAGAGGGAGAGGGCCCTGGAGGAGTGGCGGCAGGTCAAGGAGACACAGGATGAGCACTAGAGGGCGTGGCAGGAGCAGATGTGACACTTCCTGCACATACTGTTGTTGTTTTCTTACTGTTACAAACTCTCTTTCTATTTGTGAAAATGAACTGTCCATTTTTTCATTTTACCCGCTCCCCAGTCTAGCGCTATACCACAGGTCGATAGATAAAAACAGGAAAAAGAATTGTGCGCAACGATGTAGTCACTGAGTGGACAGTTGATCCAATTCAGCCATACATTATCGGAGAACAATGACAATAGCCTACTGTTGTTCGTTTGACACTCCCATGTCGCTCTAGCTCAAACACAGACAAAATCGAAGCTTACCTTGTAAGATGTTTCTTGTTACGTGAACACAACTTATAAAATTAACTTCACTCTCTGGGCTGTGAATCGATAATGGTAGATCCACAGGCCGACAAATAACATATCCTTATCTTCTGTGGGGTCTTCGCTTTAACCACAACCACGCTAGCGTCCCACCTCGACAACAGCCAGTGAAATTGCAGGGCGCCAAATTCAAAACAACAGAAATCCCATAATTAAAATTCCTCAAACATGGTATTATCCACCACTTTAAAGATAAACTTCTTGTAAATCCAACCACAGTGTCCGATTTCAAAAAGACTTTACTGCGAAAGCACACCATGCGATTATGTTAGGTCAGCACCTTGCCACAGAAACCCATACAGCCATTTTCCAGCCATTTTCCAGCCAATCCTCCGGTTGTTTTTGTCATAAATAATCAATAATATTTCAACCGTACAAAAGCTTTGTCAATAGGAAAGGAGAAACAAAAAAGGCGCGTTGCCGATCAGGCACATGGCTGATGAATGGACATTTCCACTGGCCACTGATTGAAAGTGCTGTATCTCCCTCATTTTTCAGAGTAAAAGCCTGAAACAATGCCTAAAGACTGGCCACATGTAGAGGAAGCCACGGAGCTCGTGAACTGGGTCCTAAGTCTTTGTATGGTGGATAGGCTTTCAATGGAAAAACAGCCTTTCAAAATAATAGTACTTCCTGGTTGGATTTTCCGTTGGTTTTTGCCTGACATATCAGTTCTGTTATACGCACAGACATTAGTTTAACAGTTTTGGAAACGTTAGAGTGTTTTCTATCCATGCATATCCTATCTTCTGGGCCTGAGTAGCAGGCAGTTTAATTTGGGCCCGCTTTTCATCCAAAATTCCAAATGCTGCCCCCTACCCTAGTGAAGTTAAACACTGTTCCCCATGCTTGTTCAATGAACCATTAATGAACACAATTAATGAACTTGCACCTGTGGAACGGTGGTTAAGACTCTAACAGCTTACAGACGGTAGGCAATTAAGGTCAGAGTTAAGAAAACTTACGACACTAAAGAGGCCTTTCCACTGACTCTGAAAAACACCAAAAGAAAGATGCCCAGGGTCCCTGCTCATCTGTGGGATCGTGCCTTAGGCATGCTGCAAGGAGGCATGAGGACTGCAGATGTGGCCAGGGCAATAAATTGCAATGTCCAACTGTGAGACGCCTAAGACAGCACTACAGGGAGATTGCGAGGACAATAAGCTGTCCGTCCTGTGGCAGACGACGTGCAACAACACCTGCACAGGATTGGTACATCCGAACATCACACCTGCGGGACAGGTACAGGATGGTAACAACAACTGCCCGAGTTACACCAGGAATGCACAATCCCTCCATCAATGCTTAAACTGTTCGCAATAAGCTGAGATAGGCTGGACTGAGGGCTTGTAGGCCTGTTGTAAGGCAGGTCCTCACCAGACATCACCGGCAACAACGTCGCCTATGTGCACAAACCCACCGTCGCTGGACCAGACAGGACTGGCAAGAAGTGCTCTTCACTGACGAGTCGTGGTTTTGTCTCACCAGGAGTGATGGTCGGATTCACGTTTATCGTCGAAGGAATGAGCATTACACCGAGGCCTGTACTCTGGAGCGGGATTGATTTGGAGGTGGAGGGTCCGTCATGGTCTGGGGCGGTGTGTCACAGCATCATCGGACTGAGCTTGTTGTCATTGCAGGTAATCTCAACTGTGTGCGTTACAGGGAAGACATCCTCCTCCCTCATGTGGTAGCTTTTCTGCAAGCTCATCCTGACATGACCCTCCAGCATGACAATGCCACCAGCCATACTGCTCGTTCTGTGCCTGATTTCCTGCAAGACAGGAATGTCAGTGTTCTGCCATGGCCAGCGAAGAGCCCGGATCTCAAGCCCATTTAGCACATCTGGGACCTGTTGGATCGGAGGGCCATTCCCCCCAGAAATATCCGGGAACTTGCAGGTGCCTTGGTGGAAGTGTGGGGTAACATCTCACAGCAAGAACTGGCAAATCTGGTGCAGTCCATGCGGAGGTGATGCACTACAGTACTTAATGCAGCTGGTGGCCACACCAGATACTGACTGTTAATTTAGATTTTGACCCCCCCACTTTTGTTCAGGGACACATTATTCCATTTCTGTGGAACTTGTTCAGTTTATGTCTCAGTTGTTGAATCTTGCTATGTTCATACAAATATTTACACATGTTAAGTTTGCTGAAAATAAATGCAGTTGACAGTGAGAGGACATTTCTTTTTTTGCTGAGTTTATATAAACAGTATATATATATATACACACACACAACTTACATTTAACTCTTAATCAATCACAATCTCTCTCTCTCGTTGACAGTTACACACACACATACTCTACCACTGTTCCATCTCTCGCTCATACTCACCTTCCAAGCTACCCTGTGAAAAACTCTCAGACTAACAAGACATTTAAGGGGGAGTGATAGCGCAAAACAAGCTTCAAACTTTCTGGACAGTCTTTGAGCTAAAGAAAAAGCAATCAATCTGGTCGAGATGTATTTTTCTTCCAGCGGGCAGGCTCGGCCAGAGTAAAAGCTTATTGGAGAATGCTGAGGTGTTGTTGGAAATGTTGCTTACAACCTATAGTTTACGGCGTTATCGCTATTTGGTCTTGTCACTAAAAGGGAAAATGTCGATGCAACACAAATTCAAACCAGATGTCGAATAAATACCATCTGTTCTTGTGTCTTAAAACTTCTTCGGATCCAAAGCTTCAAAAACTGCCAAAAAAACACATGAGCTTAAAAAAAAAGACCACATTTTAATTGAAATACATTTATTTCAATTTCGGTTGGATTCTGTTGTGAACCACCCATTTTCACCGCACGTCAATTGGTTTTCCGTCAGGTTAACGGCCCACATAAATTTGTCTACCAAACCCTTGGAGATTATCATGTTGATTCCCAGTATGTGTGGGTCTGTTTCTGTCAAGGCACTATTAAAACACAGCACTGGCCCCTCTTTCCTTTGTCTCCTATATCGACCATCAGTGAAACCATTCCCTGGCACTTGTTGATATATCCACTCCTAGATGCCTTCAAATGAGTGGTATTGATTTGAGGGTCTTGTACCACGGGCTAGGGAGGTATTGAAGGGGGATTTGGTTGCGAGACAGCACCCTAACAGGCCCTGTTTGCCAGGATAATGATGACTGCTTCCAAAATGGCACCCTATTCCCTATAATAGTGCATTACTTTTCACTTGGACCCATAGGGCTCCGGTCCAAAGTAGTGCACTATGCAGGGAGTTGGGTGCCATTTGGGATGTTGCCGATGTTTCGGGCACTGCTTAGATGTTTCCTCCTGGTTTGAACTCTTCCACTTTGAAATGTTGGACTGTTGTGTTTGGGGGTCTCTGGTTCTAAGAGCCACAGACTGATTTAACCACCATCTAGAAGACGATGAGCATGGATGTGAATAGAAAAGCTGCTAATAAACTTCCATTCAAACTCATCCATAGTTTAATCATTTTAATTTTCAATAGGCAGTGTAATAGAATATAATAAAATATTAGGAAATTGCACGTCTTTCCATTTGGAGACAATTTCAGATTTGTATTCCATTTTTTATTTAACCTTTATTTAACTAGGCAAGTCAGTTAATAACAAATTATAATTTACAATGACGGCCTATCCCTGCCAAACCCTACAGCCCTACATCCCGACTTCAACAAAGTCGACGAGAAAATGAGGAATCCATCCGCATTCGATTTGACACGTGTAACGTGACTGGTCTGATCTTGGTGAAAGAGGGAGTGTGGATAGAGGAGTAGAGCGGCTAAGTGGGCTTTTGAGAGAGGAACAAGGGCCTTTACCACCAGCAAATGAGCAGTGGGCAAACAGATATATTTAATATTTAAGGTCTGGGGTCATAAAAGGAGATTGAGGAGAGTGCTGGGGGCGCAATTAAGTCTCTTATAAAAAAAAATACCTGCCCTCCAATGTCCCTAGCCAATAACAGGCCCTCCTCCTTCACACACACACACACACACACACACACACACAAAACCGCTTCTGCTCTCTCCACATACACAACTCCCCCATTCATCCTGAGCACTTCCTTTTCAAAAACCTGTCAGTCTCCCAAAGTTAAGGGCGCCCACTTTACAAAGGGCACCGTGGCTGAGGGGTCAGAGGTTAACTGCCACACTCTGGGCTGAAAGGAACTTTTATGACAAGTCTGGTTGCTGGTGGACAGAGTGAGGGGGTCAAATGGTCCCTGGCAAAGCTCCATCACTTGAACTGCAGGACCAACAATCAATTTGTCAACTGGGCGAAGAGGGGGGCTCCGTCCGGTGTCCGACACTGGAGTGCACACACATGGCCTGAGTGGGAGCTAGCAGTCTTGCGTTGATGATTTTAAGAATTAACCTCGATTTCACCGTAAAATGTTGTTGATTTGAAAGATTGCTGGGAAGTGTGTAATAAATAAAACAACCCGTTGTTAACTCCCTAAAGAAACAGGTATTGTATTGTGACCTCAATGCGATCACCTGGGTTAGGTTAAATTTTTCAAAAACATACAAAATAACTCTGTTTTTTCCTATTTGGCTCCTATCTATATTCCCTATATGGTACACCACTTTTGACCAGGGCACATAGGGCTCTAGTCAAAAGAAGTGCACTATATTGTCAATAGGGTGCTATTTACCGATACTTTGTGAATCCCACTCAAAAGGTGTAACTTTTTTCATCCCCTCCCTCAACAAAAAGGATTAGCTGATAAGCAGATATCACCAATAAAATGACTGAAAGGGTAATGTATGGGCCGTTGTTATGGATGAGCCATTTGCAGACAGCCGTAATTGCAAAATACGTCCCCCACCATTACGCTCCTGACCTCATTGTGACTGAGAGACAACATTAGTCATATGAGAGAGCAAGAGGGGGCCTGTGGAGTGGGGTAGAGAGAGGGAGGGAGACAGAGAATAGGGTTCTGTTGAATAATCATCAATAACCCTGACTTCATACATTACTTTTAAAGAGAGAATGGGGGAGAAGGAGAAGGGAGAGAACCATTTCCCTCAAAAAAAGGACCAGCCCGTGTGCTATTTGTAAGTCCCTCTCTCCCTCCTCCACAGCTTGGGGTAATTTAAGAGTGTCCTGGCCCAGACACTGTACTGAGGGAGAGACATTTATCAAGCCAGAGAAGACACTGGTGTTCACAACGAGAGATGGATGATGTACCCGGGAGGGAGAGAAAGAAAATACATGGTGGACAGCAGGACTCTTTGCTTGCCTGTCTGTGGGATGTGAAGAGTGTGTGTATGTGTGTTTGTGTGAGTATTTGTGTGTGTACGTGTGTGTGTGTGTCTGGCATGATATGTGCGATCTGTGGTCAACTTCCAGCCGCCTTGCACGAGAGGCTGAAACCACATTCCCGGCCCCTGAAACCACATCATTAAGCCCCTTTGCCAGATCAGAACAGACAGTCAGTCAGTGATCCAGGGAAGCTGCCTTCTATTCACACTGACCCTAGAGTAAATTCCTACCACCTTCTGCCTTAAGAGGCTACACCACACATGCTGTAACCATGTGGAAACAATTCCTTCCTCGATAAGTCCCTTTGGACGCACACACAAAGCTATATTTTTACTATATTTCTGAGGACTTTTTGGGGACCAACAATTAATTCCCATTCAAATTCCTATTTTCCCTAACCCCTTACCCTAACCTTAACCCCAATTATAACCCTAACTCTATGTCTAACTCTACACTACCTAACCCCTAAGCCTTATATAGCCTTTTTACTGGCAAAATGTCCTCACTTCTCAAAATTGTAGTTGGTGTACTATTGTTGTGTGAACTTCTGGAACCCACAAGTATAGTAAAATGTGTACACTACAGACACACACTTAAGTCAACTCAGTTCGCTATTGTTTCAGATGTGATACAGTGTCATTAACCACATGAGAATTAACACAGGTCAGACTATGAAGCACACAGATACACACACCCCATACACTCTTCCAGTGATTTGCTGGGATAAGTGAAAAGTGAGGTATATTATATATATGTGAAACATCTTTGCTGTGGCCCTTACGGTACCCTTCTGCATTACAATGTACCATAAACTCATCCGTAATCCCTAATCTACTGTTTCCATGATTTAACAGTAACTCGTAATCTGCCAGGGTATAAAAATAACATATTAATCAAGTGAAACGTCGATCCTGTACTCTGTCTATTTGTAGCACATTTTCAAGGGTTTCAAATGAGGAGACAACAGGAGGGAGAGAAAGGGAGCGGGGAGGATTAGCCCCCAAAATACTACAGAACATAAAACAATTGGGATTATAGTAAAACAAGGGCCTTGGTTGGGAGAAAAACAACTTCCATAGATAAAGGAGCAGGAGAGAGAGAGAGATGAAAAGTAAATACAGGTGTGTGTGTGTGTGTGTGTGTGAGAGAGTGAGTGAGTGAGTGAGTGAGTGAGTGAGTGAGTGAGTGAGTGAGTGAGTGAGTGAGTGAGTGAGTGAGTGAGTGAGTGAGTGAGTGAGTGTGAGTGAAAAACAGTTAGACAAAGAGATGGACGAAAAAAGAGTGTGAGAGAGGGTAAAGGTGGCCCCTGTTGTGCCTGATTTCCTGCCCCTCTCTCCCCCTTCAATTAGTGGCCGGGTCTTGGCCTGCCTAACTGGCAGCGCAGTGTTAACTTAATGCAGTGTGGAAAAGTCATACTGCCAGCTACAGATGGGGCCAGTCATGCAGAGGGACCCCAATGCTCGCTCAGAAAGGAACTTTTTAACCAGAGCCCCTAATAAACTGAGCCTCACCTGGTGTGTTGCTGACAGCAAAGTCCTGTTAGTTAGGCCGCACCAGCAAAGGCAAGGAGGAAAGGAGGGATGGAGGGGAAGGGATGAGCAAAATAAGATGGAGGGAACGAGAAAGAAAGAGTGAGATGCAGGAACAGGGAACATATGGATGGAGAGAGTAAAGAATGAGAATAATGGAGGGAAACCAGCGACAGAGTGAGTCAAACTAAATAAGTAAGAAAAGACCTGGGGAAGAAAGGAAAAGACAAGACATGGAGACAGATACAAGCTCATAGTCTACAAGAAAAAGTATAGAAAAAACTATGGGGAGGGAGGAAGTTCACAATCACAAGGGGAAACAGAGAAATGGTCATTTGACATGAAAAACACTGTCCATAAAATAAATGTAAAAAGGAGTGGAAAATATAGCACTTTTTTCAAGGGAAAAAAGGAGAGTATTTTTGGAGAAGAAAGTGAAAGAATTTTGGGTGACGCTAGCTGTTGATTAACTTGTCCAGTGATTTTTTTTGTTGACATTTAGAAAGTTTGACAATTGCCTGCTACGGTGCCTTTCCATTGAACTGTCTGTCTTGTGTCGATAAAAACAGCTGGACATAACTTAAAACCTGTTATGGCTGCAGAGGGCGTATTGGAAAAACTGGAAAATATGTGCCAATTTTCAAACGGCCTCTTAATCAATTTTTGCTGTTACAATATGCATGTTAATATTAATATTGGATAGAAAACAATCTCTAGTTTCTAAAACCGTTCTAATTTTTTCTCTGAGTGGTACAGAAGTCATTTGGCAGCACTTTCCCTGACCAAGAAGTAGAATGTCAGAAATCTATGCTCGCTTCAACGTTATGCCTATACATGGTCATTATACGTAAGACCCTACGTACACTCCGTACGCCTTGCTCTGGGTGTCAAGAGGGTATGAGAGAAGACATTTAGTGATCATCTTGTTCAGAGGTTGAATAAGAGCTATTTCTTTGACATGACCGACCACTTCCGGAAGTCTGAAGCGCGCGACTTGGGAGTGATATTGCGTTCTGTTTTGCTGCTGTTTTGGACGGGAACAATCTCCGGCTGGGTTTTTATTTGATAAATGAGACCATATCATCGTAATGTATGTTTTTTCAATATAGTTTAATCAGATTATTTGAATTTTTTTCGGGAGTTTTGCCGTGTTCCGTTCTCTGACTTTTTTTACGTTGGACAAATCCGTGCCAGTCGACCAGTGCCAATGCTAAGTGAGAAGGGAAAGTTGCCATCCTGACTCCAAACAACGACTCATCTGGACAAAGGACACCCTGATCAACATTCTGATGAAAGATCAGCCAAAGTAAGACCCAATTTATAATGTTATTTCATATATCTGTCGTGCATGTCAACTGGTCGTGGGCGCCCAAGTGTGTCTGGCTATTGTGGCTATGCTAACATAGCGCTACATTTTGTTTTCGCTGTAAAACATTTAATAAATCGGAAATATTGTCTGGAATCACAAGAATCCTGTCTTTCAATTGCTGCACAGTATGTATTTCTCAGATATGTTTTATGATGAGTAATTAGTTATTTGACGTTGGTGTCTGTAAATGTTATGGCTGCTTTCGGTGCAATTTCTGATTGTAGCTGAAATGTAATTTATGATTTATACCATAAATATGCACATTTTTCAAAAAAAACATATGCTATAGAATAAATATGTTATCAGACTGTCATCTTATGAAGTTGTTTCTTGGTTAGTGGCTATATATATCTTTATTTGGTCGAATTAGTGATAGCTAGTGACGGAGTAAAAAACTGATGGAGTTAGAAAAGTGCTCTCTTTTGCTGACGTGGTTAGCTAATAGATTTACATATTTTGTCTTCCCTGTAAAACATTTTAAAAATCGGACATGTTGGCTTGATTCACAAGATGTCTACCTTTCATATGCTGTATTGGACTTGTTAATGTGTGAAAGTTAAATATTTTAACAAACTAGATTTTGAATTTCGCGCCCTGCACTTGAGCTGGATGTTGTCATAAGTGTACCTGTGTCGGGATTGCAGCCCAAACAAGTTAAAAATGCATGTTTTAGCAAAAACCTAGTGTTTAATAAAAATGAAGTGGTTGAAGTGGTTTTAGGCAAACTGCGCATTAATAAATTGGCGACAGCCTGTATGCTCTCCCACCTATCAGTTTCATGTCTCAGGTAGCCAGCAAAAGCCAGCATGGATAGAATGCAAGAATTGACTAACATTTGCCATATTCAAATAATTATTATGTGCCAACGTATCGCCACGGTCCGTGCCATGGTGAAACTTGCACTCCTGTAGATCTGACATAATTGGATGGTGAAACTTTCATCCAGCCAACCGGAAAAGCAAGTCGAAGCAATTCAGGAATTCTTGAAAGTCAGAACATTCCTTGTCCCGCAAAGAAACATTGCAGACCTACCTTCAAAATTATTCAGCAATCATAATTTATTAGAAAACATAGTTTCCACCATAATTTGTCGCAATAAAGAAAAATCCACCCCTGTCGAACAGATACAAATGTTGTCAATCTTTATAATATCTCAGAGCTACCATTATTTTATCCCCTTTTTCGATATTGTCTCATCGATGCAACTCCCAATGGGCTCGGGTGGTGAAGGTCGAGTCATGCGTCCTCCAAAACATGACCCGCCAAACCACACTTCTTGCAACCGCCCGCTTAATCCAGAAGACAGCCGCACCAATGTGTTGGAGGAAACACCGTTCAACTGACATCCGAGGTCAGCCTACAGGCACCCGTCCTGCCACAAGGAGTTGCTAAGCCAGGTAAAGCCCCCCCTGGCCAAACCCTCCCCCAACCCGGACGATGATGGGCCAATTGTGCGCTGCCCTATGGGACTCCCAATCACGGCCGGTTGTGATACAGCCCGGGATCAAACCCGGGTCCGTAGTGACACCTCTAGCGTCACTACGATGCAGTGCCTTAGACCGCTGCTCCACTCGGGAGGCCCGATAGCTACTGTTTTCGTTTCATGTCTCAATGTATTGTTTTTTGCGGCATTGCTTTTGTCAAATAACCTGGGTCAATGGAAACCTGCCTAGAGTTCAGTGAGGCTCATGATGGTAGAGGTGTGAAGGCTCTTGGGAAATGGAGTTCTAGAGAATTCAGTGAAGTATAAATGGTGATAGTCACAAACGGGGACAAAGAACGCAGTGTATAGTGAAGTTCCTTTACTTTTATCTTACTTTTTTATTGTAAATATATATTTTCTATTATTATCATTGCATTGTTGGGAAAGAGCTCTCAAGGTAAGAATTGCACTATACTATTTTACACCTGTTGTATCCTGTGCACAAGGCAAATAAACTTTGAAACTTGAAAAAAGTCAAACCGTTAACCTTTTTTTTTTTACCCAGAGGTAACCAAAGATCAAACTTGACTTCAAAATCAATTCAGACTTGGCCTTACGACTTGGCCTTTCTTTACAGGTAGATCTAAAGCAAACTGATACCAAGATGAATACATGTAGTCACTATTTTTGTAAGACTCTCAAGGATATTTCAGAAGATGTTGAAAAACTAAAGACAAATAGTGTTGCATGTTGGAACCATTCAATTCATAATTTTGTATTCTTAGAGCACCTGATCTGTTTTGTTGTACACTGGCATTTAATGGCTTTACAATCGCAGAGAGCTCAGAGCTCAAGATCATGTTTTTTTACCACGAGGTCACCCTGATTAGAAAACTATTGACCCTCAGAGCATATTTTTAATTCAAAGCACCACCAGGAGTACACCTAACCCTGTGTCTGGGAGATCAGCAACCTCAGCTCACGGAATTACACCATCTGATCCACTCTAAATGTTATTACTTGGCTCGGCTTTGGGGAAAAATAAATCAGACAGTGAAATTCTAATAAATCAAAGTGTCTGGGTTTTAAGAACTGAAAAACTCCCTTTGAAGGCAGTTACAGATGCTCTCTCATTGATAACCTTTTCACTTCTGCACCCTTGGGGTCCAAACATGCTGAACATATGTAAATTGTTTTACGGCTGCAAAAAACTTGAGAGGTCACTGCTAGCATTTCTCCTTTGCTTCCCTTCTGATTTTATTGGGTGGGGAGAGAGGCATGTCCCACTGTGGGCTCCTATATAGAGAGGCCATAAACGCATGTAACTAATTTCATGAGGATGACAGCGGAGTTAGGGGGGGATCAGGGAGTAATGGACTCACTGCAGTATCAAGTTTAGACCTCACGGACAATGGTATCTCTCATTATGGAAAAGGGAGGTCATGGTTAACAGCAAGACATTTTGGCATGTCCAAGAGGGTCTGTACTAGTCACACACTTGGAATGAGTATTTGTGGTTGAACAAAACCTGGTCCAACAAGACATTATGTAATCACTGTCTGATGGTATTGTATTTGGTTGGTCAGTAAGTGTCAATAAACCAGTCCTTAGCGATTGCTCTTTCCCTGGATACCCATTAGACTAGAACATATTAAAACGTGTCCCGAATGGCACCATATTCCCTATATAGTGCACTACTTTTGACCAGAGCATGTGGCCAAAAGTAGTGCACTATATAAGGAATAGGGTGCTGTTTAGGGTGCAAACATTGTAAGCGGTACATTGAGGTAGTAGCTGGTACCTAGGATACTGCCTTATTAATTGTCTGTTTGTTTCCACTAGAGTTAGGTTACCTCACTTTTACTGGTAGTTGCAAGGGACTCTGCCTCATAACTCTCCATGGGTCGACAGTATAGTAATGGGAGAAAGGCTATTCAATTTAACCATTCAATAGGGAGTATTTTACTTGACGTACTGTACGTTTGTGTAAGTTAGAATGTCTCATTGGGTAAGTGAGTACAGCAACATTTCTGACTTTGCTGGATATGTAAGATATATTATGTAGAAGTTGAGGTCAATGGGTAGGCGTACATGATACAGCACACACCAGGGGTGTCATATCCATTTTAACACTGGAATTATGGAAGGTATTGTTTATTCAAAGATATCAAAGTTGGCCATCAGTGTCCTCTCAAAACAATTAGGTGCATGCATGACGCCTCAGGTAAATACAATGACTGTTGGCTATTGGCTAGGCAATTAACATCCAATGCACGTTATTCATAATTAAAGCCTTGGACACAGTCCCAACCTTCCAAATTATACCACCCCTGTGCCATGAACACTCCAAAAGAGACCACAGCACCCACTCACAATTGCGCAAAACGAACCTAACGACAACCGCAACGATGATAATGAAATGAAAAACATTAGCAATGATATTGTAGACTAAACCACCATGGAGAATAACATTTTTCAGAGCTCCAAACAATTACCAGACGTATCACGCTCATGAGAACAAACTCATATAAAACACACAAGGAATGTGTCGTAGCCACATGCTTCGAAATGCAATCTCTCGATAGTTCAATTTGCAGATACTTAGAGGTAGCGCGAGACAAACTCACTTTAAAAATAAAAAGGAATTGCCGGCAATGAAAGAGTATGTAACATTCTTCACGATACACAATTACGTAGAGACCTTTTAGATATATGGAGATGGAGGTTTCCTAGACTTAGTATTCCCTGTCGACTGGATGGAATTTAATAAATACTGTCGAGGCAAGGCCCAATTAACTCTCTGCTTTACATTTCCATTCCAAACTTCCTAATGAGCTAACACAGAAAACCAATTGAAAATAAACCATAACACAAAACATTTTGATGATTTCTCACACTGATGCAGCAGTACATTTCTAAGTTCTATTTATTCAGATTCGCACACCATCAGTTTTAATTTATTTTTGCAAGAGCAAACTGCAACGTCAGCTGTACCGTTTTTCGCATGAGTAACGATTATGGTCAGCATCACACTTCTTGGCGTGAATAAAACAAAACGGAAATTGAACATGTAAGGAGGGTGAACTGTGCAAACACTCTGGCCCCGTTGTTCGCCTCTCTCCAATTCTGTCAGAACTGATCCATCATCGACTCACCCGCATTTCCGTCCTCCACCTGAGCCTCCACTCCTCCTCTCTTTCTCCACTCCTCCTCACTTTCACTCTGTTTATTTATCTTCCCTCTGCTCCTGTGGTGAATGGATAGAAACACGGAGGATTAATTAATAATGCAGTTAGCACGTGGATAATGATGAAGCACTAAAACGTTATTGATGACTCAATCAAGAGCGCCCAACCTCAAGCCCAACTCCATGTTCTGTAATAAGTTTACCGCTTGTGTAAAATTCAATTTTAATCTGTGCCAAATTCGTCCAGCCAGTGACAGGTAATAAAGTAAAATCCGGCTTTTATTTATTTGTGGAGCGGTCACTTTATTACATGATGCATACAGACTGGGTTGTAATTCCGGTGGGGCCGGTTTTTGCTTGGCTGTAAAATAAGATGGTTTTTTTGAAAACCGAAATCAATATTAGATTTTTCTTTCTACATTTTTTTGGTTCTTGCTATTTTGTAATTTCCTTTCATAACTCAGGGTAGCGGGCCAGGGGAACAGGTGGTGAGGTGGCACCGGGGAACAGGTGGTGAGGTGGCACCGAATCACACGAACACTGAGCTGTAAATACTTTCGCGTCACCTCCTAGAGTTTAGTAAAAAACCTAGAGGAGGTGTGCCTTTGGAATTAAAAAGCCATTGAAAGCCATACTGTAAACAGGAAAGAATGTAGTACAGGGCATGAGCAGACTGATTGTTCCAGCATGACATGCCCATGGTTTATGGAGACTACAAGAAAAAGATAAATGAAATGTTAAAAACATTCTTAAAGACGATATGTCACTCACTGCCTCAAATTTCTAAATGACAAAGTAGAGCCACAGTGCCTTGAGAAAGTATTCACAACCCTTGACTTTTTCCACATTTTGTTATGTTAGAGCCTGAATTTAAAATGAATAACATTTTGATGTCACTGGCTTGCATACAATAACCCATCATGTCAATGTGTCACGTCCTGACCATAGAGAGCCCTTATTTTCTATGGTAGAGTAGGTCGGGCATGACTGGGGGGTTTTCTAGTTATTATTTTCTATGTGGGGTTCTAGTTTAGTTTTCTATTTTGGTGTTTGGTATGATTCCCAATTAGAGGCAGCTGGCTATCGTTGTCTCTAATTGGGGATCATATTTAAGTAGCATTTTTTCCACCTGTGTTTGATGGGATATTGTTTTGAGTTAGTGCACGTAGCACCTCTGTAGTCACGGTTCGTTGTTTGTTTCGTTCTTTCTTTGTTCTTTTGTGCGTTTTCAAATAAATATTATGTGGAAACCATATCGCGCTGCAGGTTGATCCAATATTTATTCCAGCGAACGTGACACAATGTGGAAATACGCTTCTTGAAATTTTTACAACCTGAAATGCATTGTGTCAATAAGTATTCAACCCCTTTGTTATGGCAAGCCTAAATATGTTCAGGAGGAAAAATGTGTTTAACAAGTAACATAAGTTGCATGGACTAACTGTGTGAAATAATAGTGTTTAACTTCTCTAGGATAGGGGGCAGCATTTTCACTTTGGATGAATAGCGTGGAGAACCTGCTAGAAGGACAACCATCTCTGTAGAACTCTTTCAAAGGGCCTTATCGTAGAGTGGGAAGACGGAAGCCACTTCACAGTAAAAGGCACATGACAGTCCGCTTGGAGTTTGCCAAAAGGCACCTGAAGGACTCTCAGACCATGAGAAACAAGATTCTCTGGTCTGATGAAACCAAGATTGTACTATTTGTCCTGAATGCCACGCGTCACGTTCTGGAGGAAACCTGGCACCATCCCTACGGTGAAGCATGGTGGTGGCAGCATCATGTTGTGGGAATGTTTTTCAGTTGCAGGGACTGGGAGACCAGTCAGGATCGAGGGAAAGATGAACGGAGCAAGGTATAGAGAGATCCTTGATGAAAACCTGCTCCAGAGCGCTCAGGACCTCAAACTGGGGCAAAGGTTCACCTTCCAACAGGACAACGACCCTAAGCACACAGCGAAGACAACGCAGGAGTGGCTTCGGGACAAGTCTCTGAATGCCCTTGAGTGGCTCAGCCAGAGCCTGGACTTGAACCCGATCGAACATCTCTGGAGAGACCTGATAGTTGTGCAGCGACCCTCTCCATCCAACCTGACAAATCTTGAGAGGATCTGCAGAGAATAATGTGAGAAACTCTCCAAATACAGATGTGCCAAGCTTGTATCGTCATACCCAAGAAGAATATATGCTGTAATCGCTGCCAAAGGTTCAATACTTATGTAAATGTGATATTTCAGTTTTTTTATACATTTGCAAAAATGTCTTAAAACCAGTTTTTGCTTTGTCATTATGGGTTATTGTGTGTAGGTTGATGAGGGGGGAAAGACCAATTTAATACATTTCCTATAACATAACAAAATGTGAAAAAGTCAGGGGTCTGAATACTTTCTGAAGTCTAAGTATCAAAAGTAAAAATAATTGCTAAAATGATTGCTAAAATATCCTTAAGTATCAAAAGTAAAAGGATAAATCATTTCAAATTCCTTATGTTAAGCAAACCAGGGGGCACTATTTTCTTGTTTCTTAAATTTACGGATAACCAGGGACACTCTCCAACACTCAAACATAATGAAAATATTATATTGAAGTTGTTAAATGAATAGATATTGTGATGCACAACCTTAACTCAAACAGTGTAGAATAATGACCGGCTGGAGGGGGTGGGCCACCAAACTCATGTAACCTAATATTGCGAGCTCTAATATTGCTAAAATGTGGAATATGAATAGTCAATAGTCGAAATACGCAGAAATATCAACTATGAATAGTTATTCTTAATGTTAACACTTTTTGGTAGCTGTTCAATCGACAACTTTCCAAGTTATATTTGCTCTCATTCAGTACGCTGTGGTGCTGCCTGACACAAATACATACAGTAACATGTTTTTGTATGTTGTGGCTATTATCTGCTCTAAGGAAAACACCTCCTAAACTCAAAAAGCGCAGAATTATGCCTGGCTGGAGGGGTGGGGCCACATAACCTCATGTAACCCAATATTGCAAGCTTTGATATTGCTAAAATTTGGAATACAAATTGTCAGTTGTCTGCATTACATGCACAAATAACAAACAGCATTATGATATCTTCATTCATCTTGGAAATATAGACCTGTAAACACACATACAATACTCGGAAATATCAACTATGAATATTTATTATGACTTTTAACTTCACTTTTTGGTAGCTGTTCAGTAGACAAGTCTCCAAGTCAAATGTGCGCCCATTCAGTACTGCCTGACAAAAATGCTAAGATTAACTCATTTTTTTTTATGTTGTGGCTATTGTATTTGGCTTCAATGAAAATAAGTGTGCTCATCGAAATATCATTTTTTGGGGTCCAAAGTTCCTTTTGACTTTGTATATTTAGCCCCTAGTCTTCCAGTGGGTCAGTGGGCCATCACAGATTATTTTATATTTTGCTTCAAATCCAATATGGTGTACAAAATCCAATATGGCTGCCATAACATTTGATGGAGGTTAAATCACCTATAAATATGAATTATGTAAATAAAGTATATTTTTGAATTGTCTACAACACACATGCCCTCCCGAGTAACGCAGTGGTCTTAGGCACTGCATCACAGTGCTAGAGGCGTCACTACAGACCCTGGTTCGATTCCAGGCTGTATCACAACCAGCTGTGATTGGGGTCCCATAGGGCGGTGCACAATTGGCCCAGTGTTGTCCGGGTTAGGGTTTGGCCGGGGTAGGCTGTCATTGTAAATAAGAATTTGTTCTTAACTGACTTGCCTAGTTAAATAAAAAATAAAGACTGTTAGTGTAAATCAATCCAATATGGCTAACATGATTACAGTCAAACACCTTCACCTGCATATACAGTATGTAGCCCATGTTCATTTTGTATTGTGTTATTCTGTCTTTAAAAGGGTTTCATAAGGCTCTTGGTATATCTAGGGAGTGGCACTGCCATTCCTCTGCTGTTCGAATAGCCCAAGCCAACTTGTTTTTCAATGTGTTCATGTTTTAATCTCATTCACACACTTACGGCAAGTATATCAACAATGGGCAATTCCACAAAATATAATAACAAGTCTTTCAAGACATAAGCACACGGTAGTGTAACCAAGTTACAGGAAAAACCATAGTACAACAGGCAGTTACTCTAGTAGTGGATATGAACAGCCCTCTTTTCCCACACTAAAACTTAGTGTGCAATGTTGATTTAAAGTCTTTGAGGAGACCAGGGCATGTGTCCTAACAGGGCGAGGACACAACATAGCCAGTGATGGTTGTAGTTCTGGGGCTTACCAGCTTGCACAGCTAAATGGTCATTCTGGGCAAGCTGTAGCAACAAGGGCAGTATTCTTCCTGTATGGCTGGTGGGGTATTGGGGCTGTGGGGAGATCAGTTTCCGTTTCTACAGTTCAGTAAAGGAATTCAGCATATGCAGCTTGCATGCTGGGAATACTCCAGTAGTGGAATGGTTGGTTGTCTGGTTGTGAAGGAAATTGTCACAAACATACTTGCCTATGGATGCCTAATTGGCCTGTGCGTGGATGTTTTAAAAATATTGAATATGTCATAAAGTCCTGCAGGTCATGTCCTACATATTTCTTTATATTCCTTTGGAAGTCGGGTAGGATGATAATTTGGCCGATATTAAAGATGCACTATGCAGAAACCGCTCCGCCATTTCCTGGTTTCAAAAAAATCTAAAAGTTCACTTGTAGAGAATAATTTTACCAGCTAAATGGCTGTGAAATATATTTTCCATAACCAAAAATATTGTATATTGAGCCGTTTGACGCTTCTTAGACTTGCTGTCAATGAGAATGAAAGATCCATTCCTACAGTTGAAGTCGGAAGTTTACATAAACCTTAACCAAATACATTTAAACTTAGTTTTTCACAATTCCTGACATTTAATCCTAGTAAAAATTCCCTGTCTTAGGTCAGTTAGGATCACCACTTTATTTTAAGAATGTGAAATGTCAGAATAATAGAGACAATTATTTCTTTCAGCTTTTATTTCTTTCATCACATTCCCAGTGGGTCAGAAGTTTACATACACTGAATTAGTATTTGGTAGCATTGCCTTTAAATTGTTTAACTTCGGTCAAACGTTTTGGGTAGCCTTCCACAAGTTTCCCACAATAGGTTGGGTGAATTTTGGCCCATTCCTCCTGACAGAGCTGGTGTAACTGAGTCAGGTTTGTAGTCCTTGCTCGCACACACTTTTTCAGTTCTGCCTACAAATGTTCTAAAGGAATGAGGTCAGGGCTTTGTGATGGTCACTCCAATAGCTTGACTTTGTTGTCCTTAAGTCATTTTGCCAACACTTTGGAAGTATGCTTGGGGGCATTGTCTATTCGGAAAACGCATTTGAGAACCAAGCTTTAACTTCCTGACTGATGTCTTGAGATGTTGCTTCAATACATCCACATCATTTTCTCTCTTCATGATGCTATCTATTTTGTGAAGTGCACCAGTTCCTCCTGCAGCAAAGCACCCCTAAAACATGATGCTGCCACCCCCGTGTTTCACGGTTGGGATGGTATTCTTCAGCTGGCAAGCATCCCCTTTTTCCTCCAAACATAATGATGGTCTTTATAGCCAAACTGTTCTATTTTTGTGTCATCAGACCAGAGGACGCTTGTCCAAAAAGTACGATCTTTTTCCCCATGTGCAGTTGCAAACCGTAGTCTTGTTTTTTTATGGAAGTTTTGTAACAGTGGCTTCTTCCTTGCTGCGTGGCCTTTCAGATTATGTGGATATAGGTCTCGTTTTCTGGTGGATATAGATAATTTTGTACCTGTTTCCTCCAGCATCTTCAAAAGGTCTTTTGCTGTTGTTCTGTGATTGATTTGCACTTTTCCTCACCAAAGTATGTTCATCTCTAGGAGACAGAACGTGTCTCCTTCCTAAACGGTATGACGGATGCGTGTTTATACTTGCACACTATTGTTTGTACAGATGAATGTGGTACCTTCAGGCGTTTGGAAATTGCTCCCAAGGATGAACCAGACTTGTGAAGGTCTAAATATTTTTTTCTGATGTCATGGCTGATTTCTTTTCATTTTCCCATAATGTTAAACAGGGGCATTGAATTTGAAGGTAGGCCTTGAAATACATCCACAGGTACACCTCCAATTGACTCAAATGATGTCAATTAGCCTATTAGAAGCTTCTAAAGCCATGACATAATTTTCTGAAATTTTCCAAGCTGTTTAAAGGCACAGTCAATTTAGTGTATTACAGTTTTCGACCCACTGGAATTGTAATACAGTGAATTATAAGTGAAATAATCTGTCTGTAAACCATTGTTGGAAAAATGTATTGTGTCATGCACAAAGTAGACGTCCTAACCGACTTGCCAAAACTATAGTTTATTAACAAGAAATTTGTGGAGTGGTTGAAAATTGAGGGGGTCCACATTTTTATATATATATATAAATGTGGACCCCCTCAATTTTCACCCACTCCACTGAGAAAAACCCTTGAATGAGTAGGTGGTCCAAACTTTTTGTTTGGAAAAAGTTTGGACACACCTACTCATTCAAGGGTTTTTCTTTATTTTTACTATGTTCTACATTGTTGAATAATAGAAGACTTAAACTATGAAATAACACAAATCATGTAACCAAAAAAGTGTTACGAGTCAAAGCATATTTTTGAAGTAGCCACCCCTCTATACCAGGCGGTGTCAGAGGAAGGCCCTAAAGATTGTCAGACTCCAGCCACTCTAGTCATACTCTTCTCTCTGCTACCACGCGGTACTGCTGTGCCAAGTCTAGGTCCAAGAGGCTTCTAAACAGCTTATACTCCCAATCCATAAGACTCCTGAACATCTAATCAAATGGCTACCCAGGCGATTTTCATTGCCCCCTCCCTCTTTTACGCTGCTGCTACTCTGTTGTTATCATCTATGTATAGTCACTTTAATAACTCTACCTACATGTACATATTACCTCAATTACCTCTAACCGGTGCCCCACCCACACTGACTCTGTATCGGTACCCTCTGTATTAAGCCTTGCTATTGTTATTTTACTGCATTGTTGGTTAAGGGCTTGTAAAGTAAGGATTTCACTGTAAGGTCTACACCGGTTATATTCGGCGCATGTGACAAATAACATTTGATTTGATTTGCCTTGATGACAGCGTTGCAAACTCTTGGAATTCTCTCAACCAGCTTCATGAGGAATGCTTTTCCAACTATCTTGAAGGAGTTCCCACATATGCTGAGCACTTGTTTGCTGCTTTTCCTTCACTCTGCCGTCCAAATCATCCCAAACCATCTCAATTGGGTTGAGGTTGGGTGATTGTGGAGGTCAGGTCTTCTGATGCAACACTCCATCACTCTCCTTCTTTGGCAAATAGCCCTTACACAGCCTGGAGGTGGGTCATTGTCCTGTTGAAAAACAAATGATAGTCCCACTAAGCGCAAACCAGATGGGATGGCGTATCGCTGCATAATGCTGTGGTCGCCATGCTGGTTAAGTGTGCCTTGAATTCTAAATAAATCACAGTGTCACCAGCAAAGCAACCCCACACCATCACACCTCCTCCTCCGTGCTTCACGGTGGGAACCACACATGGAGAGATCATCCGTTCACCTAGTCTGCGTCTCACAAACACACAAAGGTTGGAACCAAAAATCGAACATTTGGACTCATCAGAACAAAGAACGGATTTCCACCGGTCTAATGTCCATTGCTCGTGTTTCTTGGCCCAAGCAAGTTTCTTCTTATTATTGGTGTCATTTAGTAGTGGTTTCTTTGCAGCAATTTGACCCTGAAGGCCTAATTCAGTGTCCTCTGAACAGTTGATGTGTCTGTTACTTAAACTCTGTGAAGCATTTATCTGGGTTGCAATCTCAAGTGCAGTTAACTCTAATGAATTTATCCTCTGCAGCAGGGTAACTCAAAGTTATTGAAATTTTCTGGATTGACTGACCTTAATGTCTTAAAGTAATGATGGACTATCGTTTCTCTTTGCTTATATGAGCGTTTCTTGCCATAATATGGACTTGGTCTTTTACCAAATAGGGTTATCTTCTGTAAACCCCACTGCCTTGTCACAACACAACTGATTGGTTCAAACGCATTAAGGTAAGAAATTCCACAAATTAACTTTTATCAAGGCACACCTGTTATTTGAAATGCTTTCCAAGTGACTACCTCATGAAGCTTGTTGAGAGAATGCCAAGAGTGCGCAAAGCTGTCATCAAGGCAAAGGGTGGGTACTCAAATATAAAATGTATTTTTGATTTGATTTACACTTTTTTGGTTACTACATGATTCCATATGCGTTATTTTATAGTTTTAATGTCTTCACCAATATATATGGTTTTAATTGTCACTCAAATATCAAATTAATACACATTAGACATGGCAAAATGTATAGAATTGCAAGAAATGTCTTTAAAAACGGCAACATTTTCTTTGCACCCCATGACAAAATGTGTGTAATTGCAGGAAATAAGCTTTCAACCTGCAAAATGCTCTCCACCAAAAAGAGGGTTGTGAACAGTTTGTGTCATGAGCGGTGCTTGTGCCCATGGAAATAGGCGTGGGGCGTTGGATCTTCCCCAATGCTGGAAGGTGGACCCCAAGTGAAAAAGTTTGGGAATCCCTGAGTTAGTGTAGCTAGATCATAGACTATGACTAAGACCTGTTGGTTGTGAGGAACATAGCACAGCTCCACACACATATACATTTGAAAATGATCCCTGGGCTTTGATTGACAGTTAAAGGGTTGCAGAGGAGGTGGAGCTGATCAAGTGTGGTGCACAAAGACCACTATCTCTTCAGTCAATCCCCAGCCACCATAAACGATCACATACAGCAAGTTTGACCATTCTAAGGTGCCTCTTGTTTGCCATAAATGGAATATGTCCTTATAGGCATGATGGGATTTACTACACAGTTTCCCAGACCAATGCATGAGTTACCCCATTTTGAGAACTCATTCTTCACATACGAGTCCAGTTCAGGTGTCACATGGGCTGGCCAGCCATGGTTTTTAGCAAAATTGGTATGAGGGCAATGCACGCCAGCAATTTCCAGATTGCATTTTGGCTGTTAAATGGCATCCTGACATGTGGCTGGCGTGCATTGCCTTCTGTGTCTAGTAACTGCCGCAAGGGAAGATTGATGGTGGAGTGGGCCTATCAAGGACAATTCTGGGAGATCCAGGATGGTATTGACATTGGAGAGGTGTAATTCCTGTAACATGTATAAGTGGGCCCAGCCCCCAAAGTTAATTTTTACACTGTATGTAAGGATTTCCTTTGTGTGTTTTAGGATGGCTGCATTATCTCACCAACTCCCTCGTCACATCTCTCAGTAGCAGAGATTTTGTTGTCTTTAGAATGTTGATTCTAGAGCTTGCTGTGTTTTCTTCTGGGAAAACCGAATTGCGACACAGTAAACTAGCAATGAACATACTTGATAACACTGAAGTCCCAGAGGACAGAACACAAAATAGAGCAGTTGCAGTCAGAACTTCGAGCATGTGAAAACTAGCATGATCTGACTAGACAGCTGAATTCTGTATGCTAGAAACACTCAGTTTGTTATTTAATAAAAAAAAAAAATCATTAAATACGAAAACCAAACTTGTTTTTGCTTGGATTCCGCAACGCTGTTAGCTTTTAACCGCTAGGAGCGCTATTTCTTGTCCCGGAGTCTTGCTTAACAGACAGGTTGAAGCCTGCATGACAGAGACGCTAAGCTGCTAGCCATCAAGCTAATGAAGTTGCTACCAGATGAGTTTTACAATGGGGCCCTCTGTCTCGAGAAATAAATGAATGGTTTCAGCACTGTAGGAGCTGTATCTACTACGCTTTGTTTCGGGACAAACCGGATCACTCAGAGTTCCAATGCGGCAATGGTTTGCTTGCTGAGAATTATAGGCTTGAGGTGGCTTCCTTGATCACACAGGTCACCAGCCTACGTAAGAAACTAAGGAAAACTGAGAATTTAAATTTGTTTGTGCCGGTGGCTGGACAGCGTTCACACTTGTTGGATGCATTTTGTCGTTATCTGACTGGCCGGTGTTGCCCGGAGGTCCCCCATCTGACAGTGGAGTCGAAGGAGCACAGCAAGAGAATCAGGGCAATCAATGATGGTCATGAGCTGTGGAAGCCGAAGACAGCGGCCTCCCGCAAAGCAGTCTACATTCCCAACAAAATGTCCGGAGCGGATACAAACAGCAAATTGTTTTGCCGCCCTGGAGCCTGATCTTCCTGCACCTTCGTCACTGGGGGTGCCTGTGTCTTCGGCCGAAGTGCCTACTACGATTTCGAAGTCAATGTCGGCAACCGTCCTTCCCTTCTCTGAGATCCAGCGGGGCTTCTCCATTTGTCGGAAGCCTGAACCAGGCGCTGGGAGCAACAGGCCCGTTCATGAAGGGTTCTCCGAATCCTGTGAAGCGTGAGAGTGGGCTGATTTCCTCATCCTTCGCCAGCTGTGATTTTGGGCGGCTCCATGGTAAGAATTGTGACCGCCAACGTTAGCAAGGTTAGGGGTTAGACTGAAGTTTAGGAGTTAGGTTAAGGTTAGGGAAGGGTTAGCTAACATGCTAAGTAGTTGCGAAGTAGCTAAGAAGTAGTAAATATGTTGCTAATTATCTAAAACGCTAAAGTTGTCCGTGATGAGATTCGAATGATGTTTTCCTTATATGCCCACCCATCCACCCCCTTAAGTTTTTGCCTTGTGTTATGTTCCCCAACAACAAAACCCCTAATGTCTCTCAAACAGAAGGGGGAACGAAACAAGAGACACTGACAACAACCAAAACGAAACAGGTGGGGTTTCAGGAGGGGTTCTAAAAGGCACTGTTCATTGAAAATTGCATAGCAACAACAACTGGGACCTAAAAGACACCCACCATGAGCGCCCACAAAATGTTCCCACTAAGAGGCAAACAAAGACAAACCAACACCAAACTTAAAGACAGGAAGCAAACCAAAATGGTGATGCAAAATGAAAACAGGGAAGATCAGATTGTTTGTCGTGTGATCCCCTCACACAATGTTTGAGCTAAGGGGGAGTGTCACAATATTTAACAATGTAACCAGTTTTGCAGTAAAATGTTTTTACATAACCATCCATTTCATATATGGGACACCCTAGAGATACGGAAATACATGTTGGTGCTTTGTTATACCTCGGATAAGTTATCTCAAAAACGAAAACCCTTTTTGAGGATTGCCCACAAGCCTATAAAGCCAGCTAGGTAAAACCCTTCAATCCACTTGCCTCTCTGATCATCTGTGCCTGAAAACAAATTACCCATCATTCACGGTGTGTCCACACACTCTCTGGTGACGGTCCTTGTTTGGGCAGGTGTGTTTCTGTATGTTTGCCTTCTCCTTTGGCCTTCAGAATGCCAGAGCTTAACACACTGGGCCAAGGGAGTGGTTCATAGGTTTGCTCAGTGTCTTTGTCTACCCCAATCTCTTTCATTCTACTCCCTGATTACTTTTCTTTAGGCTCCCCTGGCTTCTATTTGCCTAGGTTGCTAGGTTAAAAGGTGAAAAAGGGTCCAAGTCCAAAGATAGATTTGGCTAAGTCACTTTCTGACTCAAAGACCAGGACACATTATCATTCTCTGGAAAGGTCTTCATCTTTGTCATCGGACAAGGGATTAATTCGATATTCTTAGACCATCTAAGTTCAGCTATGTGAACCCAAACAAGGGAGCCTTTCTCTGTCAGTGGGAACTTGGACGCTGAGTGGTTCAAGGCAGCAGTTCAAGGCAGCATCCTTCAACAGAAACCAGATGCTGCCACTCTCCCTCTCCTGGGGTCTCATTTATAAATGTTGCTTACATTTCATAGAAAATGCACTCCTATCATACAACAATACTGTAGCCTACCCATACTGTCATATATTTACATAAGCTACTGGTCTATTTATGGTGTTGGCAGAATGTTTTAATCTTTAGCAGTAATTTATGCTGTATGTGGAAAATTACTCTCCGTTTCTGAAGAGAAAACAATGGCAAATTGTTGTGGACCTGTCAGCAGAACATTTGAATTCAACAATGTTTTGCATCGACTTTTCCACCAACCTAAATATGATGGACTGCCCGCAAATTCTGACACATTGTCTAAGGCAGGCTAGCAAAACAAATGTATTACAGTACTTACAGTTTCTTACTAATGTACTACAATGTAAAACATCAACTGTTCATCTGTTAAATTCGACTGTATCCCGTTGTTATAAACCACATTGCTATGATATTGCAAACCTTGAAATACATATAGCCTACCTATTTACTAGGCTACTAGGTCCAATTAAATGAGAGATACACATGATCATTTCTTGTATGGCTCCTTCGGGAATATGAACCCATCACGGCCAGACAAGGTGAGGAATTTATTCTGCAATGGTTATGAAAAAGGAAAAAGATTTGTCTAATAATTTTATATATAAAAAAAATACATTTTCGCTCTTCTAACAAACAACAAATGGCTGCATTCTTCTTAATATGTTTTCAGGTTCTTTTTTATGAATACGTTTTTCATCATATTCCCTAATTTCACAAAATACTTACTTGCCAGCTTGCAATGCAATATTTCAATGACTAGCAGATGTGCGTATGCATGGTCTAAAGAGGTTGCAGGGAGGTGATTTTTATAATGCCAACATTAGTAAGAGAAGTTCCAAACTCTTATTTTAGGGTATATTTTATGTGCCATTTTGGGGGATATTTTGTACATGCGCATGTTTTAGAAATGAGGTCCCTGCAAAATTGTACACAATATCCCCCTGCTGTACCCCCCCAGTCTACAGCATGCCGTAGACACCCCTGGCATTAGAGCTACAAAACCCCACACCAGGGGTCTGATTTATAAACGTTGGGTAAATTTCACAATAAAGTTACGCGTGCGCCATTTCTGAAAAGTTTGCACACGTATAAAAATATTGCGATTCATAAACTTGGAGCTTGTGATACATACAAGTTTCCCATTATAAAATCAGACCTGTCTTAAAACTGTGTGCTCGTGAATGAGCATTAATACTACGCCTGGAAAATGCTGTAATCTTTAGCACTATTTTAAGCTGTATCTGGAAAAGGCTGTCCGTTTTTTTAAAGAGAAAACATTGTCAAATTGTCGTCAACCTGTCAGCAGAACATTTGAATTCAACAATGTTTTACATCGATTTTTCCCCAAACGAATAGAGGGCTTGCAGTTCCTTCACAAATCACCTTGTAACTGCATCAAGCACCATGTTGGGAGACCAAACTCAGTCTGTTGAAAGTCCTCCAATCGTCCACATGGCTGGCTGCGTTTTGCTAGCTCTGTGGAAACTTTAGACCTTGAAAAGGGAGGCAGTGGGAGAACCTATTCAAGTAAGTAAATATATGTTGAAAGTGATCAAAAACAATGTATTATTAGCTAGCTTGCTACACAAACTTAGTGTGCAGGCTAACTCAAATCCTAACAATGTTTGCTAGTTAGCCAACTTTACATACTGTATAGCTAGCTAGCTAAGTAAATTTAATATCACCAGCTTGCTAACTTTATATCAACTAAACTCAGCAAAAAAGGAAATGTCCCTTTTTCAGGACCCTGTCTTTCAAAGATACTACAACTAACTTCACAAATCTTCACTGTTTACCATGCTTGTTCAATAAACAATTAATGAGCATGCACCTGTGGCATAGTGGTTAAGACACTAACAGCTTACAGACGGTAGGCAATTAAGGTCACAGTTATGAAATCTAAGGACACTAAAGAGGCCTTTCTACTGACTGAAAAACACCAAAAGAAAGATGCCCAGGGTCCCTGCTCATCTGCGTGAATGTGCGTTAGGCATGCTGCAAGGAGGCATGAGGACTGCAGATGTGGCCAGGGCAATACATTTGTACTGTGAGATGCCTAAGACTACACTACAGGGAGACAGAACGGACAGCTGATCGTCCTCGCAGTGGCAGAACACATGTAACAACACCTGCACAGAATCGGTACATCCGAACATCACACCTGGGCGGACAGGTACAGGATGACAACAACAACTGCCCGAGTTACACCAGGAACGCACAATCTCTCCATCACTGCTCAGACTGTCCGCAATAGGCTGAGAGAGGCTGGACTGAGGGCTTGTAGGCCTGTTGTAAGGTCCTCACCAGACATCACTGGCAACAACGTCGCCTATGGGCACAAACCCACCGTCGCTGGACCAGACAGGACTGACAAAAAGTGGTCTTCACTGACGAGTCGCGGTTTTGGCTCACCAGAGGTGATGGTCGGAATTCGTGTTTATTGTTGAAGGAATGAGCGTTACAACGCAAGAACTGGCAAATCTGGTGCAGTCCATGAGGAGGAGATGCACTGCAGTACTTAATGCAGCTGGTGGCCACACCAGATACTGACTTACTTTTTTATTTTGATCCCCCTTTGTTCAGGTACACATTATTCCATGTCTTTGGAACTTGTTCAGTTTGTCTCAGTTGTGGAATCTTATGTTCATACAATTATTTACGCATGTTAATTATGTTTACTGAAAATAAATGCAGCTGACAGTGAGAGGACGTTTCTTTTTTTGCTGAGTTTAGTTAGCTAATTTGATGTATTTATAGTTTGACCTCCAAATGCATTTGTAGCTAGGTAGGTAAGTTAGCTAGCAGCCATGGAAGAGGGTGAAATGATTAGTTAGCACTTCCAGTTGTCAGAGAAGAGAGTAGGCTACTCTGGATAGGGCAGGTAACTTTGTGAGAGGACATTATTAAACTATTCTCCCTTTCCAGGCCCTAGTGAGAAACTGAGGACAGAGAGATAGAGCAACATAATATTCAAGGCTGTCTAACTTGAGTATACTACAGCCTGTTCTTTATGATGTTTTCTGTCCTCAGTAGGCTGGACACAATGGGCTCCATTGCTTCCGCCATGGAACCCAGTTTCATATTATTACCTTATGTCCCAAAGTAATTGTGAAAAAACAGGCCTTATTTTAGGGCATTTTTCACCCTGTCAGCTCCTTTTTAGTTCTATTGAGTACCAACTCACCTTCCGAACGTTCTATTCCCAGCCCATTGTTCTGCATCACAATGCCAGTTTCGCTATTGTTGGCAATGAGACCGTACCACGTTAACCTTATAATTGTACTTCTGGTAACTTAATATTATCAAAGTTACGGACACTTGGTGAGCAAGCTCAATGTTCGCATGGGTACATGTTGTGGTGACGGTTAGGAGGACAAGGACAACTACCCACAAAACCAACTTGGAAAATGGCAACCTAAATAGGCTCCCCAATCAGAGACAACAATAAACAGCTGTCTCTGATTGGGAACCCAGCCAGGCCACCACCAACCTAATTACCCCTAGACAATACAAAATCCCCACAGATAACAAAAACCCTAGACAAGACAAAAACCCACAGACAATATAAAAACTAAACAAACCACCCTTGTGTTGATAAAACGTTTACTGGAGACAGGAGATCAAGTTGAGACATAGGACGAGGTGGATATTTGTATAATAAGGCAGTTTATTCACAGGTAAAAATATCTTAGTAAATCGTGCAGCACGGCCCCTTCTGTCTGATTCGTATGGAATCGTCGGAAAAGAGACCGCTCTAAACAGTTTGTACTGGTTATATAGGCAACAAGCAAAGTAGGTTGATCTTGTAGTCTGGCCTTCCGATTGGTCGATCTGGGTCGTGGGTAGTCCTGTCCGAGCCTGATGTCGACGTTCCATTGGCTCTTCACACAGTTCTTTGTCTTAAAGTCTCATCCTTGAGCAGAATGCATTTGCGTTTGTTTTCACAGGGGCCTATTCATGGGGGAGGGGAGTGTGTGTGGGTCTGTGGTTATTTATAAGGGTACAAAGTGTGGGGGTATAGTGGGGGATGGGTGCATGTTGTGCCAAGTATAGCTTGTGTTGAAAAGTTGTAAAACAAGTTACCAGTATCCATTACAATTTCTTACACTTGTCACATCCTGACCTAACCAAATAATAAAGAAACCAATGAAGATCATCAAAGGTTAGTGATTCATTTTATCTCTATTTGTGCTTTTTGTGACTCGTTTGTGGAGCTTTCGCTGTAAAGTATTTTTGAAATCAGACACTGTGGCTGGATTAACGAGAATTGTATCTTTAAAATGGTGCCTAATACTTGTATGTTTGAGAAATTTGATTTATTAGATATCTGTCGATTTGTATTTGGCGCCCTGCAATTTCATTGGCTGTTGGTTGGCGAGGGGTTCCGCTAACGGAGCCCCAGTCCTAGACAGGTTTAGACACACTGGGGCTTGTAGTATAAGTCAGTAGCCAAAGGGCAATGTGGTCCCGTCAGGTAAAAGTAGTCTCTTGTCATAGACAACCCTGAATCTTTTAGTAAGTGGGGCATTCCTTAAATGGAAGCCCTTTTTATCCCTACATTTTTTTTGTAGGAGATGAAAATCTCCGAGCCACTATTCCGGTCGTTTATGAACCCCTCGACCAAGCGTGTGATTGATTCAAAGTTTACACGCGGGGCATTTTCATAGTTTTGAGTCACGCCTTTGGCTTTCAACACCACATGATTGTCTTTAGTCCTAAAAGCATAGCTTTTGGGACCACAGGAGGACCATTCTGTGATATGGTCACCATCTTCAAGTTCACTCGTTAAACCACCCAGATAGTTGCTAAGTGGGGGGTTCCAATCACCCTGTTTGCTTACATAGACCACAGAGTCTGTGTCGTGGTAAAGAACCATAGGCTCTGAAGCTGCTCCATGAGGGTGTACAGTTCAAGTCGGCCATAGGCCGTGGTAAATGCTGCAAGAAACACATTTACATTACCTGGGGGTAGAACCCACTTCTTGTTACGCCTCCATTGCACCAGGGCAAGAATGAGTCAAGAAAAATTGGTCCGAAAAAACAAATTCCCAAAATTCTTCAGGGTCTTTAATGATCGACGTTGTTAGCATATTGCATCTATTCGAAAGCTTGCCCCAAAGCGAGTTCAAGTACAATTTCGACACATTTCTTTTTTTGTTGTTGACCTCTATTCTGTCAGGGTCAAGAAGTATGCCTTCTCTGTCGTGATAGTCTTGAATGTACCTGTCTTTGCTCTCTTGATCTGTGACCGATGCAGGATAGCCTGAAGCCAGTTGCTTGCACCTCGAAGGTCTTGATGTACTCTTTAAAAAGAGTGTCTGATTTCCTGGAAAGGTTCCACACTTCAAAGATTTTTGGCCACACGATACCCCATCTCTAGAGCCTTAGAGAATTCAACTGTGACCCATACACCTGTCAGGGCTCGTTCTTGATCTGAGTGATCACAAGGGTTTTCCTGGTTGTTGTTTTCACTGCAGGTGCGACAAAGGGGAAAGAACAGTTTTCCTTAAGGTCCCTTGTAAGGCAACACTGGTATAAACAAACCCCTAGGAGGGTAGACAGTTGCTTTGATCAGACCAAAATAGTTTTGGGGTAAGTCAAAGTCGCTGTGAATAATTTCAGGATGCCCCATAGGATAGCATGAGGAACTCATTACATGAGGATAAAGGGATGTAAAATGTACATATCCTATTGTCTCGTTGGGTTGCGCTACATACCTCAATGTCAAAGCATTGGTACGGCCTCCATACAAGGCCTGTCGTGGTTCCAAGGGTTCTGGTGTGTCAAAGCTGGAAAGGAAGGCTCGAACATGAGGATCAGACTTTTTGAGTGCGGTCCACTCATGCTCCCACATTACATTCACTTGTAACCCGTAAGTAGCCTGTAAAGATTCCAATTTGTCTTCAAACTCTTGGTACATTTCCCCAAAAGTATTTTGGGTTAGGACACACATGACCTGGGGCACAAAGCAAGATTTACAACCGTGGAAGAAACAACCGTTGTACTCAAACACGGTCTCAACACCGTCAATCTGTGTGTATCCATCTACATGATAAGGCCCAAACGCCTTCTCACCCCTATTCAAAGCATGTTGAAGAAAAATGTCTTTATCCTGGGCCAAGTACTCCAACCATTGAATGGACCCACTAGAGTATGACTTGAATCGGCGTCGGTAGTTGTCAGGCGAGGGGATAGCTATAGATGCTGTAGGTAGAAAGTGTGTATGATAGGTTTTCATGCATGCCGATGCAATAGTTGTACAACTCCAGGGGTCAATGCCTGCATCTTTGATTACCTCTTCTCTGAATCTGAGGCATCCTTCACGAAGTATAACCACATCATTTTCACAGTATGATTCCATCTCTTTATGGAAATCAAAGGTGCTATGTCTTACTGTCTCGTACCACGTCATGAATCTCTCTCGCTCTTTGGGAGGCATTTGATCACACCCGTACATTTCGGGGCTGGGATAAGATCCAATATAATGTAGATTCACCTCAGATGTGAAGAAGTGGGGAAACCAACCTTTCACAGAGTTTTCAAAACCCAAGGCCTCTGGCATTTGAGCCAATCTCATGGGTAAGAAGCTTAAACTGTCAATGTATCTCTGGGTGAAGGCGGGGTCTACAAAACACAAGATTTTACTCTCTTGAGCTATGACACTGGGTGCAACGCCTTGCTTTATCAAGGGGTTCAGAAGAAGGTAGGAGTCATAGGCTCTAGAATTGTGCGCTATAAACATGACATTTCTGTACTGGGGTTTCTAAAGTGTTTTAGAAAGAGCAGTGCACAATTGGGCCCCTCTGCCGATCACTTTTCACCCTTGAAAGTCATGGTAGATACAAAAATAGGCAAATTAACCCCTGATTGCTGATTTGTCTCAAAATCATAGAACACGTATTTCTCTGAATGTTCATCTTCAGCCAAGGGCTGAATATAACACTAGTGTGGTACTTCTTGAACCGCTTCAGCGTCTCTGCTTTTCAAAGGCCCTTTACAGATTGGGCAATGTAGGATTCCACACAAATGAGGTTTAGGGCTGTCTATTTTAAGGTTGTAATTGCAACGGCATTTTGGACATTTCTTGTTAATGTCACAACTGCTTACAGATTTACAGGCCTTGGGGTGCCATGTTTCAATTTTGTGTTTTTCGTAACAGTAGGTGGAACGACATGTGCGGTGACAATCCGCACAGGGTGTCAGGTTTAAGGGCTACATCAGACAATTTTCATCCAGACATACTGAACAGTTATAATGGCACGAGTGTCCCCCCATTCGGGTGTACCCAGTATGGCAGGATGGACACACATATGGTGCGCCTAAAAACGCTCTGATGTTAGTAATAGCATAATAGTGGGCGTTTTGCACATAAAAGTACAGAATCTGAGGATGAGGTGTGGGTTGTTTTGGAATTTCAAGAGAGCTGCATTAGCTCTACTGTGGTACAAAACCACAATCTTGATGTTCAGAAAGTTTTCAAATTTGACTATGTCTGAGAAAGCCACCGCATCCTGTATACCTAGACCCACGGCCGTTTTGGAGCTCTCTAGCCTTGTGTAACGCCGCTAGATCAGTACATCCAGGGTTGAGTAAATGTGCTAGGCCTATTGCCAAGCATAGCTTATTACCTGGATTGTGAACGTTTATGAGATATGCCCTTCTATTGCTTATGATTTCTGATTGCATGAGACTATCAAGTTTCCTTCTCTGCCACTCGCCACACAGGGGTAGACGTATTATTTGCACTACAAGCTCGAGGGTCCTATCGGCTATGACGGATACATTTGACTGAACAAGTCGTTCCACCAGGGCTATAAATTGTTCAAGGTCTGCTTCGCCATTGGGTAAAATAAGAGATACAGTGTTATGCAGGCTATCTCCACAAATTTCCAACTGTAAGACATCACGACGTTCGCCATAATCTCTTGCCCTGTCTAACAGTTCGTTCAGAGTATCCAGTATCATCACATAAAACACCGCAGAGTCAAGATTCTGAATCACCCATGTGAAATTGAAAAATTGTCGAATCTCTGTATTGCTGAATTTATTTCGGTACACAACCCAGACACTTCTATCAATACCATCTCCCTCCTGATTTATTAGACAATTTTCCAATTCCTCAAATACATCATATTGCGTTTCAGACTCTTCGGACATGGGCGTTAATGGCGGGGTCTGTGGGGTGTCCGATGTAGAAAATCGTATGCTCTCATTCATCTGGTTAATTAACGATATGAGGGCTTCAGGCATCTGGGATAACAGGTTTTCATCGGTCGCCCCTGACTCATTCATACGATTAATTATTTCTATGAGTTCGGGCGGTATCTGTGATAATATGTTTTCATCTATCGGTATTATGTCTGTTACCCCAGCCTCATTCATCTGGTTAATTATAGCTTGGAGTTCGGACGGTATCTGGGATAACAGGGTTTCAACTGTCTCAATTAGGTCTGTTGGCTCAGCCATTAGGCTAATTAATGATGTGTGTTCTTGTGGTATTCTGGAAGGATACATGTTAAATATATGTTTTTAGGGCCTGTATTTGCGTTTTTTAATCAGATTGCTGTTTAACAAACATGGCATTGTTCTATGCCAGAAGGATAGATCCTGACGGTATTGTCGCTCGAGTAAAGCCCCAATTCGTTTGTGGAGCAAAACCTTTCGTGATTTTAGAGCCCTGGAAAAGGCTGTGAAAAACCTAGCTTGTTCTATTTCAGGTCCAGGTGTTTCCACCAAATAATTGGCTGAATCAAGAAGGTTGGCCGCCTCCCATAATAGCAGGTCGTCTACCTCTGAAATGTAATTTAAAACGATGAAATCCTCCGGTTTCGTTGTTTCATTGTGAATGTCCGGTGAGCCGAAATCCTCCGCGTGCTCTAGGTGTGTAAGGTCTTCTGTGACGTTATACGCCGGGGAGGAGTCTGAAAGAAAATAATACTTACAAAATAGGTTATTAAACAAAATATGTTAGATAGAAAATGGCAAATACATTTCAGGTATAATACTATATATTAACAATACATAATTAAATGACCACTGCTTTTTTGACGAGGGCTGTTCTGACGAATCGCGGACACCCGGGGCTCTTGACTTTTTTCACCAGGTATTCCAGATTCTGCCGGGCATGTCTCGTTGGAGTCTGAAAAAACATTATTTGTCATTGTTTTAACATATTCAATCATCAAAAAATGTATAAATAATAAAATATGTTTAACTGATTATATACAGTGGGGAGAACAAGTATTTGATACACTGCCGATATTGCAGGTTTTCCTACTTACAAAGCATGTAGAGGTCTGTAATTTTTATCATAGGTACACTTCAACTGTGAGAGACGGAATCTAAAACAGAAATCCAGAAAATCACATTGTATGATTTTTAAGTAATTAATTTGCATTTTATTGCATGACATAAGTATTTGATCACCTACCAACCAGTAAGAATTCCGGCTCTCACAGACCTGTTAGTTTTTCTTTAAGAAGCCCTCCTGTTCTCCACTCATTACCTGTATTAACTGCACCTGTTTGAACTCGTTACCTGTATAAAAGACACCTGTCCACAACCTCAATCAAACAGACTCCAACCTCTCCACAATGGCCAAGACCAGAGAGCTGTGTAAGGATATCAGGGTTAAATTGTAGACCTGCACAAGGCTGGGATGGGCTACAGGACAATAGGCAAGCAGCTTGGTGAGAAGGCAACAACTGTTGGCGCAATTATTAGAAAATGGAAGAAGTTCAAGATGATGGTCAATCACCCTCGGTCTGGGGCTCCATGCAAGATCTCACCTCGTGGGGCATCAATGATCATGAGGAAGGTGAGGGATCAGCCAGAACTACACGGCAGGACCTGGTCAATGACCTGAAGAGAGCTGGGACCACAGTCTCAAAGAAAACCATTAGTAACACACTACGCCGTCATGGATTAAAATCCTGCAGCGCACGCAAGGTCCCCCTGCTCAAGCCAGCGCATGTCCAGGCCCGTCTGAAGTTTGCCAATGACCATCTGGATGATCCAGAGGAGGAATGGGAGAAGGTCATGTGGTCTGTTGAGACAAAAATAGAGCTTTTTGGTCTAAACTCCACTCGCCGTGTTTGGAGGAAGAAGAAGGATGAGTACAACCCCAAGATCACCATCCCAACCGTGAAGCATGGAGGTGGAAACATCATTCTTTGGGGATGCTTTTCTGTAAAGGGGACAGGACGACTGCACCGTATTGAGGGGAGGATGGATGGGGCCATGTATCGCGAGATCTTGGCCAACAACCTCCTTCCCTCAGTAAGAGCATTGAAGATGGGTCGTGGCTGGGTCTTCCAGCATGACAACGACCCGAAACACACAGCCAGGGCAACTAAGGAGTGGCTCCATAAGAAGCATCTCAAGGTCCTGGAGTGGCCTAGCCAGTCTCCAGACCTGAACCCAATAGAAAATCTTTGGAGGGAGCTGAAAGTCCGTGATGCCCAGCGACAGCCCCGAAACCTGAAGGATCTGGAGAAGGTCTGTATGGAGGAGTGGGCCAAAATCCCTGCTGCAGTGTGTGCAAACCTGGTCAAGAACTACAGGAAACGTATGATCTCTGTAATTGCAAACAAAGGTTTCTGTACCAAATATTAAGTTCTGCTTTTCTGATGTATCAAATACTTATGTCATGCAATAAAATGCAAATTAATTACTTAAAAATCATACAATGTGATTTTCTGGATTTTTGTTTTAGATTCCGTCTCTCACAGTTGAAGTGTACCTATGATAAAAATTACAGACCTCTACATGCTTTGTAAGTAGGAAAACCTGCAAAATCGGCAGTGTATCAAATACTTGTTCTCCCCACTGTATATATATATATACACTGCTCAAAAAATAAAGGTAACACTAAAATAACACATCCTAGATCTGAATGAATTAAATACTTTTTTCTTTACATAGTTGAATGTGCTGACAACAAAATCACACAAAAATTATCAATGGAAATCAAATTGATCAACCCATGGAGGTCTGGATTTGGAGTCACACTCAAAATTAAAGTGGAAAACCACACTACAGGTTGATCCAACTTTGATGTAATGTCCTTAAAACAAGTCAAAATGAGGCTCAGTAGTGTGTTTGGCCTCCACGTGCCTGTATGACCTCCCTACAACGCCTGGGCATGCTCCTGATGAGGTGGCAGATGGTCGCCTGAGGGATCTCCTCCCAGACCTGGACTAAAGCGTCCGCCAACTCCTGGACAGTCTGTGGTGCAACGTGGCGTTGGTGGATGGAGCGAGACATGATGTCCCAGATGTGCTCAATTGGATTCAGGTCTGGGGAACGTGCGGGCCAGTCCATAGCATCAATGCCTTCCTCTTGCAGGAACTGCTGACACACTCCAGCCACATGAGGTCTAGCATTGTCTTGCATTGGGAGGAACCCAGGGCCAACCGCACCAGCATATGGTCTCACAAGGGGTCTGAGGATCTCATCTCGTTACCTAATGGCAGTCAGGCTACCTCTGGCGAGCCCATGGAGGGCTGTGCGGCCCCCCAAAGAAATGCCACCCCACACCATGACTGACCCACCGCCAAACCGGTCATGCTGGAGGATGTTGCAGGCAGCAGAACGTTCTCCACGGCGTCTCCAGACTGTCACGTCTGTCACGTGCTCAGTGTGAACCTGCTTTCATCTGTGAAGAGCACAGGGCGCCAGTGGCGAATTTGCCAATCTTGGTGTTCTCTGGCAAATGCCAAACGTCCTGCACGGTGTTGGGCTGTAAGCACAACCCCCACCTGTGGACATCGGGCCCTCATACCACCCTCATGGAGTCTGTTTCTGACCGTTTGAGCAGACACATGCACATTTGTAGCCTGCTGGAGGTCATTTTGCAGGGCTCTGGCAGTGCTCCTTCTGCTCCTTCTTGCACAAAGGCGGAGGTAGCGGTCCTGCTGCTGGGTTGTTGCCCTCCTACGGCCTCCTCCACGTCTCCTGATGTACTGGCCTGTCTCCTGGTAGCGCCTCCATGCTCTGGACACTACGCTGACAGACACAGCAAACCTTCTTGCCACAGCTCGCATTGATGTGCCATCCTGGATGAGCTGCACTACCTGAGCCACTTGTGTGGGTGTAGACTCCGTCTCATGCTACCACTAGAGTGAAAGCACCGCCAGCATTCAAAAGTGACCAAAACATCAGCCAGGAAGCATAGGAACTGAGAAGTGGTCTGTGGTCACCACCTGCAGAACCACTCCTTTATTGGGGGTGTCTTGCTAATTGCCTATAATTTCCACCTTTTGTCTATTCCATTTGCACAACAGCATGTGAAATTTATTGTCAATCAGTGTTGCTTCCTAAGTGGACAGTTTGATTTCACAGAAGTGTGATTGACTTGGAGTTACAGTGTGTTGTTTAAGTGTTCCCTTTATTTTTTTGAGCAGTGTATATAATGTCTTCATACCGTGTCCATGGAGCGCCATTTCTTGAAGCAGTAAGTTCCCTGCCCAGTAGCACTTTTTGGTATGGGGTGATTCTGCGCAATGTACTTGCGCCCGAGTTGTGCGTTGCTTGTTTGGGTCAGGAATATGGAGCGAGCGGGTGGTGGTTCCCGGGGGAGTTGACGGGACGATAAATTCTCAGTTCTCGGTGTGTTTGAAAAAACTTTTGTACAGAACAGGAGAATAGCATCTAAGTCATCTTCTCCGCCATAGTCGTTCAGAGTACATACTGTCGTTATCCTTCTTGGCGGTATGTCAGCTGTAAACACAAACATAGCTTTTAACTTCTCTAGGGTAGGGGGCAGCATTCGGAATTGGATGAAATGCATGCCCAAATTAAACTGCCTGCTTCTCGGGCCCAGAAGATATGATATGCATAGAATACACTCTGAAGTTTCTAAAACTGTTAAGATAGTGTCTGTGAGTATAACAGAACTGATTTGGCAGGCGAAAACCTGAGAAAAATCCATTCAGGAAGTAGTTATTTTTTTGGTTTTGTAGTTTTCTATTCAATGCCATTACAGTATCCATTGACTTAGGACTAAAATTGCAGTTTATACCTTCCACTAGATGTCAACAGTCTTCATAAATTGTTTCAGGCTTGTATTCTGAAAAATGAGGAAGTAAGAGCAGTCTGAATGAGTGGACCCTAAAAGTGTCACAGAGCTTTTTCATGCGTGAGACCGAGAGAGTGCCTTTCTTGTTTACCTTTTAACTTCTCTAGGGTATGTGGGACAGTAGCGTCCCACCTCGTCAACAGCCAGTGAAACTGCAGGGCGCCAAATTCAAAATAACAGAAATCCCATAATTTAAATTCCTCAAACATACAAGTATTTTACACCATTTTAAAGCTACACTTGTTGTAAATCCAGCCAAAGTGTCCGATTTCAAAAAGGTTTTACGACGAAAGCACACCAAACGATTATGTTAGGTATGAGACAAGTCACAGAAAAAGACAGACATTTTTTCCAGCCAAAGAGAGCAGTAACAAAAAGCAGAAATAGAGAAAAAATTGATCACTAACCTTTGATGATCTTCATCAGATGACACTCATAGGACTTCATGTTACACAATACATGTATATGTTTTGTTCGGTAAAGTTCATATTTATATCAAAAAATCGGAGTTTAGGCGGGACGCTACTGTCTCACTTGGCAAAAAGCCTGAAAAAATGCAGAGCGCCATATTCAAATTAATTACTATGAATATTACTATAAAATCAAACTTTCATTAAATCACACATGAAAGATACCAAATTAAAGCTACACTGGTTGTGAATCCAGCCAACATGTCAGAATTCAAATAGACTTTTCGGCGAAAGCATACGATGTTATTTTCTGAGGATAGCACCATTGTAAACCAAGAGAGATAAGCATATTCCAACCCTGCAGGCACGACACAAAACGCAGAAATAAAAATATAATTCATGCCTTACCTTTGACGAGCTTCTGTTGTTGGCACTCAATATGTCCCATAAACATCACAAATGGTCCTTTTGTTCGATATATTCCGTCGATATATATCCCAAATGTCCATTTATTTGGCGCGTTTGATCCAGAAAAACACATGTTCCAACCAACATAACTAACCAAGATCCAACCAAACTAACCAAGAAACAACTTCATCAGATGACAGTCCTATAACATGTTACACAATAAATCTATGTTTTGTTCGAAAAATTTGCATATTTGAGGTATAAATCAGTTTTACATTGCTGCTACCATCACAGCTACCGTCAGAAATAGCACCGAAGCAGCCAGAGTAATTACAGGCACCAACGTCAAATACCTAAATACTCATCATAAAACATTTCTGAAAAATACATGGTGTACAGCAAATGAAAGACAGGCATCTTGTGATTCCAGCCAATATTTCCAATTTCTTAAGTGTTTTACAGCGAAAACACAATATAGCATTATATTAGCTTACCACAATAGCCAGAAACACAAGTCATTTCCCAGCAGCAAAAGTTAGCGATCGTAACAAACCAGCAAAAGATATATAATTTTTGACTAACCTTGATAAGCTTCATCAGATGACAGTCGTATAACATCAGGTTATACATACACTTATGTTTTGTTCGAAAATGTGCATATTTAGAGCTGAAATCAGTGGTTATACATTGTGCTAACGTAGCATCTTTTTCCCACAACGTCCGGATATTTATCTGACACTCACATATTCTGACCAAATAACTATTTATAAACATGACTAAAAAATACATGTTGTATAGGAAATGATAGATACACTAGTTCTTAATGCAATCGCAGTGTTAGAATTCTAAAAATAACTTCATTACGACATAAGGCTTACGTTAGGGCGAGATAGTGCCCAAAACCTGGGCGCAAAACTAATAGTACACAGTTCGACAGATATATGAAATAGCATCACAAAATGGGTCCTACTTTTGATGAGCTTCCATCAGAATGTTGTACAAGGGGTCCTTTGTCCAGAACAATCGTTGTTTGGATTTAGAACGTCCTCTTCTCCAGTCAATTAGCACCGAAAGGTAGCAAAGTGGCGCGAAGCTCTCCTTCCTGAACATACGCAGACATGGCAACACGCCTAACGTCCCGAAAAATGTTCAATAATCTAATAAAACTATATTGAAAAAACATACTTTACGATGATATTGTCACATGTATCAAATAAAATCAAAGCCGGAGATAGTAGTCGCCTATAACGACAGCTTTCCAGAAGGCAATTCCAGGTCCATCCTCGCACTTTCCAGAAAACAGGAAATGGGTGAAACGTCATTCCAAGGGGATTTATTCCACCTCAGACCAAGATAATCACTCCATTTCTTATCTCACTGCCTCTTGACATCTAGTGGAAGGTGACGTGCATGTAAGGAAGGTGACGTGCATGTATGACGTGCATGTATACTAATACGTATCATGCCCATTTATAGGCAGGCCCTAGAACAGAGCATCGTTTTCAGACTTTCCACTTCCTGGTCAGGAAGTTTGCTGCCAAATGAGTTCTGTTTTACTCACAGATATAATTCAAACGGTTTTAGAAACTAGAGAGTGTTTTCTATCCAATAGTAATAATAATATGCATATTGTACGAGCAAGAATTGAGTAGGAGGCCGTTTGAAATGGGCACCTTTTATCAGAGCTACTCAATACGGCAGACAACATTACATTTGGAAATATTCACAGTGTAAGCATAACTATTTCTAGAGTCATGAAACAACATCAAGTCAGGATGAAGCAGTTGTACACTGTCCCCTTGAGAGGAACTCTGAATGAGTCAAGCAACTCAGGAGCCAATATGTCCAGGTAAGATGACTATAAAATACAGAACTGGTTTTGTACAAAACCAAATAGGCCAGAGGCACACAATGGCATAATGTAAACTACCGTAATAGACTAACTATTATGTTGCCTTGTGGATTTATTTTAGAGAGTCATGGAGATTGAAGCCAGGCAAACACCCCACATATTCATCTTTGTGGATGAGGCTGGTTTCAACTTGGCCAAAACACAGAGGCGAGGAAGGAATGTGATTGGGAAAAGTGCCACACTGTATGTCCCAGGCCAGAGGGGTGCCAACATCACAATGTGTGCAGCAATATCCTCTGATGGATTGCTGTTACACAAACCGATAATTGGGCCATACAACACCGAGCATCTCGTTTAATTCCTGGATGACCTCTATGGAAGGGTTGTGCCAGGTGAGGAAAGGGTTGCAGTGATGCGATATCGGCCAATGTTTGTAAGTCACAAAGTGGTTTTCAGCCCATCCCGGGATGGTGTCACTTTTCCTCCCACTTTACTCTCCTTTCCTCAAACCCATAGAGGAATTGTTTTCCTCATGGAGGTGGAAGGTTTATGACCACCACCCACATGATCAAATATCCCTCCTGGACGCAATGAATGCTGGATGCCTGGACATGTCTGCAGAAGATTGCCTGGGATGGACCAGGCATGCCAAAATATTATTTCCTAAGTGTATTGCCCAAGATGACATCAAATCAAATCAAATTTTATTTGTCACATACACATGGTTAGCAGATGTTAATGCGAGTGTAGCGAAATGCTTGTGGTTCTAGTTCCGACAATGCAGTAATAACCAACGAGTAATCTAACCTAACAATTCCACAACTACTACCTTATACACACAAGTGTAAAGGGATAAAGAATATGTACATAAAGATATATGAATGAGTGATGGTACGGAACGGCATAGGCAAGATGCAGTAGATGGTATAGTGTACAGTCTATACATATGAGATGAGTAATGTAGGGTATGTAAACATAAAGTGGCATAGTTTAAAGTGGCTAGTGATACATGTGTTACATAAAGATGGCAAGATGATATACAGTACAGTATATACATATACATATGAGATGAGTAATGTAGGGTATGTAAACATTATTTTAAGTGGCATTGTTTAAAGTGGCTAGTGATACATTTTTACATAATTTCCATCAATTCCCATTATTAAAGTGGCTGGAGTTGAGTCAGTATGTTGGCAGCGGCCACTAAATGTTAGTGGTGGCTGTTTAACAGTCTGATGGCCATGAGATAGAAGCTGTTTTTCAGTCTCTCGGTCCCTGCTTTGATGCACCTGTACTGACCTCGCCTTCTGGATGATAGCGGGGTGAACAGGCAGTGGCTCGGGTGATGGTGTCCTTGATGATCTTTATGGCCTTCCTGTGACATCGGGTGGTGTAGGTGTCCTGGAGGGCAGGTAGTTTGCCCCCGGTGATGCGTTGTGCAGAACTCACTACCCTCTGGAGAGCCTTACGGTTGTGGGCAGAGCAGTTGCCGTACCAGGCGGTGATACAGCCCGACAGGATGCTCTCGATTGTGCATCTGTAGAAGTTTGTGAATGCTTTTGGTGACAAGCCGAATTTCTTCAGCCTCCTGAGGTTGAAGAGGCGCTGCTGCGCCTTCTTCACAACGCTGTCTGTGTGGGTGGACCAATTCAGTTTGTCCGTGATGTGTACACCGAGGAACTTAAAACTTTCCACCTTCTCCACTACTGTCCCGTCGATGTGGATAGGGGGGTGCTCCCTCTGCTGTTTCCTGAAGTCCACAATCATCTCCTTTGTTTTGTTGACGTTGAGTGTGAGATTATTTTCCTGACACCACACTCCGAGGGCCCTCACCTCCTCCCTGTAGGCCGTCTCGTCGTTGTTGGTAATCAAGCCTACCACTGTAGTGTCGTCCGCAAACTTGATGATTGAGTTGGAGGCGTGCATGGCCACGCAGTCGTGGGTGAACAGGGAGTACAGGAGAGAGCTCAGAACGCACCCTTGTGGGGCCCCAGTGTTGATGATCAGCGGGGTGGAGATGTTGTTACCTACCCTCACCACCTGGGGGCGGCCCGTCAGGAAGTCCAGGACCCAGTTGCACAGGGCGGGGTCGAGACCCAGGGTCTCGAGTCTGATGACGAGTTTGGAGGGTACTATGGTGTTAAATGCTGAGCTGTAGTCGATGAACAGCATTCTCACATAGGTATTCCTCTTGTCCAGATGGGTTAGGGCAGTGTGCAGTGTGGTTGCGATTGCGTCGTCTGTGGACCTATTGGGTCGGTAAGCAAATTGGAGTGGGTCTAGGGTGTCAGGTAGGGTGGAGGTGATATGGTCCTTGACTCGTCTCTCAAAGCACTTCATGATGACGGAAGTGAGTGCTACGGGGCGGTAGTCGTTTAGCTCAGTTACCTTAGCTTTCTTGGGAACAGGAACAATGGTGGCCCTCTTGAAGCATGTGGGAACAGCAGACTGGGATAAGGATTGATTGAATATGTCCTTAAACACACCAGCCAGCTGGTCTGCGCATGTTCTGAGGACGCGGCTGGGAATGCCGTCTGGGCCTGCAGCCTTGCGAGGGTTAACACGTTTAAATGTTTTACTCACCTCGGCTGCAGTGAAGGAGAGCCCGCAGGTTTTGGTAGCGGGCCGTGTCAGTGGCGCTGTATTGTCCTCAAAGCGAGCAAAATAGTTATTTAGTCTGTCTGGGAGCAAGACATCCTGGTCCGCAACGGGGCTGGTTTTCTTTTTGTAATCCGTGATTGACTGTAGACCCTGCCACATACCTCTTGTGTCTGAGCTGTTGAATTGCGACTCTACTTTGTCTCTATACTGGGACTTAGCTTGTTTGATTGCCTTGCGGAGGGAATAGCTACACTGTTTGTATTCGGTCATGTTTCCGGTCACCTTGCCCTGGTTAAAAGCAGTGGTTCGCACTTTCAGTTTCACACGAATGCTGCCATCAATCCACGGTTTCTGGTTTGGGAATGTTTTAATCGTTGCTGTGGGTACGACATCGTCAATGCACTTTCTAATGAACTCGCTCACCGAATCAGCGTATTCGTCAATGTTTTTGTTGGACGCAATGCGGAACAAATCCCAATCCACGTGATCGAAGCAGTCTTGAAGCGTGGAATCAGATTGGTCGGACCAGCGTTGAACAGATCTGAGCGCGGGAGCTTGCTGTTTTAGTTTCTGTTTGTAGGCTGGAAGCAACAAAATGGAGTCGTGGTCAGCTTTTCCGAAAGGAGGGCGGGGGAGGGCCTTATATGCGTCGCGGAAGTTAGTATAACAATGATCCAAGGTTTTACCAGCCCTGGTGGCACAATCGATATGCTGATAGAATTTAGGGAGTTTTGTTTTCAGATTAGCCTTGTTAAAATCCCCAGCTACGATGAATGCAGCCTCAGGGTGTGTGGTTTCCAGTTTACAAAGAGTCAGATAAAGTTCGTTCAGGGCCATCGTTGTGTCTGCTTGGGGGGGAATATATACGGCTGTGATTATAATCGAAGAGAATTCCCTTGGTAGATAATGCGGTCGACATTTGATTGTGAGGAATTCTAAATCTGGTGAACAGAATGACTTGAGTTCCTGTATGTTGTTATGATCACACCACGTCTCGTTGATCATAAGGCATACACCCCCGCCCCTCTTCTTACCAGAAAGATGTTTGTTTCTGTCGGCGCGATGCGTGAAGAAACCAGCTGGCTGCACCGACTCCGTTAGCGTCTCTTGAGTGAGCCATGTTTCCGTGGAGCAAAGAACGTTACAATCCCTGATGTCTCTCTGGAATGTTACCCTTGCTCGGATTTCATCAACCTTATTGTCAAGAGACTGGACATTGGCGAGTAGTATGCTAGGGAGTGGAACGCGATGTGCCCGTCTCCGAAGCCTGACCAGGAGACCGCTTCGTTTGCCCCTTTTTCGGCGTCGTTGTTTAGGGTCACCGGCTGGGATCATATCCATTGTATTGGGTGGAAGGCAAAACACAGTATCATCTTCGGGAGAGTCATATTCCTGGTTGTAACGATGGTGAGTTGACGTTGCTCTTATATTCAGTAGTTCCTCCCGACTGTATGTAATGAAACCTAAGATTACCTGGGGTACCAATGTAAGGAATAACACATAAAAAAACAAAATACTGCATAGTTCCCTAGGAACGCGAAGCGAAGCGGCCATCTCGGTCGGCGCCGGAAGATGTGATGTGGATGAGAACCTGTGTACAAATGCATAAGACAGGGTTGAATAGCATTGCTACTGTATCGGTCGATAGTGTATATTTTGGAATCACTCAATGCCCCAAAAAATGACATAAAACATATTGAAGCATATTGCATCATGTCTGATTCATTCTTGTAACAGATACTGCAGTGAATTCTAAACAGTAGAGAGGTGTCATTCTTGTTTTGTAAAGACATTTTACAAAAGAAAACATTGTGTAATACTACCTGTTGTTAGTGTTTTTTAGGTCATTGTTTTATGAGTGACAAGTGTGCTTGTTGGGTGACAACCTTTGCTAGTGTTATGGAAGAATGAGTTGATTTGAGACATGTATGAAGTGTTTTGGTAGTTTTAGTGCATTTTGGATGTGAAATGTGCCATGGTAATAGTTGGTTAGGAGAACTTTGTGAAGAGTTTTGAAAAAGTGACCTAAGTATTGAGAAACGGGTCCTAGCGATTGTAAAAAAAAACGAATGTACCAGAAGTTTATTATGATTTATTCAAAGTAGCACATTCTTTCTACTAGGGGTAATTACGAGGATAGCTTTACAGGAAAACATCAGCTGGCGCTGTAATATGTAGGGCTGATATCCCTGATATCCCTGTACTGGACGCCTGTGGTTATTACCCAGGCGGATGTTATTGTTCAACGTGAAGAACAGTAATGAAATGACGTATGGCCTTTTACAACAGGTAGAAGTCCCCAACCCCAGCCGCCAGACAAGAGCATTAAAGATGAGATTCTGTCCAAGAGGAAATCTACTTGAGTTATCCCCACCCCCTTCCGAACCTCTTCACCACCCTCACTCGTCATTTTTCCCCCTTCCCCTTAGCTTAACCCTCTACCCCTCTCGTGCCTCAGCTCACAGAGAGAGCCGAAGAAAAAAGTGGGGAAAGCACACTTTAGACAGACTTACAGCTTGTCATACAGTTCCTGTACCTTGACGCAAAAGGCGAGCTCGCCAGACATCTCCGCCACCGTCAGCATCTCTTTTTCAGCCCACCATCTCCTCCTTCTGCTGTCTGCATACAGGTGGTGAAAAGACAAATAGAGGAAGAAAGAGAAATAGAGAGAGAGAGTGGGATAGAGCATCGGGGAAAGAGTGTATCAAGTTTGCCCGCTCCTGCCAAAGACCTAAAGGGGCAATATAATTGACATTTTTCATTGGGAGATCGGCTCCCTTCTTGCCTAGTGACCAGGTTACCAGATGCTTTCTTCAAGAGTCTTATTTCACTCAGAAATAAGGCCTTTGTGCAGCGGTCTGGACCATCTCTAGTTCGCTCATCTGCAGCACCTATCCCATGGCCCGGAGAACTGGTATAGCTTACGTTAGCATGTCTACACAGTAAACTTATAGCATTGAGGAGCTCACCTCGTGTCATTTATGTTCAATTATTACGTCTTGTGACACTATGAAAAGGAGTCACCCCTTTCTTACGACATCTTTTCACATGTGGCAGGGAGACATGATGCAGTTTATGGTGTCTACTTTACAGTATTTGAAACCACCATTCTGCCATTCGGGGGCCACCATAAATAGACACAGGAGGGTTCTGATCGAAAAACATAACCTTCTATCTTGAGGAATCTCTTTCGTGCCTTGACAATTTGCAGGGAGTCTAAATTGAGTTAGTGTACATATGAATGTCAGTTTGGACGAAGAGTCAATTGTTTTCTCAGTGCTTTTCCCCTGCTGTTTCCGTGATCTACGTATTCTGAAGTCTTTAAAAGAGGGAAAAAAGATCACTAAACTATTTTTGCAGTGCTGCTGCTCCTTTTGCAATCGTATATTTTTCTCCTCAGGAGCAAGGGAAGGGGAAGCAGTTTGCAGGAGGGCAGAAAGTCAACCGCGATGGAGAGACGATAGCTTACGCACCATTACCTCAGTATTTCAGGGTTCCATTGACAGATTTATGTCCCGAACCAGCCATTTCTTTTCTCTGCTCGTCTCTACCACTTGGCTGCCTAACCGTAGATAACGTATGTACTGTGCTGTAACATGTGATTGTCTGTCATTTGGATCTTTCCAAAAGCCACAAATTTACGACAACCCCTGTTTGAACCCTTGCACGTCCTCTACCTAAACCCCCCACCTCCCTCTGTCCCCCTCTTTTGCTACACAGTTATTGCTATGTGCCCCCGTGTCAGTGTTGTGTGAACGTTGTGATTTATATTAGAACCATAACCAGAAAAATGGATGCTACAAGCAGAGAGTGAGAGAGAGATGAAGGGACAGGACAACCAAGGCAGGAATAACTACAAGAGGAGTCACTTGGTAATCGAATACAGAAAGATTTGATTACAATACTTAATTTCCAATGTTTCAAATTAAGACACTTGTGTGGTTGCAAACACAAGCGCCCTTTCAAAGAACATATCAAGATCTGGCGATCAAGTCAGGAACCTGAGCCTAAGGACCATGCCTCGGGACTACATGGCCTGATGACTCCTTGCTGTCTCCCGTCCACCTGGTCATGCTGTTGCTCCAGTTTCAACTGTTCTGCCTGCGGCTATGGAACACTGACCTGCAGTCTTGGACTCTCTCTCTACCGCACCTGCTGTCTCTAACTCTGAATGATCGGCTATGAAAACCCAACTGACATTTACTCCTGAGGTGCTGACCTGTTGCACCCTCGACAACCACTGTAACTATTATTATTTGACCCTGCTGGTCATCTTTGAACATCTTGGCCATGTTCTGTTATAATCTCCAACCGGCACAGTCAGAAGAGGACTGGCCACCCCTCATAGCCTGGTTCCTCTAGGTTTCTTCCTAGGTTCTGGCCTTTCTAGGGAGTTTTTCCTGGCCACCGTGCTTCCACATCCGCATTGCTTGCTGTTAGGGGTTTTAGGCTGGGTTTTTCTGTACAGCACTTTGTGACATCGGCTGATGTAAAAAAAGGCTTTATAAATACATTTGATTGATTTATTGATTGAATGAAAATGGAAAGGAGTGGGTGGAGGGGGCAGTTGGAACACGGGCCTGTTCTAGGGACAACCTCTAGCCAACTTCTGTTTCACCTCATATAGCAGCAACAGACTGATCGTGCACATTAGCACCAGGCCCCCACCAGTAATTGCATTCGGAAATTTGTTCTGATCATTTCGACAACAAATCAGCCGTAAGGCTGTGGCTAATTTGAGCAACGAGCTTCCAATGATTTCCCGGAGTCTTTTTCTCATTCGAAATAAACATACATCCCTTACAGTTATTATACCCAACGTGAAGGAGGCCCCTCAGTCATATGTGGCACGCACACTCACACACTAATAACAGACATAACAAACCTGTCCACAAGGACAGTGCCAAGGCATAGCAATCTGTCAACAGGTAGAAGTAGATAATGACTCGATAGGATTGGCAAGAAAAGATGAAAAGGGCATAAAGTACATTATTTTATGAGAAAATTTGCCATTAGGAAAGAGTATGATGTGTTCAATACAATATGAATTAGTTTAAAAGGGCAATCAGTAGTACCCCAGTATAACACATAAACTTGTTTTACTCCAATGGTTGTCAACAAAGTAAATAAACAAATATTTGCCTTAGAACATGGTTAAAACTATAATTGGGATATCATGTATGGTCAGTCCTTTCATCCATAGCTCTGTCTATAAATTTGAGAGTGGTTCAATTTTTCCAGCCCCATTCCTTTAACATTGTACTGAAACAGGGTTGGAGAGAACATTTTGTTACGCTTTGTTTCTAACTGTTGATGGACACTTTAAAGTCTGAACCCAAATCAAAAGTCTTGGAAAAGCTGTTGCTTTTGTTTAGACCTGAAAACCCACACATACAGTTGAAGTCGGAAGTTTACATACACCTTAGCCAAATACTTTTAAATTCAGTTTCACAATTCCTGACATTTAGTTCTAGTAAAAATTCCCTGTCTTACGTCAGTTAGGATCACCACTTTATTTTAAGAATGTGAAATGTCAGAATAATAGTAGAGAATGATTTATTTCAGCTTTTATTTCTTTCATCACATTCCCAGTGGGTCAGACGTTTACATACACTCAATTAGTATTTGGTAGCATTGCCTTTAAATTGTTTAACTTCGGTCAAATGTTTTGGGTAGCCTTCCACCAGGTTCCCGCAATAAATTGGGTGAATTTTGGCCCATTCCTCCTGACTGAGCTGGTGTAACTGAGTCAGGGTTGTCGGCTTCCTTGCTCACACACGCTTTTTCAGTTCTGCCCAAAAATTATCTATAGGAATGAGGTCAGGGCTTTGTGATGGCCACTCCATTACCTTGACTTTGTTGTCCTTAAGCCATTTTGCCACAAATTTGGAAGTATACTTGGGGTCATTGTCCACTTGGAAGACCCATTTGCGACCAAGCTATAACTTCCTGACTGATGTCTTGAGATGTTGCTTCAATATATCCACATACTTTTCCTGCCTCATGATGCCATCTATTTTGTGAAGTGCACCAATCCCTCCTGCAGCAAAGTACCCCCACAACATGATGCTGCCACCCCTGTGCTTCACGGTTGGGATGATGTTCTTCGGCTTGCAAGCATCCCCCTTTTCCTCCTGACATAACAATGGTCATTATGGCAAAACAGTTCTATTTTTGTTTCTTCAGACAAGAGGACAATTCTCCAAAAAGTACGATCTTTGTTCCCATGTGCAGTTGCAAACCGTAGTTTGGCTTTTTTAATGGGGTTTTATGAGCAGTGCCTTCTTCCTTGCTGAGCGGCCTTTCAGGTTGTCGATTTAGGACTCTTTACTGTGGATATAGGTACTTTTGTACCTGTTTCCTCCAGCATCTTTACAAGGTCCATTGCTGTTGTTCTCGGATTGATTTGCACTTTTCGCACCAAAGTACGTTTATCTCTCGGAGACAGAACGCGTCTCCTTCATGAGCGGTATGATGGCTGCGTGGTCCCATGGTGTTTATACTTGCATACTATTGTTTGTACAGATGAACGTGGTATCTTCAGGCATTTGGAAGTTGCTCCCAAGGATGAACTAGACTTGTGGAGGTCTACAGTTTTTCTGAGGTCTTGGCAATCTCTTTTGATTTTCCCATCATGTCATGCAAAAAGTTACTGAGTTTGAAGGTAGGCCTTGAAATACATCCACAGGTACATCTCCAATTGACTCAAATTATGTCAATTAGCCTATCAGAAGCTTCTAAAGCCATGAAATAATTTTCTGTAATTTTCCAAGCTGTGAAAAAAAACTTCTTAGGCCTAGGCGTCCTGATGGCAGGACAACTTCCGGTGAAACTGGAGGGCGCGCAATTCAAATAAATAATCATCACAATTATGGATATGAAACATTTAGGAATATACAAGTGTTTTATGGCGTTTAAAAGCTTAAATTCTTGTTAATCTAACTGCACTGTCCAATTTACAATAGGCTTTACAGCGAAAGCATGCCATGTGATTGTTTGAGGACGGCAACCCACATCAAAATATTTTTACACAAGCACAGGTTTCATAAATTCACAAATAGCGATTAAATATTCACTTACTTTTTGAAAATCTTCTTCTGATTTGTCATCCAAAGGGTGCCAGCTCCAACATGTGGTGTCTTTTTGTTAGATAAAATCCTTCATATCCAAAAAAGTCAGTTTAGTTGGCGCCATCGATTTGATTAATCCACTCGTTCAACATGCAGATAAAATAATCCAAAAAGCTACCGCTAAACATTGTTAAAACAAGTCAAAATACATTTCTATAAAATCGTTAGGTACCCTAAAATGTAACTATAATATTTAATACGGAAAGAAGTATGTTCAATAGGAAAATGATATTAGCAGGTGTGCGTCCTCTTCGTCGCACACGCATAGACTGATTTCCAAGTCTGTATCCCAGTACTAAAACTCATAATTCTTCCTTGTTTGTACAAACAAGCCTGAAACATTGAACACAGACTACTGACATCCAGTGGAAGATATAGGAATTGCATACTGGGAGCTGTATTTATCTTTTACCCTACACGTTCTAATGGAAGAGCATGGGCTCTCAAATGGTTTTTCTTTGGATTTTCTCTTACCATATCTATTGTGTTATAGTCTCCTACATTATTTTAACATTTCTACAAGCTTCAAAGTGTTTTCCTTCTAATGGTACCAATTATATGCATATCCTGGCTTCAGGGCCTGAGCAACAGGCAGGTTACTTTGGGCACGTCAGTCAGGCGGCAATGGAGAAAAATATAACCTAACCTAGTTTTTAAAGGCACAGTCAACCTAGTTCATGCAAACTTCTGACCCACTGGAATTGTGATAGTGAATTATAAATTAAATAATCTGTATGTAAAGAATTGTTGGAAAAATTACTTGTGTCATGCACAAAGTAGATGTCCTAACCGACTTGCCAAAACTATAGATGTTAAAACTTCTTCTAACTAGGGGGCGCAATTTTAACATTTGGCAAAATATGCGTACCCATTTTAAACTGCCTATTTCTCAGCCCCCGAAACTAGAATATGCATATAATATAAAAAACACTCTGAAGTTTCCAAAGCTGTAAGAATTATGTCTGTGAGTTAAACAGAACTGATATTGCAGGTGAAAACCTGAGAATTTCAAGCAGGAAGTCATTCCTTTTGTGAGCTCTGTGTTCCATGCCTTCCTATCGCATATGTGAAGTCTCATCAATAAGACCTCTTTTTCTATGTCTTCCCTAAGGTGTCAACAGCCTTTAGACGTAGTTTCAGGCCTTTATTTTGAAGGATGAGCCTGCAAGAGCACATTGGGTAAGTGGACAGGTGGGGGCTCTCCGGGTGATTTTTGCGCAATTCTGAAAGGTAGCCATTGTCTCTCTCGCTCCTAGTGAAAAGCCAACTGTCCCGGTTGATTTATTATCAAATAGATATGTGAAAAACACCCTGAAGTTGGATCAAAAACAACGTTTGACATGTTTATGTGGACATTATGGATATAATTTGGAATTTTTTCCGCCGTTGTCGCGAACGCTTTTTCCGGTGGATTCCTTGTGATGACGCATCAAACAAACGGATGTATTTGGATATAAAACATATCTTTATGGAACAAAAGGAACATTTGCTGTCTAACTGGGAGTCTCGTGAGTGAAACCAACCGAAGATCATCAAAGGTAAACGATTAATTTTATTGCTTTGCTGGTTTTTGTTACCGAGTTACCTGGTGCTAGCTGTTCGTATTGTTTTGTAGAGCGATCGATACATTTACACAAATGCAAGTATTGCTTTCGCTGGAAAGCATCATTTCAAAATCTGAGACGACAGATGGATTAACAAAAGGCTAGGCTGTGTTTTGCAATATTGCACTTGTGATTTCATGAAATTATATTTTATGATTACCCTCTGGCGCTAGCCTACGCTATGCTAGTCAGGGTTTTTAATGACAAAAATCCCAGATCCGGGATGGGGATTTCAGAAAGGTTTTAACAAGAATATTGTGGAGTGTATGTAAACTTCTGACTTCAACTCTATGTATTAGTGAAGCACCAATATGACATTTTTGGCCGATACCCAATATTTTCCTTGCCCAAAAAAAACGATACCGAAATATTCATTTTTTTTTAAACATTCTAGTTCAGTTAAATATGTATCACACACACACACACACACACACACACACACACACACACACACACACACACACACACACACACACACACACACACACACACACACACACACACACACACACACACACACACACACACACACACACACAGTGGTCTAAGACACTGCATCTAAGTGCAAGAGGCATCGCTACAGACCTTGGTACGAATCCAGGCTGTATCACATCAGGCCGTGATTGGGAGTCCCATAGGGCAGCGCACATTTGGCCCAGCGTCGTCCGGGTTTGGCCGGGGTAGGCCGACTTTGTAAATAAGTATTTGTTCTTGCTGACTTGTTAAGTTAAATAAAGGTTGCACACACACAAACACACATCCCAAAAAGTTATTTTGTTGGCATTTACGTATGTCCCCATTACCAGTAAAACATAATCAAAACCAATTTTTTTTATCTTACTTGCTGTGCTGTTTCGTTGTTTATTTGTTCATTCGTTTCATTCTCAGCCAGGATTTCTATGGAATGCAGTTTGGGTCTTTGTTATGTAATTTGTTTGTCAAAAAAGATACATGTGAAATTACACTATTTGACGTGTCAAATAAGCTTGTTGACCAATTAGGACCTGAATATGACTGCATGTCACATAATTTACATCATACCAGAGATTCTCAATTGGATTGAGGTCTGGGCTTTGACGAGGCCATACCAAGACATTTAAATGTTTCCCTGTAAACCACTCGAGTGTTGCTTTAGCCGTATGCTTAGGGTCATTCTCCTGATGGAAGGTGAATCTCCATCCCAGTCTCAAATCTCTGGAAGGCTGAAACAGGTTTCCCTCAAGAATTTCCCAGTATTTAGCTCCATCCATCACTCCTTCAAATCTGACCAGTTTCCCAGTCCCTGCCGATGAAAAAAATGGTGTTCTCGAGGTGATGAGAGCTGTTGTGTTTACACCAGACATAGTTTTTTCCTTGATAGCAAAAAAGCAAAAATGTTGTATCATCTGACCAGAGTAACTTCTTCCATATGTTTGGGGAGTTTCCCACATGCCTTTTTCTTCAAGCAATGGCTTTTTTTCTGGCAACTCTTCCGTATAGCCCAGCTCTGTGAAGTGTACGGCTTCAAGTGATCCTATGGACAGATTCTCCAATCTCTGCTGTGGAGCTTTGCAGCTCCTTCAGGGTTATCTTTGGTCTCTTTGTTGTCTCTCTGATTAATGCCCTTTTTGCCTGGTCCGTGAGTTTTGGTGAGCGGCCCTCTTGGCAGGTTTGTTGTGGTGCCATATTCTTTCAATTTTTTTAATAATAGACTTAATGGTGCTCCGTGGAATGTTCAAAGTTTTGGATATTTTTTTATAACCCAACCCTGATCTGTACTTCTCCACAACTTTGTCCCTAACCTGTTTGGAGAGCTCCTTGGTCTTCATGGTGCCGCTTGGTGGTGCCCCTTGCTTAGTGGTGTTGCAGACTCTGGGGCCTTTCAGAACAGGTGTATATATACTGAGATCATGATACACTTAGATTACACACAGGTGGACTTTATTTAATGAATTATGTTACTTCTGAAGGTAATTGGTTGCACCAGATCTTATTTAGGGGCTTCAAAGCAAAGGGGATGAAAACATATACACGCACCACTTTTTTATATTTCACTTCACCAATTTGGTCTATTTTGTGTCCATTACATGAAATCTAAATAAAATCCATTTAAATTTCAGCTTGTAATGCAACAAAATAGGAAAAACGTCAAGGGGGATGAATTCTTTTGCAAGGAACTTATATGTCTAGAGCTAATTAATACAACATTTTACGTTTTTGTCTGAAGCCGAAAACCACAAGAAATTCTAAATCTAATTTGACCTCTGCACTAACGAGGTCTTTTAGCATGCATCGCTTGACACCTGCTGGAGTACTGTAGCTTTATTGATATACTGTACTTCAACAACAGATGTATTCAAATTGAACGGTTGATTAGGAATTAAACCTTTCAAACAGACTAATAAATACTCTTAGAGTAGGTTTACCCCATCAATGTACTTGGTAATGTAAACTTGGGGTTTTCCTGGACAGAGATTAAGCCTAGTCCTGACTAAAAAACAAGATCAATGGAAAATCTAAATCCAAATAATGTTCTTGTCCAGGACTAGGTGTAATCTGTGTCTATGAAACAAAGAGTACTTTGGAGGCCAAACAAAATAACCTGCAGGCTGCCAGTTGGAGAACCCTGATGTACACAGTCAAGTTGCAACAGTTAGCTAGCTAGTTTGCCTCAGACAGCTATGACCGGGAGAGGTTTTGCATAATGTTAGGCGAGTCAAAACGGCACACTGGATTTTTGGGGGGAATTATTGTACCAGTGTTGAACGTCCAAACAGAAATAGCTAACTCTCTATTATATTAAGTAATACATATTTAAGGTAAAAAGTTGTTGCTTTGTTTGTTGAAACTGGATCGCTGGGCAGTGACGGTTGTTAGCTAGCTAGCTTTCTTGCTAGCTACCGTTAGTTAAAACAGATGAAAGGCGGTTAGCCTTTGGTTAACCGCTGGTTTTTAACCAGTGGTTAAAGATTTCCATGTGTGCCTTTTTCTGCAGATCAAGCTAACAAAAAACATATCAAATGTTAAAGCATGCAGGCTATCTGGCTTGATTTCAATTGTAAATATGCCTGAGAATTCAACAAAATATATTGAGTGACAATGCTTTCAGAACATAACGTTATCTAGCTAGCTAGCTAATAACTTTTCAGCTAGCTACTGGCTGCCAGGCAACTGTGCCAAGCAGATAGGACAGGAGAACGACGTAGCTTCGATTCGTCACAGCCCCGAACATGAACCAAATAGATATCAAATCGAGACATGCTGCTGTTTCTCCAACAATGATGAATTATTAGCATGTTAGCATGTGTGTTTCTCCATGTAATGAGCTAGTTTCCCTAATTTTCACTGTACAAATCTTCGTAAAATATTCAGACCCATTGACTTCTTCCACATTTTGTTAAGTTACAGCCTTATTCTAACATTTATTAAATACACACCATACCCCATAGTGAGAAAGTGAAAACATGGTTTTTAGAAATGTTTGCAAACATATTAAAAACTAAATCAGAAATACCGTATTTACATACGTTTTCAGACCCTTTGTTATGTTCTCTGGGATATGTGGGACGCTAGCATCCAGCCAGTGAAATTGCAGGGCGCCAAATTCAAAACTACAGAAATCTCATAATTAAAATTCCTCAAACATACAAGTATTATACACCATTTTAAAGATAAAATTCTTGTTAATCCAGCCACACTGTCTGCTTTCAAAAAGGCTTTTCGGCGAAAGCACACCTTGCTAGGTCAGCTATGTTAGGTCAGCGCCTAGCCACAGAAAACCATACAGCCATTTTCCAAAGAAGGAGAGGTGTCACACAACTCAGAAATAGCATTATAAATATTCACTTACCTTTGATCTTCATTGGAATGCACTCCCAGGAATCCCAGTTCCACAATAAATGTTTGTTTTGTTCGATAAAGTCCATAATTTATGTCCAAATACCTCCTTTTTGTTTGCGCGTTTAGTCCTGTAATCCAAATGCACAATGCGCCAGACGAAAAGTCAAAAACAAAAAGTCCAGACGAAAAGTCAAAAAGTTCCATTAATGTTCGTAGAAACATGTCAAACGATGTATAGAATCAATCTTTAGGATGTTTTAATCATAAATCTTCAATAATATTCCAACCGGACAATTCCTTTGTCTTTAGAAATGAAAGGGAACGCAGCTCACACTCACGGCCGTGCGCTTGACTTAGCTCATGGCATTCTGCCAGACCCCTGATTCAAACAGCTCTTATTCGCTCCCCCTTCATAGTAGAAGCTTGAAACAACGTTCTAAAGACTGTTGACATCTAGTGGAAGCCGTAGGAAGTGCAATATGACCCCATAGACACTGTATATTGGATAGGCAATCCCTTGAAAAACTACAAACCTCAGATTTCCCACATCCTGGTCTGATTTTTTCTCAGGTTTTTTCCTGCCATACGAGTTCTGTTATACTCACAGACATCATTCAAACAGTTTTAGAAACTTCAGAGTATTTTCTATCCAAATCTACTAATACTATGCATATTCTAGCTTTTGAGCCTGAGTAGCAGGCAGTTTACTCTGTGCACCTTATTCATCCAAGCTACTCAATACTGCCTTGCAGTCCCAAATAAGTTATGAGACTCGAAATTGAGCTCAGGTGCATCCTGTTTCCATTGATCATCCTTGAGATGTTTCTACAACTTGATTAGAGTACACCTGTGGTGAATTCAATTGATTGGACATGATTTGGAAAGTAACACACCTGTCAATTAAAGGTCCCACAGTTGACAATGCATGTCAGAGCAAAAACCAAGGTATGAAGTCAAACGAGACAGGATTGTGTCGAGGCACAGATCTGGGGAAGGGTACCAACACATTTCTGCAGCATTGAAGGTCCCCAAGAACACAATGGCCTCCATCATTCTTAAATGGAAAAAGTTCGGAACCACCAAGACATCCTAGAGCTGGCCGCCCAGCCAAACTGAGCAATCAGGGCAGAAGAGCCTTGGTCAGGGAGGTGACCACGAACCCGATGATCACTTTGAGAGGGCTCTAGAGTTCCTCTATGGCGATGGGAGAACATTCCAGAAGGGCAACGATCTCTGCAGCACTCCACCAATCAGGCCGTTATGGTAGAGTGACCAGCCACTCCTCAGTAACAGGCACATGACAGCCCGTTGGAGTTTGCCAAAAGGCACCTAAAGACTCTCAGACCATGAGAAACCAGATTCTTTGGTCTGATGAAACCAAGATTCAACTCTTTGGCCTGAATGCCAAGCTTCACGTCTGGAGGAGACCTGGCACCATCCTTGCTGTAAAGCATGGTGGTGGAAGCATCATGCTGTCGGGATGTTTCAGGGACTGGGAGACTTGTCAGGATCGAGGCAAAGATGAACGGAGCAAACTATAGAGAGATCCTTGATGAAAACCTACTCCAGAGCGCTCAGGACCTCAGACTGGGGCGAAGGTTCACCTTCCTGCAAGAAAACTAGCGAATGGATCGTTGTGCCATCGGGTGACCACTTAGGGAATGGAGTTCTCAGCTGATGTTCCGGAATATTGAGTATTGACAGAGAAAAGAGAGGAACATTGAATTTAACATGCATTGGTCGTTCAAATCCTAATATAGAATATCGTCGCTTCTATAATGTTTTGCCCTGGCAGTTTTAAGGTAGACTAAACGGAGTCATCAAAAGCATTAGTCATTTTCACTGAATATGTAAGAAAGCACCTCTGGGTCAAAATTGAGCAACTCTAGCAGCTGGTATTTTATCAGGTGAGTCCACACAGGAGCTCTGTATGTGTCTAACAGTGGGATCAGGTAAGAATGAGATGCGTCATGTTTTTTAGCTTTGTCTTTTTACCAGTGATCCTATCTAAATCTTTCGTCTCCGCTCTCTGTGTTTCAGCACTTCCTCCTGATTGAGACTGCATTTCCATTAAATACTTCACTGCCTCATTGACTTCTGTTTGTGTGTGTGTGTGTTTGCAGCCTGTGCGCATGCGTATTTGTTTGTGTATGCGTGCATTCTCAGGCAATTGTTTATGTTCACAGCTAGTGACACCTCCTAGCTTGCCCTATTCTGTTTCCCTGAGAGTGAGAACATGGTAGGAACAAGACAGTCATCTCACTCCAAACAACAAAGGGATCATATAGAAAGGGATCATACATTTTTCTTTGACTAAAAGGAATCAAACTATTTGCCATCTGCCATTTTCTGTCTCATGTTTTCTGGGTCCCCAGAGAGTGTACTGTACTGCCTGCTCTCTCTCCAAATTAAATTAGGTTTCCTTCTCAAATACGCTGAAAACTACATATAGCTAAAGGACATTGGGCAAAACTGCAAAAAAAATCAAAATATGGTGAAATTTTAGAGACGAGGAAGATGTCTGGAAATGTTCTATACCTAAAACCTTTTGTTCACATGTGCATTCCTTATCTGCCACATCTCATCCATCTCTCTTGATGTGGACAATTGAATTAGGGGTCACCCTCCCACTTCTCCCCCCCACCCATCACGAGCGATCCGTCTTCCATTCGCTACACAGTGACTTGGATGACACCCAGGCCATGTTGACCCAGAGAGGGTTTACACACACACCCTGTTGCTCTAAGTGCAGGGTAAACACAGCCAAGCGACGCCTACCCTGTCTTATCTCTATCACCTGCAGCCTCCCCTACTGCCTACCCACCCTCCCCTACAGAGAAGCAGGTGGTCCCTACATGGCTGCTCACCTTCCTCCTGTCTCTGCTAGACAGACCCTATCCATCTCCCTAGACACTCCGTCATCCACCATTCCCTAAATCCCCCACTGAGTGCCTATATATATATATATATATATATATATATATAGATATATATATATATATATATATATATATATATATATATATATATACATAAATGAAAAGTGAAATACTACTTACAAAGTTTGCCACTCAGGGTGTGGTTAAGTGGTCTGTACATATCCTTACAGTAGTATTGAAATTTTATCTAAAATTAAAAGGAATTATATGTACATTTCTCATGAAATATTTGGCAACAACCAATTTGGTGCAGTGCACGATTCCATACTCCACGTTTTCAGAAAATGAAACATATAATTTCTGTAATATACTCTCATACTGCTATGCATATGAGATGTTATGATCCCGAGCCAAGAGTGTCTAAACCTCTGGCACGCCAGTATAGCAGAATGACACATGTTGTGTCATTTTCCATGGCTCTGACTCTGTAGTGGACGACGCAGGCTCAGCCTTGTTAGGTCTGTCATATCACATCTTGTAGTGTGATGTCGTATACTAGAGAGCACAGATGGCTTGAAAGCTTGGCCCGTTTGGGTAAATTGGTAGCATAGCTTGTAGCTCTCTAGGCATGTTGGCCAGGGAGAAATGTATGACAAACAAAACAGAGGGTATTATGTATCATGTCCCTCCAGGTAGCTATTGGGTCTATAATGAATACGCTAGCGAGACTAGCCATAGATTCTGCCTTGGCGCTCGGTGGAAATAGCTTCATCATTCAATCGCCGTCACTGCCATCGATGAACAATTTGATTGTTGTTATAAATCGACGTACTGGCAACTTCCTGCCTAGCCTGTTCAGTGAGAGTTGTTTTCTTTATCCTGTAATTGAAGGTCTATTTGAAAGAGCCAATTTTAAATCGGTGTTTGTTTCATTTCATAGCCTGCATTGCAAATGCCGTCAACAGTCCTGACTTCAAAAATAAATACAGAAGTCACAAATTGGGAAACATCCCTGTTATATTTAAGATGCTGGTGCACAACCTCAGTCAACTTATTTCTATCATATCAAGACTAATTAAAGTAATTAATTGAGCTCAAATTCATCTCAAATGGTTGTAGCACTTGTATCATCTGAAGGAGAACAAAGAACATAGAAATATTATTACTACAATGCCGCAAACATTTTCAATTCTAGTCATTCTATTTTATATATCTAAGGGCACAAACCAAAGGCAACGCAATTAAGCAGGTTCTGACACCTATGTCTAAACAAATACTAATACTCCCTTCTCTCAAATTTGAGTAACTATTTCTGTCATATCCAGCATGATTGAATTATTTAGAGGTCCCGTGTGGCTCAGTTGGTAGAGCATGGCGCTTGCAACGCCAGGGTTGTGGGTTCATTCCCCACGGGGGGACCAGGATGAATATGTATGAACTTTCCAATTTGTAAGTCGCTCTGGATAAGAGCGTCAGCTAAATGACTTAAATGTAAATGTAATTGAGTACAAAGTAATCTGAAATGGTTGTCACACCTGTATCACCCTCCAAAGGATAGCTAACAACCAACATCATTCCGTATGGTCTAACAGCACGTAGGTCTAGACAGTTACTAATACTCCTTTCACTCCAAGTTGAAGAAACTAGACAAGATTGTGTGAGGCTATCTGCTGGAATGTAATAATCTCCTCACCTCCTAAGAACAAGAGGCTCTTATCTCTCTGACCCTTCTGCCATTTCCTTTCTCCCTCGGGGTTAGTGGACATGGAGACAGGGTGCGTAAATCACTGTCTTCAATATCTACCTCTCTGTAGTACTTCTTTGACACATTGGGTCACATTGGGGAGACCATTGCTCTCTCTTTCTCTTTTTCCCATTTCTTTCCTCATCATCTCTCTAAATACAGTATATCCTCTCTCGCTCTCTCTCTCTTGCTCTCTCTCTCTCGCTCTCTCATCCTGCCTGCCTCCCTTTCTTCCTCTGTTGACTGTAATGGTTTAATTGGGGGATGTTTAGACAGTTATGGTGATGCTGAAGAGGGTGAGTTTGTGCTGTGGGGGCTCACTGAGGCTGGGTGGTTTGTGGGAGATAAAGGTCCTTCTCTGTGTTTGTGTGAGTCCTGCAATTAGGTCCTGCCACAACACAGGCTGGAGAGCCAACATCAGCTGCTGTTCCACTGCATTACGTACAGAGAGAGAAAGGGAGAGAGAGAGGGAAGGGAAAAGAATGCGTATGGGGGGTGGGTGTAGGTGTGAGAGTGGGAGGAGATAGAAAGAAACAGACGCAAAGAGAGAGAGAAGATGGCCAGAGGTAGATCGAGAGCAGGAGTGGGAAAGAAAAATTTACTTTAAATCAAAAGCACAGGCCTTGCCTCTCTCCTATTTTCCCTCCATTTGAGCTTTTCCCTTCATGAGGCAAGGCCGCTCCCACTCGAAATGCGAACCCATCGTTGCCACAGAGTGATGTCACACCGTCATGTCATTTATTGACACTGAGTCACTCATATGTGAATTGATTGCCCTCCATCTATGCATCCATGCAGCTTGAAGGTTTAGAGGCCATGATTATTTGCATCATTGTGTCAAGAGATATAGTACTAAAACACTTTAGTGTCTCCCTTGAGCATAGGTCCTGGCAGAGTTGTGCGGACACATGACAACTGCGCATTGGAGGAATGCACAGATTTAAAGAGGAGTCCGTAATTTGCTTTCTAATGATCATGATCTTTTCCTCAAAGAAATTCATGATTTTAGCACTGCTGAAGTGAAAGCCATCCTCTCTTGCGGAATGCTGCTTTTTAGTTAGCTTTGCAACAGTATCAAAAATTTATTTTGGCTTGTTCTTATTTTCCTCAATTAAGTTGGAAAAATAGGATGATCAAGCAGCAGTGAGGGCTCTTCGATACTGCACGGTACTGTCTTTCCAAGCTAGTCGGAAGACTTCCAGTTTGGTGTGGCGCCATTTTCTTCCAATTTTCTGGAAGCTTGCTTCAGAGCTCGGGTATTTTCTGTATAGCAGGGAGCTAGTTTCTTATGAAAAATGTTTTTAGGGTGTGACTGCATCTAGGGTATTGCGCAAGGTTAAATTAAGTTCCTCAGTTAGGTGGTCCTTGGGTAGGCAGAGGCAGTCTGGAAGGGCATCAAGGAATCTTTGGGTTGTCTGAGAATTTATAGCACGACATTTGATGATCCTTGGTTGGTGTCTGAGCAGATTATTTGTTGCGATTGCAAACGTAATAAAATGGTGGTCTGATAGGATTAAGAGGAAAAACATTAAGATCCACAACATTTATTCCATGGGACAAAACTAGGTCCAGAGTATGACTGTGGCACCCTCTTTTACACCGCTATTTTTATTTTACTGCTGCTCTTTAATTACTTGTTACTTTTAACAACGGATTACATATTTGATTAATCAAACTTGTTTTTGTGTGTTTATAAAATAGTAATGTTAAATGATCTATCATATTTCACATTTAGTAATGACAAATGCATTAGAAACATCACGCACACTAAACAAATGTTATGACTTACAACAATTCTCTTATCGATATGAGTGGTAAAAAAAGGTACTTGTGCATTGATAACCACACCAAAGTACTAAAATAAAGAGTCTATTTCACACGATAGACTGCTGAATTTGCAAGATAACATTTCTTTCATTTTGATTTTGGCACATATTAAAATGTGCCACTGACTTGCCCATGGATTTATGTTTCAACATTGTCTCAATTAAGAGTTTGGCGTTCAACTAGCCCTGTGTGACATGCACACGCAGTTACATGGCTGCTAGCATTAGCAGCAGGCGGACGAGTGATATCCACCGTCGTAGAACGGAGCTGGAATGGGAAGCTAACTGAAGCCGGCTGGCTGTAGAAACCTTGAGCAGATCTAGCTTGCTTCATAGTATACTTCTCTGACCCGCTGGGGCATATCTCAATAACTGAGCACCAATAACTTAGCATCAACAACCTAAAGTTTCTCTTTTTAAAGAAAATTACCCAACTAAGTGATCCAAAGCCTGCAACCCACCAGTTGGGTTATCCAAACAACCCAGTATTTGTTATTGTTTTGTTTCTGAAATTGACATGAGAATCCAGCAACGTAATAAAAATATAATAGAACAGCAGAGTATGTACTATCACGCATGCAATGATGTCCAAGGGGAAAAAAACGCGTTCGTGGTTTGAAGTAACATCTTTGTTATAATATTGCAAACAGACGTGGCAGTTTTACCGATATGGATTCCAGCTTTAACGGACAGGATTGCATGCGAGTGGCACAATTTGAGAGAACTTTCAATAACATTAATATTGAATTAAATAAACATAGATGTACAGTACCAGTCAAAAGTTTGGACACACCTATTCATTCAAGGGTTTTTCTTTATTTTTACTATTTTCTACATTGTAGAATAATAGTGAAGACATCAAAACTATGAAATAACACAGATGGAATCATGTAGTAACCGAAAAAGTGCTACTTATTTTATATTTTGAGAAAGTAGCCACCCTTTGTCTTGATGACAGCTTTGCACCACATGCTTGGCATTCTCTCAACCAGCTTCACGAGGTAGTCACCTGGAATGCATTTCAATTAACAGGTGTGCCTTGTTAAATGTTAATTTGTGGAATTTCTTTCCTTCTTAATGCGTTTGAGCCAATCAGTTGTGTTGTGACAAGGTAGCGGTGGTAAACAGAAGATCGCCCTATTTAGTAAAACACCAAGTCCATATTATGGCAAGAACAACTCAAATAACCAAAGAGAAATTACAGTCCATTACTTTAAGACATGAAGGTCAGTCAATATGGAACATTTCAAGAACTTCTTCAAGTGCAGTCGCAAAAACCATCAAGAGCTATGATGAAACTGGCTCTCATGAGGACCGCCACAGTTAAGGAAGACACAGAGTTACTTCTGCTGCAGAGGATACGTTAATTAGAGTTACCAGCCTCAGAAATTGCAGCCCAAATAAATTCTTCAGAGTTCAAGTAACAGACACATCTCAACATCAACTGTTCAGAGGAGACTGCGTGAATCAGGACTTCATGGTCAAATTGCTGCAAAGAAATCACTACTAAAAGGACCCCAATAATAAGAAGAGACTTGCTAGGGCCAAGAAACCCCTTAGCAATGGACATTAGACTGATGGAAATCTGTCCTTTGGTCTGATGAGTCCAAGTTTGAGATGCTTTGCTGGTGACACTGTCAATGATTTATTTAGAATTCAAGGCACACTTAACCAGCATGGCTACCATAGCATTCTGCAGCGATATCCCATCTGTTTTGCGCTTAGAGGACTATCATTTGTTTTTCAACAGGACAATGACCCAACACACCTACAGGCTGTGTAAGGGCTATTTGACCAAGAAGGAGAGTGATGGAGCGCTGCATCAGATGAACTGGCCTCCACAATCAACCCAATTGAGATGGTTTGGGAAGAGTTGGACCGCAGAGTGAAGGAAAAGCAGCCAACAAGTGCTCAGCATACGTGGGAACTCCTTCAAGACTGTTGGAAAAGCATTCCACGTGAAGCTGGTTGAGAGAATGCCAAGAGTGTGCAAAGCTGTCATCAAGGCAAAGGGTGGCTACTTTGAAGAATCTAAAATCTAAAATATATTTTGTTTAACACTTTCTAGTTTACTATATGATTACATAGTTTTGTCTTCACTATTATTCTACAATGTAGAACATAGTAAAACTAAAGAAAAACCCTTGAATGAGTAGGTGTGTCGAAACTTTTGACTGGTCCTGTATATGTGAGGGGGCTGCCTTAGTCCTTTATAAAAAAAAAACTGACTGCATTGCTGTACTTTAAGTTACTGGATGTAATCAATTGACTTTACAGTATATTACTGGATTCCTTTGGCTACAGTTAAACTCACCACATACAGTATACGGTCAAAACTTGACAGTTGGGCACATGCAGTGCAATCTTCAGTGAAATATATCTTCACAAGAATTCTGGTAAGATTTCACAAGCTAACAGTCATGACCGAATGCATGAACATGCCTGTTTAACTTATTAGCCTGCCATAAGATTGAAGGGATATGATGTTCATCAAGTTTGGGAAATGATTTAAGAAGTTTAAAAGGGGAAGGAAGTAAATATAATTATGTAGCAATGGTTGGCACTATTATTGCAAAACATGATTCATGGTTGAAGTAGCACTCATTATTCTCATTATAGAGAGAGTTATGGGTACAAGTTAATATACTGTTTTTAAACATAAGATAGAAGTAAAACAGATATATATAAGAATGAACAATAAAAAATCATTAGATATTAACATTATTTGGGTCCTCTTTCGATATCGTCAGTTATTGGTATCATACTGGCTATTCCGTCCCTTTTATAGAGTTGTTGAATACAGTCTTACACTGTGGTCTTACACAAATGTATGTTGTATGTTTAGTAAAAAATAAAACGATACAGAAGACATTCTCTGACCATCTTACCCACATGTAGACCTGAGCCCATTCAGATATTTTGAGCTGTTGGGTTTTTAATTTTCTCCTCTCTAGAAGAGGAGACGAGAGGGCGTTCACTGAGGGAAATTGATGAGAAAATGGAATGCAATCTGCCGAGTAGACCAGCACAAATGAAGTCAGCTCTCATGGGCAAAAAGGAAATAGAATGAGAAAGTCTGGACAATGTTTTAACTCGTTTCAGGGGTTGGGAGACAGCAATCTGTAGTTTCAATTCCCTTGTGGTAGTCTCGTAAGATTAATTTCATGTTTTTCCAAATAGATTGTTTCTATATGGTATGGTTTCATTTGATCTATTTTTCACTCGACCACATTAAGGCTACCTTCCAAGAGCTTCACATTATCCAAACATAGGATACATTTTTCAAAGAAAATGTCTGTTTGGACGTTTTAAAATCTTTCAATATTGAACTCTTTTGATGCCAGGTTAGGGATGGAAACATATTTTCTACATGATCTGCTTCGCCTCAGTTGCTTTCACCAATTTGTGACGCAACACTTGATTTATTCTCCCTGTACTTGCAAACACAACACGTTGTTCCAGCAGCATACCACCCTGCATCCCACTGCTGAAGCTAAGCAGCGTTGGTCCCTGGATGGGAGACCAGATGCTGCTGGTAGTGGTGTTGGAGGACCACTAGGGGGCACCCTTTCCACTGGTCTATAAGAATACATCCCAATTCCCCAGGGCAATGATTGGGGATATTGCTCTGGTTAGGGTGCTGTCTTTCAAATGGGATGTTAAACAGGTGTCTTGACTTGCTATGGTCACTAAAGATCACATGGCACTTATTGTAAGAGTAGGGGTGTTAACCCTAGTGTCCTGGCTAAACTCCCAATCTGGCCCTCCCAATCTGATCAACTAATCATTCCCTGGTCATTGCTGTAAATGAGGATGTGTTCTCAGTCAACTTAATCTTTAAATAGTAAGTGAGGTCAATTGCAAACATTCATTTGTCTATTTTCTTGATTTAACAATTACATTTTGGAAGCGAGACCAAATTGATGTTTAACATGTAACATGTCCTAATTGTAATTTAATTTGGCTCGATATAGCTGGAATCTGGATGAAAACCATCATTTGAGAGAAAAGAAGCAATACTGAAAACCTAACGTGAGCCAATGATTAGATACAGTGCCTTCAGAAAGTTTTCACACCCCTTGACTTTTCCCACATTGTGTTGTGTTACAGATTTTATTTAAAATTGAGATTGTGTCTCACTGGCCTACACACAATGCCCCGTAATGTCAAAGTGGAATTATGTTTTTACAATTTTTAACAATTTAAAATGAAAAGCTGAAATGTCTTGAGTCAATAAGTACTCAACCCCTTTGTTATGGCAAGCCTAAATATGTTCAGGAGTAACAATTTGCTTAACAATTCACATAACAAGCTGCATGGACTCACTCTGTGTGCAATAATAGTGTTTAAAATGAGTTCTGAATGACAGCCTCATCTCTGTACCCCACACATACAATTCAGTGATATTGCCAGAGAAGCCGGTATTAGCATGGGTGTTATATTGGCATGGGTGTTAGGCCCGAGTAAAAGTCAAGGTCCTGCAAACCGTGCCAATATATCCTTCAAACACCGGCTTCGAGGGAATTTTTATACAGCGGATTACAAACATATTCAAACAGTGACAAAATTCTTTATTTTGATTAATTTATTCATCATATTTCATCTTTCCAGAAGATATTGTCCCGACAGAAATCTAGGGTTGCTACCCAAGCCGGCTGGTCGTTCGTTCTATCGGTTCGGTTGCCAGAGACAGGACCAAGTCACTCAGTCTTTTTGTTCTGTATCTATCTATGTATCTGTATTGTTCTAAATGTTCCATTGCCATAATTATCCCTTGCTTGCTAGCTAGCCAACTACGGCTAACTTACAGTCACAATAACAGCAAAGTAGCTGCAATTGCATTTGTTTAAGTTGTTTTCTATTGACATTTTTTGGGATCCATCCTTAAACAATGAGCTTATGAGGCACAATTTTGCCTGGCATAGAAAATGTGCTCACTCGTCAGGACGATGTTGTTCAGAGGAGCTAGCCAACAACACAGCTTACAAAGTCACCTCAAACTGAAGCTGGAATAACTGCAAACTAGCTGCACTTCGTTTAGTTTTAACTTTTTTCAATTGACATTTCTTTGTATATCATCAAAATTCTGACAGCTGATTCGTGATTTTGACTGGCTGAGAAACGCTGCCTTACTGTCTGTCTCATCCCGACTCATTCATTACAATGGGACAGCTGGAGATTGAACATTGAAACAATGTTGCAAATGTCGGAGATACAGACAGCAAGGTTTGTACAACTATCTGCTGTTGAAAACTAATGTTAGTCTAAAAGAAATGTGAGATAATGTCAAAAGGATTTTTATATTGGAGATAAAGATTATAAATTGCCTGGCTGGGCTGATGAATAAGTGGATTGTGCAGTCAGATTAAACAGAGTGAATAGCCATTTTAACGTCATATATTTAGCCGGTGGTAACTTGTAGAATAGACACCAGCTGGAATGCGATTTTAAACAATCAGCATTCAGGATTAGACCCACCCATTGTATAACTATCTGTAAAGTCCCTCAGTTCGGCAGTGAATCTCAAACGCATATTCAACCACAAAGACTAGGCAGATTTTCCAAAGCCTCGCAAAGAAGGTCACCTATTTTTACAAATAAAAAAGTCGACGTTACTACACTTTGTATGGTCTATCACTACAAAGATACAGGCGTCTTTCCTAACTCAGTTGCCGGAAAAGAAAGGAAACCGCTCAGGGTTTCACCATGAGGCCAATGGTGACTTTAAAACAGTTACAGAGTTTAACAGCTGTGATAGGAGAAAACTGAGGATGAATCAACAACATTGTTATTTAGGCTAGTATTTGTATTTTGCCTGCACAAAATACAAATATTCCAAAACATGCATCCTGTTTGCAATAAGGCACTAAAGTAAAACTGCCAAAAATGTGGTAAAAAACATACTTTATGTCATAAATACAAAGTGTTATGTTTGGGAAAAATCCAACACAGACATCACTGAGTAACACTCTTTATATTTGCAAGCATGGTGGTGGCTTCATCATGTTGTGTATGCTTGTAATCGGCAAGGACTATGGAGTTTTTTAGGATAAAAAGAAACGTAATAGAGCTAAGCACAGGAAAAATCCTAGACGGTAACCTGGTTCAGTCTACTTAACAACAGACACTGGGAGATAAATTCACGTTTCAAAAAAACACAAGGCCAAACTGGAGTTGCTTACCAAGACAACATTGCATGTTCCTGAGTGGCCTAGTTACAGTTTTGACTTAAATGGGCAAGACTTGAAAATGGTTGTCTAGCAATGATCAACTTGACAGAGATTGAATAAAAAAATTAAAATAATGATGAAATATTGTATTGTACAATCCAACGCTCTTAGAGGCTTACCCAGAGAAACGCAGAGCTGTAATCTCTGCCAAAGGTGATTCATGTATTGACTTAGGGGTGTGGTATTTTTGTATTTCATTTTCAATACATTTGCTAACATCTCTAAAAACATTTTTTCACTTTGTAATTATAAGGTATTGAGTGTAGATGGATGAGAAAAAAAACTATATTTAATACATTTTGAATTCAGGCTGTAACAAAAATGTACATTAAGTCAAGGGTTATGAATACTTTCTGAAGGCACTGTATATGCAATATCTATCCTTGTTGTGACAAATTATGTGTTTAACTGACTTAGCCATTTCTTTTAATGTATCACATTAATATAAATAAACTGTGTGTGCTGAACAAGTTGCGGAAACAATTGAAACAACCAGAAGTTACTTTTAAACTTGAATTTGGACAAATATGGTAAAAAGGAGACAAATGACACCATTTTTCTTCAGACTACAGTTGGTGAATAGTGTACAATGTTCTCACCCTCATATAATAGTTTTCCTGTGTGCCATGTGTTTGTGCTCACAGTACATCCCTGAATTCCCCGAGTTTGACTCTGTGCAGGTTGTCTCATTCCTTTTAATGTTAACACGTTCTCACTAAATTGTTAAACTTTTTCCCTCAATCATGAATCTCTTTAGGGAATTTCTTTTTTTGAAAAAAATTATAATAATCAGGCCATGTTGAATATTTCCCCAATTACCCAATGAGCTCTGTGACAGTTTATCTCTTTGACTCTGCATATCTGCTGCCCACTGTGAGCGTCTAAGAGCCCGCAGAACCAAGTGACGCGCTGTCGTCTACTAGGCCTGTCAGGGTCACTGGGATTTGGTATTTGTTTAAGCCCTGCCTCGACTTAACGTGATGTATGGCGCTGTCACCGATGTTTGACGCCCCTCTACTCCCACACGGTCTCTTTCTCGTTGAATACCCTTGCCTCTCCTCTCTCATCACTCTTCTTCTTCTTTGCAGTCTTCTAGGTGTTGGTATTCAGCCTCCCACCTAACTCTCCCTCTGCCTGTTTGCCATTAATGCACACAAATGGTGCTTTGTCACTGCAGGGCCATGCCGGGCTGTGAATATCATGTTTTCTATTTTATTTCCATTTGCCCATGGCCCTCTCGATTCCTGAAACCAAGCGGGATATTCAGCCTCGTTTGATATCTGGTACTGACCTCGAACCAAGTAGGCCGGTGGGTGGGGTTACATGATGTCACAGTTTCGAGTATCCAGAGGCAACTGGATTGTTACAAATGAAAAGGTCTTAAAAAACATATTGAATACGTTAGCCGAGATGGGAATCCGTCGGTCAGTCAAACAGTGCAGGGAACAAATTAAGAAACTCAAACAAGAATATAAAAAGATAAGACCACAGCAACAAAAGTCAATGCTGTGCTACAACATTGTAGCTAGCTATTACAATTGCAATATGGTGCAGTCCTGCAACATTACTCTTTCAGTATGCCGTGTATGATGTAGGCGTAGGTATGAATTTGGGCTCCCGAGTGGCGCAGCGGTCTAAGACCTGGTTTGATCCTAGGCTGTGTCAAACAACCGGCCGTGATCGGAATCCCATAAATCGGCGCCAAAACAGTGTCAGCTTCCCCATTGACTCTGTGGGACAAAGTGAAAAGCCTACACTGTATACCCCAATGTGCTGTCATTACTACAAACTGTTGAGGAAACCTTTTGCACTTAATATATCTGAGTACAGTTAATTAAAGTGAATTTGTAGTCATTACTCAAACCGATAGAGTCACTGTGACCCTGTAGGGGGTCCAGATTTTAGATGTATCTGCTTGGGGAAAAAATGTAATGCCCCTATGCTACGCCTCCAATTTAATTTCCCAGTGTGCCTTGCCTTTTTGAGTGAATTGTAGAGTTACCACCCATGACTGTGTTTGTTTGTGACAGAGACATGGTTGTTGAATTGTTTGAGTTTTAGTCCTGTGGCCTTCAAGTTAAAAAAAAAAAAAATATGTATTTTATTTCACCTTTATTTAACAAGGTAGGCTAGTTGCGAACAAGCTCTCATTTACAACTGCGACCTGGCCAAGATAAAGCAAAGCAGTGCGACACAAACAACACAGAGTTACACATGGAGTAAACAAGCGTACAGTCGATAACACAATAGAAAATGTCTATATACAGTGTGTGCAAATGAGGTAAATTAAGGGAGGTAAGGCAAAAAAATAGGCCATAGTGGCGGAATAATTACAATTTAGCAATTAAACAATGGAGTGATAGATGTGCAAAAGATGAATGTGCAAGTAGAGATACTGGGGTATAAAGGAGCAAAAAAATAAAATAAATAAGAGTATGAGGATGAGGTAGCTGGATGGGCTATTTTACAGATGGGCTATGATCCGTGAGCTGCTCTGACAGCTGGTGCTTAAAGTGAGGGAGATTTGAGTCTCCAACTTAAGTGATTTTTGCAATTCGTTCCAGTCATTGGCAGCAGAGAACTGGAAATAAAGGTGGCAACAGGAGGAATTGGCTTTGGGGGTGACCAGTGAAATATACCTGCTGGAGCGTGTGCTATGGATGGGTGCTGCTATGGTGACCAGTGAGCTGAGATAAGGCAAGGCTTTACCTAGCAGAGATTTGTAGATGACCTGGAGCCAGTGGGTTTGGCGACGAATATGAAGCGAGGGCCAGCACACGGGAGCATACAGGTCGCAGTGGTGGGTAGTATAAAGGACTTTGGTGACAAAACGGATGGCACTGTGATAGACTGCATCCAATTTTCTGAGTAGAGTGTTGGAGGCTATTTTGTAAATGACATCGCCGAAGTCAAGGATCGGTAGGATAGTCAGTTTTACGAGGGTATGTTTGGCAGCATGAGTGAAGGATGCTTTGTTGCGAAATAGGAAGCCGATTCTAGATTTAATTTTGGATTGGAGATGCCTAACTTGAGTGTGGAAGGAGAGTTTACAGTCTAACCAGACACCTAGGTATTTGTAGTTGTCCACATATTTTAAGTCAGAACCGTCCAGAGTAGTGATGCCTGATGGGCTTGCAGGTGTGGGCAGCGATCGGTTGAAGAGCATGCATTTAGTTTTACTTGCATTTAAGAGCAGTTGGAGGCCACAAAAGGAGAGTTGTATGGCATTGAAGCTCGTCTGGAGGTTTGTTAACACAGTGTCCAAAGAAGGGCCAGAAGGATACAGATTGATGTCGTCTGCGTATGGGTGGAATCACCAGCAGCATGAGCGAAATCATTGATGTATACAGAGAAAAGAGTTAGCCTGATAATTGAACCCTGTTGCACACCCATAGACTGCCAGAGGTTCGGACAACAGGCCTTCCGATTTGACACACTGAACTCTGTCTGAGAAGTTGTTGGTGAACCAGGCAAGGCAGTCATTTGAGAAACAAAGGCTATTGAGTCTGTCAATCACCACATTATTATCAGCAGAGTCGAAAGCCTTGGCCAGGTTGATGAATACAGCTGCACGGTATTGTCTCTTATCGATGGTGGTTATGATATCATTTAGGACCTTGAGCGTGGCTGAGGTGCACCCATCACCAGTTCGGAAACCAGATTGCATAGCGGAGAAGGTACGGTGGGATTCTAAATGGTCAGTTATCTGTTTGTTAACTTGTATTTTGAAGACTTTAAAAAGGCACGGTAGGATACATATAGGTCTGTAGCAGTTTGGGTCTAGAGGGGGATGACCGCGGCAGTTTTCCAATCTTTGGGGAACTCAGACAATACGAAAGAGAGGTTGAACAGGCTGGTAATAGAGGTTGCAACACTTTCGGCAGATCATTTTAGAAAGAGAGGATCCAGATTGTCTAGCCCGACTGATTTGTAGGGGTCCAGATTTTGCAGCTCTTTCAGAACATCAGCTATCTGGATTTGGGTGAGGAGAAATGGGCAAGGTTTGGGCAAGTTGCTGTGTGCAGGGCTGTTGACCGGGGTAGGGGTAGCAAGGTGGAAAGCATGGCCAGCCGTAGAAAAATGCTTATTGAAATTCTCAATTATCGTGGATCGATCGGTGGTGACAGTGTTTCCTAGCCTCAGTCCAGTGGGTAGCTGGGAGGAGGTGCTCTTATTCTCCATGGACTTTAGTGCCCCAGAACTTTTAGGAGTTTGTGCTACAGGATGCAAATTTCTGTTTGAAAAAGCTAGCGTTTGCTTTCCTACCTGCCTTTGTATATTGGTTCCAAGTTTTCCTGAAAAGTTGCATATCGCCGGGGCTATTCGATGCTAATGCTTTACGCCACAGGATGTGTTTGTGCTGGTCAAGGGCAGTCAGATCTGGAGTGAACCAAGGTCTATATCTGTTCCTGGTCTACATTTTTTGAATGGGGCATGCTTATTTTAAATGGTGAGGTAAACACTTTTAAAGAATAACCAGGCATCCTTTACTGACAGTATGAGGACAATATCCATCCAGGATAACCGGGCCAGGTTGATTAGAAAGGCCTGCTCGCTGAAGTGTTTTAGGGAGCGTTTGACAGTGATGAGGGGTGGTGGTTTGACCGCGGACCCATTACGGACGCAGGCAATGATCGCTGAGATCCTGGTTGAAGACAGCAGAGGTGTATTTGGAGGGCAGGTTGGTTAGGATGAAATCTATGAGGGTGCCTGTGTTTACGGATTTGGGGTTGTACCTTGTAGGTTCATTGATAATTTGTGTGAGATTGAGGCCATCAAGCTTAGATTGTAGGATGGCCGGGGTGTTAAGCATGTCCCAGTCACCTAATAGCACGAGCTCTGAAGATAGATGGGGGGGCAATCAATTGAGTGAGTTTCCTAGGCAAATATCATTATACTGTAATTAAACTCTTTATGACAATGCTTTACATATCTCATAAGGCCTTACAAGTTTAGAACATATCACAATTCTCTGGCTCCCGAGTGGCGCAGCGGTCTAAGGCAGACCCTGTTTTGATCCCCGGCTGTATCACAACTGGCTGTGATCGGGAGTCCCATAGGGCAGCTCACAATTGGCCCAGCGTAGCTCGGGTTAGGGGAGGGTTTACCTGGGGTAGGCCATCGTTGTAAAAAATGAATTTGTTCTTAACTTACTTGCCTACTTAAATGAAGGTTAATTAAAAAATATATATTTTGAGGCCTAGCTTTACCGTAATGCAGTGGCCTGAAACTCATGGTTTGCAGGCCACATCAGGGCTGTAAATAAGATTACAAAAGTTGAGTAACTTTTACCAACATTTCTAAAAATGTAGTTTGAAGGATCTCAGTGTGAGGAGACTAAGCCATTTAAATAGGAACAACAATTTCAACAACGGGTGCCAAAAAGCTAACTAAATGATTGGATTAGTTTATCTTTGTGTAGCATAAGATTAACCAATCACTTGCGTAAACATGCATAAACACAGATATTAAAAACAATTCCAAAAAAGCAAACTTCAGTATAGCATGCTGGGAAAAAAGTTTAATTGTTATCAGAACTTTCAAACAATGAGTTGTGACTTCTCATTTAGTTTTGAGTCAGTACCACAAACATTAAGTAATAGTGACTTTTCATTGACTTTGAGTTCAACTAGAAGTATTTGAGTTAAAAATGCCTTTTACAATGTAGTTGGATATACACAATGTATGAAGGTGTTTTATGAAAAACATCCTCATGTTCCCTGAGACTTCAGAGTTCATTTGACAGGTGACCCCAACTGTTTGTCATTTAAAACAGTGATGCTAATGTTGCCCCAGCGCAAGTCAAAATAAAAGCTTGTGCGGTACTGTTAGCCTAGCGTCACACAGATTTTTGACAGCTTGCAGTTATTGGAGGATCCCTGCCGAGCGGTTCAGCTTAGAGTTCATCGGGATTCATCTGCATTGACAAATATTTAATGTACCTCCACTAATATTTACACCCTACGGAAAAGTCCCTATTTTTGCCTCGTAATAACCCACTCCCGCCTCACTGTCTGATATTTGTATTATCGGCATCAAACAAGTCCGTTCTAATTACAAGCTAATTAGCTCTACCCCCTGAGGTTTCTGTACTGTAAATGCAGGTGAAGTTGGGGAAACTAAACTGTTGGATCATGTGATATTTTTGTGCCCGCCAAGGAGTTTGGAGATGACTTGCTCTCACGTTTTAACTGGAGTGGTATAATGACCTTGGCATTATGGGTAATTATGGGCTGTTAAATAAGTAAAAGGCCCAAGGCGTTTGATCCTTGTCAACCCCATTTCCTCCTTGGGAAGTTTTACCTGATTTAACCCAGTTAAGTGTTTTACCCTCATCTTTAGGCTACGAGTGAAGATGTCAGAACATGAGTCTCACCAATAGTGCTATAATTATGCCAAACATCATTAACCTTAAGACAATCCATATGATTTAACCTAGGTCAGGTCATATAGTACATAAAATATATATTTTATGAATCGCTCCGCAATTTCCTGGTTGCTAAAATTCTAATAGTTTGCCAAATTTCAGATTATGTGACAAAACAACCAAGCATAGTGTAGATAATCATTGTACCATCTAAACCACTGTGAAATATTTTTTCCCTAACCCAAAATATTATATTTTCAGCTGTTTGAAGCTAGTGTACAAAACAGAAAATAAAAGATGCAAAAACAAAAGTTAAAAACGGGAAGCAAAGAAATAGCACAAATATAACAAAAATAGACTTGCTTTCAATCAAAATGACATATCTATAACTAATATTTCTATGTGAATTTGGTCGGGTCCCCCAAAAAACCTACATAATCATAAATTGAAGAGGTTGTGAAATAGTTGGTATGAACCACCAGACGTGCTCTTTTTCTCCGCCTTCATGTTGCTATTCTAGTACATTGCACTGTCCCAGCTCTGTTAAAGTTATAGTCTTAATAGCACGTGTTAAAAGTATACAAATAACCTTTTATTACTGTCTTATTACACAGTCTCATTATAATTCAAACCACCAACTAGTCATAGAAGTTGCTAATAATCTGACTGGTGGCTTACCCACAAAAACAGCCAACAGCACACTCAATAAGTACTTTGGTTATTATGGAGGGTTTATTAAAAAAAATGCTAAACATATACTGTCTGTACTTCTCACTGAACGGAAAGCTAATTATTTCAATATTGAATCTTAGGGCTTGAGGATGGCTGCTACGTGACTGCTCACAGTATGGGATCTCATTTGATCTCAAATCTGTCCGCTCCTCTGCCTAACTCAGGCTTTCCTCATGCTTATTTGGTCTTTCGTGCCTCAGTCATCCTCCACCATCCTCCACTACACACACAACAAAACCAACCAACCACTGACTGGACAAACAGGTTGGCACACCTCAAAAACGCTATTTAAGCCACAACAAAATACCTTGGCCTTTGATATTTAAGTGTGGTATGAGTGTGAATAGCTTTTAAGCCATTCTAGTTTGTATTTTAGGCATAGGGAGTTAAATATATTCATGTAGGCAAAGGAATATAATTATGTTTATTGCATTTTGTAATGTATACTGAACAAAAATATAAACGACATGCAACAATTTGAAATGTTTTACTGAGTAACATCAGTCAATTGAAATAAATTCATTAGGCAATCGATTTCACATGAGTGGGAATACAGATATGCATCTGTTGGCCACATACACCTAAAAAAAAAGAATTGCCTCATGCAGCGAGACACATCTCCTTCGCATAGAGTTGATTAGGCTATTGATTGTGGCCTGTGTAATGTTGTCCCACTCCTCTTCAATTGCTGTGCAAAGTTACTGGATATCGGCGGGAACTGGATCGCGCTGACATATACGTCGATCCAGAGCATCCCAAACATTCTCAAATCGGTGGAAGAATTGGGACATTTTCAGCTTCCAGGTATTGTGTACAGATCCTTGCGACATGGGGCCGTGCACTATCAAGCTGAAACATGATGTGATGGCCGGGGATGAATGGCACCACAATGGGCCTCAGGATCTCGTCATGGTACCGCTGTGAATTCAAATTGCAATTGTGTTTGTTGTCTGTAGCTTTTTCTGCCCATACCATAACCCCACCGCTACAACTTTGTCAGAAAACCGTTCGCCTCCACACAAAGCCATACACATGGTCTGCAGTTGTGAGGGCGGTTGGACGTACTGCCAAATGATCTAAAACGACTTATGGTAGATCATTAATATTAAATTCTCTGGCAACACCTGTGTAATGATGATGCTGTTTAATCAGCTTCTTGATATGACAAACCTGTCAGGTGGATGGATTATCTTGGCAAAGAATAAATGCTTACTAATAGCGATGTAAACAAATTTGTGCATTTGAGAGAAAGATTTTTGTGTGTAAAGAACATTTCTAGGATCTTTTATTTCAGCTAATGAAACATGGGACCAACACTTTACATTTTGCGTTTATATTTTTGTTCAGTGTATGTAATTTAGTTAGCCTTGTGCCTTCTCACCAAATGAGGTGTGCTGCTATTTCTCTACAACACAGTCTTGTGCGTTATTGATTACACATGAATTTGCAAACTAAGTAGAATTTACAGTGTATTTGGTGGGAACATTTAGTTAAAAGATAGTGGAGCAGGAACCATGTCCTTCAGGGGTATTTCAGTAATAGCTCTCACCTGATCAGTGCAAGCAGGGGCGTAGCAGTGATTGTGACATTAGGGGTGACAAAGTTAGCAATGGGAGTCTATGGTCATGCCCACTGATTAATTTTTTTCAACAGGTTTTAAATGTGACTTTTGAGAAAAGGATACAGACAAATCTTAACTTACAAATGGGCCTTGCAGACGGGCACTTACTCTGGTAAAGTCCAATCAGTCTTAGGTCCATGACCATTTATATTGTAGTGAATACAGTTGTGATGGTTAACATTAAACCGCTGGGTTTCAAGGTACCCCCTTCAACTAATGAGCAGTTATTTTGACTACAACATTCTAAAAGTGCAATTCATAAATGTCATATATGCTATCACAAATTATAATTTGATTGTTTTTATGAAGGTATAAGGTAACATTAGAATATGACTTATTTGATTTCAAATAACACTTATGCGTTTTCATTAGTTTGTTACTGTAGGCTATATTTAAAAACCAAAACATTCAAGTGTTCAATACTGTCACGCTCGTCGTTGGAATGAGAAGAGGAGGACCAATGCGCAGCGTGGTAAGTGTCCATATTGATCATTTATTATCATGAACACAAAACAAAATAACGAGAACAAAACGAAATGAAACAGTCCTGAACGGTGAATAGAAAAAACACTGAACAGAAAATAATCACCCACAAAACACAATGAAAAAACAGGCTACCTAAATATGGCTCCCAATCAGAGACAACGACTGACACCTGCCTCTGATTGAGAACCATACTAGGCCAAACACATAGAAACAGACAACCTAGACATACAACATAAGAATGCCCACCCACATCACACCCTGACCAAACAAAACATGGAAACATACAAAGCAATCTATGGTCAGGGCGTGACAAATACATTTTATTTGTGGAGTGCCTTTGTCACAACTATGAAACGGAAAGTGTATTTGTTGGAACACAGTAACAGCTTATGAAAACATCAGTAGCCTAAAACATTATAAGCGCCAAGTGTGCTTGATAAATAGTGAAAATCAGCACAGACGCAATAATGGCATTATAATGGATATAAGTGTCCCTATGACAGCAGTCAAAAATAGTCAATTAATTAATCATCGGATATCATGGTGAATTTGTCTGTCATCAAAATGGAGGTAATGCATCATTTCTCTGAAGCGATCCCGTGACATGGTTTCTCCAGAGAAGAGTATGTGATACATGTCTGAACATATACACACTCTTTCCAACGAATGATCCACGGACATACAGGATTGAAATGAATGCTTCAATCTCATCAACAGACAGATCCCAGGCAGTGTCTCATTGCTCGGTATCCGCCTTAGCCACAGTTCAGTCCCTGAATGCTGTAGCATGTCCATGTCACATAAACAACAAAAGTTAGTGAGTGCAATGCTGATATTTTTTGCTCTCTCAGGGACTACATTTTGAGCTGATAATCGGCCCGTAGCATTGTCACTGACTTGTTCTATCTGAACGGGACCTGTTCAGTGCGCAGCATTCTGGCTTTTTTGCACTTAGGCCTCGGAGGTGTAGGTTCAGGCTGAGGCTCAGAATCAGAAGAATAATCATCAGAGATGTCATGATTCATTTCTTCCCCGCCATCTGAGTCGTTTTCAGTCAGATTTTGAGGCAGCGCTAACGCAGCACGTGCATCCATTTGTCTTGGTCTTTTTGCTATTGTAAATTACGTACGCTCTCACTGTGTTTATATTTTTTTACCTTTATTTAACAAGGCATGTCAGTTAAGAACAAATTCTTAATTACAGTGACGGCCTACCCCGGCCAAACCCGGATAACTCCGGGTTTGGCCGGAGTCATCCGGGTTTGGCCGGATGACCCGGCCAAACCGGAGTCATCCGCTATATATTTAGCGGATGCTAAATTTAGCGGATGCTAAATATAAATGCTATATATTTAGAATATAGCAATAGAACGGCCCGCCCTGTTCTTCATTCACAATTGGTGATTACACAGTTATGCATCGTTCGCTTCCCCTCGTTCATCAACTCACCTATTCTCCTCCATCATACTTTACTTTTGTTTATTTAATCTGTTGTCAAATGTGTGAAATTAGTTTCGGTACAGTTTATGTTCAGTTGAGGAAATGATCGGGGTGATTATCAACTGGGCACGGCACATCCCACTGTCGGGAGAAGGAGCGGAGCTTGTCATAGGAGGGGCAATGGGGGGAACCATTCAAAAAGCCCTCATAAAACGGGTTATAACCCTAGTTCTGTTTGTGATATTAAGATTCTAACAACTGTAGTGTGTTATATAGATTTATTTTTGAAAAGTCAAGGAGAGTAAAATGGCAGAGTAACAATTTTTTTAAAGTTCTAGTGTTAATGTGGATATATTAAACTAAGCAACTATGTTGTACTCTCTCTGGTACTGTATGTATAATTTCCAGGTATTTGTCTCACTCCCCTATCTCAAGTTGTTACTACAGCTGCTCTACATACAGTTGATTACGGAAGTTTACATACACATAGGTTGGAGTCATTAAAACTCGTTTTTCAACCACTCCACAAATGTCTTGTTAACAAACTATAGTTTTGGCAAGTCGGTTAGAACATCTACCGTGTGCATGACAAAAGTAATTTTTCCAACAATTGTTTACCGTGAGATTATTTCACTTATAATTCACTGTATCACAATTCCAACGTGTAACAAGTTTAAATACACTAAGTTGACTCCGCCTTTTAACAGATTGGAAAATTCCAGAAAATTGTGTCATGGCTTTAGAAGCTTCTGATAGGCTAATTGACATCATTTGAGTCATTTGGAGGTGTACCTGTGGGTGTATTTCAAGGCCTACCTTCAAACTCAGTGCCTCTTTGCTTGACATCATGGGAAAATCAAAAGAAATCAGCCAAGACCTCAGAAAAAAAATTGTAGACCTCCACAAGTCTGGTTCATCCCTGGGAGCAATTTCCAAACGCCTGAAGGTACCACGTTCATCTGTACAAACAATAGTATGCAAGTATAAACACCATGAGACCACGCAGCCATCATACCGCTCAAGAAGGAGATGCGTTCTGTCTCCTTGAGATGAATGTACTTTGATGCGAAAAGTGCAAATCAATCACAGAACAACAGCAAAGGACCTTGTGAAGATGCTGGAGGAAACAGGTACAAAATTATCTATATCCACAGTAAAACGAGTCCTATATCGACATAACCTGAAAGGCTGCTCAGCAAGGAAGAAGCCACTTCTCCAAAATTACCATAAAAAAGCCAGACTACGGTTTGCAACTGCACATGGGGACAAAGATCGTACTTTTTGGAGAAATGTCCTCTTGTCTGATGAAACAAAAATGGAACTGTTTGGCCATAACGACCATCATTATGTTTGGAGGAAAAAGGGGGAGGCTTGCAAGCCGAAGAACACCATCCCAACCGTGAAGCACAGGGGTGGCAGCATCATGTTGTGGGTGTGCTTTGCTGCAGGAGTGACTGGTGAACTTCACAAAATAGATAGCAACATGAGGAAGGAAAATGATGTGGCTATATTGAAGCAACATCTCAAGACATCAGTCAGGAAGATAAAGCTTAGTCACAAATGTGTCTTCCAAATGGACAATGGCCCCAAGCATACTTCCAAAGTTGTGGCAAAATGGCTTAAGGACAACAAAGTCAAGGTTTTGAAGTGGCCATCACAAAGCCCTGACATCAATCCTATAGATAATTTGTAGGCGGAACTGAAAAAGCGTGTGTGAGCAAGGAGCCCTACAAACCTGACTCAGTTACACCAGCTTTGTTAGGAGGAATGAGCCAAAATTCACCCAACTTATTGTGGGAAGCTTGTGGAAGGCTACCCAAAACATTTGACCCAAGTTAAGCAATTTAAAGGCAATGCTACCAAATACTAATTGAGTGTATGTAAACTTCTGACCCACTGGGAATGTGATGAAAGAAATGAAAGCTGAAAAACATTTTCTCTCTACTATTATTCTGACATTTCACATTATTAAAATCAAGTGGTGAACCTAACTGACCTAAGACAGGCAATGTTTACTAGGATTAAATGTTATGAATTGTGAAAAAAGGAGTTTAAATGTATTTGGCTAAGGTGTACATAAACTTCCGACTTCAACTGTACTGTATGGTTTGAAACTTGACATAATATTTAACTGATAATAGTTACTATACTGTAACCAGCAACCTATACAGTTAACTGTTTTAATAAATAAAACAGGTAGGCATGGAAGGTCAAACTGAAATTAGTCAATCTCCACTCTACACAATTATTGAATATTGTCATGGCTGCCTCTCGCTTGCATGAATTTAACACATGCAATACACCCTCTAGACTTAAGCTGATATCACTTCATCAGAGATAATATATGATAATTAAAATTGATCACACTATGACAGATCATCAGTCTATGAACTCATGTGCACCGGCTCCTACACTGTTGATTGCAAGGGTAACAAAGTAGGGTTTGTTCGAGTTGCCTCCCTTTGGGTTCACGGCAGCAGACGACTTAAGTCTCAAGCAGTAGGCTACATACATTTCAAACACCCAAAATAACTTGGCCCAGTCACAGTCTGTGATGTTCCGCCACAGACAAAGCAAAGAGTCACCATTTGCTCAGGAAGTATGGCAGATACGACACAATAGTCACGCGAAAGGAAACAAACAAAACTCTTGAGCGAGCTGGAGCCATTACAGCCTTTTCTGTTAACACAAAATGATTCCTGAAGCTACTGTCACTTTTGACAAACCGTCTGACCACTTTTGTATTTTTAAACGCTTTAATTTTCCATCAGAGGACACCTAAATATTTATATTCTGCCTTGTTGGATAATATGTTCCTATGTCAGTGCTAGATAGGAGAATTGGCTGGATGGTGGAGAATGACAAAGTTTGAAGCATCATTACGAATGCATAATCGCGCAGCCTGTTAATAGAGTGGCTTCAGTATCACATTAGCCAGAAGCTGTCATGTGAAAAATTCCCATCTCTAGGGTCATTACTCTGTCTTTTTATACATTCTGTACCAGCTGCAGGCGAGAGAAGTATCGTCGGCGGCTCCCTCCGTTTGCTCTGAAACACTGCCGTTGTGTTTTTTCTCTCAGAGCTTTCGCCACTTATGAAATGAATGCAATTTTTATTTGCGTCGCCTTCTTGCCTTGTTAACTCTCAGCCTTTACTTTATTGAGCAGAATGAATGTGGCATTGTTTGACTGCAGGACATTGCATTTTCAGAGCATAACAACATTAGGGCCTGATTTTGATTTTTCTTGTACTGTGAGGAGAGTAGTGTGAAAAGGCTAGTAAAAGTATATTTTCACAGTAGCACATGAGTCCAAGTCCAAGTGTTGTCATTTTTACTGTCTTTAAAGTGGACATTTAAACCTTGGAGAAGTTGAACACTGCAATAGAATGTATTCTACACCAAAGCATTGTCAAATTATCTTATGCATCATTCAGAAGGGAATCGATGCGAAGACTTCTGTGACAACAACAAACTAGAATGGTCCAAACACACCAAGACAGTTGTGAAGAGGGCACGACAAAGCCTAGTCCCCCTCAGGAAACTAAAAAGATTTGGCATGGGTCCTGAGATCCTCAAAAGGTTCGACAGCTGCAACATCGAGAGCTTCCTGACTGGTTGCATCATTGCCTGGTAGGGCAATTGCTCGGCCTCTGACAGCAAGGCACTACAGAGGGTAGTGCGTATGGCCCAGTACATCACTGGGGCTAAGCTGCCTGCCATCCAGGACCTCTACACCAGGCGGTGTCAGAGGAAGGCCCTAAAAATTGTCAAAGACCCCAGCCACCCCAGTCATAGACTGTTCTCTCTACTATCGCATGGCAAGCGGTACCAGAGTGCCAAGTCTAGGACAAAAAGGCTTCTCAACAGTTTTTACCCCCAAGCCATAAGACTCCTGAACAGGTAATCAAATGGCTACCCAGACTATTTGCATTGTGTGCCCCCCCCAATCCCTATTTTTACGCTGCTGCTACTTTCTGTTTATCATATATGCATAGTCACTTTAACTATACATTCATGTACATACTACCTCAATTGGGCCGACCAACCAGTGCTCCCGCACATTGGCTAACCGGGTTATCTGCATTGTGTCCCACCACCCGCCAACCCCTCTTTTATGCTACTGCTACTCTCTGTTCATCATATATGCATAGTCACTTTAACCATATCTACATGTACATACTACCTCAATCAGCCTGACTAACCGGTGTCTGTATGTAGCCTCGCTACTTTTAGAGCCTCACTACTGTATATAACCTGTCTTTTTACTGTTGTTTTATTTCTTTACTTACCTATTGTTCACCTAACACCTTATGTACTATTGGTTAGAGCCTGTAAGGAAGCATTTCACTGTAAGTTCTAGACCTGTTGTTTTTTGCGCACGTGACAAAAACTTTGATTTGATTTGAATTAATTTCCTCAAAGCCTGGTCCATTGATCACTACACTCCTCATTCCTGCATAAGTTCCTCCTTAGAAAATAAATATCCGTAATCTCATTGGAAAAATTTGAGAGAGAATAGAACAATATAGAACAATAATATGAAAGTTACAGACCAGGATGTGAATCGCATTGTCAAGTTACGCATACAGATTCATCTTTTCAGTTTCAGTTGGGTTTTTTCCAGTTGTGCATCCATTGAAATCTTGTTCAGTCAGCCCCAACAAGCTCTCAACGTCTCATGTCAGAATTAGACATTTGTGCATTTGTTTCTCAAATGTTACTTTTACCTCTAGAAGTGTTTAAGGTTAAGTTTAGGCATTAACTCCAAATTATTAAGGTTAGGGTTAAGTTTAGGCATTAACTCCAAAATCTTAAATTCAGGCATTAACTTTGGGATTTCAAAAACGACTTTATATCACTGGATTCAAACATGCAACTTTTTGCACCAGAGGTAGATGCTTACACCTATCCACCATCCCCATCCATAAACACCCTAGTAAAATGTTTCCATGTCATCTTCCGATGTCCTCAGACATGGATGGACATCTTGTATCACGTGTGACCTGGCTGGTTAACCCTTTGGCAATAAAATGTGGGCAATGATTTACATCAACTCATATTCATAATGTATAAGTTTCTTATCTACAGTCTAAGCACAATATAAATCAACACATATTGGACATAACAGTGCTTCAATACTCTCAAACTTATGAAAAAAGACAAATATAACATGTAACAAACTCCACAAAAAAATGTACAAAGATACTCATCTTAGGCCTTGCATAATCCTGTGTAAATGCGTAACATAAACAGCACATCTGCGTTTCACAATACATTTCCCTTAATCGGAGGCAATGAACTGCACAGTAAGTGAAGGCAAAGTGGCAAAACTACTTGAATAAATCATTGAGTTGCCGATTGGACACGGCGGTTTTAACTGCATGCTGCTCATCCTCGGGAGGACCGTTAGGGAGCGGTTGTTTGCTTAATTAAATAATAAGAGCCATCTCGAGTGTGACAGCCGCGAGAAAACAGACGGCCCGGGCTTCTCATCCAATTCCGATCTGTGAGCGTGGCACTAATGATTTCATTAACACGGCCTCGCTACACCTGCTATTGGATACCGCGGTAACCTTGAGTCCAAGGTTTGAGTCTTCATCCCCCATTGTTTGTTAGTGTTCTGTGACTTACCTGAGAATTTGGGATATTAGCTATATAACTGAGCTTAGAACTTTGATCCAGCATGGATCTTTTCATTGCCATTTTTGCAAGTAGAATCTTAACTACCTATATGGCAACTGCATTCTGGGAAGCATGTGGTTCTGTATGGTTTCTGATGTACATAAGAACATCAGTTGTATGCATTGTAACCTAAACCATTGTGACCTAAACCACGACATGGGTCCCATTATACCTGGCGAAAACCAAACACTGCATTCCACTGTAAGAACCTTATACCAATGGTCAAACAAGTGGTGGTAGTGTGATGGTGTGGTGATGCTTTACTTCTTCTGCTCTGTATCACATAATTCTACAGGAGAATGTAAGGCCATCCATCTGTGAGCTAAAGCACATCTGGGTCATGCAGCAAGACAATGATCCAAAACACACAATCAAGTCTACATGAAAATAGCTCAAAAGCAACACACTTGAAGATTTGGAATGGCCTAGTCCAGGGGTAATCGAGTACTATTTGAGAAGGTCCGGTCACACAGATTTCCAAGGTGGCAAAGGTCCAGATGGATAATGTAATTCATCGGCATAGTAAGAAATCCTCACCTCGCAACCCATGTGACCCCAAACTGTTCTATGCATTCTTCCTTGACTTTTGTGTGTTTATATGATACCAGGGGTCAAAGCCCGAAACATGCAGTGCTGCAGTGCCTAGTGATCCCGTTCTGGGTCCGGATCTGATCCACAGTCTGCCAGTTGAGTATGGAGGGTCTAGTCAATATCCAGACCTATTCCAAATTGGCATGTGTCAGGACTAAATCAGTTTTAATATTGCAGATAGATTGTGGCTTCAATCAGTGTAATAGTCTGCATCATTTCCAATCGCCCATGTATCTTTTTTCGAATAGTTTCCCCTAACCCTACCACCCGTCCTCTAATTAGAGTAAACTAATGGACAACACTTAGGCTTCTACTTCCAAATTATACATACTATATCAAATTAACAGACACAGTATATTTTACAATAGTTATATTTTGTTTGTTTTTAGTCTCATCCTTCAACCCCTCCTATCTCTCAACACCATCCCGATTTGATTTTTATTTCCCATCTATTTTTCAACTGTGCTGTTTCAAACATTCTGAACCTATATACATTTTATGGACAAAGTATATTTTACATTATATATCATGTTATTTTTAGTCCAACCCTTCAGCTCCACTCAACCCCTCCCATCGATCTCTGAACACCATCCAGTTTTTATTTCCATTGGTCGTATATTTTACAACTGTGCTCTGATGTTTTACAAACTTTTTTAACCTTTATATTCTCATAGTTTCTACAGATTCTAAATTAAAGATAAAACATTTTGATAAGACTATTATTGATCAATTGACTATTACTTTTTAAATCACCCAGCAGTGCTATTTGCACTGTTGTGGCAGGACTTGAAATGAGTAGTTCATGCTTGAAAACCCACAAATGTTGCTGAGTTAAAGCAGTTCTACATGGAAAAGTGGGCCAAAATTCCTCCACAGCGATATGAGACACTGATCAACAACTACAGGAAGTGTTTGGTTGGAGTCATTGCAGCTAAAGGTGGCACAACCAGTTATTGAGTGTATTATTTCACAAAGGCATTGGGTGTTGCCTAACTTTGTTCATGAAATAAGTATGTCATTGTTGTGTTATTTGTTCACTCAGGTTCCCTTTATCTAATATTAGGTTTTTGTTAAAGATCTGATAACATTCAGTAGAGAAAATTTGAGAGTGCAAATACTTTTTTCAGCACATTATAAGAATGCTCAGGATTTTTTATACACTACCGGTCAAAAGTTTTAGGATCCTACTCATTCAAGGGTTTTTCTTTATTTTTACTATTTTGTAGAATAATAGTGAAGACATCAATACTATTAAAACCTTTTGTCAATAGGGGGGCGCTATTTTCACTTTGTAAAAAATCGTTCCCAAATTAAACTGCCTCGTACTCAATTCTTGCTCGTACAATATGCATATTATTATTACTATTGGATAGAAAACACTCTCAAGTTTCTAAAACCGTTTGAAATATATCTGTGAGTAAAACAGAACTCATTTTGCAGCAAACTTCCTGTGAGGAAGTGAAAAATCTGAAATCGGGGCTCTGTTCCAGGGCCATCCTATTAATTTGCCTGAAATCTATGGATCTACATGCACTGCATACGCCTTCCACTAGATGTCAATAGGCAGTGAGAGGTGGAATGGGGTGTATAGCTTGATCTGAGGTCAAATGATAGGCAGTGAGAGGTGGAATGGGGTGTATAGCTTGATCTGAGGTCAAATGAGAGCTCTTGGAATGACATGACCACAAGAAGGACCCCTGGATTGCGTTGTGAAAAGCTTTCGGTAAAGACGTTAGATATCTCCGGCTCTGATTTTATTTGATATATGTGTTAAAAACATCATAAAGTAGTTATTTTAAACCGAGTTATATCAGTTTATATCAGTTTATTGCGATTTTCGGCATTTTCTTTTCTTTGCGTTATGGTAAAGTTGGACACTCCTGCGCCACATGGCTAGCTTTGGTTGCTAATTCGACAGGTGAAGAGGACATTCTACAACCAAACAACGATTATTCTGGACAAAGGACAACTTGTACAACATTCTGATGGAAGCTCATCAAAAGTAGGAACCATTTATGATATTTCATTTATCTGTCGAAAATGTGTAGTCGTATTTTCCGCCCTGATTTTGGGCGCTGTCTCGCTATAACGTAAGCCTTTTGTCGTACTAAAGTTATTTTAAAAAATCTAACACAGCGGTTGCATTAAGAACTAGTGTATCTTTCATTTGCTGTCCAACATGTATTTTTTAGTAAAGTTTATGATTAGTTATTTGATTAGATTAGGTGCCTCTCCAAGATTTCTCCGGACATTTTTTTTGCATTTTGACTACGTATTCACATTGTAAAACCACGATTTGTACCGCTAAATATACACATTTTCGAACAAACCATATATGTATTGTGTAATATGATGTTATAGGGCTGTCATCTGATGAAGATTGTGAAGGTTAGTGAATAAATTTATATCTTTTGCTGGTTTTTTCGCTATCGCTACCGTTGCGTTGAATGAATGCGGTTGTGTGGTTGGCTATTGTAGTAAGCTAATATAATGCTATATTGTGTTTTCGCTGTAAAACACTTAAAAAATCTGAAATATTGGCTGGATTCACAAGATGTTTGTCTTTCATTTGCTGTACACCATGTATTTTTCATAAATGTTTTATGATGAGTATTTAGGTATTTCACGTTGGTCTCTGTAATTATTCTAGCTGCTTTGGTGAGATTTGTGATGGTGGCTGCAATGTAAAACTATGATTTATACCTGAAATATGCACATTTTTCGAACAAAACATATGCTATACAATAAATCTGTTATAAGACTGTCATCTGATGAAGTTGTTTCTTGGTTAGTGACTATTTATATCTTTATTTGGTCGAATTTGTGATAGCTACCTATGCGGTAAAAAAATTGTGAAAATATGCGGTTGAGTCTTTTGCTATTGTGGTTAGCTAATAGAAATACATATTGTGTTTTCGCTGTAAAACATTTAAAAAATCGGAAATGATGGCTGGATTCACAAGATGTTTATCTTTCATTTGGTGTCTAGGACTTGTGATTTCATGAAAATTATATTATATGATATCCCTGTCGCGTTAGGCTAGGCTATGCTAGTCAGCTTTTTTGATGGGGGGATCCCGGATCCGGGTTTGTTACTCGTGAGAAGTTTTAAATAACACATATGGAATCATGTCTTAACACAAAAAGTGTTAAACAAATCAAAATATATTTTATATGTGAGATTCTTCAAATAGCCACCCTTTGCCTTTATGACAGCTTCGCACATTCTTGGCATTCTCTAAACCATCTTCATGAGGTAGTCACCTGGAACGCATTTCAAATAACAGGTGTGGAATTTCTTTCCTTCTTAATGCGTTTGAGCCAATCAGTTGTGTTGTGACAAGGTGCGGAGGGGGGTATACAGAAGATTGCCCTATTTTGGTGAAAGGCAAAGTCCATATTATGACAAGAACAGCTCAAAGCAAACAGCTCAAAGCAAAAAGCAAAGAGAAATGACAGTCAATGCGGAAATTTTCTATTACTTTTTCAAGAAATGTCAATAACGTGCCGTCAGAAAAACCATCAAGCGCTATGATGAAACTGGCTCTCGTGAGGACAGCCACAGAAATAGAAAACCCAGAGTTACTTCTGCTGCAGAGGATAAGTTCATTAGAGTTACCAGCCTCAGAAATTGTAGCCCAAATAAATGCTTCACAATGTTCAAGTAACAGACACATCAACGTCAACTGTTCAGAGGAGACCGTGTGAATTAGGCCTTTAAGGTCAAATTGTTGCAAAGAAACCACTACTAAAGGACAGCAATTAGAAGAAGAGACTTGATTGGGCCAAGAAACACGAGCAATGAATTATACCAGTGGAAATTTGTCCTTTGGTCTGGAGACCAAATTTGAGATTTTTGGTTCCAACCGCCGTGTCTTTGTGAGACACGATGTGGGTGAATGGATGATCTCCGCATTTGTTTTTCCCACTGAAAAGCATGAAGGAGGAGGTGTGACGGGTGTGGGGTTGCTTTGCTGGTGACACTGTCTGTGATTTATTGTGAATTCAAGGCACACTTAACCAGCATGGCTACCACAGCATTCTTTAGCAATGCGCCATCCCATCAGGTTTGTGCTTAACGGGACTATCATTTGTTTTTCAACAGGACAATGACCCAACACACCTCCAGGCTGTGTAAGGGCTATTTTACCAAGAAAGTGAGTGATGGAGTGTTGCATCAGATGACATGGCCTCCACAATCCCCCGACCTCAACTAAATTGATACGGTTTGGGACTTTTCCATTTTGCATTCAACACATGGCTGGCTGAAGTAGATTTCAGGGAAGGTGTCAGGGGAAGGTATATGTTTTCAAACAAGTCAAGCTAGTCAACCAACAAATAGATTGTCCCACTAATGGATCAGAATACAATTCCAAAATTCCACTGCTGTATTTCCAGATCCTTCGTTGCAGAGCAATACAAGGCCACACAATACAATATGCTGAACCAACCTGGCCTCAGAGCCATACAAACATACTATATGTATTTCTTAGAACCTCCAAGACATATGATATGTACTAATGGTCTCGCTCCTATAGACAGAAACAAAAGTAGGGAAGTTGCTTAGGGAGGTGGGTGTGTGTATACCGCGAGCATCTTGCAATCCATAGGTTGTGCGTTCGAGTCGTGGACAACTGTGGCATTTTAACTAACCCTTCCCCTGACACTTATTCAGACCTCTACCCAACTAACCTAAACATTTATGTAAATTATACTAACCTTTGTTGTTAATTCTCCTAGCCACATATTCTCTTTTATTATGATGCAACCTGGAACTCAGAGAAAGTCATACAGTGCATTAAAGTATTTAGACCCCTTGACCTTTTCCACATGTTGTTACGTATTATAAAATGTATTACATTTAAAAAAAATCCCCATCAAAATACACACAATACCCCATAATGACAAAGTGAAAACAGGTTTTTTAAATGTTTTGTTAATGTATTACAAATAAAAACCCTATTAACATAAGTATTCAGACCCTTTGCTATGAGACTCGAAATTGAGCTCAGGTGCATCCTGCTTCCATTGGTCATCCTTGAGATGTTTGTACAACTTGGAGTCCATCTGTGGTAAATTTGATTGATTGGACATGATTTGGAAAGGCACACACCTGTCTACATAAGATCCCACAGTTGACAGTGCATGTCAAGCAAAAACCAAGCCATGAGGTCGAAGGAATTGTCCGTAAAGCTCCGAGACAGGATTGTGTTGAGGCACAGATCTGGTGAAGGGTACCAAAACATTCTGCAGCATTGAAGATCCCCAAGAACACAGGGGCCTCCATCATTCTTAAATGGAAGAAGTTTGGAACCACAAAGACTCTTCGTAGAGTTGGCCGCCCGGTCAAACTGAGCAATCGGGGGAGATGGGCCTTGGTTAGGGGGGTGACCAAGAACCAGATGGTTACTCTGAAAGAGCTACAAAGTTCCTCTGTGGCGATGGGAGAACCTTCCAGAAGGAAAACCATCTCTGCAGCACTCCACCATTCAGGCCTTTATGGTAGAGCCAGACGGAAACCACTCCTCAGTAAAAGGCACATGACAGCCCACTTGGAGTTTGCCAAACGGCACCTAAAGAACTCTCAGACCATGAGAAACACGATTCTCTGCTTTGATGAAAACAAGATTGAACTCTGGCCTGAATGCCAAGTGTCACGTCTGGAGGAAACTTGACACCATCCCTACTGTGAAGCATGTTGGTGCAGCATCATGCTGTCGGGATGTTTTTCACCAGGAGGGACTGGGAGACTAGTCAGGATCAAGGGAAAGATGAACAGAGCAATGTACAGAGAGATCCTTGATGAAAACCTGCTCCAGATCGCTCAGGATCTCCGACTGGGACAAATGTTCACCTTCCAACAGGACAACGACCCTAAGCACACAGCCAAGACAACGCAGGAGTGGCTTCAGGACGAGACTCTGAATGTCCTTGAGTGGCCCAGCCAGAGCCCGGACTCGAACCCGATTGAACATCTCTGGAGAGACCTGTAAATAGCTGTGCAGAGAAGCTCCCCATTCAATCTGACAGAGCTTGAGAGGATCTGCAGAGAAGAAAGGGAGAAACTCCCCAAATACAGGTGTACCAAGCTTGTAGCGTCATACCCAAGAAGACTCAAAGCTGTAATCGCTGCCAAAGGTACTTCAACAAAGTACTGAATACTTATGTAAATGTGATATTTCTGTTAGTTGCTTTTTCATTATGGGGTATTGTTTGTAGATTGATGGGGTGTAACGATCGTCGTGGGCTGAAGGAAGAGTGGACCAAGGCGCAGCGTGGTAAGTGTTCATTTTAATATAATAAATAAACTGAACACTGAAATAACAAAAACAACAAAGAGAGTGAACGAAACAAAACAGTCCTGTAAGGTGCAGCAACACAAAACAACTACCCACAACACACAGGTGGAAAAAGGATACCTAAGTATGGTTCTCAATCAGAGACAACGATAGACAGCTGCCTCTGATTGAGAACCACACACGGCCAAACACAAAGAAATAGAAAGCATAGAATGCCCACCCCAACTCACACCCTGACCAAACCAAAATAGAGACATAAAAAGGATTTCTCAGGTCAATGCGTGACAGAACCACCCCCAAAGGTGCGGACTCCGGCCGCAAAACCTAAACTTATAGGGGAGGGTCTGGGTGGGCATCTATCCGCGGTGGCGGCTCTGGCGCGGGACGTGGACCCCGGACTGGGGACCCTTGCAGCGGGCCCCGGACAGGGGGGGAGACTCTGGCTGCTCCGGACAGGGGGGGAGACTCTGGCTGCTCCGGACAGGGGGGGAGACTCTGGCTGCTCCGGACAGGGGGGGAGACTCTGGCTGCTCCGGACAGGGGGGGAGACTCTGGCTGCTCCGGACAGGGGGGAGACTCTGGCAGCTCCGGACAGGGGGGGAGACTCTGGCAGCTCCGGACAGGGGGGGAGACTCTGGCAGCTCCGGACAGGGGGGGAGACTCTGGCAGCTCCGGACAGGGGGGGAGACTCTGGCAGCTCCGGACAGGGGGGGAGACTCTGGCAGCTCCGGACAGGGGGGGAGACTCTGGCAGCTCCGGACAGGGGGGGAGACTCTGGCAGTTCCGGACTGAAGGGCATCACTGGAGTGGAGAGACACACAGGAGGCTTCATGCCATGGATCATCACTGGAGGCTTCGTGCCATGGATCATCACTGGAGGCTTCTTTCTATTGATCATCACTGGAGGCTTCTTGCCATGGATCATCACTGGAGGCTTCGTGCCATGGACCATCACTGGAGGCTTCGTGCCATGGATCATCACTGGAGGCTTCTTGCCATGGATCATCACTGGAGGCTTCTTGCCATGGATCATCACTGGAGGCTTCGTGCAATGGATCATCACTGGAGGCTTCGTACCATGGTTCATGACTAGAGGCTTTGTGCCATGTATCATCACTGGCGTGGAGAGACACACAGGAGGCCTGGCTCTGGGAGCAGGCACAGGACTCACCAGGCTGGGGAGACATGGAGGAGGGTTAGGGCTTAGCACAGGCACAGGACTCACCAGGCTGGGGAGACATGCAGGAGGCCTTGTCCATGGCCGAGGCACCGGATACACTGGGCCGTGGAGGTCTACTGGAGGTCTCGAGCTAAGAGCCTGCACAACCCGTCCTGGCTGGATGGTGACTTTGGCCCTGTACGTGCGGGGCGCAGGCACAGGACGCACTGGGCTGTGCAGACGCACTGGAGACACAGTGCGCGGAGCCGGCGCAGGATATCCTGGGCCGTAGAGACGTACTGGAGGTCTGGAGAGCAGGGCTGGCACAATCCCTCCTGGCTGGATGCTCACCCTAGCCCGGCAGATGCGGCGAGCTGGGATGTATCGCACCGGAGACACCGGTGAATATTTTCCGAATGCACTGTATAATACCATACATCCTCCAAGTAGTGTGTCATCCAATTTGTATGCTTTTGTACTACCGAGTAAGTCATACCGTGCTTCTACACCTGCATTGCTTGCTGTTTGGGGTTTTAGGCTGGGTTTCTGTACAGCACTTCGAGATATTAGCTGATGTACGAAGGGCTATATAAAATAAACTTGATTTGATTTGATGATATGATACTATACGTCCTCTAATTCGGATGATATTGTATGACCACTTTTCCTTTAATGTAACCTAAAGTAACGTAACATATGGAGTCATGGAGGTAACAGATTTATGTACCAGATCCTACAGATTGCCCTGAGATCATGTTGGCTGAACCTTCAAGGTTTTCTGGATCTGTAATCTTCCATGGGCATAAGAGTGAGATGGCATACACCACCTCACAAGTCAATAAACATATTAATTAGACACGCTTAAGAAATTGGCAGTAAGACAACCCTACAAGCATATAGGGAAACTTGTGGGCAGATATTGTAAACCCCAGGTATAAACACTGCTATCATTGCTTTCACAGCAGTTGACTTGGAGCCCGAACTCTGCACACACTGACTTAAAGACCAGACTCGCTGGTGTGTTTTGTGATTCCAGCTGTGCCCAACAAGAGCAGTAAGACAAACTCTGGAGTGCAAGTGTTATATTAACAGGGAGGCCAAGAGCCAGTATTAGTTCAAAATGCACACTCACTCCCGTCTTCCTGTGTAAGATCCTGTGACAGAACAAACATTGTCTGGCAAACTACCTTTCTGGACAGGGAAAGCATGCACTGCCCCCAGCATTAGGGCTATTAAGTTAATGTTCTCAAATGTTTACCCAAATGCTAAGGTTGCAATGGAATAACTAAGCTCTGGTTCTGTTGACCGAGCCCACAAAATGGATTTCAAGGGGCTCAAAACACATTTGTCTAACCTGTGTACTGGCAACTGCTATCGGAGTAAGTGAGATTAGCACCAGTGTTTTACTGGGCAGACTTCTACAGTGGCTCAGTTTCGCCTTGAGCCTTAATTAGCAAGCCCATTTAATAGACCTACGTGGATTGCATAACAGTATTATACGAGGGCCAAGTATTTTTCCTGCCTATAAAAATGTAAACACCAATTTATTGGTATACTTAACAAAAATATAAAAACCCAACATGCAACGATGTCAAAGATTTTACTGAGTTACAGTTCACATAAGGAAAATCAGTCAGGTAAAATAAATTCATAAATTCATAATCTATGGATTTCACATGACTAGGCACAGGTGCAGCCAAGGGTGGGCCTGGGAGGGCATAGGCCTCCCAGGCCCAGATGATCCTGCAGGTGGAGAAGCCGGATGTGGAGGTCCTGGGCTGGCGTGGTTACATGTGGTCTGCTGTTGTGAGGTGGTTGGACGTACTGCCAAATTGTCTGAAATGACTTTGAGGCAGGTTATGGTAGAAAAATGAACATTCAATTCTCTGGCAACAGCTCTGGTGGACATTCTTGCAGTCACCATGCCAATTGCACTCTCCCTCAAAACTTGACATATCTGTGGCATAGTGTTGTGTGACAAAACTGCACATTTTAAAGTGGCCTTTTATTGTCCCCAGCATTAGGTGCACCTGTGTAATCATCATGCTGTTTAATCAGCTTCTTGATATGCCACATCTGTCAGGTAGATGGATTATCTTGGAAAATGATTAATGCTCACTAACAGGGATGTAAACAAATTTGTGCACAACATTTGAGAGAAATCTACTTTTTGTGCATAAGGAACATTTCTTGAAAAAAAAATCTGCTCATGAAACATGGGACCAACACAGATTTTTCTTCAGTGTATATAGCTATATACGGTAAAAAAAAATAATATATATATACAGTATATATGTTGATTCAACTACAATCCTAAGGAAACCAGTTGCAATAGGATTGTGAGTTGGCTCAACATTTGGGCATATAGCTGAACCGACATACATTCTCAAGTTGAATTGTATGTTCAATCAACTTATAATTTTAGGTTGAGTGAACATACAATTAAACTTACATTTTTGTCTATCTTATTTGCATATTGCCTTGACTTTCGAGTGAATTGTAATTTCCCCCTTGACTGTATTTGTTAGCTACAGAGACATGGTTGTTGTATTCAATAGCTTTCAGTCCTGTAACCTTCAAGAAGTGAGTATCTAATTGAATATGTTATGTTTCAAATTAAACTCTATATAACAATACGTTACATATATTATATAAGACCTTTCTTTGAGGGCCTAAAGTGGTTCTTCCTTTAAAAGTTGCGGCGTACTGCAGCACAGCTTGCGAGGTGCCACAGAATTCTTTGGCACGTTGTGTCAGTCATTGTTGCCAGAATGACACAATCTGCCACCATCTACCACAAAATGTCAAGGCATAAACTCAAAACCTTTAAAGGAAGAGCCACTGTAATTACACTTTAGCACAGGGATTTGAAACCCCTGCAAAGTGGTATGTAATTCCTATTGTTCTCCAGCCAGTGAGACTATCCAACAATTAGAACTTTTAAATCACTCACAATCTGCATTAAGACTGACTGTGTGGTGTAAGGAGACTACCTTAATCATATACACTGAAACAGCCATTTCAGTAACGGGTGCATTAAATCGAACCTAACAGATTGGATTAGTTTAGAAACATGTATTTTATTTATGTTTGTGTAGCATAAGATTAATCAACCAAACAATGTACAGGCAAAGAAACAATTCTGAAAATCAACCTGCAATAGAGCATGGTGGGAAATATGATAATGATGGGTGTGATTGAGTGGTTTTGAGCAAACAGACATTTGTGATTTTACTCAACTCACATAATAATGCTGATTAATCAATTGGTTAAATTGGCTTTTTTACATTGTTGCCTTCCAAAGGCAAACATGAATTTGTAATGTTACTCCAAATTATTAAAAATAAAAAAATCTCACATTAAACTGAGTTTGTTGAGTAAACAATACTTGAACACATGAACTCAAGTTCTTGTCCTTTGAAGTCCACTCAACTTGCAGAATAACCAGCCAGGTCGTTCAAGACTGATGTCGAAATTGGACGTCTATTCATGTCCTAAAGACATAGGGAAATGCCTTCAAATTTGGGCTCCCGAGTAGCGCAGCGGTCTAAGGCACTGCATTTTAGTGATAGAGGTGTCACCACAGACTCTAGTTTGATTCCAGGCTGTATCACAACTGTCCGTAATTGGGAGCCCCATAGGGTGGCGCACAATTGGCACAGCTTCGTTCGGGTCAGGGTTTGGCTGGGTAGGCTGTCATTGTAAATAAGAATTTGTTCTTAACTAACTTGCCTAGTTAAATAAAATACAGCCACTAGGTGCAACAGTGTGTGCTATTTCCATCAAGTAGGCTTGGGTTTGCTAGGGTGTTCTTGAACAATCCCACGACTCTGGAACAGTAGGTTGTGTTTGATCCCAGTCGTGGACAATGTGTTTTTTTTTTTTTTTTTTTTTCCCATCCCTAACCTTAACCATTTGTAAATAGTGCCTAAAAACTAACCCTTAACTTTGACGTTTGGAGAATTGGAAAGGTACAGAGAAGCAGGAGCAACAAAAACCCTTTGAAATTAGACATTTGGAGCAACTTCGAAATTTTACATTTGGAGAACGTGGATGAACGTCTAATTTTGCAGTGAGACAGAGCTTGTCGGGAATAACGCTGATTATGCAATTGGTTAAGTTGGCTTTTTTACAGTGTACCGGAATGTCAAAATATTGGTTATTCCTAATTGGTCTGTGCTTCTGATCCTCTCCAATCAGTAAAATGCATCGCTCCATTCCTGCTAGCTTTGGTAAAGACTCAAACTTACACTGTGATGATATAGCCTGGGAGAGCTGGCATGAGACTCCCTGACAGGACTAAAGCTAGAGGTGTCTGGTATTTCTAGAGTTCTCTCTAGGTGATGACCCTCTCCTACATCTCAGACCAGTGCGGGAGATTGTTATATTTGGGTTGAAGGGAGTGCAGAAAGGAGTGTAATGGCTGCCAAGGACCTGGTTAATCGCCTCCACTGTTTAAATTAGTCCACTGAGGAAAAAAGCAACCTGCTGAACTCTCTACTTCAACAACCATTATCTCTATCTCTCCTCCCCCCATTAAGCTGTCCAAAAGCTTATTTCCAAAATGCTATGTTCACCAATTTTACACTTTTGTGTTTTTTCATCAGAAATTATTGCTTCGTGTGTGTGTAAAATATTATTGATCTCAGATTTTGAACTCATAGATTTTCGGTGTGTATTAAAATGTGTTTTTTTTTTCTCCTCAAAACGCTATATATATATACAGTATATATATACAGTGGGGCAAAATATATATATAAATATATATATATAGCTCCCGCAAAGGTTCTAACGACAAACGTAGCCTTAAGATGCTTTTGGGAAACCGGGCCGTGACCTTGTCTGTTCACAATCAGACCACAATGCGTCTTTTAATCATCTACATTTGTCAAAAAATGTGGGCACAATCAGAATGAGATCAGGACAAAGGCTGCATGTTAGAACCAGGTATAAACAGGGCTTAAGAAAAGGACACGTACAGGTGTAGCCTAACAATGCATATGACTCTTGTAATAAATAAAAAGGCATCCGATCCACTAAATGAACCGCTCAGCTGCATGATAGCCGGCACTGTCAGAAAAGGGGACAAGTGTAAAAAAAATTCAGCTGCTCCAACAACGTTCCTTTCACAAGAGGGAAGAGACTCCAGCTGGTGCGCTGGTACATATTCAAAAGGGAGAAGGGCTTAAGCTGCCAGCAGGGACACATAAATTAGCATGGTGAAAGACACCTCCTAGATTTACTTCTCAACTGGAAGGTGTGAAACTCGATAGAGGTCAGTGTTCTGTAAATGAGCCCCTAAAATATATCCCCCTATTCACTTACCTTGCTGCCAAGCGCTCACAAGAGAGGGGCACCCTCCTTGGCAGAGAAGAACAGTTAGTTTAAAGGCTCAAATGAGGCCCTCCCGAACCCTTTTGCTGCCGGCGGGTTTTCCATGCACTGTCAATCATGGAGCCCTGTCAGCCTATTGGAGCTCTAGTCTCTTCTTCACAGATTTTGTAAACCAATCCGTTGCCAATTCCTGATTATCCCGCTCCTTGGCTGTTGATACAAGGTAATGCGGTGAGGTCAAAAGGTTAGTATGAGAAACACCTTTGATGTAAGGAAGTGCCAGTTGGTTAGGGTGGAATCGTATGTAAAAACAGGGATATAAATACTTGTTTAAGTTTTTTATTTCTCACTGTCAAGATACAAGGTCTGTGGAATCTTTGATACATCATTTATAGGATTTTATAGAATTTTAAATGTTTGACTCGTCCCAAATGAATAACGACACATTAAGCATTATCCCAGACCTGCAAACACCAAATCTGACCTTAAAACAACAAATGAAGAGTATATTTTCTGAAATGTTGGTAAATTAGCTTTTATTGTTTAAAGAGCTTATAAACCATGGCATGGGGTTGTTCAATGACAGACATGACAGACATACACAGTATCTGTTTGAAATCTATCACTTGGTTTAATTTCAGAGAGACAAATAATCAATTTTTTTTGCCAAACTCTATATCCGCCCCACTCTTGGAGAAACAAGTAGTACTGCTAGTAGTACTGCATTTTTAATAAAGAACTATACAATTAATACATTTGACATCAATATATATATGTTAACAAAAATGTATCAATAAAGTAATGAGATCTGTATGTAAGACATTTATATTTGATATTTTAGTCATTTAGCAAATGCTCTTATCCAGAGTGAATTAAATCTCCCAGCTGTTTCCCAAAACTATCGTTACTAAAGTTGCACTTGAAAATGCTCGTTATTTACCGACTGCCTCAGACCTCTTGTAAAACAGTGTGTCATGAGATGCTTTATTTACCCTTCCGTATCACTTTATTCACAGATGATCTCCGCTAAACATAAAATTAAGAAGTTTGTCTGACTGTGAATGTGATAACTTCAGAACAAAGTTGACTACAAATACAAAGTTGCCAAGTCTTTGCAATTGTTACATACAATTGAAGGTTTAACATGAGCTTCAAATGAAAGCCGAGATGAAATCATGTTCAGTCAATTGAGGTACATTTTGCCAATACTGTCAAATTTTGGCCTCAATATATGTCATGATGTGTACTAGCGCAATGATGTGCCCCATTTGTGATTTAGTGCAATAATATTGGGTAAGCATAGCAAACAGCTTCAAAATCTCCAACCTAGCTGGTAATATCGCTTTAGTAGCTGATCCGTTGTCAGTATTGTGGAATAATTCTAACGTGAATGTACAATATAATTTTAAATGGATTAAGCTGATACAAGAGCAGCTCAGTTTTATCTTTCGATCCTATCAGTATCGACACATGGTCTAACGATGCACTTATCAAACGCTCTCTTGTCATGGTGTTTTGAGAAACGCACGTTACATCTTCGGCCATTGTAGGAACGATGCATGTTTTAACAAGTGTTTTAAAGCACTAAGTTCCATCACTGTCAAGATCAGGACAAGATCAGAATGTTAATTAACGGCTTTAGACAGGGACTCCGATGCCATTTAGAACACACACGTATCACCCCAGTGCCAAAATACAGCCTCCAACTCCACCCCATCTCCACAGTGTAATGGGTGCATGTTGGTGGCAGGGAAGTCAGGCGCATGAGAATCGAACTTGGTATAAACGGAGTTGTTTAATCAGTTCTTCACAAAACTCCAAAACCAAAATAAAAAGTGGGTACAAAACCCGCCGCGCACCAACACATAATACACAAACATACAATAAAACAATCTCCGACAAGGACATGAGGGGAAAGAGAGGGTTAAATACACATGTAATTGATGGGATTGGAACCAGGTGTGAAGGAAGACAAGACAAAACCAATGATCAGTGATGGGTAGAAGCTCGGTGACGTACAAGGAGAGAGCCGACTTCGGCAGAAGTCGTGACACACAGAGAATTCTGCGTCCTACATTTGCTCAGAGCAGTATTTTATCATCATATTCTGCTCTCCTAATACAGAGAATAACTGGTTTTGGACGCTCGCAGCCAGTCAATACACCTTGATCTTGATCTCCTGTTATGTTATTAAGGGAAATATGCCCATAATATTTCAGAACATGAGAGGTTGGTCTCTGTGTATCAGCAGTAATAAGCCTAACTGCCTCCTTTCTTTGAAGGGGCAAGATAGGGATCTCTCCCAGTGCATCTTCCAGATTAAGTGTTAGTGCCCAGACCACTTTGTTTCTTGTGCTTGGCGGCAGCCTTCCTGGAATGCTCAGTGGCAATTTTAAATACCACAGAGTTGTATTATTCATATAAAGCACAAATAATGTTGTGGCAGGTACAGGTATCCTCAAATCTCCTCAGTGCTCCCCGGGCAGTTTGCTCGTTAAATACACAGAGGATTAGGAAAAGACCCAGAGAAGTTAACAAGCGCACAAAACCTGCTTCATTTAGCCATAACAGTTAGCTTGGTCGTATCCATTCTGTGGGTTATTGCCACAGCTGAAAAGATTGTATGTGAAGGCACGGCCAGGGAGAGTATAAGCTAGGTACATGTGTCTTAGCATTATAGAAGGGTAAACTGCACATTGCTGTCAAGTAATAACCATGCCTGAACCCCGAGTCTTCAGACTCACCTTTTTTTCAGGCCACCTAATTATAGTGACTTAAATACACAACAGTGAATATTTACCCATCCATTAATGACAGGATAGTTCTGTATTGAGTAATTGGGTAGAAAAGTCCCATTTACTGTAAATAAAAAAGAAGACAAAATGGAAATACCTTAGTTGTGGGGGGGGGGGGGGGGGGGGGGGGGGGCATGCTAAGGTTTCACCCAATGTGAACTTGCAGCCTTGTGAAAAAGAGGGTCATTATCTTGATCAGATTTGCCATAAATGTTGTGAAGAACGTGTAGATGTGATTTTAGTCTTGGTAAACATCACGTTACCTTATTTAGCGTAGGGTTTTATGAGGTATTATGAACTACATTGTCATAGGTGACTATCAAAGAGGATTTAATGTGAAGAACAGTTGCCCTATCTTTATGTCAATAACATTCACTGAAGGCTACCTATACACTATACATGATATGAAAGGGAAATCCTAGAATAGCAATGACTTCAATATGTCTAATTTTCTTCTATGATATCAATATTCCTTCTCAATGTAAGACACAAGGACGCAGGTTTTTCTCATAATCATGACATTTCCAGTTGAAAAACAGCCGAGATGGGAATTGATAGTGAAAATGATCATTGCACATAGAAAATGTTAAAGGGGATGACGTGTTTCATCCAGATAACTTTTAAACAGTAGTTTAAAGATAACCAAGGCTAGGGGAGAAAACATCAAACACTAAGGCATTGTTAAAGGGCTTTCGCCCTGAGGTGCTTGCCGTGGATGGAAGCTTTTCTCTGCATAGACATCTGCTTGTCTGAACAGGCACGATTCCATCTTACAGTATGCTGTGTTCACTGCTATCTCCCTCTCGGTCTGTAGGGCAGAGCACTGATATGACATTGAGAGTTGAAGCCGTAAGGATGGTGGGCTGGGTCATGTTCAGTCGGGGGAAAACAGTCCAAAAAAGTGAAAAGGTACTATCTGAACTAGTCAAAAAGGAACAAATGTTTTGCTTTCCCTTGCAGATTATTTTGCTACAGTGTGTCCTAATGAACACAACCCCGGTTTGACGTGAGTTGAGTTCAATGAGGGCACTTGGATTTATTACGACATCAAGCTCACGGACATACCCGTGTGTTTTTATTTGATATGCAAGCAAGGTTTAATATGGGGTACTATTGAAGACTTTCATATGAGTCATTACATTGTTATGAATCCATATTACAGTATTGATATTTTATTATGTAGTTTACAGTCTGATTGTCTGTGGGGCCTTGAGATGGAGTATCATTATCAACCTCAATATTCTCCAGAGAAAATTGTATGTATACCATGACTTCCTCTACCTCTATTCTCCTACAAATGTATGATTCAAGTTCTGAAATACATAGGAAATACTCCTTTGTATATACAGTGCATTCGGAATTCAGACCCCTTGACTTTTTCCACAATTTGTTACGTTACAGCCTTATTCAAAAATGCCACCAAGACTCTTCCTAGAGCTGGCCACCAGGGGAGATGGGCCTTGGTCAGGGAGAGAGCCGGCTGGTCACTCTGACAGAGCTACAGAGTTCCTCTGTGGAGATGGGAGAACCTTCGAAAAGGACAACCATCTCTGTAGCACTCCACCAATCAGGCCTTTATGGTAGAGTGGCAAGACAGAAGCCACTCCTCATTAAAAGGCAAATGACAGGACTCTCAGACCATGAAACCAAGATTGAACTCATCAGACCAGAGAATCTTGTTTCTCATGGTCTAAGAGTCCTGTCATGTGCCTTTTACTGAATGCCAAGCATCACGTCTGGAAGAAACCTGGCACCATCCCTACGGTGAAGCATGGTAGTGGCAAAATCATGATGTGGGGATGTTTTTCTGCAGCAAGGACTGGGAGACTAGTCAGGATTGCGGGAAAGATGAATTGAGCAAAGTACAGAGAGATCCTTGATGATAACCTGCTCTAGAGCGCTCAGGACCTCAGACTGGGGTGTATGTTCACCTTCCAACAGGACAACGACCGTAAGCACACAGCCAAGAAAACACAGGAGTGGATTCGGGATAAGTCGCTGAATGACCTTGACTGGCCCAGCTTGAGCCTGGATTTCATCTCACGACAGACCTGAAAATAGCTGTGCATCGACTCTCCCCACCCAACCTGACGGAGCTTGAGAGGATCTGCAAAGAAGAATGGGAGAAACTTCCCAAATACAGATGTGCCAAGCTTGTAGCGTCATACCCAAGAAGACTCAAAACTGTAATCGCTGCCAAAAGGTACTTCAACAAAGTACTGAGTAAAGGGTCTGAAAACTTATGTAAATGTGGTATTTCAGTAATTATTTTTCTGTGTGAAAAAATAAATAAAAATACAGTATAAATCAAAAGTTTGCACACACCTACTCATTCCAGGAGTTTTTCTTTATTTTTATTATTTTCTACATTTTATAATAATAGTGAAGACATCAAAACTATGAAATAACACATATGGAATCATGTAGTAACCAAAAAAGTTTAAAACAAATCAAAACATATTTTATATTTGAGATTCTTCAAGGTAGCCACCCTTTTCCACGATGACAGCTTTGGCATTCCTTCAACCAGCTTCATGAGGTAGTCGCCTGGAAGGCATTTCAATTAACAGGTGTGCCTTTTTAAAAGTTAATTTGGGGAATTTGAGCCAATCAGTTGTGTTGTGACAAGGTGAGGGGGTATACAGAAGATTGCCCTATTTGGTAAAAGACCAAGTCCATATTATGGCAATAACAGATCGAATAAGCAAAGAGAAATGACAGTCCATCAATACTTTAAGACATGAAGGTCAGTCAATATGGAACATTTCAAGAACTTTCTTCAATTGCAGTCGCAAAAATCATCAGGCACTATGATAAAACTGTCTCTCATGAGTTATCTCTGCTGCATAGGATAAGTTCATTAGGGATAACTGCACCTCAGATTGCAGCCCAAATGAAAGCCTTACAGAGTTCACGTAACAGACACACCTCAACATCAACTGTTCAGCGGAGACTGCTTGAATCAGGCCTTCATGGTCGAATTGTTGCACAGAAACCACTACTAAAGGACAGCAATAATAAGAAGAGACTTGGTTGGGCCAAGAAACACGAGCATTGGAAATTAGACCGTGGAAATCTGTCCTTTGGTCTGATGAGTCCAAATGTGATATTTTTGGATCCAACCTCCGTGTTTCTGTGAGACGCAGAGTAGGTGAACGGATGATCTCCGCATGCGTGGTTCCCACCGTGAAGCATGGGGAGGAGATGTGATGGTGTGGGGGTGCTTTGCTGGTTACACTGTACAGTGTATTCATCCCATTGGCGTTTTTCCTATTTTGTTGCATTACAACCTGTAATTTAAATATATTTTTATTTGGATTTCATGTAATGGACATACACAATAGTCCGATTTGGTTAGGTGAAATGAAAAAAATGACTTGTTTCAAAATATTATAGAAAATGAAAAAGTGGTGCGTGCATATGCATTCACCTGCTTTGCTATGAAGCCCCTAAATAAGATCTGGTGCAACCAATTACCTTCAGAAGTCACATAATTAGTTAAATAAAGTCCACCTGTTTGCAATCTGTGTCACATGATCTTAGTTTATATATACACACCTGTTCTAAAAGGCCCCAGAGTCTGCAACACCGCTAAGCACTGGGCACCACCAAGCAAGCGGCACCACGGAGACCAAGAAGCTCTCCAATTAGGTCAGGGACAAAGTTGTGGGGGAGTACAGGTCAGGGTTGGGTTATAAAAAATTATCAGAAACTTTCAACATCCCACGGAGCACCATTTAAATCCGTTATAAAAAATGGAAAGAATATGGCACCACAACAAACCTGCCAAGAGAGGGCCGCCAACCAAAACTCACAGACGGGCAACAAATAGCTACAAATAGACCAAAGATAACACTGAACGAGCTGAAAAGCTCCACAACGGAAATTTGAGTATCTGTCCATAGGACCACTTTAAGCCGTACACTCCACAGAGCTGTTCTTAACAGCAAACCCATTTGGTGTTTGCCAAAAGGCATTTGGGAGACTCCCCAAACATATGGAAGAAGTTACTCTTGTCAGATGAGACTGAAATTGTATGGCACAAACCCAACACCTCTCATCACCCCAAGAACACCATGGTGGTGGCAAATTCATGCTGTGGGGATGTTTTCATCAGCATGGACAGGGAAACTGGTCAGAATTGAAGGATTGATGGATGGCGCTAACTACAGGGAAATTCTTGAGGGAAACCTGTTTCAGTCTTCCAGAGATTTGAGACTGGGACGGAGGTTCACCTTCCAGCAGCACAATGACCCTAAGCATACGGCTAAATCAACACTTGGGTGGTTTAAGTGGAAACATTTAACTGTCTTGGAATGGCCTAGTCAAAGCCCAGACCTCAATCCAATTGAGATTCTGTGGTATGACTTAAATATTGTGGGACACCAGCGGAACCCATCCAACTTGAAGGAGCTGGAGCAGTTATGCCTTGAAGAATGGGCAAAAAATCTAAGTGGCTAGATGTGCCAAGCTTATAGAGACACATACCCCAAGAGAATTGCAGCTGTAATTGCTGCAAAAGGTGGCTCTACAAAGTGTTGACTTTGGGGGGGTGAATAGTTATGCACGCTCAAGTTTTGTTATTTGTCTTATTTCTTGTTTGTTTCACACTAAATAAATGCATCTTCAAAGTGGTAGGCATGTTGTGTAAATCAAATGATACAAACCCCCAAAAATCAAATTAAATTCCAGGTTGTAAGGCAACAAAATAGGGAAAATGCCAAGGGGAGTGAATACTTTCGCAAGCCACTGTATATGATTTACTTAGAATTCAAGGCACACCTAACCAGCATGGCTAACACAGCATTCTGCAGCAATATGACATCGCATCTGGTTTGCGCTCAGTTGGACTATCATTTGTTTTTCAACAGGACAATGACCAAACTTACCCGCAGGCTGTGAAATGACCATTTGACCAAGAAGGAGAGTGATGGAGCGCTGCATCAGATGACATGGCCTCCACAATCAACCCACATTAACCCAATTGAGATGGCTTGGGATGAGTTGGACTGCAGAGTGAAGGAAAAGCAGCCAACAAGTGCTCAGCATATGTGGGAAGTCCTTCAAGACTGTTGGAAAAGCATTCCACGTGAAGCTGGTTGAGAGAATGCCAAGAGTGTGCAAAGCTGTCATCAAGGCAAAGGGTGGCTACGTTAAAGAATCTCAAATCTAAAATATATTTTGATTTGATTAACAATTTTGTGGTTACTATATGATTCCATATGTGTTCTTTCATTGTTTTGATGTCTTCACTATTATTATACGATGTAGAAAATAGTAAAAATAAAAACACCCTGGAATGAGTAGGTATGTCCAAACTTTTGACTGGTCCTGTATAAGTTTTTGCTATGTCATTTTGGGTTATTGTGTGTAGATTGATGAGGGACAAACAACAATTTAATCAACTTTAGAATGAGACTGTAACGTAACAAATTGTGGGAAAAGTCCCATGGTCAACATTCTAGGTTCGGATGATAAAGTGCAGGTCAGCTCCTTGGGATACCGGAGTGGTGCGGCGCTTACCCAGAATGCCCTCACCTTGGTCCTCCGTATGCTTCCAATCGCCTCTGTCCACCCTGATGTCAATGGATGGCTGCCATGTGAGCTGTGGAAAGAGAGGGAGAGGGTCACGGTTCGCCACTATCAGATTAAAGAGAACACACTGGTTAAAGAGAACACACTGGTTCTGACAACGGCAGAGAAAACACCCAGAGAGGGAGTCAGAAACACAACAACAAAGGCAGTTCGCCACAAACATCTGTGTCATGACCTAGGCCGGGGAAAATAGGTTGTTGTCATATTGCGTGTGAGCGTGGGAACAGTGTTGTTTTGGACATGAATGGGGTTTACCCAGTGTTTCTGTATACTAGTATATCATATAATGTCTCCCTGTCTCAACTACCCCCACCCAGTCTTCTTTTGAAACAGGCCATGTTTGTGTTATCGGGGCAGAAATGCTACATACTTGGAGCGTGCATTCATTGTTTCAGATGGCTATCAAGCGCAAAGATTTTTCTCTATTTCTTTCCATGTTCTTACTTATTGAACCTTCCATCGGTCTATACATGTTTGCTCGCCCCAGAGTGCAGTGGCCCTATGAAGGAGGGAGGGATGGAGGAGGTGGAAGGAGAGAGAGAGAGAGCACGAGATCAGAGATATTCGCGGCCTTTGAGCATTCAGTTTGTTTTTCGGCAAACCAGTTCTTCTCTGTTTTGTCTTTTCACACTCCCCTAAACATTTGGTGTCTGTCTCTTTAGAGCAATGCTTTTCCCACCCGGGTCCCCATGTGGCCCCTGTTATGTTTTTTATAAAGCTACATTGCTCCTTAGGGCCACCATATCATGAAATCGCAAAACAACCATTTACATTTTGAAAAAGTTATGCATTTTTAGTTTTTACAAATCCATTTAGCTACTCAACGAAGACATCAATTCCAGGTTATCAAATATGAGGTTGTTTACAGTAGTTTAGGGACTATATATCAGTATAAGCTGTAGGCTTAAACAAATTCAGCAGCACCGTTTCACTGGTATTAGACAATAATTGTTTATTTACAAATTAAGCATGGTGGCTGCACTATCATTCTGAACTAATAATTTCTGTGGAATCATATCATCCTTGTAAATGATCTCAGGCCCCTATGCTTCAGAGTTACAGTACAAAACAGAGGTTGGCAGCCAATTTGACAGGAGTGACGCTAGGACATGGGTGGAATGTTTGGTATTTGATATTTTAATAAGACACCTATTAGCTGTTGCGAAAGCAGCAGCTACTCTTCCTGGGATCCAAACAAAACATGACATAATACAGAACATTAATAGACAATAACAGCTCAAGGACAGAACTACATACCTTTAAAAATGGCACACATACACACAAACGATCTAGGTAAAATAGGGGAGAGGCATTGTGCCTTGAGGTGTTGCTTTATCTATTTTTTGAAACAAGGTTTGCTGTTCATTTGAGCAATATGAGATTGAAGGGAGTTCCATGCAATAATGGCTCTATATAATATTGTACGCTTTATTGAATTTGTTCTGGATTTGGGAACTCTGAAAAGACCCCTGGTGACATGTCTGGTGGGGTAAGTGTGTCTGTCAGAGCAGTGTGTAATTTGGCTATGTAAACAATTTGTAATTTAACACATTAATGTTTCTTATAAAAAGAAGAGATGTAGTCAGTCTCTCCTCAACTCTTTGCCAAGACAGATTGGCATTCATAATTTTTATACACTGCTCAAAAAAATAAAGGGAACACTTAAACAACACAATGTAACTCCAAGTCAATCACACTTCTGTGAAATCAAACTGTCCACTTAGGAAGCAACACTGATTGACAATAAATTTCACATGCTGTTGTGCAAATGGAATAGACAAAAGGTGGAAATTATAGGCAATTAGCAAGACACCCCCAATAAAGGAGTGGTTCTGCAGGTGGTGACCACAGACCACTTCTCAGTTCCTATGCTTCCTGGCTGATGTTTTGGTCACTTTTGAATGCTGGCGGTGCTTTCACTCTAGTGGTAGCATGAGACGGAGTCTACAACCCACACAAGTGGCTCAGGTAGTGCAGCTCATCCAGGATGGCACATCAATGCGAGCTGTGGCAAGAAGGTTTGCTGTGTCTGTCAGCGTAGTGTCCAGAGCATGGATGCGCTACCAGGAGACAGGCCAGTACATCAGGAGACGTGGAGGAGGCCGTAGGAGGGCAACAACCCAGCAGCAGGACCGCTACCTCCGCCTTTAACATTATAAACATTCACTTACCTTGAATGATCTTCATCTGAGTGCACTCCCAGGAATCGCAGTTCCACAATAAATGTTTGTTTTGTTCGATAATGTCCACCGTTTATGTCCAAATTCCTCCTTGTTGTTCGCGCGTTCAGTACACAATCTAAACTCACGACGCACGTGAAAGTACAGACGAAAAGTACAAAAAGTTCCGTTACAGTCCGTAGAAACATGTCAAACTATGTTTAGAATCAATCTTTAGGATGTTTTTGACATAAATCTTCAATAATGTTCCAACCGGAGAATTCCTTTGTCTTCAGAAATGCGATGGAACGCAGCTAACACTCACATGAACGCGCATGGTCAGCGCATGGTTAATTCGTGGCACTCTGGGAGAGACATTACTCAATCTCCTCTCATTCGCTCCCACTTCACAGTAGAAGCATCAAACAAGGTTCTAAAGACTGTTGATATCTTCTGGAAGCATTAGGAAGTGCAACATGACCCCATTTCCACTGTATCTTGGATAAGCAAAGAGTTGAAAACCTACAAACCTCAGATTTTCCACTTCCTGGTTGGATTTTTTTCTCTGGTTTTTGCCTGCCATATGAGTTCTGTTAGACATCATTCAAACAGTTTTAGAAACTTCAGAATGTTTTCTATGCAAATATACTAATGATATGCATATCCTATATTCTCCCTGTGAGTAGCAGGCAGTTTACTCTGGGCACGCTTTTCATCCGGACGTGAAAATACTGCCCCCTACCCAAAGAAGTTGTCATGTCACAAAATAATTGATTAAAACACACTGTTTTGCAATGAAGGTCTACAGTAGCATCAACAGCACTCTGTAGGGTAGCTTCCGTCCTTCTCTTGGTACACTGACTTCAATACAAACCCTAGGAGGCTCTTGGTTCTCACCCCCTTCTATAGACTTACAGTAATTATGACACATTCTGGTAGATGTCCTCCAACCTATCAGAGCTCTTTCAGCATGAAATGACATGTTTTCCACCCAATCAGAGAAGTAATCTAGTACTAAAAGCATAAGCTACAGTACTGCAGTGCATAAAATATGAGTATTGACTCAAATAGAAAGACAATAGTTGAACAGTTTTCAACAAATTAATTTCTTCAAAAATGACGGAGAAGCGAGAGAGTCATTTTTTTTCACTTATAGTTTCACATACTGCAGCTGGCTAGTTAAGATACTCAAACACCAGGCTCAAACAGAGGGATGTTATGTTAGCTAGCTGGCTATGACTATCCAACGCAACACTGAAACTCAAGAAACTGAAACTTCACTGAAACTTTTGGTTTTATTCATTTATTGCCACCGGGGCCCACCGGTGTAACTGCTTACTGACTATGCACTGTAACATTACTGCATGATTGTAGTGAGTTTATTAATGTGTATTAACATGTTGAATGTTATCTGATGTTAGCAAGTTCTTGATTTCATGAACCTTATTTCCAAGGCTAAGCCTATTAATATGGGCTATTTTCAGCCCTTTCCTGAGTAGCTTATTAGAGATAGACATCATATGGAAAAGAGCAAATAAAGCAAAATAAAAATATATATACATTCAGGTAGCTAGCTACTAAGAAACATTTTAATAGACTTTCAAAACAACAAACCAAGCTCTCCCTCATTCCGCAGTCAACAGGAAATGACAAAATACCATATATATTTTTTTTTACACAAGTCACCCATTTACTAAAATAGTCTAAATGTTGCTATTCTTTCTAGGTGTTGGTTTTACTTTCCTTACTTCCTTTTTATTGTTCTGTGAGCTTGTCTGGCCTACCACTTCGCGATCGAACCGTTATTGATATTAGACGTTCCCACAGAGAGAGAGCGAGGGAAAATGCTTGAGAAGTGTGAAGATTATAGAGAGATACTCAAAAGTGTTCTTCAGATAAGTACAGAAGATCTTGCATCAGAAGAATACAGAACAGTGGAACATACAGGAGAAGGGATGTCCTAAAATGTACACCGCACAGTTCACTCACATTTACAACTCTTAGCCTTTACATCCATGCTCTAGCTAGCTAGTCCATGGCAAGATAACTGCAAGCGTTTTCATCAAAATCATTGAATATGACATTCTCCCTGTGGAGGAAATGTTTACTGTAGCGGTAAGCTTGATCAGATGTCATAGCAATGATCAGTTGTATAAAACATCATAGGTGTTTGACAGGTGTTTGAGAATGACAGCCTAGGAACAATCCAAACTGTATCTTTGTTCTTCCAGGCACCTTGGTGGCAATGTTGGCAGATTGACAGTGACTGGCTGTGCCCGCGGAAGCATCCAAGCACGGCTGTGTGTGTATGTTTGTGTGTGTGTGCGTGTGTGTGTGTGTCGCCGACAGGGCAGATGTGTCAGCTTGGTAGAAAGTTTGTCACATTAAAGATGTATCCATTTAAATCTCTGGGCTCTATTTTTGGCTGGCGCTAAGGAGGCACAAGTGTCAAACACACGTTAGTTTGCAATTTCGTCATGTAAAAACTGCCGAATTGGCATTTTCATCTCTAATGCCAAGTTGGACAATTTACCTGTCGAACATCAGCTTGCTTGCATTGAGGTGGGAGGGGTGGTAATATTTGAGTGTGTGTCCTTAAAAAAAAAGCAAAAGTGACAATTTCATGCAACGCTAATGGGAAGTTAAGACCCACAATTCATATACCTGCATACTTCATTTTGCCTTGTCAAGTAGGCTATCCATCCCCATTTTCAAAGAGCGCCCCTCGTCCGATTATAGAACGAGAGAAGTGATTTATGATAACATGCTTCTGACCCCATGCTATCTAGAAATATTGTTGTTTTAAAAAAAGGATTGCTTGTTTTCTGGTTCATATTAAGCCATCCATAGGCTACCCTTACCATAGGCTACTAAGGCTGGTTCAACAGCATTGCATTGTCTTTTTTATCCTGGCTTTCAAAGTAGCTTATCCATAAAAGGTTTTTAAATGGTCTATTCATCAAAGTGCCTTGAATTGGAAATATACTGCACATGCTTAAGCATACACACATATGCCTACCTGCAAACTTAATTTTGCTTGTTCAAGTATGCATCCCCATCTCCAAAGAGCACCTCTCATCTGGTTATCGAAGACACGCTCCTCCAAACATATATGTAACCAATGTAGCATATTGAGAACATGCCTCACACATACAATAGAAATATGTTTTTATTTTAGGAGAAGTACAATGCATAAAGACATGTAGGCTAGGCTATAGGCTTGATGAAGCCAATTACAATAATGTTGACTGCCAACGTTTTTACATTTTAGTAATTTAGCAGATACTTGTCCAGAACAACTTACAGTAGTGAGTGTATATATTTTCATCCTAGTCCACCGTGGGAATCAAACCCTTGCGTTGCAAGCGCCATGCTTTATCAACTGAGCCACAAGTGACCATTGAGCAAAACCATTATCATTATGCTATTATCATTATTATTATTAACTCATTATTGTAGCCTTTGCTATTTCATAAACTGTGGTATTAATACACAATGAACCAGGACCAAAGAAAGAGTGATTATTTTTTTCACTTTCAGTTTCACTTACAAAATGTGTCTTTTGTTTCTGTTAGTCTTTAGTGACATGGATAGAAGTACAGTCTGCTGTCATTCTGATCTAAGAATATTACTCCTGCCTATTATGAAGAAAAAATACATCTGTTTAACTTTGTAAACTAAAGGTGTGTTTAGAATTATTTTTGTTGTATTAATGCTATTTAATCTCTCCTCAGCCTAATATTATTATGTTTGTCCTGTGGGTACCTTTGCCACTGTTCCACCCCTTGTGTATTGCGCTTTCATGGTGTATTTGTTATGATTGGCAAATGATTGGCATCTTACATTCAAACAATGAATCCTGATCTAGGATAACTTTTAAAACATGAAATTATTTGGCTTGCTCTAAAAGGATTTGGCTAAAAGCAAATCTATCCATTGAGGGCTAGGACTAGAATATTCCGTGCCCTGAGCCCAAGTGGAGTTGATGACAATGCATAGACTGTGAACAACCTTGAGACAAATGCAGTAAGCCATGGAACGTGTTAATTGGCTAGTGAATGGCCAAGCCCTCATCACACCTACAACTTCTTTATTCAACAAAACCCATGCTTTTCGCGCCACTGCTAGCTATTGCACTCATAATTCCGGCTGTGAAAATAGATAAAATATTTCTGACACACCCCTAGAGCTATAGCACTACCGCCAGTGTTTAGATTTACCATTGCGTTAGGTTTGTTAAAGGTAGCGAAATGATGTTGCCACTAGCGATATCGCAGATATTGAGATGAGCGAGATACAAGACTTTGCTCTCACAAAGTCACACACAGTATCTGATAATGTGCATCGGTTCGCTTCAGGCTGTTCACAGCATGTTAGTCAGGGCACCAAAACAGCAGAGAAGTTGAGCCTGGCAATTCAACGCTATTAATTTTGTGGAAATGTACCCACTATGCTGTTTACCTTCTGCATCTACGTCACATCGCTGACTCTACCTTCAAAATAGAGACCTTTGTTTCAGGATCTATTATATTAGTTCTCAAATCCCTGAGCCGACTAGGTGAAAAATCTGTCAGTGCCCTTGAGCAAGGCACTTCACCGTAATTGCTCCTGTAAGTCTGCTAAATGACACACAACAAAAATAAATATGACACAGAGGATAAACTGAGTTGAATGTTTGAATCCACATTTGTGATAGACTTTTACATTTGAGGCATGTCTTGGATGATTTGTGTTGTGACATGTCTTGTTATTTGTGTCTTTGGATGTTTGGAAATGTGTAACTGCATTGGTGTCTTTGTTCTTATTTACATGTGTAGAGACATGTCGGAGCAATAACGTGAATTCAGTTCTGTCACGTATAATAGTTGTGCAGACAGTCAAAAATAGCTTGGGTTATTGGCAGACACCCCTGTTGTCGTTCACCCCGGGTTGATGATTAAATATTACCAGCGCACGCACACCTTCACGCTTGACAGGTCCCAATAGATGACCAGAGCAGGAGTGTTTTACTTTGTTTCCCCGCCAAAACATTCAGGTAACCACACAAACGGTATCTATCTTGCGGACAGCCAGTGCAGTCCAATTACAAAACAAAGCCAAGCTGCATCAGGATCGGAGGAGAATGTTTAGAACTGGGGATCAAGTGAGCTCAGACCCACAGGAAAGTGTTTGACAGGCCGTCATGCCATGTACTGGTGCACTGACAAATTACGGAAAGTCTTCAGACCCCTTGACGTTTTCCAAATGTTAGCACGTTACAGCCTTCTTAAATTGCTTAAATAGTTTTTTTCCCCTCATCAATCTACACACAATACCCCATAATGACATAAAACAAGTTTGGTATCACATTTACATCAGTCTGCAAACCCTTTACTCAGTACGTTATTGAAGCACATTTGGCAGCGATTACAGCCTCGAGTCTTGGGTATGACGCTACAAGCTTGTAACACCTGTATTTGGGAGTTTCTCCCATTCGTCTCTGCAGATCCTCTCAAGATTTGTCAGGTTGGATAGGGAGCGTCGCTGCAAAGCTATTTTCAGGTCTCTTCAGAGATGTTTGATCGGGTTCAAGTCTGGACTCTGGCTGGGCCACTCATGGACATTCAGAGACTTGTCCCACTGTGTTCTTGATGACCTTCAAAGCTGCAGACATTTTTTGGTACCCTTCCCCAGATCTGTGCCTCAACACAATCCTGTCTCGGAGCTTTACGGGCAATTCCTTTACGGGCAATTCCTTTACCCCTATCCCTAACTTTGACCCTTAACTTAACCATTCAGTAATTATGCCTAAACTTAACCTTTCAAATGTTTAGTCTATGGACAAGAGTTTGGACGTCTGATTCTGCAGTGAGAGCTTCTTGGGTTTGCGTTAAGCTGACCCATCAAGACACTGGTAAGAGGGAGCCTAAAATGGAAACTGTCATTGATACAGTCATTGTAAAATGAAATGGAACTTTGACAATGCATAATCATGACAAACCTTGGAAAACTATATATACAGAAGTATGTGGACACCCCTTCAAATGATTGGATTTGGTCATTTCAGCCACACCCGTTGCGGACAGGTGTATAAAATTGAGGACACCGCCATGCAATCTCCATAGACAAACATTGGCAGTAGAATGGTCTTACTGAAGAGCTCAGTGACATTCAACATGGCATCATCATAGGATGACACCTTTCCAACAAGTCAGTTCATCAAATTTCAGCCCTGCTACAGCTGCCTCGATCAACTGTAAGTGCTGTTATTGTGAAATGGAAACATCTAGGAGCAACAGCGGCTCAGCCGCGAAGTGGTAGGCCACACAAGCTCACAGAATGGGACAACCGAGTGCTGAAGCGTGTAAAGATTGTCTGTCCTCGGTTGCAACACTGCCTCTGAAAGCAACGTCAGCAAAAGAACTGTTCGTACCCGGCCGAGCAGCCGGGTACAAGCCTAAGATCACCATGCGCAATGTTAAGCATCGGCTGGAGTGGTCTAAAGCTCGCCGCCATTGGACAAATGGTATGGGGCTGCTTTTCATGTTTCGGGCTAGGGCCCTTAGTTCCAGTGAAGGGAAATCTCAACGCTACAGCATACAATGACATTCTAGATGATTCTGTGCTTCCAACTTTGTGGCAATAGTTTGGGGAAGTCCCTTTCCTGTTTCAGCATTAACAATGCTCCTGCGCACTAATCGAGGTCCATACAGAAATTATGTGTCAAGATCGGTGTGGAAGAACTTGACTGGCCTGCACAGAGCCCTGACCTCAACCCCATCGAACGAGTTTGGGATGAATTGGAACGCGATTGCGAGCCAGGCCTAATCGCCCAACATCAGTGCCGACCTCACTAATGCTCGTGGCTGAATGGAAGAAAGTCTCCAGAGCAATGTTCCAGCATCTAGTGGAAAGCCTTCCCAGAAGAGTGGAATCTGTTATAGCAACAAAGGGGTGACCAACTCCATATTAATGCCTATTTTGGAATGAGATGTTCAACGAGCACATGTCCACACATTTTTGGTCATGTAATGTATTTTAGCTATTTCGTAGCCAAATTATTATATTTATGCTTTGCCTTCAAATTGTTTTGATGATCTGTTTTATTTGACTAAATTGAATATGAATATTCCAGACATTTGTGCATTTTGTACCCTAATCAGCCTTTTTCCTTGTGTCCTGCTGTTTCACTCCAATTGAATCAATCATAGCATGCCAACACAGTTTTAGAAGAGACCTGGGGCCTCATAAACGTTGCGTACGTACAAAAATGCCCCAAAACATGAATGTTCCAGTTTTCACGCAAAAGATGGCATTTACAAAAACTGAACTTGACCTGAGAATTTGCTCCTCCTCCCGCAGACTTTAGACCATGCGTAGCCTACGCACAGATTCTAGTGGTTGAAGTATTGCATTGCAAGAACGCAAAAAGTAGTAGCCTTGTGCAAATGGGGAATATATGACACTCTTATTCATAACATAAACAGGTAGCCTAGCTAAATAAAATAATAAGATGCATACATTTGCCTCTAGTGAGAAGAGTGACATTTTTTATATCTTTGCATTCAAAAATAACTGGAAATAGGCATATATTTCTTATTATTTATGTTCCATGATCACTACAGAATAAATTCCTCACCTTTTCTGACTGTGATGGTTTCATAGGCTAGTCGTGTCACATTACAGCCTGTAGGCCTACAACAAGTTAGTATAGGCTACCATTCGTCCCATCTACAAACTTAATTGGATCCACGTCACAGTAGTAAATAGATAAGCTATTTCAAGTATTTTGTTTTATGCAATCCAATCCGAGGTGCAGTTTAATGGTAGAGTAGACAGTTCACCTTTTCCGTAGGCTGTCTGAATACTATTTCAAATTACTCCTATAGACAATGTTTAATTGACAAACAATACATACACTGAGTTCTCAAACACTAGGAACTGCTGCCATACATTTTAAAAACATTACAATACATTCATAACAGATTTCACAACATGTTAAGTGTTTGTCCTCAGGCCTCTACTACCACATATCTATAACACCAAATCCACGCGTACACATGTGTAATGTGCGTATGTTATAGTATGCATGTGTCCATGATTGTGTTTCTTCACAGTCCCCACGGTACCATAAGGGGTATTTTTATCTGTTTTTGAAATCTAATTTTACTGCTGGCATGAGTTATTTCCGGGTTTCCAATTTCCAATTCCGGGTTACTCCATGCAGTTTAGTTTCCTCAACTTGCTCAATTTCCACATGATTCATTACAATATTTAGTTGAGGTTTAGGGTTTAGTGAATGATTTGTCCCAAATACAATGTTTTTATTTTTTTTAATATTTAGGATTAACTTATTCCTTGCCACCCATTCTAAAACTAACTCTTTGTTAAGTGTTGCAGTCATTTCTGTCGCTGTGGTAGCTGACGTGTGTAGTGTTGAGTAATCCACATAAATAGACGCAATGGAGGCATATCGTAAGTAAAGATTGAAAAATGTAAGGGGCCTAGACAGCTACCCTGGGGAATTCCTGATTCTATTTGGATTTTGTTGGAGAGTCTTCCATTAAAGAACACCCTCTGTGTTCTGTTAGACAGGTAACTCTTTACACCCCCTTCTCTATTGTGAATAAAGCCATAACACATGCAGTACATTTTTCCAGCAACAGACTATGATCGGTAATGTCAAAATCCACACTGAAGTCTAACAAGACAGCTCCCACAATCTTTTATCATCAATTTCTCTCAGCCAATCATCAGCAATTTGTGTAAGTGCTGTGATTGTTGAATGTCCTTCACTCTAAGCGTGCTGAAAGTCTGTTGTCAATTTGTTTACTGTAAAATAGCATTGTTTCTGGTCAAACACCATTTTTTCCAAAAGTTAATAAGGGTTGGTAACAGGCTGATTGGTCGGCTATTTGAGCCAGTGGGATTTGTGATGAATTTTTGAATTTGTGATGAATGACCCATCTGATTCAATGAATCAAAGAGCCGAGTTGGCTTTTTTTCCCAAAAATTCATTTAAGGTGCCCCAGAGCTTTTTACTGTCATTCTCTATATAATTTATCTTTGTTTCATTATGTAGTTTATTTTTATTTAGTCACATGATTTCTTAATTTGCAGTACGTTTGCCAATCAGTTGGGCTGCCAGACTTAATTGCCATACCTTTTGCCTCATCCCTCTCAACCATACAATTTTCAATTCCTCATCAATCCAAAAAAAAAAGTTTTTACAGTCATTTTCTTAATGGGCGTGTGCTTATTAGTAATTAGAATAAGTCGTTTCATAAATGCATCAAGTGCAACGTCTGGTTGCTCCTCATTACACACCACAGACCATCAAATATTCTTTACATCATCAACATATGAATCACTACAAAACATCTTGTATGACCTTATACACTATATTAGGCCCAGCCTTTGGAACTTTGATTTTCCTAGATTGAAGTGGACTTAACATGTGACATCCGTAATGGATCATAGATTTCACCTGGTCAGTCATGGAAAGAGCAGGGGCCTCATAAATAAACCGTGTGTACATACAAAATATACTCCAAATGTACTGCATCAGTTTTCACGCAAAAAATAGTGATCACCTTCTGTCTTATGTAACCATACCAAACGTAACATACTGTGCTGTGAAAAAGTATTTGCCCCCTTACTGATTTCTTATGTTTTTGCACATTTGTTACACTTAAATGTTTCAGATCATCAAAATGTTTTAAATATTACACAAAGATAACCCAGGTAAACACAAAATGCAGTTTTTAAGTGATGATTTTATTTATTAAGGAAAGAAAGCTATCCGAACCTTCAAGGCCCTATGTGAAAAAGTAAATGCCCCCTAAACCTAATAACTGGTTGTTCCACCCTCAGCAGCAACAACTGCAATCAAGCGTTTGTGATAACTGGCAATGAGTCCTTCACATTGTTGTGGAGGAATTTTGGCCCACTCTTCTTTGCAGAATTTTTTAAGTCAGCCACATTGGAGGGTTTTCGAGCATGAACCACCTTTTTAAGGTCACAGCATCTCAATCAGATTCAAGTCCGGATTTTGACTAGGCCACTCCAAAACCTTAATTCAGTTTTTTTTAAGCCATTCAGAGGTGGACTTGCTGGTGTGTTTTGGATCATTGTCCTGCTGCAGAACCCAAGTGCTTGAGGTCACGAACTGATGGCCGAACATTCTCCTTCAGGATTTTTTACTAGAGAGCAGAATTCATGGTTCCATCAATCACAGCAAGTCGTCCAGGTCTTGAAGCAGCAAGGCAGCCCCAGACCATCACACTACCACCACCATATTTGACTGTTGGTATGATGTTATTTTTCTGAAATGCTGTGTTACTTTTACGCCAGATGTAATGGGACACACACCTTCCAAAAAGTTCAACTTTTGTCTCGTCAGTCCACAGAATATTTTCCTAAAAGTCTTGGGGATCATTAAGATGTTTTTTTCCCAAATGTGAGATGAGCCTTTATGTTCTTTTTGGTCAGCAGTGGTTTTCGCCTCAGAACTCTGCCATGGATGCCATTTTTGCCCAGTCTCTTTCTTATGGTTGAGTCATGAACACTGACCTTAACTGAGGCAAGTGAGGCCTGCAGTTCTTTAGATGTTGTTGTGGGTTCTTTTGTTACCTCTTGGATGAGTCGTCGCTGGGCTCTTGGGGTAATTTTGGTAGTTTTAGAAATGGCTTTGTAACCCTTTCCAGACTGATAGATGTCAATTACTTTGTTTATCATCTGTTCCTGAATTTCTTTGGATCGCGGCATGATGTCTTGCTTTTTGAGATCTTTTGGCCTACTTCAGACAGGTTCTATTTAAGTGATGTATTGATTCAACAGGTCTGGCAGTAATCATGCCTGGGTGTGGCTAGTGAAATTGAACTCAGCTTTCCAAAAAGATTGATTAACCACAGTAAATTCATGATTTAACAAGGGGGGCAATTACTTTTTTACATAGGGCCATGAAGGTTCGGATAGCTTTTTTCCCTAATAAATACAATTATCACTTAAAATCTGCATTTTGTGTTTACTTGGGTTATCTTTGTGTAATATTAAAATTCGTTTGATGATCTGAAACATTTAAGTGTCACAAATGTGCAAAAAAATAAGACATCAGGAAGGGGGCAAATACTTTTTCACAGCACTGTATTATACTAATTTGAGTCCTCGGATTTACATGTACTATGTAACGTCTAGTCTGAGACCAGGCTATCTTTTGCCATTAGTGAGAAAAATGTTTATTTGTATTATCTGAAATAATTAGACATAGGAATATTTTGTCTATATTTTAATAACTATTACAGGATATATTTCTTTATCCTATATTTTATCAGGGAGTCCTACTGAGACCAATGTCTCTTTTACAGACGAGCCCTGAATTACATAAATTACAGAAAAGCCTAAATAAAAACACGGTCAACAAAAAACAAACATTCATCTGTAATAAGATCCTCAATCAGCTTTCTGAATTACCCTAGAGGCACCAAAACATAAAATTTAAGAACATTTTGAAAATCGTTCAAAGGTGCAAGAAAACTAAAAGCTGATTTAACTCAGTAGAGACCAAAGGAATTTTGCGAGTTAACATCCCTGAGATGTGGTTACTCTTATATCTAAAGTTTGGTAAAGATATTATGTAAAGTGTGACTTTTTCTAAAAGGGCTTTATAAATGAAAACATCAACCTTTCTGACTTTAAAGAGGGCCAACCAATTTTCTGGTAGAGAATGCAGTGATGAGTACAAAAATTGTTGCTGGTAATAATGCACAGTGCGCTATGATAAACTGCATCTTTCTTTTTTTAACCTTTTTTTAACTAGGCAAGTCAGTTAAGAACAAATTCTTATTTACAATCTAATGGCTTTATTGAAGTGGCAGCTGCATTCATGTAGATGATGTCGCCATAGTCTAGGTCCGATAGGAACGTCAACTGAATAATCTACTTTTAACTATGTAGCGAGAGGCAGGACCTATTTCTATTGAAGAAGCCCATTTTTATTCCCAGCTTCTTAACTAACTCGTTAATATTCCTCACCTTTTCTGGCAATGATGGGTTCATATTTCCTAAGGAGCTATACAAAAAATGACCATGCACGTCTCTCATTTATTTGGACCTACTAGCCTAGTAAATAGAAACTATCTGTTTCAAGTTTCGCAATAGCATAGGCAGCGCGGTTTATAATACCGGTATACAGTTGAATTTAACAGCTACTCTTTTAGATTCAGATAAACTTTCTTATATCATCACGGGGAAATTCCTTTGGTCATGTGCTTAAGAAGACTTTTCAGAAAACACAGAAACTACACAATATAATTAATTCAAAGAGCTATAGCTACACATTTAAAGTGAAGGTGCAATATGCGGTATACTCGAGGCACCAACAGACTAGCTATTTATACAGCTTAATGGCTTTTGAGTCTCTATATCTGTGTGTTTTAATTTTCTTTTGAAGAAGTCTCTTTTCCAGTTGTCCAGCTGCTGCTGTGACTGAATTTTAAGTGAAGGGGATGATGCTTTTTTCGTAAAATGCTTTTAAGTTTTAGGAGGATGAGTTTTGTGTACAGGTTGGTGGCTGATTCTTGATCTTTACCAATTATCCTTCCCGCCGTCTTAAACTTTTAGTAGGCCTGGCCTGAGAGGATGGAAGTTCAATATGTAGCGAGATGTAAAGGGATAATGCTAACATGAAAGGAAGTTAGGCTAGCGAGCAAGCATTTTAGCAAGGTAGCCTAGGACAACATAACTAAAAGAATGTACTGTATGAGTACTAGACCTTTTCGGCAACTTGATAGAGAGGAGCATTGGCATTTCTCTACTTTTATAGATGCGCGACGCACGCACGCACGCACGCACGCGCACACACACACACACACACACACACACACACACACACACACACACACACACACACACACACACACACACACACACACACACACACACACACACACACACACACACACACACACACACACACACACACACACACACACACACACACACACACACACACACACACAGCCAGCCAGCACCTGGACAAGATGGCTAGTTTCACAGACATGTTTGTGAACTACTGAGCCATCAGTTCAATCAAACAGTTTTATGGGGCAAAGGAGGAAGGGGGGGGGGGGTGAGGAGGAAACAGTTCAGTTAGCACCAAAACTAGCTTTGGCCAGTCGGTGGAACCCCTGCTACGTGCATCTTATAATATAAAGAGAAAATACAATACAATCGAAGAACATCTACCGGAAAAGACAGTTTTTCCCAATTGCTAAAACACAATTTTGCAAACTAGGCTGGTTTTATCAAAATACTTAACACAATTCACAAAACCACACACCCAAACTGCAAAATACCTCATATATCCTGCAAAATGAAGCACTGCAACCAAAACTACATATAGCGTTATCAAACTCAAACGTTTACACAAAATGGCACACACTTCATTCATATGACCAGATTTTTGTCTAACCAACTACACACTGTTGGGCATAATGAAAAGCACTCTCATCTTTAGTAAGCTTTGCCATAATATTAAAATAGTTCAAATTGTAGAAAAATTCTTCAGATGCACAGAAATATTTGCAGATACACACACATGCTGTTGAAACCTTTTTTTTTTTTTTTCACCAAACAAGTCAGTGCAACATATGCACAGCAGATATATTTACAATTGACTGAACAAAAATTTGCTCATAAAAAGACACAGTAAACTGAAAAAGAAAATTGCAGAAAAAATATACAGAAAAAAAGAGTCAAGAAAAATAATTAGGCAGCATCTTGCCGCACAGCTGGGTCTGGCCACAACGCCTCGTCCACATCACAGGCGATATCTTCCCTTCCCAGACATCGAGGGAAGAAGCGCCTTTATCCATCCCTGAATCGCACCCACATCAATCTCATCACATGCCTCTTCCATAGCCTGCACAAGAGGCATGCGCACAAAGGGCTGCTGGTCTTATACCTTCCACTGCCATGCCGAAAATAACTCTTCTATGGGGTTCAGAAATGGTGAGTATGGTGGGAGGTATTGCACAATAAATGGTGGGTGGTCAGCAAACCAGTTTTGGATTGGGGCTGCACGATGAAAGCTCACGTTGTCCCATACTACAACGTACCGGGTTCTTTGATGGTCTGCATCATTCATACGCTCTGGTAGTATGAGAATGTTGTGGAGTCTGTCCAGAAATGTGAGAATATGGGCTGTGTTGTATGGTCCAAGGTTGGCATGACGGTGGAGGACACCATGCGTATTGGAGATGGCAGCGCACATTGTGATGTTCCCACCACGTTGGCCAGGAACATCTATAATGGCTCTCTGGCCAATGACGTTTCTCCCCCTTCTTTAGGTCTTTGCTAGGTTGAACCCAGCCTCATCTATAAAGATGAACTCATATGGGATTGCATGAGCATCCATTTCCAGTACTCCCTGAAAACCAAGAACAAAAGCAGTCAATATGGTGTTATCCAGTACACTGGGAAACAATGTTGCGTGTAGTGTACTGCACTCAATATTGTACTTACATCCACATATGCTCGTCTGACCTCTTTGTTTCTTTGAGAGTTTCTCTCAAACGGCACCTTTTAAGGTTGTTTCATTCTGATTTGGTTTCGCTTGAGAATGCGAGCCAATGTGGACAGACTGACTCGTTGAATGTTGTTCAATATGGTGTTGTCTTGGATGATGTGGCTTTGAATTTCTCGTAATCTGATTTCATTATTTTCCAAAACCAAGTTTACAATGGCAGCTTCCTGTTCCCCGGTGAACATTTGGCCCCTTCCTCCACCATGGTTGCGTCTCTCAGTCCTTTAGAAAAACAAAAAAAACTAAAATATAGGGCTTGGACAATGCAGCCTAAAGATATTTCCCCCACAGTAGAGTAAATTCTACAGGAATTTGTGCAGTTAGTGTATGACAACAGCCATTCATAAAGTAAACAGGTGTCACCCAACTGATACACTATGACATGGGGTGTACTACATAGTGTGAAAGAAATGTTGGTTACATACCTGTACTCCAGTCTAAATGTCTGGATGACACAGGCGACAGTAAAACGGCTCAAGTTGGGCTGCACTCTCTGTCCAGCCTCTCGCATTGTTAGCCCATGGTTGATGACATGATCAACTAAGGTTGCTCTGATTTCATTTGAAAGTTGTTGTCTTCTTTGGCCATGAACTCCTCTACCAGCTCTACCCTTACCTCTCAGTCTTCCTCCCCTTCTCATTCTCACCCCCCCTTTTCCTCTCTCTGCAACGGCTTCCATTGTTGTTGTAAAACAAAAGGTGCTCACCTGTGGTCTTTTCATAGTGCTTACTTCCTGATTGAAGTGGTAACAATTAACTTTTGAGGTGTTTGGTCAGGTGGCACATGTATTGGCCAATTAGCTCATGTAGTGTCATTTTGAATGGCAGTGTTTTGAAATGGCAAACATGTGACTTTATGTCCGATTGTTGTGTCTTATGCAGAGAACCGTGTGCAGTGCATTTAAAAAGTGCCATTTTGAATTGCAAAATGTGTGTAAAGCAGAAAATGTGTTTAGACTTTTGGAGACTTGAGAAGAGATTTTGCTCTCTGTGAGTCAGTTTTAATAATTGTGCTGTGCATGTCATTTTAGTGTGTTAGCAATTGGAAAAAACTGTAATGCCAATGTCAGCCGCCCATCTGTTGTTCAGCAATAAGAAACAAGCAATTTATTTCCCTCTTACTACCTGTGTCAGTAAACATGTTCCAAACAGCATTACATGATCATAAGAGCTAACACTGAGCCGCAGGAAATCTTTGCAGTCCATTCCTCAAGACTTGAGATTGAATTAGTGTCAGACGAGCAATGTGGATTCCACTGTGTATATCTGGATCGCAGGTCTTTGGAGTACACAGCAGGTAATGTCAGCACTGCATGCTGCACTTCCTCTAATGAAGACTCACCTTAAAAGTGGGTCCTGTTTCCCAAATGGCACCATATTTGTGTTTATAGTGAACTACTGAAAGTAGTTTCCTATAAAGGGCAAAGAGTGCCATTTAGGACGTAGATCAAATTGGACTTCCTGTACATAACTCTGACAGCTTGTTATAAGTTGAACCTGTACTGTTCACAACACCTCTTTGTCTTGCGGTCTCCCCTGTGTGTGTTTTCGTGTTCTGAAAGTTCTCTCCTCTAATATATACAGTATATATTTTTTAAATCCAGCTGCAGTTATATCTGTTCATTGACTGTTGAATCGGGGTTGGGCGTTGGGCTGGGTTTAACATCTCAAAGCAAACAGATTTTTTTTTTAAAGGTGCCAGATAGGTGATTCTTGTGCCAGCTGGTTTTAAAGGGCCCACTCTGATTTTTACAGCCATTTTTGATCATATGATCAAATGTTGACCTCATGGACTGTCATTCCCCTATAGCTCCATTTTTTTTATTTGGTTACACTTCTTCAATCCCTCAGCTTTATACTGAACCAAGTTTCAGGGCTGCCGTTTTTATGTTTTTCAAATTACGTAATGGGCATTTATAGAACCTGTTCCAATCCCCTTTAACCTCTAACGAGCCTCTACCCCGGGTCCGGGATCACCCCCCACCCCCCCACACACTGATTAGCATAGCTAGCATAGCTTCACAAGTAGATAGTAGCATCTAAATATCATTAAATCACAAGTCCAAGACACCAGATGAAAGATACAGATCTTGTGAATAAAGCCACCATTTCAGATTTTTAAAATGTTTTACAGGGAAGACAAAATATGTAAATCTATTAGCTAAACACGTTAGCAAAATACACCACTTTTCTAACTCCATCAGTTTCTTACTCCATCAGGTGCTATCACCAATTCGGCTAAACTAAGATATTGATAGCCACTAACCAAGAAAAAACCTCTTCAGATGACAGTCTGATAACATATTTATGGTATAGGATAGGTTTTGTTAGAAAAAAGTGCATATTTCAGGTAGAAATCACAGTTTACAATTGCACCGACCATCACAACACGACTAGAATTACTATAGAGAGCAACGTGTATGACCAATTTACTCTTAATAAAACATTTCATAAGAATAGACAAAGCATATCAATGGAAAGACCCAGATCTTGTGATTCCAGACAATATTTCAGATTTTCTAAGCGTTTTACAGCGAAAACACAATAAATCGATAAGTTAGCATACCACATGTGAAAACGTTACCAGAGCATCGATTCAAGCCAAAGAGAGCTATAACGTAACCATCGCCAAAATATATTAATTTTTTCACTAACCTTCTCAGAATTCTTCCGATGACACTCCTGTAACATCATTTTACAACATACATATACAGTTTGTTCGAAAATGTGCATATTTAGCCATACAAAACCGTGGTTACACAATGAAAATAATAGGAAATCAAGCCTCAAAATGTTTGACGTCATCTTTCAGAGTGATCTAGTTTATTCGAAAGCTAATCATATACTTGACTAAAAAATACAGGGTTGACAGGAATCGAAAGACAAATTAGTTCTTAATGCAATCGCTGATTTACATTTTTTAAATTATCCTTACTTTTCAATACAGGTTGCGCCAAGCGAAGCTATAGCAAACAAGATGGCGACATAAACGTTTAATATTTATCGACAGAAACACGATTTATCATCATAAATTGTTCTTACTGTGAGCTGTTCTTCCATCAGAATCTTGGGCAAAGAATCCTTTCTTGGGTCTAATCGTCTTTTGGTCGAAAGCTGTCCTCTTGCCATGTGGAAATGCCCACTGCGTTCGGCATGAACTGGAAACGTGCCCAGCTGTTCAAAGTGCCTCAGAAATAAATGGGTCAAAATCGCACTAAACGGATATAAATTGCTATAAAACGGTTTAAATTAACTACCTTATGATGTTTTTAACACCTCTAACGAGTAAAAACATGACCAGAGAAATATTACTGGCTAAACAAACGCTTGGAAGGAGGCGAGTCCGACGTCCTCCGTGCGCAAGACGCAGGCAGCAAAGGGATGCTACTTCCGGTATTTGCTCTTTTATGCAGCCCCTGATTGCGCAATCGATACCATTCAAAGCGTCATCACGTACTGACATCCAGGGGAAGACGTAAGCAGTGTCCGTATCCTCATAGCAATAACAGTGGCCTTTAAACTGACTCCAGATCAGGGGCCAAAATGTGTGAAATCTGACTCCATGTCAGGGAAATTGCTCTAGAATTAGTTCTGTTCCACTCAGAGACAAAATTCCAACGCCTATAGAAACTGGAGAGTGTTTTCTATCCAATAATAGTAATAATATGCATATTGTACGAGCAAGAATTTAGTAGGAAGCCGTTTAATCTGTAATGCAATTATGCTAATGAGAAAACAGCACCCCCTGTAGTCGCAATTAAGAGTCCTGTCATAACTAGACGGAAGCAATCCTCGCTTTAAGATTTCAATGTCACACATTAAAGTTAATTCATGGATGTTTCATATGAACAATTTACTTGATATCATTAATTAGCTTTTATAAAAGTAATTTACAAGTAATTACCAGTTCCCCAAAAAATATTTTGGGAGAGATCTCTTTATATTTTTTTGAGGATTTTGAAAACCATCATCCATATTTGCCAAAGCTTAAACCATAAGGAGTGACACTCTACCCTAGCTACCCTACTGTAAGCCAACACTAACGATCATAATCTTAGATGCCATAGGCACTCAGGTGTAGGTTTATAACACAATGATTTGTTTTTAACGTTGCTGCCAAAATCATTTTGGTCTACATGTAATGACACAATCAGATGACATCCAAACGGACTTCAACATGCCTTTCTTTAATTCAACCTTCCAATGAAGTCTACTCTTACTAAAAGATAAGACAATAACAAAGAAGAACCAGTCTAACAAACCATCCTCTGTCTGCCACATGCAGTCTCTAGGTAGGATCTGGAGTGCTGTAGCTAGCAGAGAGCCTTGTTGTTGGTGTGGTGCAGTGTTTGTCATCCTGTGGTGCAGGTTGGGTAGCAGATTGGGCCTTGTGTCACCGTGCATCAGGGGAAACAGTAGGATGAGAAGAAGGAGGCCCTGTGGAGACAGACAGAATAAATCATAGACTCTGTCTTTGTCTCCCTGTGCAAGGTGATATGCTTTGTATTCAGGACGTAAAATTAATTTATTTCCCACATTTTTAGCAGTTTTACTTTTGTGCCTTATTGCAAACAGGATGCATGTTTTGGAATGTTTTATTCTGTGCAGGCTTCATTTTCACTCTGTCATTTAGGTTAGTATTGTGGAGTAACTACAATGTTGTTGATTCGTCCTCAGTTTTCTCTTATCACAGCTATTAAACTCTGTGACTGTTTTATAGTCCCGGTTGGCCTCATGGTGAAATCCCTGAGTGTTTTCCTTCCTCTAAGTCAGTGGTTCCCAAACATTTTATAGTCCCGTACCCCTTCAAACATTCAACCTCCAGCTGCGTACCCCCTCTAGCACCAGGGTCAGTGCACTCTCAAATGTTGTTTTGTAAGCCTGCCACACACATACACTATACGATACATTTATTAAACATAAGAATTAGTGTTTTTTGCCACAACCCAGCTCATGGGAAGTGACAAACAGCTCTTATAGGACCAGGGCAGAAATAATGAATCAATAATTTTGCTCTATATTTAACCATCTTACATATAATACCATATTTGTTAATCGAAAATTGTGAATAACTCACCACAGGTTAATGAGAAGGGTGTGCTTGAAAGGTTTCACATAACTCTGCAATGTTGGGTTGTATTGGAGAGAGGCTCAGTCTTAAATCACTTTCCACACACAGTTTATGCCTGTATTTAGTTTTCATGCTAGTGAGGGCCAAGAATCCACTCTCACTTTGCTACGTGGTTGCAAAGGGCATCAGTGTCTTAACCTTTCTGAACCACCCATCCCGGTTCCGGGATAATTGTCATCAGCAACGCTGAATAGCATAGCGCCACAGTCAAATAATATTACTAGAAAATATTCATATTCATGAAATCACAAGTGCAATATTGCAAAACACAGCTTAGCCTTTTGTTAATCCACCTGTCGTCTCAGATTTTGAAATTATGCTTTACAGCGAAAGCAATACAAGCGTTTGTGTAAGTTTATCGATCACTCGACAAACATTAAGTACACGTAGCATCAGGTAACTTGGTCACGAAAAACAGAAAAGCAATCAAATTAATCGTTTACCCTTGATGATCTTTGCATGTTTTCACTCACGAGACTCCCAGTTAGACAACAAATGTTTCTTTTGTTCCATAAAGATATTTTTATATCCAAATACCTCCGTTCGTTTGGCGCGTTATGCTCAGAAATCCACAGGAAAAAGCGGTCACGACAACGCAGACAAAAATTCCAGATAATATCCATAAAGTCCACAGAAACATGTCAAACGTTTTTTATAATCAATCCTCAGGTTGTTTTTCTAATATCTATTCGATAATATATCAACCGGGAGTGTTGGTTTTTCAATAGGACCGGGAGTAACAATGGCCGCCTTTCTCTGTTGCTCACAACTCACTCTGAGAGCCCCCACCTATCCACTTACGCAATCTGATCGTTCTCGCTCATTTTTCAAAATAAAAGCCTGAATCTATGTCTAAAGCCTGTTGACACCTTAGGGAAGCCATAGAAAAAGGAATCTGGTTGATATCCCTTTAAATGGGTGATAGGGATGCATAAGAACAGAGAGGTTTCAAAAACAGAGGCACTTCCTGATTGGATTTTCCTCAGTTTTTAGCCTGCAATATCAGTTCTGTTAAACTCAGACAAAATTTTGACAGTTTTGGAAACTTTAGAGTTTTCTATCGTAATCTGACAATTATATGCATATTCTAGTTTCGGGGGCTGAGAAATAGGCAGTTTCAAATGGGTACGTTTTTTAGCCAAATGTTAAAATTGCGCTTAAGAGGTTAAACAGCGCAATTTGCCAAGACCGGATACTCTGAGCGCAGCCCAATCGAGAAACAAGCACAACCGCTTGTTGCAATTTCGATGAGGCTTTCTTGTTCAGATATCGGTAAGTGGACTGGAGGCATGAAAGGGATAATGAATCCAGTTGTTTGTGTAATCTGTTTCGGGAAAGTACCTGCGTAATTGCGCACCCAACTCACTCAGGTGCTTCACTATATCACATTTGACATTGTCCGTAAGCTTGAGTTCATTTGAACACAAAAAATCATACAATGATGGAAAGACCTGTTTGTTATTGTTAATGCAGACAGATTAGAGCTCCAACTTCTTAATCATAGCCTCAATTTTGTCCCGCACATTGAATATAGTTGTGGAGAGTCCCTGTAATCCTAGAATCAGATCATTCAGGCGAGATAATACATCACCCAGATAGGCCAGTCATGTGAGAAACTCGTCATCATGCAAGCGGTCAGACAAGTGAAAATTATGGTCAGCAAAGATAACTTTAAACTTGTGTGTCAATACTTTTAAAAGTGTGTCAATACTTTGCCCCTTGATAACCAGCGCATGTTGGTTATGTTGTAAAAGCATTACATGGTCACTGCCCATATCATTGCATAGTGCAGAAAACACACAAGAGTTCAGGGACCTTGCTTTAACAAAGTTAACCATTTTCACTGTGGTGTCCAAAACGTCTTTCAAGCCGTCAGGCATTAATTTGGCAGCCAGAGCCTCTCGGTGGATGCTGCAGTGTACTACCCAAGTGGTGTCGGGAGCAACTCCTGGCACGCGCGATACCACTCCACTATGTCTCCCTGTCAGGGCTTTTGCGCCATCAGTACAGATACCAACATGAGCAGCAGCTACGTTTGGTTCCATATGGATCGTTAGTGGAATTCCTGCAAGAGAGTAGCGGTTAATGTGATTAGATGTTAATTATTTGACTAGGCTACTTGTATTTGACTTTGTGTTGTTATTTCGCTGAACACTAGATGGTTTCATTTTGTTCTTGGCAGTGAAACGAGTCTACTCAGGCGAGAAAAAAACATCACTCAAATTTATTGCCCCGTTGGAAAATATAAATGCTGTTTGAAAATGTGAAGGAAAAAAACGGCATTGCGCGTTTTGGGAATACCTGCTCTACGTCAACTGAGTTAGGAAGTACACCTGTATCTTTGCAGCGACTGGGTGTATTGAGACACCATCCTAACCCTAACCCTAACCCTAACCCTAACCACCATCCTAACCCTAACCCTAACCCTAACCCTAACCCTAATTAATAACTTCACCATCCTGAAAGGGATAAAATATATGTATATCTTTTTTACCCATCTACCAATAGGTGTCCTTTGTGAGGCATTGGAAAACCTTTCTGGTCTTTGTGGTTGAATCTGTGTTTTAAATTCACTGCTCGACTGAGGGACCTTACAGATAATTGTATGTGTGGGGTACAGAGACAAGGTAGTCATTCAAAAATCATGTTAAAACTTCTTGCAACTATAGGGGGTGCTGTTCCGCATTAGCATTTTTTGGTCTCCAAATTAAACTGCCTCGTGCTCAATTCTTGATCGTACAATATGCATATTATTGTTATTATTGGATAGAAAACACTTTCTAGTTTCTATAGCCGTTGGAATTTTGTCTCTGAGTGGTACAGAACTACTTCTACATCACTTTTCCTGACAGGGAGTCAGATTTCAGAAATGTTTACCCCTGATCTGGGATCGGTTTTAAGGTGCCAGTAGATGCTATAGAGAAACCGACACTGCCTACGTCTTCCTCTGGGTGTCAGTACGTCATCACGTTTTGAATGGATTCGATTGCGCAATCAGAGCCACTATAAAACACGAAAACGTAGAAGTACCGCTCTCTTCCTGCATGCGTCATGCGCAAAATGGACATCAGACCTGCCTCCTTCCAAATCGTTGTTTAGAGAGTGATATTTCTCCGGTCATGTTTTCAGTCGTTATAGTTGTTAAAAACATCATAATGTAGTTAATTTGAACCGTTTTATAGCAATTTATATCCGTTTAGTGCGATTTTGAGGAATTTCTTTGTCATGCACTCTGAAACTTTGGACACGTTTCGGGGTCCCGTTCGATCGTTAGTGGATATTTCGAAGGACAGAGGACATCTATCGACCAAAAGAAGATTCGACCCAAGAAAGGATTCTTTGCCCAAGATTCTGATGGAAGAACAGCTCACAGTAAGAACAATTTATGATGATAAATCGTGTTTCTGTCGATAAATGTTAAACGTTTATGTCGCCATCTTGTTTGCTATAGCTTCGCTTGGCGCAACCTGTATTGAAAAGTAAGGATAATTTAAAAAATGTAAATCAGCGATTGCATTAAGAACTAATTTGTCTTTCGATTCCTGTCAACCCTGTATTTTTTAGTCAAGTATATGATTAGCTTTCAATTAAACTAGATCACTCTGAAAGATGACGTCAGACATTTTGAGGCTTGATTTCCTAGTATTTTCATTGTGTAACCACGGTTTTGTATGGCTAAATATGCACATTTTCGAACAAACTGTATATGTATGTTGTAAAATGATGTTATAGGAGTGTCATCGGAAGAATTCTGAGAAGGTTAGTGAAAAAATTAATATATTTTGGCGGTGATTACGTTATAGCGCTCTTTGGCTGGAATCGATGCTCTGGTAACGTTTTCACATGTGGTATGCTAACTTATCGATTTATTGTGTTTTCGCTGTAAAACGCTTAGAAAATCTGAAATATTGTCTGGAATCACAAGATCTGGGTCTTTCCATTGCTATGCTTTGTCTATTCTTATGAAATGTTTTATTAAGAGTAAATTGGTCATACACGTTGCTCTCTATAGTAATTCTAGTCGTCTTGTGATGGTAGGTGCAATTGTAAACTGTGATTTCTACCTGAAATATGCACTTTTTTCTAACAAAACCTATCCTATACCATAAATATGTTATCAGACTGTCATCTGAAGAGGTTTTTTCTTGGTTAGTGGCTATCAATATCTTAGTTTAGCCGAATTGGTGATAGCACCTGAAGTAGTAAGAAACTGATGGAGTTAGAAAAGTGGTGTATTTTGCTAACGTGTTTAGCTAATAGATTTACATATTTTGTCTTCCCTGTAAAACATTTTAAAAATCTGAAATGGTGGGTTATTCACAAGATCTGTATCTTTCATCTGGTGTCTTGGACTTGTGATTTAATGATATTTAGATGCTACTATCTACTTGTGAAGCTATGCTAGCTATGCTAATCAGTGTGTGGGGGGGTGGGGGGTGATCCCGGACCCGGGGTAGAGGCTCGTTAGAGGTTAAACAATATCATTGCACACAGAGTGAGTCGATGTAACTTATTGTGACTTGTAAAGCACATTTTTACCCCTGAACTTTAGGCTTGCCATAAAAAGGTGAAATACTTATTGACTCAAGACATTTCAGCTTTACATTTTTATATTAATTACCATAATTCCACTATTGTGTGTAGGCCGGCCAGTGACACAAAATCTAAATGTAATCCATTTTAAATTCAGGCTGTAACAACAAAATGTGGAAAAAGTCAAGGGATGTGAATAATGATGGCTTAGCTGACAATGTCACAAAAACGACGTGCAAATTTCCATGAGGCATAAGTCAAGGTGTTGTTGTGATTCTGGATGACCAGATTGCTAGCAATAATGTGGGGAATCGTAAGTGGCTCATTTAAGCTCCTTTCATATTGTTCTCGATAGCACGTCTTGTTTTGACTGATCACGTCAATGCTAATATTGCTAAAATTCACTATTGTCAACAATCTAAGCCAACCCAGTCTGTTTACATCCCTGTTAGTGAGCATTTCTCCTTTGCCAAGATAATCCATCCACCTGACAGGTGTGGCATATCTAGAAACTGATTAAACAGCATGATCACTACACAGGTGCACCTTGTGCTGAAGACAAAAACTATTAAAATATGCAGTTTTGTCACACAACACAATGCCACAGATTTCTCAAGTTTTGAAGGAGCGTACAATTGGCATGCTTACTGCAGCAATGTCCACCAGACCATTTGGCAGAGAATTCAATGTTCTTTTTATTTACCATAAGCTGCCTCCAACATCGTTTTCGAGAATTTGCGAGCAAGTTCAACCTGCCTCACAACGGCAGACCATGTGAATGTTGTCGTGTGGGCTAGCGGTTTGCTGATGTCAACATTGTGAACAGAGTGCCCCATGGTGACGGTGGGGTAATGGTATGGGCGATTGCAATTTTAATGCACAGAGATACCGTAATGAGATCCTGAGGCCCATTTTCGTGTCAATTCATCCACCACCACAGCCCCAAGACACACGGATCTGTACACAATTCATGGAAGTTGAAAATGTCCCAGTTCCTCCATGGCCTGCATACTCACCAGACATGTCACCCATTGAGCATGTTTGGGATGCTTTGGATTGGCACGTACGAGAGCGTGTTCAAGTTCCCACCAATATCCAGCAACTTCGCACAGCCATTGAAGAGCAGTGGAACAACAATCCACTGGTCCCAAACAGCCTGATCAACTCTATGCAAAGGAGAAGTGTCTCACTGCATGAGGCAAATGCTGGTCACACCAGAAGCTGACTGGTTTTCTCATCCACGCCCCTACTTCAAAAAAAAAAGTTATCTGTGACCAATAGATGCATATCTGTATTCCCAGTCGTGAAATCCATAGATTAGGGCCTGGTGAATTTATTTAAATTGACTGTTTTCTTTCCTTCTCCTAACTGTAACTCAGTAAAAAAATAAATAATGTTGAATTTATATTTTTGTTCAGTATATAAGAATGCGTGAGTGCCCACGTGTGTGCCAGAGATGATAGCAGGTATCAAAACCACAGGAGACACTGCAGAGAAGAAAAATAGAGCAGAACTGGAGAAAACGGCGAGCACAGAGACTGAAGTCACTCACATCGTCGCCAGGGTGGAATTTGGTAAATCGAAGCTGTAATAGCTGGGACACGGTGTCAACGAAATTGCTCCCCTGTGGGACTTAACGCCTGGTAATGTCACTCACACCATGGGGGCGGTGTCTTAACTCAACAGGAAGGACCTATTTTTTACCGGGGGTCACTCCTCTGAAGAGATGACCCTTCTGTCGCACCCCTTTCTCCCTCCACCTCTCCCCAGTTTATCTCTCTCTCTCTTCTGTTACCATGGCTACTGTATTCTATGGCAGAGATATAGGAAGACTAGGGATGGGGTGTAGAGGTTCGGAGGATGCCAGTGCTCATAATACCCTTGCCTTTCATTTTCTCTCTTATGTCTCATTCTAGTTTTCAATTAAAGGAAAGGATAGATAGCAGACAGGTGGCATTTCTGTATGGCATACCCTTTGATGCGTAAGTGTCATACTCACTGGGCTGGGGTCAGCGAGCTATTGAAATACTCATTGTTATAGTGCTTAGATATAATCAGTTCAAGTCATTACTGACTCAGGTTCGGTGCCAAGGCCATTTGTTTTTTACGATGCAGTTTTTATCCTTTGTAGAGTTGATGACCAAGTCAAAGCTTTGAACATAGAGTTGGCCGAAGTGCAGGGGATCAAACTGACAGAATCTGTCGGACCTAGGATAGATGAATGAGAGCGAGAGGGTGTCCAGGGGATGGAGCGAAGGAAGGTAGAAAAATCCCCAGAGAGGAACCAAACTGCATACTTTCAAGATGCATGAAAGAGAGAAAGAGGGAGGCGGAGGAGGGGGTTCAATGTCTGAGCCTGCAATACTGATCAAAGCCGAAATGAGACCAAGCGAGGGAGGAGAATAGAGGAAGAGAGGGAGAAAGAGAGTGAGAGGGGGACAGAGGGTGAGACGTCTGCAAGAGAAGGGGCAGTGATCAAAGGAGAGAGGTTAGAGCAAGGGAGGGAGCAGATAAAGAGAGAGAGAACCAACGGCAGTTGCAGAGATTGCACCTTTCAGATTCCTACCGATTACTGGAAACTTATGCACTGTATACCCATGCCGGTGTTGTGTGTGCCTACATTTACTTTCATGATTCCCCCTCCTATTCCAAAACTTTTCATTCATCCGCTAGACGGGAAGCATGGAATAAAAGACGTGGGCGCAAATGGCACACTGTGCGCCTCCACGCTTCGCCTTGTTACCCCGATCAAGCTGGTGGTTTCGAGGAATTGTCAACTGATCTTCCACCGCCGTAATGCGTTTTGCTATTTCCTCATCCGAATGGGTTGCCTGGCTAATGAGCAGATGCCAGCCGAGGCCAAACGAGAGAGCAGCAGGAAAGTTTAAATACATATCGCTCCCTCCGTGGCGGCGGGGGAATACATTTGCATAATGCATGCCTGCTTTCTTACGTTGTTTATGTGTTGGTCTTGGCATGCTGTAGCAAGAGGAGAGTAAAAAGGGGAAAATAGGAAAAAATGTTCTGATTTACTGTAAAGTAGAATATACTAATGAGGTATTAATCTACAGTATAACCCTTGCCGTAATGGTATATACTGTTCACTATAGAAGTAGCTGGATTCGGTTCTCTCATATACCATCATGAGGAAGAGGACTGGATTTGAGCAAACATGCTTTGTATCATGTGTGTGTATTTATTTTACAAATCAACTCATATCTACAATAACACTTCACCTGACATGCACTATAAAAAAAATGCTGGGTTAAAAACAACCCAATTTGAGTAAATATTGGACAACACACATTGGGTTATTTTGACCCAGCCAGTTGTTTTGTTGATGCCAGATCAGAAGACAGGACGAGTGGCTTTCAGGTAGTTGGTTTTAGACTCCATTTAGAGTTCAGCTGTTCTGTTGTCCAGTCAACACATGTTAAGGTTGAGCACTGACACTTTTGTAGCCTTACTAAGGCTTAAATAAGAGTACGAGTTCCTTAAGTGCCTATGTATATCACAATCTTGGAATAGTTACTGCTTTGTTATACAATTTTAATAATGTGTAATAACCAAACATCAGTTGGGTTTTTAGTCAGTCACTTTCATGCTGGGTTGAAGCAGCAGATTGGTCTTTAATGTAATCCATAGGTAATGGTCAGGAGACGTGGCCTATTGGTGAGTGGCTTAGATATAAATGTTGTTGGCCAGCTGTGAGAGTAATTGTCATTAATGTTCATCATGTTATGTTTGTACATTGAAAATGTATCCCTTTAATAAAAAATAAAAAATAGCATAAATCCCAACATTGGGATACACAAAGGCACTTGTGTCAGCTTTATTAAGCTACACAAGTGTCGGTGCTCGATCTTAACATGTGTTTACAGTACAACAGAACAGACTAACCGGAATTAGAGTACCAGTCAGAAATTGGGACACACCTACTCATTCAAGGGTTTTTTCTTTATTTTGAACTTTTTTCTACAATGTAGAATAATAGTGAAGACATCAAATCTATGACAATAAATATATGGAATCATGTGTTAAACAAATCAACATATACAGTATTTTATATTTGAGATTCTTCAAAGTCATCACCCTTTGCCTTGATGACAGCTTTGCACACTCTTGGCATTCTCTCAACCAGAATCATGAGGAATGCTATTCCAAAAATCTTGAAGGAGTTCCCACATACGCTGAGCACTTGTTGGCTGCTTTTCCTTCACTCTGCGGTCCAACTCATCCCAAACCATCTCAATTGGGTTGAGGTCGGGTGATTGTGGAGGCCAGGTCATCTGATACAGCACTCCATCACTCTCCTTCTGGTCAAATATTCCTTCCACAGCCTGGCGGTGTGCTTTTGGTCATTGTCCTGTTGAAAAACAAATGATAGTCCCACTAAGAGCAAACCAGATGGGATGGCGTATCACTGCAGAATGCTGTAGCACAGTGGCTTGCGAAAGTATTCCATAGGTAATGGTCAGGAGACATGGCCTATTGGGGAGTGTCTTAGATATAAATATTGTTGGCCAGCTGTGAGAGTAATTGTCATTAATGTTCATCATGCTATGTTAGTACATTGAAAATGTATCCCTTTAATAAAAAAATATATACAGTGGGGAGAACAAGTATTTGATACACTGACAATTTTGCAGGTTTTCCTACTTACAAAGCATGTAGAGGTCTGTAATTTTTATCATAGGTACACTTCAACTGTGAGAGAAGGAATCTAAAACAAAAATCCAGAAAATCACATTGTATGATTTTTAATTAATTAATTTGCATTTTATTGCATGACATAAGTATTTGATACATCAGAAAAGCAGAACTGAATATTTGGTACAGAAACCTTAGTTTGCAATTACAGAGATCATACGTTTCCTGTAGTTCTTGACCAGGTTTGCACACACTGCAGCAGGGATTTTGGCCCACTCCTCCATACAGACCTTCTCCAGATCCTTCAGGTTTCGGGGCTGTCGCTGGGCAATACGGACTTTCGGCTCCCTCCAAAGATTTTCTATTGGGTTCAGGTCTGGAGACTGGCTAGGCCACTCCAGGACCTTGAGATGCTTCTTACGGAGCCACTCCTTAGTTGCCCTGGCTGTGTGTTTCGGGTCGTTGTCATGCTGGAAGACCCAGCCACGACCCATCTTCAATGCTCTTACTGAGGGAAGGAGGTTGTTGGTCAAGATCTCGCGATACATGGCCCCATCCATCCTCCCTTCAATACGGTGCAGTCGTCCTGTCCCCTTTGCAGAAAAGCATCCCCAAAGAATGATGTTTCCACCTCCATGCTTCACGGTTGGGATGGTGTTCTTGGGGTTGTACTCATCCTTCTATTCCTCCAAACACGGCGAGTGGAGTTTAGAGCAAAAAGCTCTATTTTTGTCTCATCAGACCACATGACCTTCTCCCATTCCTCCTCTGGATCATCCAGATGGTCATTGGCAAACTTCAGACGGGCCTGGACATGCGCTGGCTTGAGCAGGGGGACCTTGCGTGCGCTGCAGGATTTTAATCCATGACGGCGTAGTGTGTTACTAATGGTTTTCTTTGAGACTGTGGTCCCAGCTCTCTTCAGGTCATTGACCAGGTCCTGCCGTGTAGTTCTGGGCTGATCCCTCACATTCCTCATGATCATTGATGCCCCATGAGGTGAGATCTTGCATGGAGCCCCAGACCGAGGGTGATTGACCGTCATCTTGAACTTCTTCCATTTTCTAATAATTGTGCCAACAGTTGTTGCCTTCTCACCAAGCTGCTTGGCTATTGTCCTGTAGCCCATCCCAGCCTTGTACAGGTCTACAATTTATCCCTGATGTCCTTACACAGCTCTCTGGTCTTGGCCATTGTGGAGAGGTTGGAGTCTGTTTGATTGAGTGTGTGGACAGGTGTCTTTTATACAGGTAACGAGTTCAAACAGGTGCAGTTAATACAGGTAATGAGTGGAGAACAGGAGGGCTTCTTAAAGAAAAACTAACAGGTCTGTGAGAGCCGGAATTCTTACTGGTTGGTAGGTGATCAAATACTTATGTCATGCAATAAAATGCAAATTAATTACTTAAAAATCATACAATGTGATTTTCTGGATTTTTGTTTTAGATTCCGTCTCTCACAGTTGAAGTGTACCTATGATAAAAATGACAGACCTCTACGTGCTTTGTAAGTAGGAAAACCTGCAAAATCGGCAGTGTATCAAATACTTGTTCTCCCCACTGTATATCATAAATCCCAACATTGGGATACACAAAGGAACTTGTCAGCTTTATTAATAAGCTACAAAAGTGACTGTGCTCGATCTTAACATGTGTTTACAGTACAACAGAACGGATTATCCGAAATTAGAGTACCAGTCAGCAGTTGGGACACACCACGGCCTGCTAGCTATCTAGAGCATATTGGACAATTAGCTGATCCATCGGCCAGTTTCTTGGACCACTATACCCATTTTACCAATTGGACTTGGACCCCTCTGCTACTTGGAGCCCTACTAATTCCACGACTGGTCTGTCGACGTCACCGCATGAGGAGGCAAAACCAGACTTTCCCCCATCGCAACGTTTTCTAAGGCCCTTCAGCTAACTTGCTATCCCCGGCCTGCTAACTGTCTGAATCGCCGTGTACCCAGCCAGGCCAACTACTCAATGGACCCATATGATTCACTTGGCTGCGCATGCCTCCCCCTAAAATCAATATGCCTTGTCCATTACTGTCCTGGTTAGTGATTACTGTCTTATTTCACTATAGAGCCTCTAGCCCTGCTCAATATGCCTTAACCAACCATGTTGTTCCACCACCCACATACGCGATCACCTGGTATAAACATCTCTAGAGACTATATCTCTCTCATCATTACTCAATGCCTAGGTTTACCTCCAATGTACTCTCTTCCTACCATACCTTTGTCTGTACATTATGCCTTGAATCTATGCTATCGTGCACAGAAACCTGCTCCTTTTACTCTCTGTTCCGAACGTGCCAGTTCTTATAGCCTTTAGCCGTACCCTTATCCTACTTCTCTTCTGTTCCTCTGGTGATGTAGAGGTTAATCCAGGACCTGCAGTGCCTAGCTCCACTCCTACTCCCCAGGTGCTCTCATTTGTTGACTTATGTAACCGTAAAAGCCTTGGTTTCATGCATGTTAACATTAGAAGCCTACTCCCTAAGTTTGCGTTATTCACTGCTTTAGCACATTCTGCCAACCCGGATGTCTTAGCCGTATCTGAATCCTGGCTTAGGAAAACCACCAAAAACCCTGAAATTTCCATCCCTAACTATAACATTTTCTGCCAAGATTGCAACGCCGCCCCCTTTGGCAGTTCTATCTACTGCAGCGATATCAAATCAAATTTATTTATATAGCCCTTCTTACATCAGCTGATATCTCAAAGTCCTGTAAAGAAACCCAGCCTAAAACCCCAAACAGCAAGCAATGCAGGTGTAGAAGCATGATAGCCTGCAGAGTTTTGTCTTACTATCCAGGTCTGTACCAAAACAATTCGAGCTTCTACTTATAAAAATTCACCTTTCCAGAAATAAGTCTCTCAACGTTGCCGCTTGCTATAGACCACCCTCTGCCCCCAGCTGTGCTCTGGATACCATATGTGAATTGATTGCCCCCCATCTATTTTCTGAGCTCGTGCTGCTAGGTGACCTAAACTGGGACATGATTAACACCCCGGCCATCCTACAATCTAAGCTTGATACCCTCAATCTCACACAGATTATCAATGAACCTACCAGGTACAACGCCAAATCCGTAAACACGGGCACACTCGTAGATATCATCTTAACTAACTCGCCCTCCAAATACACCTCTGCTGTTTTCAACCAAGATCTCAGCGATCACCGCCTCATTGCCTGCATCCGTAATGGGTCTGTGGTCAAACGACCACCCCTCATCACTGTCAAACACTCCCTAAAACACTTCAGCGAGCAGGCATTTCTAATCGACCTGGCCAGGGTATCCTGGAATGACATTGACCTCATCCCATCAGTAGAGGATGCCTGGTTATTCTTTAAAAGTGCCTTCCTCACCATCTAAAATAAGCATGACCCATTCAAAAAGTTTAGAACTAAGAACAGATATAGCCCTTGGTCACCCCAGACTTGACTGCCCTTGACCAGCACAAAAACATCCTGTGGCATTCAGCATTAGCATCGAATAGCCCACGTGATATGCAACTTTTCAGGGAAGTTAGGACCCAATATACACAGGCAGTTAGGAAAGCTAAGGCTAGCTTTTTTAAACAGAAATTTGCATCCTGTAGTACAAACTCAAAAAAGTTCTGGGACACTGTACAGTCCATGGAGAATAAGAGCACCTCCTCCCAGCTGCCCACTGCACTGAGGCTAGGAAACATTGTCACCTCCGATAAATCCACAATATTTGAGAATTTCAATAAGCATTTTTCTACGGCTGGCCGTGCTTTCCACCTGGCTACCCCTACCCCGGTCAACAGCCCTGCGCTCCCCACAGCAACTCGCCCAAACCTCCCCCACTTCTCCTTCACCCAAATCCAGATAGCTGATGTTTTGAAAGAGCTGCAAAATCTGGACCCCTACAAATCAGCCGGGCTATACAATCTGGACCCTCTTTCTAAAATGATCTACCGAAATTGTTGCAACCCCTATTACTAGCCTGTTCAACCTCTCTTTCGTATCATCTGAGATTATCATAGATTTGAAACCTGCCGCGGTCATCCCCCTCTTCAAAGGGGGAGACACTCTAGACCCAAACTGCTACAGACCTATATCTATTCTACCCTACCTTTCTAAGGACTTTGAAAGCCAAGTTAACAGATTACCGACCATTTCAAAACTCATCGTACCTTCTCCGCTATGCAATCTGGTTTCAGAGCTGGTCATGGGTGCACCTCAGCCACGCTCAAGGTCCTAAACGATATCATAACCGCCATCGATAAGAGACATTACTGTGCAGCCGTATTCATCGACCTGGCTAAGGCTTTCGACTCTGTCAATCACAACATTCTTATTGGCAGACTCAATAGCCTTGGTTTCTCAAATGATTGCATCACTTGGTTCACCAACTACTTCTCCGATAGAGTTCAGTATGTCAAAATCGGAGGACCTGTTGTCCGGACCTCTGGCAGTCTAAGGGGGTGCCACAGGGTTCAATTCTCAGGACGACTCTCTTCTCTGTATACATTAATGATGTTGCTCTCGCTGCTGGTGATTCTTTGATCCACCTCTATGCAGACGACACCATTCTGTATACCTCTGGCCCTTCTTTGGACACTGTGTTAACTAACTCCAGATGAGCTTCAATGCCATTCAACTCTCCTTATTTGGCCTCTAACTCCTCTTAAATGCAAGTAAAACTAAATGCATGCTCTTCAACCGTTCGCTGCCTACACCTGCCTGCCCGTCCAGAATCACTACTCTGGACGGTTCTGACTTAGAATATGTGGACAACTACAAATACCTAGGTGTCTGGCTAGACTGCAAACTCTCCTTCCAGACTCATATCAAACATCTCCAATCCAAAATCAAATCAAGAATCGGCTTTCTATTCCGCAACAAAGCCTCCTTCACTCACGCCGCCAAACTTACCCTAGTAAAACTGACTATCCTACCGATCCTCGACTTCGGCGATGTCATCTACAAAATAGCTTCCAACACTCTACTCAGCAAACTGGATGCAGTTTATCACAGTGCCATTCGTTTTGTTACTAAAGCACCTTATACGACCCACCACTGCGACCTGTATGCCCTAGTCGGCTGGCCCTCGCTACATGTTCGTCGTCAGACCCACTGGCTCCAGGTCATCTACAAGGCTATGCTAGGTAAAGTGCCGCCTTATCTCAGTTCACTGGTCACGATGGCTACACCCACCCGCAGCACGCGCTCCAGCAGGTGTATCTCACTGATCATCCCTAAAGCTAAAACCTCATTTGGACGCCTTTCCTTCCAGTTCTCTGCTGCCTGCGACTGGAACGAATTGCAAAAATCTCTGAAGTTGGAGACTTTTATCTCCCTCAACAACTTTAAAAATCTGCTATCCGAGCAGCTAACCGATCGCTGCAGCTGTACATAGTCCATCTGTAAACTACCCACCCAATTTACCTACCTCACCCCCCATACTGCTTTTATTTATTTACTTTTCTGCTCTTTTGCACACCAGTATCTCTTCTTGCACATGATCATCTGATGATTTATCACTCCAGTGTTAATCTGCTAAATTGTAATTATTCGATTTATTGCCTACCTCATGCCTTTTGCACACATTGTATATAGATTCTCTTTTTTTTCTACCATGTTATTGACTTGTTTATTGTTTACTCCATGTGTAACTCTGTGTTGTCTGTTCACACTGCTATGCTTTATCTTGGCCAGGTCGCAGTTGCAAATGAGAACTTGTTCTCAACTAGCCTACCTGGTTAAATAAAGGTGAAATAAAAAATAAAATAAAAAAACTACCTGGAATTAAAATTGATTTTCCGATTTGTTTTTACCTCTTGGAAGATGCAAAATATTTTTTATTGTGAAACAAACAAGAAAAGCTGAGCATGCATTACTATCCACCCCCCCAAAATCAACACTTTGTAGAGCCACAATTACAACTGCATGTATCTTAGGGTATGTCTTTATAAGCTTGGCACATCTAACCACTGGGATTTTTGCCCTTTCTTCAAGGCAAAACTGCTCCAGCTCCTTCAAGTTGGATGGGTTCCGCTGATGTACAGCAATATTTAAGTCATACCACATATTCTCAATTGGATTGAGGTCTGGGCTTTGACCTGGCCATTCCAAGACATGTAAATGTTTCCCCTTAAACCACTTGAGTGTTGCTTTAGCAGTATGCTTAGGGTCATTGTCCTGTTGGAAGGTGAAATTCCATCCCAGTCTCAAATCTCTGGAAGACAAACAATGTTTCCCTCAAGAACTTCCCATTATTTAGCGCCAACCATCATTCCTTCAATTTTGACCAGTTTCCCAGTCCCTGCAGATGTTAAACATCCCCACAGCATGATACTGCCACCACCATGCTTCATTGTGGGGATGGTATTCTCGGGGTGATGTGAGGTGTTGGGTTTGTGCCAGACAATGTTTTCCTTGAGGTCCAAAAAGCTCAGTTTTAGTCTCATCTGACCAGAGTACCTTCTTCCATATGTTTGGGGAGTCTCCCACATGCCTTTTGGCAAACACGTTTGTTAATTTTTTCTTTAAGCAATTGCTTTTTTCCGGCCACTCTTCCGCCGTAAAGCCCAGCTGTCACGATCGTCTTTATGTGAAAGAGAGGACCAAGGCGCAGCGTGATATAAATACATCTTCTATTTATTTGAAGATGAAACGAACACTAATACAAACTAGACAAAACAACAAACGACCGTGAAGCTAACAAACGAAAGTGCAGACACAAGCAACTAACGTCAAGACATAGACAATTACCCACAACATACCTAATGCCTATGGCTGCCTTAAATATGGCTCCCAATCAGAGACAACGATAGACAGCTGTCTCTGATTGAGAACCAATCCAGGCAACCATAGACTTACATAAACACCTACACTGAACACAACCCCATGAACTCTACAAAACCCCCTAGACAATACAAACACCCTAGACTAGACGAAAACACACAAACATCCCCCATGTCACACCCTGACCTAACTAAAATAATAAAGAAAACAAAGATAACTAAGGCTAGGGCGTGACACCAGCTTTGTGGTGTTTACGGCTTAAAAAGTGGTCCTATGGACAGATACTCCAATCTCTGCTGTGGAGCTTTGCAGCTCCTTCAGGGTTATCTTTGGTCTCTTTGTTGCCTCTCTGATTAATGCCCTCCTTGCCTGGTCTGTGAATTTTGGTGGGAGGCCCTCTCTTGGCACACTTCTTGAGGTGCCATATTCTTAAAAAAAATGTATAACAGATTTAATGGTGCGCCGTCGAATGTTTAAAGTTTCACATATTTTGTTATAACCCAACCCTGATCTGTAATTCTCCACAACTGTGTCTCTGACCTGTTTGGAGAGCTCCTTGGTCTTCATGGTGTCGCTTGCTTGGTGGTGCCCCTTGCCCCTTGCTGACCAAATACTTATTTTCCACCTGACTTTTATGAAATAAATTCATAAAGAATTCTACAATGTGATTTTCTGGATTTCTTTTTCTCATTTTGTCTGTCATAGTTGAAGTGTACCTATGATGAAAATTACAGGCCTCTCTCATCTTTTTAAGTGGGAGAACTTGCACAATTGGTGGCTGACTAAATAATTTTTTGCCCCACTGTATGCATGCACCTATTTTCTGTATAAATTTCTTTTGAATTTCAAGATACAAGTAACTTCTTTCATTACACTTCACCAATTTGGACTATTATTAAAATACATTTTAATTACAGGTTGTAATGCAACAAAATAGGAAAAATGCCAAAGGGGATGAATACTTTTGCCTTGAATTCTAAATAAATCACTGACAGTGTCACCAGCAATATACCCCTACACCATCACACCTACTCCTCCATGCTTCACGGTGGGAAATCCCCCAAGCGGAGATCCTCCGCTCACCTACTCGGCGTCTCACTAAGACACCACGGTTAGAACCAAAAATGTCAGATTTCCACCAGTCTAATATCCATTGCTTGTGTTTCTTGGCCTAACAAGTCTCTTCTTATTATTGGTGTCCTTTAGTAAGAGGTTTCTTTGCAGCAATTCGACCCAGAAGTCCTGATTTATGCAGTCTCCTCTGAACAGTTGATGTTGAGATGTGTCTGTTAGTTGAACTCTGTGAAACTTTTATTTGGGTTGCAATCTGAGGCAGTTAACTCTAACTTATCCTCTGCAGCAGAGGTAACTCTGGGTCTTCCTGTGGTGGTCCTCATGAGAGACGGTTTTTGCAACTGCACTTGAAGAAAGTTCTTGAAATGTTCCCGGATTGACTGACCTTCATGTCTTAAAGTAATGATGGACTGTCGTTTCTCTTTGCCTATTTGAGCTGTTATTACCATAAGATGGAATTGGTATTTTGTATACCACCCCTCCCAAATGTATTAATAAGGAAAGAAGTTCCACAAATTAACTTAACAAGGCACACCTGTTAATTGAAATGCAGGTGACTACATCATGAAGCTGGTATAGAGTGTGCAAAGCTGTTATCAAGGCAACGGTTGGCTACTTTGAAGAATCTCAACTATGAATATATTTTGATTTGTTTAACCCTTTTTTAGTTACTACATGATTCCATATGTGTTATTTCATAGTTTTTAAAGTCTTCACTATTATTCTACAATATAGAAAATAGTAAAAAATAAAGAAAAACCCTTGAATGAGTAGGTCGGTCTGAAACTTTTGACTGATACTGTACATGTACTCTCACTGGTGGCAAAAAATAACTATCTGAAAGCCATGCCTCTACTAAGCCAAACCTCCAGTCTTCTGATCTGACCCGGTGTAGCATAGCTTAGTAACTCAACTATGTGACCCAACTGGCAAAAATAACCCAACATGTTTTTTCTCTCCACTATTTACCCAGCGCTGGGTTATTTTTAACACAGCCTTTTTTTGTGTTCGTGGTCATATCTGTATTCAATTCGTATAGAAAGGGCCAGGAGTTTTCCTTGACCTGAACAGGAAAAAAATCTAGGCTCTAAGTAAAGCATGAACTCTAAATAGGACCAACAGTTTTTTTCTCACTTCACGCTGTCAAGAAACAACTCTTCTCCCTACTCAATGGTTTCAGTCGACATTCTTGACCAGCGGCTGACCTGTTCTGACCATCTTGTCCATCTCAGAAGCTGTGGTTACACCTTGCATTAGCATGTTGTTGTTGCCATCCGATCAAGATGATCCAATCACTATCTGATTGAGATTTGTTGCGTGTACATATGGTAATAAAATGTGTCTCTTATCTGCCTACTGCTCTGTATTATGCCCAGATTCCCTGGTCCCTCCCTGTATGCAAATTAATCCAGCCTGCTTTGGACCACCCCTTCTGACACAAGCTGTTAAAATCTACAGAAAACAGCACACTTTTATAGTCAATAGTTTTATACTCATCATTACAGCCTACTTATGTTATTCAATGATTTAAGGCTGGGCGTGATTGGCTACTGTCCACAGCCATAAACATAAATATTCCAGGAATCTCTCCCATCCTTTAAAAAGGCACGAACAAGCTAAGTATCTGGATGTGTATACAAAATACAATTAACACATAATATAAATACAAAATTACACTTAGACCGTAATGCACATAGTAGAAACAGAAACAGGTTAAGTTACAGAGTAGGCTACAAAGCACATCTCTAAATACTATGACTGTATAAATTAATCTAAAAGTAGCCTAAAGAGTCCTTTGTGTTGTACATTACATGCTTACAGAAAGCTATGCGCCTTTACACATCATTTTGGACATCTTTTGCACTTTATTGCTATAGCGATTTGTCTGGAAAATGCTGAAAGATTCACAGAATATAATATGCAGGACTGCATTATAGTCCAGAGGTCAGATTCTTATTTGGTATAGGCCTAAACAGTACCAAAGGGAACATGTGACATTCTGGAAGAACGACTGTGGTTTGGTTTCCTCTAAGTCATTGATAATTCACTAACAGAGTCACTTTCACTCATCAACGGTTAACAGACTGGTTATTACATAATTTAAACTGCACTACAAATGTATTGGGGATGCATGGGATGTTCACCCAACACCGCGTCCAGCTCTGAATAAAATGGGAATTGGGTTCTCCTATTCCCACTACTGCTATTACAGTCAGACGTTCTGTACAATGTTTTCAAATATTTGGTTTTGAACTGGCATTGGATGTTGGAAATGGAGAACCTTCTTTCTCTAAATAAATATCTGTATTCCTGTAGCCTATGCTTGATCTAATTTCGATTGGACTGTGGCATACGACCACAGTGCCAGTAAGCACCTGGTTTCTGATGAGGACAACGATCTTCATTCTAGAGGAATCATCGAGTTATCATCGATAATTACTACCTCAACTGGCCATTGTGATTCTTTTAAGAGGGCTGGACAAACGTGACATTGGCTAAATGTATGTTGTTTTGTTGTCAGGATTCGTTTACACTTCAATGATATCCGTACGAGATGCATCTCCAACTACTTCCGGAGGTGGTCGGGCAGATATAATCATAATCAGATCACAATGCGTCTTGTTGACAAGTGTAGATAATCAAATCTGAGCACAATCAGAATGTGGACAAGATCAGGATATTGGACGCATGTTAGAACCAGGTATAAACAGGGCTAGTGATGCAGAAAGCACAAAGGGCATGAGTCCTAGTCAGTAGTCTTAGCAGGATGTTCCAGCCAAAATAACAAAGTGCTGAGGTGCTCTTTCTTTCAAACCTTATGAATGATGCATGCCCGGCTGGAGTTTGGTTGTGGGGGAGAAGCGGCCTAGCAGCAAATGAGCATTGATCAAGGGGTCTAAAATTACACTGATCTCAGCTAAATCCTTACCGGCTGCACCCTAGAGTGGAGGAAATTGCCAGGGTGGTTAGTCAAGGATTGCATCCCAAATGACACACTATTCTCTACATACTACACTGGTAGTGCACTATTTAGAGAATAGGGTGCCATTTAGGATGCATCCGGGGTGGATGGGAGCCAGAATGATGGGATATGGGCAGCCGTGAAGTGAGGTTGGTCAGACTGCGAGGGGGTGACGGATGAGGGCCTCGGCGGAGAGCAAAACAAGATAAAAGAAGCAAGGGGTGAGAGGAATGTGTAGAGAAAGAGAGGAGGCGATATGGATGGCTTTAGAGAAGACAGATTGATGGATGTTCCGACTCCAGCTGGACATTGAGCAGAAGCAGAGCACTGTGTGGGGTAATGGTACATGCGCACACACACACACACACACACACACACACAGACAGATTGCCTGTTCCACACACATGCACATTAATACATCTACATCTATAGCAGCATCACACCGAGTAATAACGGTAAACAAGTATCACCATGGGTCCCGAAATGGATCCAGTAATGGTTGTTATCATCATCATCATCACTCTTCCTATGATTATCTGGGCCCATCGTTAGCTTAATGTCTCCCAGCCATGAGCTCAGGAGAGACACTGAAAAAAAAGAGACCCCTCTCACTTCATCTCATTTCCACCCATTGCACATCTGCTTGCAAGGTGCCATGGCTGCGTGTGTGTCTCAGAATTTTCAGCAGTGGCGTCGATGCAGATAAATTTGCCTTTGCGATGTATTGGCTACAATGTGAAGCTATTTACCCAATGTAAGCAAAGCTGGAACGTTCCCGTCTGTTTGTATGTTGCTGCACATGGCGACGATCACAAATGGCAAGCTGAGGATACACAGCAACAACGCAGAGAGCAAGGACTGCTGGGTCCTGCCAGGGTGTCTTGTTTGTTAGCAAAGCAAACAAACAGCTATATAAAAAGATTTGCTACAGACAACGCCTTGCGAGAGATTGAGCTAGGATATCGTAATGCATTCTACTGTCTCGGAGTGCTTGGCAGAATGTGTTTCAGAAGATGGATATGTACAGTTCCCACATACTCAAAAGTTTGGACACCTACTCATTCCAGGGGTTTTATTTATTTTTACTATTTTCTACATTGCAGAATAATAGTGAAGACATCAAAACTATGAAAGAAACACATATGGAATCATGTAGTAAAAAAAGACTTGTTAAACAAATCAAGATATATTTTATATTCTTCAAAGTAGCCACCCTTTGCCTTGATGCCAACTTTGCACACTCTTGGCATTCTTTCAACCAGCTTCATGAGGAATGCTTTTCCAACAGTCTTGAAGGAGTTCCCACATATGCTGAGCACTTGTTGGCTGCTTTTCCTTCACTCTGCGGTCCAACTCATCATAAACCATCTCAATTGAGTTGAAGTCGGGTGATTGTGGAGGCCAGGTCATCTGATACAGCACTCTATCACTCTCCTTCTTGGTCAAATATTCCTTCCACAGCCTGGAGGTGTGTTGAGTCATCGTCCTGTTGATGGGATGGCATATCACTGCAGAATGCTGTAGTAGCCATGCTGGTTAAGTGTGCATTGAATTGTAAATAAATCACCAACAGTGTCTCTAGCAAAGCACCAACACACCTCCTCCGACAGAGATGGTTGCCTCGCTTCAGGACCTTGAGAAACTATGCAGTAATAATATGTTTGTGTATTATTTCTTACATTGTTAGCCCAGGAAATCTCAAGTGTTATTACATACAGCAGGGAATAATTATTGGATTTAAAAGCGACGTCAACTTCCCAACATTATGACCAGGAAGACTACTTTCCCGAAGCGGTCCTTTGTTCGGACCACCACCCTCGACGTGGGATCTTATCCCAGAGGCAGATCCAAAACAACGAGGTTGCCGCAGGAGGCAGACGGAGCGGCCTACTGGTCAGACTTAGAAGGACGAGCACACCATACACCGCTTCCGAGCATATTACTCACCAAATTCCAAACTCTAGACAACAAGGTGGACAAAATTAGGGCACGAGTTGCCTTTCAGAGAGACATCAGAGATTGTAACATTCTCTGTTTCACGGAAACATGGCCGTGTATTTCCCCCCCGAGCAGATACCTAAACGGCCCTGAAAGAACCTCACTGGAAACTGGAAACCATACATCCTGAGGCAGCATTTATTGTAGCTGGGGATTTTAACAAAGCTAATCTGAGAACAAGGCTTCCTAAATTCTATTAGCATATCGAATGTGCCGCATTCCGCAACGCATACAAAGCCCTCAACCGCCCTCCCTTCGGGAAATCTGACCATGACTCCATTTTGTTGCTCCCAGCCAGAAACTAAAGAAGAAGACAGAAACTAAAACAAGAAATGCCCGTGCTCAGGTCTATCCAACGCTGGTCTGACCAATCGGATTCCACGCTTCAAGACTGCTTCGATCAAACAGACCTAGATATGTTCTGGGTAGCCTCAGACAATAGCATTGATGTATACGCTGGCTCGGTGAGCGAGTTTATTAACAAGTGCATCGGTGATGTTGTACCCACTGTGACTATTAAAACCTTCCCTAACCAGAATCCGTGGATTGATGGCAGCATTCGCACAAAACTGAAAGCGCGAACCACCACTTTTAATCATGGCAAAGTGACTGGAAACATGACCGAATACAAACACTGTAGCTATTCCCTCCGCAAGGCAATCAAACAAGCAAAGTGAATATAGAGACAAAGTAGAGTAGAAATTCAACGGGACCGACATCGCAAAAGAAACGGCCTTATTTTATTGCATTTTTCACCCTGCCAGCTCCTATTAGTTCTATTGAACACCGTGGCACCAACTCCCCTTCCGAACATTCTATTCCCAGCTTATTGTTCAACGTCACAATGCCTGCTTCGCTATTGTTGGCAATGAGACCAGCTCGCGTTGTTTTATAGTTAAAATGTAAACAACAAAAATAATATTGTAACTTTGCGGTCTTCCTATTGTTTCCTATGGGGGAAATATAGGCATGTCTGTCTATTTCGCCAAATATCTCGTAATGTGTATATTTAGATTTTTTTCAAGTCGGGCGTAACCGGTGTGAAATGGCTAGCTAGTTAGTGTTTCAATCGGTGACGTCACTCACTCTGAGACCTTGAAGTAGTTCCCTTCCTCTGCAAGGGCCACGGCTTTTGTGGAGCGATGGGAAATGATGCTTCGAGGGTGGCTGTTGTCTGTGTGCAGAGGGTCCCTGGTTCGAGCCCAGGGGCACTATTTTAAATCAGGAGAATCTCCTCTTTGCAATTGTGTAAGTCTGGGCAGGGAGCTCGTTTGTTATCGACCGCTAGACCAGAAATAGTCTGAAGTTTTTATTTTTCCCCTACTTTTTCATTACGCAGACATAAGCACAGTTGACACCATCGAGGTGCGGATGTTTACTTTCCACACAAGTTTCGTCTGACGAACAAATTGTAGTGGTAAAATAAAAATATATACATTTTTTATGCAATTCTAAGCATCACTTCAGTTAAAACAGGCTCTGCGAACGTTCGATTCCATTTGTTATAGGCTCGCGCTAGTTTTCCAGTTTAGCCAACGTTCTTAAATCATTTTCAGCCTTGGGTGAATTTTGACTCGTTCTATTGTCCAGCCTATAGATAAACAAGAGCGAATTTATGAAAGCACCCGAATATCCATTGAGAAAGCACAATGACTATACCATTTCGCTAAGCTAAGAATGACGAGAATAATCAAGTCAATAAACGTTGGGTAGTTAGCCTATAGTTAATATACTGGCAAGTTTGATGTATAATTACTAACGTTAGGTAGCTAGATAACATAACGGTACATACTGCTGTAATGATATGCTATGTTGTTCATAAGGACAGCATAGCTAAGAAATTGTCAGCCAAGTTAACTTACTTGAAAAGGCATTACTTTATTACATTGAGTAGCAAGCTACCCCTTGGTCGTTAGGGCAAATCTGGTCTGTGATAGGAGGGGGATTTTTCACACCAAGCTCGGCTATAAGACTATTCTTTAGTAAAGGTTGAATAGTCTATTGTTCAGCTATTAGCCCTCCTCCCCAACTTGCAACAAATCTCATTCCTTTCCCTCTTCCACGTGTCATCATTCTGCTTCTGAGTGGCTCACTTGTAGGCGTACTGGCATGATATGGCAGCATCTTCGGTTGTGCATCAAGAATTCTGCATACAGTAGCACGTTTGTATGAAGGTGTGGTTATTCACAGGCAAATTGTTATATGCTATGGAGGTACATTTGTGTCAAGAGCAAAACCTTTTTATTTTTAACCAAATTTCCAATACACTTAGGTTGGAGTCATCAAAACTCGTTTTTCAACCACTCCACAAATTTCTTGTTAACAAACTATAGTTTTGGCAAGTCGGTTAGGACCTCTACTTTGTGCATGACACAATTAATAATTCCAACAATTGTTTACAGACAGATTATTTCATTGTGTCCCAATTCCAGTGCATCAGAAGTTTACATACATTAAGTTGACTGTGCCTTTAAACAGCTTGGAAAATAATTTGAGTCAAATAATTTGAGTCAATTGGAGGTGTATCTGGTGGATGTATTTCAAGGCCTACCTTCAAACTCAGTGCCTCTTTGCTTGACATCATGGGAAAATCAAAAGAAATCAGCCAAGACCTCAGAAAAAAAATTGTAGTTCTCCACAAGTCTGGTTCATCCTTGGGAGAAATTTACAAACACCTGAAGGTATCACGTTCATCTGTACAAACAATAGTACGCAAGTATAAACACCATGGGATCACGCAGCCGTCATCTCCCTCAGGAAGGGCACGCGTTCTGTCTCCTTGAGATGAACGTACTTTGGTGCGAAAAGTGCAAATTAATCCCAGAACAACAGCAAAGGACCTTGTGAAAATGCTGGAGGAAACAGGTACAACAGTATCTATAGCCACAGTAAAACGAGTCTTATATCGACATAACCTGAAAGGCCGATCAGCAAGGAAGAAGCCACTGCTCAAAAACCTCCTTAAAAAATCCAGACTACGGTTTGCAACTGCACATGGGGACAAAGATCATACGTTTTAGAGAAATGTCCTCTGGTCTGATGAAACAAAAATAGTACTGTTTGGCCATAATGACCATCGTTATGTCAGGAAGAAAAAGGGGGAGGCTTGCAATCCGAAGAACACCATCCCAACTGTGAAGCACGGGGATGGCAGCATCATGTTGTGGGGGTGCTTTGCTGGAAGGACTGGTGCACTTCACAAAATAAATGGCATCATGAGGAGAGAAAATTATGTGGATATATTGAAGCAACATCTCAAGACATCAGTCAGGAAGTTAAAGCTTGGTCGTAAATGGGTCTTCTAAATGGACAATGACCCCAAGCATACTTCCAAAGTTGTGGTAAAATGGCTTAAGGACAACAAAGTGTAGGTATTGGAGTGACCATCACAAAGCCCTGACCTCAATCCCATAGAAAATGTATGGGAAGAACTGAAAAAGCGTGTGTGAGCAAGGAGGCCTACAAACCAGACTCAGTTACACCAGCTCTGTCAGGAAGAATGGGCCAGAATTCACCCAACTTATTGTGGGAAGTTTGTGGAAGGCTACCAGAAACGTTTGACCGAAGTTAAACTATTTAAAGGCAATGCTACCAAATACTAATTGAGTTTATGTAAACTTCTGACCCACTGGGAATGTGATGAAAGAAATAAAAGCTGAAATAAATCATTCTCTCTACTATTCTTCTGACATTTCACGTTCTTAAAGTAAAGTGGTGATCCAAACTGACCTGGCAACATACTGGAGCTAGCTACACATCCATAGGCATCCAGTTATTTTTATCCTCTACTACACAATAAGCAAGTAAATAGGTAGCTAGTTATGTTACTTCAGCTGCATTGCAAGGTGAGCTTACACAATTGTACATTCAATTTTTCAGTAAATGCTTTAGCTAGCTAGATTTTTTACATCCACTATTTCACAAGACGACAGCCTAGTTTGCTGGTTTTATCAGGATTCCCTGAAACATTAAACAACACGAATTACAAATTCATTCTCCTAACGCTAGCTAGCTGGCTAATGTTAGCTAGTCAGATAACTTGCTAAATAGCGATTTTCGTAAATGAACTTTATGACAAAAAAATATGCACAAACGTTGTCTCTACATTAACTGACATATTCCTCTCAATTGTACATGTTTTGCTTGACTCATTATGACGTTATAACAACTCACAAGTGGTTCCACCGTAATGTTTTGTCAGCCATCTTTGTTGAAGAATGCCACAAGGCAAGGGTGGCTCACATCACAATTCGTCATTGGAATTACTCGATATGATTGGACATATAAAAACCTTGGGACCCAAATGCATAATGAGTGCTCTAACCCCCCATTGTGGGGGTCTAGAGCAATGAAGCCATGACGCGGGGTACCTCTAAGTCCCGTGGTGCAAGGTCACAACTTTTAAAGGAGGAATCACTGTATACGGGGATGATTAGCTTGTGACATTTTCAGATATGGCACGTTTCTAATTTTGACAGAAAGAGACATTTGCTTGCCTAGCTAACATTGAACCTGGTTGGTTAGCTACCTGCATATTCATGCAGGAGAGTAAAGTCATGAGTTGTGATTATGGTTAATTGTTTACCTAGCTCGCTAACATGAGCTGGCTGACTCGCTAGCTAGCGTTATTTGTATCTCAGAGCCATTTGCTTTGCTAGCTATAGCCTAATGTTAGCTAGCTAACATTGAACCTGGTTGGTTAGCTACCTGCAGCGCTAGCTAGCTATATGTCTTAACAAAATTATCCACTATGCAATTAACCATTTTGGGTGCGTTCGTAAATTCAGTCTGGCCATCTACTCCGATTTCTAAGCACTCTCGTCTGAGTGTGCCAGAGATCGCAGAATAACTGATGCATTTACGAACGCTTAACACCGGTTGAATTTGGACCGGTGCGCAATTCAAATAAATAATCGTAAAAATTATGGATATTATTAAACATCATACAAGTGTCTTATATTGGTTAAAAGCTTAAATTCTTGTTAATCTAACTGCATTGTGCGATTTACAATAGGCTTTACAGCGAAAGCATGCCATGCGATTGTTTGAGGACAGCGCCCCACATCAACATATTTTTAAACCAGCACAGGCTTCATAAAATCACAAATAGTGATTAAATAATCACTTACTTTTTGAAAATCTTCCTCTGATTTTCAATCCAATGGGTCCCAGCTACAACATGCATGGTCGTTTTGTTAGATAAAATCCTTCTTTATATCCCAAAAAGTCAGTTTAGTTGGCGCCATCGATTTGAGTTCAACATGCAGACAAAGGAATCCAAAAAGCTATCGCTAAACTTTGTTAAAACAAGTCAAACTACATTTATATTCAATCCCCAAGTACCCTAAAATGTAACAAAACTATAATGTTTCATACGGAAAGAAGTATGTTCAATTGAAAGTAAAATTATCAAGTGTGCGTCCTCTTCGTCGAGCGCCCACAGACTGGTTTCCAATTATGACTCCCAATACCAAAACTCAAAATTATTCCTTGTTTTGGAAGAAACAAGCCTGAAACCTTGAACAAAGACTGTTGACATCTAGTGGAAGCCATAGGAATTGCAATCTGGGAAATGGAATTGCATAGGACCCATAACTGTCCATTGTAAGAGCATGGGATCGCAAAAACAAAAATCCTGTTGGTTTTTCTTTGGATTTTCTCCTGCCATATCAATTGTGTAATTGTGTTATACATGCATGCTCTTCAAATGATTGCTGCCCGCACCTGCCTGCCCGACTAGGATCACTACGCTGGACGGTTCTGACTTAGAATATGTGGACAACTACAAATACCTAGGTGTCTGGTTAGACTGTAAACTCCCTTTTCAGACTCACATTAAGCATCTCCAATCCAAAATTAAATCTAGAATCGGCTTCCTATTTTGAAACAAAGCCTCCTTCACTCATGCTGCCAAACATACCCTCGTAAAACTGACCATCCTACCAATCCTTAACTTCGGCGATGTCATTTACAAAATAGCCCCCAACACTCTACTCAGCAAATTGGATGTAGTCTATCACAGTGCCATCCGTTTTGTCACCAAAGCCCCATATACTACGCACCACTGCGACCTGTATGCTCTCGTTGGCTGCCCCTCGCTACATATTCGTCGCCAAACCCACTGGCTCCAGGTCATCTACAAGTCTCTGCTAGGTTAAGCCCCGCCTTATCTCAGCTCACTGGTCACCAGAGCAGCACCCACCCGTAGCACGTGCTCCAGCAGGTATATTTCACTGGTCATCCCCAAAGCCAACACCTGCTTTGGCTGCCTTTCCTTCCAGTTCTCTGCTGCCAATGACTGGAACGAATTGCATTAAAAAAAAAGTAACTGAAGCTGGAGACTTATATCTCCCTCTCTAACTTTAAGCATCAGCTGTCAGAGCAGCTTACTGATCTCTGTACCTGTACACAGCCCATCTAACTAGCACACCCAACTACCTCATCCCCATATTGTTATTTTTTATATTAAATTGTTTTGCTCTTTTACACCCCAGTGTCTCTACTTGCACATCATCTTTTGCACATATATGACTCCAGTGTTAATGCTAAATGTAATTATTTTGCCTCTATGGCCTATTTATTGCCTTATCTCCCTAATCTTACTACATTTGCACACACTGTACATAGATTCTTCTATTGTGTTACTGACTGTACGTTTGTTTATTCCATGTGTAACTCTGTTGTTTGTGTCGCACTGCTTTGCTTTATCTTGGCCAGGTCGCAGTTGTAAAAGGAGAACTTGTTCTCAACTGGCCTACCTGGTTATATAAAGGTGAAAAACAAAAATACAGTCATGTTGTTAAGACTACAATTTACTCAAAAAGAAAAGGCTTTCAGGTATACTCCCTCTCCGGCGCTTGAGGCTGTCCGGCTGCTCATTATTACGTACACCTGTCACCATTGTTACGCTCATCAGCGGCTCATTAGAATCCCCTGGACACAATCACCTGCCTGATTACCTTCCCTACAAATGTCACTCCCGTAGGTTCATTCCCTAGGCGTTGTTGACTCTTTCTGTTACAGTGTTCATGTCTGTATGCTACCTGTGTTTCTTGTTTTCTTCTATGTTCATTTATTTATTAAATACACTCCCTGAACTTGCTTCCCGACTCACAAGCGTACACGTTACAAAGTTACCCTGGGAAATATTTACCCTGGGAAATATGCAACTTAGGCTTTACACCATACAGTGTCAAAACTGCCCAAAATTATTTAAACGTAAGAATACAGGTGTTAATTTCTTACACTGAGAAAGTGTAACAGCATCAGCACTAAGCAAATTGAGTCCAGTTAATGCTAAATCAAGTGTTATGTTTTACAGTGTAGGTGTTGCATATTACTCTATATTAGCGCTATGCAAACGCCACAATCAAGTTCCTTTGAACAATGAGTTACACTGCAAAAAAGATAAAGATTTAACACTTTCAAGATACTTATTTTAACACCAGTACAGTGGGACTCATATGTTCACTGAAAAGTGTACATTTTACACTTTCAGAGCTAAATGTACACCATTGATTTTGCTGTGTACTTGCACATGTTGGGGAGTGACCTCAGTCTGTATTGCTGTCAGTGAGTTTATCATTCTCAAATCTAACACGGCAAAGAGGATATGCAGTGATAGGAGTTATGTAAAGTGTTTACACATAGTATGAGTTAAGTATTTCAAGCAGCAAAATCCCTTACAGCAAAATGCAATTGTTTTGAGACCAACTGTCACGGCCGTCAAAAGAAGTGGACCAAAGTGCAGCGTGGTGAGCGTACATTTTCCTTTTATTAGAATGTCGGCAACAAAACAAGAAACGAAAGAACAACCGTGAAGCTTACAGGGCTATAGTGCCACAAACAAAGTTAACTACCCTCACTGAAAGGAAGAAAAAAGGACTACCTAAGTATGATTCCCAATCAGAGACAACGATAGACAGCTGTCCCTGATTGAAAACCATACCCGGCCAAAACATAGAAATAAAGAAACATAGAAAACAAAACATAGAATGCCCACCCCACATCACACCCTGACCTAACCAAATAGAGAAATAAAACGGCTCTCTAAGGTCAGGGCGTAACACCAACACTGATGAAGCAGAGGCGACTAACAACATGTTTTTTCACAACACATCCGTCTGCTTTACTTAATTGAGGAATTATGATTTGTTTGGTTAATCTGACATTGATATTAATCCCATTATATGTTAATTAAGAACGTATACATTTATTAGATAAGGAAAATATTTAGTGAATTATACATAGGGACATTTTCTGGTGGATTAGTAAAAAACGTACACATGAAGGTACACTACAATAAACTTCTACATTATGACATACTATCAGTAGGAAAATATATGAAATGGATATACAGGAACTATTAATCAAATCAAGAGTACTAATTCCATTGGCCCTCACTCTAAAGACCTCATTTTCCCAACTTCGCACACTATAAAAAGCCAGTACTGTATATTAACTTAAAACAGTCAAGGAAATCCCCCTCTGTATCTTTCCCATTATGCCACTGTGTACATAAGAGTCCCTAGTGTTTCCCAGTTTTGCATGCCTTTTATCACCCACACAGTGTAAACCTACACTTGTAATTAAACAGAGTAAAACAGAAGCTGCATTTACTCAAGATGATGGATTACATTGCTCGGCACTTGAAATAAACACAGATTATAAAATTATTGCTTATGATTAAAAACCTTGGGGACTAAGGGAAAACCACATTAAAACAGAGTCAATAACACCTGCGGAAAGAACCAAGGGCCATGACAGATGTAGGGAAGATAATCAAGGAGGTGATGGAGTCCAGGTGAGTGTCATGAAGTGCAGGTGCGTGAGACGATGGTGACAGGTGTGCGGGATAATCAGCAGCCTGATGACCTAGAGGCCAGAGAGGGAGAATACGTGACAGAAACAACTTGTTTTAAGTAGGCTATGTCTAAATACACTTACAGGCACCATAATTGCTTCCCGTGGACATATAATATTAAAACAACGCAGACTACGGAGGGTTTTACGCACATCCAAACTCTTCACAGTAGCAGGACAAAGATCCAATATAAAGAAAGAGGAAGAATGTCCACAACGTTATACTGCTCCCAAATATGTTTTATATACATATTGGAACCATCTTACAGATTGGATTAAAACTTCTCCAGAAGTTGCATTGTGTGTGCTACGGACTTTCTCGCCATTAAACTAGGACAGTGAATCATTCTAATATGTCTTTTTCAACAACAAATGGAAAATGTAAAGATATCATAAAATTGCCAGCATAAAAAAAGACAAGGCATTGCTGTTGAACCAGCCTTCGCTTGGGTTTTAAAAGTATGAAACGGAACACAAACAATTGTTACAGGAAAAGTACTTTTAAATATGAGGTTCACTGGTATTCACCTAGGTTCTCATCCTTCGTTTCATGACAGGCATGGAAACATGTAGCCTACATCATGGTGGGGGTTTGACGCATGTCCAAAGCATGCCTAAACTAACATAGGCCTGGCTACAAAACACAAATAAAAAGCTCATAAAGCTTTAATGATTAAGATTTATTGCCAAGCGGTCTCACAAGCTGAATACTTTATAGACAGACTTGACCAACCTACTTGATTACACTGGCCAGGACAAAACTAAAATAGACTTCACTGAGAGGAGGAGAGTCTATGCTTGGTTTTATGTTTCTAAATATGAAGTATAAAGGCACCAAATCACATCTTGTTCAATGGGCATAGCGGATTGTGCGTTACCGATGGATAGGTTGCGTTTCTGCTGTCAAAATTCATGCTATGGTTTACAAACTATTATGACCCCTCTATGGGAAGATGAGACTCTCATGAACACGGAGTTGTTTTGCTCTACGACCCCCACAAGCGTCTTGGGACTTTCTGAAGTCGGTACAGCTGATCTGACAACTTCTTTCTGTAGCACCCGAACAGTTTGGGCTACACACTAATATGACCCCTTGGTGGAAAGGCAGTTTGCGTCACCGCTGGATAGGTTGCATTTCTGCTTTCAAAATGAATGCCATAACCACCTGAGTTACTGCTAAAACCATCTTTTGGTTCGTCTTAAATATCCCAACCAGCGCTGCCTGAATTGGCACTTTGGATCATGTTTTAAAGGACACTTCTCAAATATTTCCACCCCTCCCTTCTGAGCACAAGCGTGCTGATGCTAGACAGTGAAATTACCAAACCTGGCGTTAGGGATGGAAAATGCCAGTGCGCCAGTTTTTACATGACAAAATTGCAAACTAACGTGCATGACACTAGTGCCCCCTTAACCCCAGTCGAAAATAAAGCCCTCTGTCTGGTATGAGTGTGTATCAGTGTCAATATGTGTCTGCTTTGCTGTGTGAGAAAGGAGGTTTAAAGTGAGTGAGTGTGTGTGTGTGTGTGTGTGTGTTTTCTTTTGGGTATGTGTGAGTGTGTCCAGTGTCCAAGGGGCTGAGAGAGGGAGCAGCTGAACAGCGCATGAACACCAGGACAGAGAGAGGTATGAGCTGTGGCATCCTGTCAAAGATAATCTGTAGAGACACCTAATCTGGAACGCAAATGACCATGAGCAGACCCTGGGAATCCCTACGGAGCATGTTTTATTGCTCCCATATGGAGAGGACTTCACCTGAAGGAGAAGTGGATAAGTGATTTTTTCCCTAATGCACTGGACCACGAGGGAATATTTGTGGATTCCAACTGAGCCGTGGCTTCTGAGCTCCTATAGAGCATGTTGGAGGGATGTTTGAGGAGCTTGATGTTGAGCGACAAAAAATGGATGATAATGCTGTATCAGTGTGGAATTGACACCCAGATACGATTGAGGCTTTTTATATTTGCATATACATAACACTGTACTTACATTTCATAGTAGTAATACATGCTTTTTAGTTAAACCCTTAAGATCAATATATGAAGAAAAAAAATAAAAAAATGTAGCAATCCATCGCATCAACCTATGTCGCACTTCCGCATCTGTGGTAAAAGGTGACAAAGCTAGAGCGGTGTTTGTCAGACCATGAGACATCCTGAAAATCGGTCTTCTCACAAAATCGTCTATAGAGTCCGAATGGTTTGGCCTTCAAACTATTATGACCCTTCTATGGAAGATGAGACTCTCATGAACACAAAGTTGTTTTGCTCTACGACCTCCACAAGCGTCTTGGAACACATCTGAAGTCGGAACAGCTGATCTGCCAACTTCTGTCTGTAGCATCCGAACAGTTTGGCCTACACACTAATATGACCCCCTCGGTGGAAGGTGAGGCTCTCACGAACCTGTTGTTTTAATCTAGGACTCCCACAGACCTCACAAAACTTCCTTTCGATTTTGCGTTTGATTATCTGTTATTCCATGTAGTGAATCTATTATTCAACGTATTCGCATGGGCTAATAGCAGGTTGCAGGCCTCCCCCTTTTTCCTCCAAACATAACAAAAGTATGATCTTTGTCCCCATGTGCAGTGGCAAACCGTAGTCTAGATTGTTATGGTGGTTTTGGAGCAGTGGCTTCTTCCTTGCTGAGCGGCCTTTCAGGTTATGTCGATAAAGGACTCGTTTTACTGTGGATATAGATACTTTGTACCTGTTTCCTCCAGCATCATTACAAGGTCCTTTGCTTTTTGTTCTGGGAATGATTTGCACTTTTCGCCCCAAAGTACATTAATTTCTAGTGGACAGAACGCGTCTCCTTCCTGAGCGGTATGGCGGCTGCGTGGTCCCAGGGTGTTTATACTTCTGCACTATTGTTTGTACAGAGGATCATGGTACCTTCAGGAGTTTGGAAAATGCTCCCAAGGATGAACCAGACTTGTGGAGGTCTACACATTTTTTTCTGAGGTCTTGGCTGACTTCTTTTGATTTTCCAATGTCGTCAAGCAAAGAGGCACAGAGTTTGAAGGTAGGCCTTGAAATACATCCACAGGTAGACCTTCAATTGACTCAAATTACGTCAATTAGCCTATCAGAAGCTTCTAAAGCCATGACATCATTTTCTGGAATTTTCCAAGCTGTTTAAAGGCACAGTCAACTTAGTGTATGTAAACATCTGACCCACTGGAATTGTGATACAGTGAAATAATCTGTCTGTAAACAATTGTTGGAAAAATGACTTGTGTCATGCACAAAGTAGATGTCCTAACAGACTTGCCAAAACTATAGTTTAACAAGAAATTTGTGGAGTGGTTGAAAAACGAGTTTTAATGACGCCAACCTAAGTGTATGTAAACTTCTGACTTCAACTGTACCTCAAGCACTGCGATGCAGTGCCTTAGACCACTGGCCACTAGGGAGGCCCCCGCAAATTGATTTTAACAAACAATTGGTCCTCCAAAAAAGGCGACCCTCCATTGAATTTCAAAATCCCGATGTGGCCCTCAAGCCAAAAAGTTTGCCCACCCCTGCCTAAAGGGGTCCTAAAATTCAAAATAAAATAGCTAAATTATCCATGGTTTAACCATCTTAAAAGGTAGCAGGCGCACCAGTTTGAGTGTGTCGGGAACTGCATCGCTGCTGGATTTTTCACGCTCAACAATTTCCTGTGTCTAACAAGAATGGTCCACCACCCAAAGGACATCCAGCCAACTTGTCACAACTGTGGGAAGTGCTGGTGTCAACTTGGGCCAGCATCCCTGTTGAACGTTTTTGACACCTTGTAGAGTTTGTGCCCCGACGAATTGAGGCCTTTCTGAGGGCAAAAGGGGTTGAAACTCAATATTAGGAAAGTGTATGTAAAATCACTAAACTATCCCTTTAATCTGGGTTCGGGAAACCAGCTCATTTTGTATAAGTACCAACTGAAATGAGTTTGAGGGAACACGTAACTAAGCCCAACTACAAAGCGTGGATTGCAAATGATATTAGTTTTTTCCCCAATGGATAAGTTATGACTTTGTTTTACATCAATGCTTATGACAGAATAAAGTAGGCTTTCAATGGAGGGATTAAGTTGTGTTCCCACTGCGAAAGCAAGGCTTGAATTCTACGTGGCCAGTTGCTCATAAATGTTTTCTCATGCTCCCCCTCATAAGTACATTGATATTCATTCTGTGTCATGGGAAGAGGGAGGGATAACAAATTCCGCTGGATCTTTGTACAACCTTGTAACCTTTTGTACAACCCCCACAATCGGACACTCTGTGGCGTTGTAGATTAATAATTGAATAGGACATTACCGTAAGACGTAGAGCTGAGCTCAGTTTGTATGGGTTTCTCTACTCCACAAAATCACCACCCAGAACTGAACACACAAAGGGGTGTTACAATGCTAGAGAAAGCATTTTTTCGAGTAGACCAGATAATGATATTGAAAGAAAAATTGGGGGGCTTTTTTTGCCCATGTTAACTCATTTTCAGGCGTTGTATGGTTTGAAGATGTAGCTATTGGGTAACACAAATTGGCTAACACAAAATTATCAATTATTCAAAGGCATTTTGTTAACTATTAGAGCTCACAATCCCAAAGCGCTGATTCACAGCTCACACAACACTGTCATGTTTGAAAGCTCCACTGGAATGATTACATAAACCACAACCAATCTACATTACCAAAGCAGTATATTGTTTCGGCGGCGCATGTTGTGGCCTAATGAACAATTGGATCATCCATTAAAGCGGAAGCTAATTTGCAAAATGGTGGCAGTCAGATGAGGGCCACTTCATATGCAAAGTGCCATCAAAGCCTAAATGCAGACACGGTAACTCACTAATCAGTCTAAAGATAATATTTTCCTAACACTGTATATTTTCATTCAGGCCCCCAGGCAGGTAATGGCAGTGCATTGAGTGGTTTGGTTAAATGGCTCATTTGAATCAATGTTAGAAAAATTTGTCACATTGCAAACTGACAGGTGCAAAGGATTTACGGCACCCACCCGGATCAGGTCAACAGAAATAATTAAGCACTTGACATGTTCGATTGACAAGCCGCCAGATCACACACACAGGAGGTGATTTATGAAAAGGGGGGTGGGAGCAGGAAAGAGGAGGGTGGGTTGAAAGCATTGCAATAAGCCTGCTTTCAGTCCCATAATTATTTAATTTGGTCACATAATCGCCATTACTCGTCAGGGAATGATATCTTCCTCTGGGGATGACAACACCGTCCCCCGAGGGAGAGCAAAAGTGGTGTGTGTTTGTTATGGAGGGGTGTCATTTTAAAAATGACCTCACACACTCTAGCTTAATAACTGCCTTATTTTTTGCTGACTGTTTTGGGGGCTGAAATTGTACCCCAAAAACATTTTACAGCGGACATCGTCTAACTCCCAACAAGCAAGAGACATCTAACTTCCATCCACTATGTAAGCCAATACTACACTGTAGCACTCCTTCTGTATTACCTTCTGTATTACATAATCTACTCTCCTCATAGCTGGCACTCCTCTCCCCGCTTCTCTTGGGGCGGAACGTTGACAATTAGACAGAACAATGTCCTATTATCTGAGTGTGGTGGGCCACCTTTTTTGGGTCATTGTGGATTGATGATGACAGGGCGGATTACAAGGACACTGGGACAGGTGACAATACCTACAAAGTAGAAGACACACATACGGTAGGTGTTCTATTCACACACACACACACACACACACACACACACACACACACACACAAAGTTAGTAGAGGGATAGAAGCTGGCGTAATGGCTACACTGTTAGATAACCACATGCTGCTAGGGAGCCATATGTTGAACGGCAGCTGGTGATTGATGGGTAACAGTGTGGCTGCTACAATGTAAAAATTAACTGCCTAAATCATTAAAGAAATGTAATAATGGCTACTCAAACATCTCAAATAATAAAAGTGTTACTAAATCATGTCAATAAGATTTCTCATCACTTAATGTTTTTAAGTACTGTGAACAACTATTATGTTATTGGGTAAATACAACTTTATTTGCTTTTTGCTTAAGTTAGAGTTTTTACAAGACATATACTATTTTAAGGTCAATCTAACGTTCAGAAAAATAAGTTGTTTTTATTTGATTCTGTTATGTTTTAGGTCTTTACTGAAAATAATAAAGTAGTAGTCAGACACATTGATATGAGTAAAACATTTGATTTATCTGTCTTGCGCTGCTATAGCATTATTACGATTGTGAGTACTTAATAGTACTTAATAGTGTCACATGGATGTGTTTTTAGAGGAGTGTGGGTAATTCAACATTGAGACGATGATACTTTTACACAATGTTGCATGCATGTTTGAAGAAAGAAAAGTATACTGTATGTCTAAAATAATATTAAGCAGTTCGATGAGATTTCAGGTGCAATTGATCCTGATGAGCGGATATCAAAAGCGTCAGACAAATTGACGTTCAAAAATGAGACAAGCCATTCTCCGCATCAAAAAGGTTATTTTTTTTCTTCTTTATTATTTTCCCCTAACCCTACCACCCCTTCCCTAATAGGAGTGAACTAATGGACAACAATACTTATTAGGCTTCAACTTATATACATTTTACGGACACTGTATTTTACTTTAGTTATCTTTATTTGTTTTCATTCGTTTTTAGTCCCACCCTTCAGCTACTCTCAACCACTCCCATCTATCTCTGAAAACCATCCAGTTTTGATTTATAATTGCCATATATTTTTCAAATGTGCTGCAAAGTTTCAAAAAAGTTCTGAACCTTTCTATTCTCATAGTTTCTACAGATTTTACAATAAATATGCACATTTTTACTAGGAGTGCTATTAACTTATTCACCCGGCAGTGCTACAGTATTTGCAGAGTTAGATCCAGGTAAATGTTGCAATTCTTCAGCAATTCCTGAACCTTTGACCAAAAACAAACTACATCAAATCAAATTTATTTTATATAGCCCTTCGTACATAAGCTAATATCTCGAAGTGCTGTACAGAAACCCAGCCTAAAACCCCAAACAGCAAGCAATGCAAGTGTAGAAGCACGGCGGCTAGGAAAAACTCCCTAGAAAGGCCAAAACCTAGGAAGAAACCTAGAGAGGAACCAGGCTATGATGGGTGGCCAGTCCTCTTCTGGCTGTGCCGGGTGGAGATTATAACAGAACATGGCCAAGATGTTCAAATGTTCATAAATGACCAGCATGGTCAAATAATAATCAGGAGTAAATGTCAGTTGGCTTTTCATAGCCGATCATTAAGAGTATCTCTACCGCTCCTGCGGTCTCTAGAGAGTTGAAAACAGCAGGTCTGGGACAGGTAGATATGTACATATGGGTAGTACTGTACCAAAACAAATGATCTAATGACTGTCTCTTCGCAAACAAAATCTGCAGAGCTGGGATGGTTTTATCCCCAATATACATACAATTTGATTGGTTGTAAGAATTTTTTTAATAATTTAAATTCCAGGATTTTTCTTTATTTTTACTATTTTCTGCATTGTATAATAATGGTGAAGGCATGAACATTATGAAATAACACACATGGAAGCATGTAGTAACCAAAAAAGTGTTAAACATATAAAAATTCATGTTATATTTCAGATTCTTCAAAGTAGCCACCCTTTGCCTTGATGACAGCTTTGCACACTCTCTCAACCAGCTTCACCTGGAATGCTTTTCCAACAGCCCTGAAGGAATTCACACAGATGCTGAGCACTTGTTGGCTGCTTTTCCTTCACTCTGCGGTCCAACTCATCCCAAACCATCTCAATTGGGTTGAGGTCAGGTGATTGTGGATGCCAGGTTATCTGATGCAGCACTCCATCACTCTCCTTCTTGAGCACTAAGTGCAAACCAGATGGGATGGTGTATCGTTGCAGAATGCTGTGGTAGCCATACTTGTTAAGTGTGTCTTGAATTCTAAATAAATCACAGACAGTGTCACCAGCAAAGCACCCACACGCCATCACACCTCCTCCATTCTTAACGGTGGGAACCACACATGCAGAGATTATCCATTCACCTACTTTGCATCTCACAAATACATGGTGGTTGGAACCAGAAATCTGAAATTTGAACTCATTAGACCAAAGGACAGATTTTCCAGCTGTCCATTGTTCATGTTTCTTTTTTGACTACTACATGATTCCATATGTGTTATTTCATATTTTTGATATCTTTACTATTATTCTACAATGTAGAAAAAAGTACAAATAAAAAAATTAACTTGAATGAGTAGGTGTGTCTAAACCTTTGTCTGGTACTGTATATCCTGAAAGAAAGAAATGTCACAACAATACATTTTAATAGAAAGTTAGCAAAAATAGATAAGTTCTTGCTACCATGGAAATGGAAATACCTGTCATCTATTAGTGAAAAAAATCACCCTGATTAATTCTTTAGTCATATCCCAGTTTACCTATTTACTGATTGCCCTGCCTACACTGAACAACTTGTTTTTTAAATGACATGAGCAAAAAAGATTACACTTTATTTGTAACGGCAAGCTAGACAAAATTAAATGGGCCTATTTATAATTAATATACATTTCTAGGGCTGAAATTAAATGTTGACGTTCTCACTAAAAGGCAACAAAAGTTGTACTTAAATCCAAACTGGTTTTGCAGCAGATTAGTAAGAATGGCTCACCAGTGTTCAAAAATGGCCTTTTCCCCTTTATTCAGATTACAACCTCCCACTTTTGGAGATTTGAAAATGAAATTATCTCCAGAATATTGCTATTTTTAAAACACGCCATATGGGGAAAGCCATATAGTAAAACTGGTTGCACCAGAAAGGACAAAACAAATATTACAACAAATATTACAATTCAACTTAAAGATACTAATTGATTTTAAAAAAACATTATTTTAGGATTTTTTTTTATTTTTATAATCTTTGTTAATGATATCATAAATAGGACTGGTGGAGTTATTACACATGCAGCTAACAAAAATTAATGGAAATGTCTGCTCTATCCAAAAGTACAACCAACTGAACCGCAAAAATGGAAGAGTCAAGTGGAAGGGAGAGAAGGTAAGGAACTTGTCTGTCGGCCCTACATTTCAAAGACCAAAATTGGTTAACTTCTTATGGTTGCATCCCGCTACCGGGATCGATATGACAACAGCCAGTGAAAGTGCAGGGCGCCAATGTCAAACAACAGAAATCTCATAATTAAAATTCCTCAAACATACATGTGTTTTAAATCATTTTAAAGGTAATCTTGTTGTTAATCCCACCAAAGTGTCCGATTTCAAATATGCTTTTCAGCGAAAGCACTACAAACAATTATATTAGGTCACCACCAAACCACAATAAGCACAGCCATTTTTTCCAGCGAAAGATAGCTTTCACAAAAAGCAGAAATAGAGATCAAATTAATCACTAACCTTTGATTATCTTCATCAGAGGACACTCATAGGATACATGCATGTTTTGTTTGATAAAGTTCATATTTATAACAAAAAATCTGAGTTTACATTGGCGCGTTACATTCACTAGTTCCAAAAACATCAAGTGATTTTGCATAGCCACATCGTTTCAACAGAAATACTCCTCATAAATGTAGATGATAATACAAGTTATACACATGGAATTATAAATATACCTCTCCTTAATGCAACCGCTGTGTCAGATTTCAAAAAAACTTTACGGAAAAAGCAAATCATGCAATAATCTGAGACGGAGCTCAGAACAATAGCCAAATTAGCCGTCAACAGAAACCAGAAAATACATGATAAATGTTTCCTTACCTTTGATGAACTTCATCAGAATGCAGTCCTAGGAATCCCAGGTCCACAATAAATGCTTGATTTGTTTGATAATGTCCGTTATTTATGTCCAATTAGCTACTTTGGTTAGCGCGTTTGGTAAACAATTCCAAAGTCACAAAGCGCGTCCACTATAACGTGACGAAATGTCCAAAAGTTCCGTAACAGTCAGTAGAAACATGTCAAACGATGTACTGAATCAATCTTTAGAATGTTGTTAACATACATCTTGAATAACTTTCCAAACTGAGAATTATTTGGAATTTGGATTGACTTCAGATGAGCGGTGGAATGGAGGTCCTCCTCATGTGAACGTGCATGTGAAAGCATGGTCAGCTCGTGGCAGTGATTACTCATTCCTGTCTCCTTCGGCCCCCCTTCACATTAGAGTCATCAGACAAAGTTCTATTGACTGTTGACATCTAGTGGAAGCCGTAGGAAGTGAAAACTCATCAATATCTCGCTGTAATTTCAATGAGAGCTTGGTTGAAAATCTGCCACAGAAAAAATTCAAACAGGAAGTGGAACTTCTCAGGTTTTTGCCTGCCATATGAGTTCTGTTATACTCACAGACATAATTCAAACAGTTTTAGAAACTTCAGAGTGTTTTCTATCCAATATGAATAATAATATGCATATATTAGCAACTGGGACTGAGGAGCAGGCAGTTTACTATGGGCACCTCTGTGCACCTTTCATCCAAGCTACTCAATACTGCCCCTGCAGCCATAAGAAGTTTTAATGCACACAGAGTCAGTCCATGCAACTTATGTGACTTGTTAAAAAAAAGCTTGTGATAACAACGTGGTTGAATACTTATTGACTCAAAACATTTCAACTTACATTTTTTATTAATTTGTAAACAACTCCACTTTGACATTATGGGGTAGTGTGTGTAGTCCAGTGACAAAACATATCAATGGGATCAATTTTAAATTCAGGCTGTAACACAACAAAATGTGGAAAAAGGTGTTTGAATACTTTCTGAAGTGAATTGTTCTACTCATTTATGAACTGAACGGAGCGAAGGACGGTAAGTGAAGCTCCATCATTTGAATTGTTCTGTTCCTTTTATGAACTTTGGCTTCACCAAAGTCGTTCACTCCCAGCTCATATAGGATGAGCCAAAATATTTTATTATATGTTAGTCACCACCCACAGTAGGTTCTCTTTTCGGTGAAGTGGAACAGTTCATAAAAATGTACAGTCACCGGGGTGGAGCCATTCTTAAAATGAACAGGGTCCGCTACATCAGAGTTTCTTCAGGTAATGCATCAACTATAGTTGTCACCTCAGCAATCTTGAATCTTTTGAATTTATCATCATTTAGAGCACAACTGAAGTCCTTACTCTACTGAGGCTTTGCTTACAATTTATTTCTCTAAGCAGGCCCTGATATCCTAATGCCAAGGGCAAATCTTATATTTAACCCAAACAACAGATGTGCTTGGGAGGGAGAGGAATGGATATAACAAGCTAATAAGGTTAAAAAGGGGAGAGGCATTGTGTTGTGATGTGCTGTTTTCTTTTCTTTTATATTTATTAGAGATGGCAGGTGAGTTCCAATGTGATCATGGCTCTTTACACAGTATATTACTGTTAATTGTTTTTAATGTGTCTTATGGGATAGTATTGTCTGTCAGAGCTGTATGTTATTTAATTGCATAGACAATTTTGAATTAACACATATTTCTTACAAAAACGAGAAGTGATGCAGTCAACCTCTCCTATACGTTAAGCCAGGAGAGATCAACATGGATTTAGTTGACATTAGCTCTCTGTGAACATTGCAGGGCAAGACGTGCTGTTCTGTTCTGAGCCAGCTGCAGCTTTCCGACGTCCTTCCTTGCAGCACCTGACCAGATCACTGGGCAGTAGTCAAGATATGATAAAACTCGAGCTTGCAGGACTTGTTTGTTCGAGTGTGGTGGTAAGAATACTGAGCATCTCTTTATCACAGATAGACCTCTCCCCATCTTTTCAACAATTGAATCAATATGCCTTGACCGTGACAATTTATAGTCTAAGGTGACACCAAGAAGTTTTGTCTCCTAAACTTGTCAACAGCTACGTCATTCATTATCAAATTCACCTGAGGTTTAGAGCTTATTGAGTGATTTGTACCAAATACTTTGCTCTTAGTCTTAGATATGTTCAGGACCAGTTTATTACTGGCCATCCATGCTGAAACTGACAGCAACTCAGTGATTTCACTAGCTGTGGCCATTGACGTGTATAAGGTTGAATCATCAGCAGACTCACAGGCTTTGCTTAAGGCTAATGGTTGATCATTAGTAAAAATAGAAAACAGTGAAGGGCCAAGACCGCTCCATTGCGGAATATCAGAATTTACATGTTTTACTTTGGAGAGGCTTGTATTAAAGAAAAGCCTCCATGTTATATGTATAGCTTTCAATCCACGATATGGCAAATCATGGTCAATGATGTCAAAGTCTGCACTGAAGTGTTACATGCTGACCACACCGCGAGTGTTGCAAAATAAATGTGCACATACATGTTATTAAATCGTTGCATCCACACTGCTCACGCGCGTCAACGAGCGTCTGCGTAGCCAGGCGCTAAAATATAACTTGGTTCTGTTTGTGACGCTTGAAGCACTGCAAGTCCTGCCTCTCCCATCTCCTCATTGGTTTTTAAGAGCATATACCCACGTGGGTGATTGAAAGATGAACTGAGGTTCACACTCCAGTCGGTTGTGGTAATGCACCTTAAAGTTGGTTGCCAACCTCCAAGGATAAGAAGCCTGAAGGAGGAGAGATTGATTCTAGCAAACTAGGTTTCAACGTTACCCTTTTATCTGTGGATGAATTGTCGGACCTTGTGCATTTCAGGTAAAATAACAACAATGTTTATATCCCAGGACAAATTAGCTAGCAACAGCTAATAGGTTTCTTCCTAGGTTTTGGCCTTTCTAGGGAGTTTTTCCTGGCCACCGTGCTTCTACACCTGCATTGCTTGCTGTTTGGGGTTTTAGGCTGGGTTTCTGTACAGCACTTTGAGATATCAGCTGATGTAAGAAGGGCTATATAAATCTATTTGATTTGATTTGATTTTGAACATGCCAATAGTAACTGCCTTAGGGCTTAGTCACTCTATTAGTATAATTACTTCCAAACTAGAGAAGTTATTTTTCTCGCTATATGTTTATTAAGTGATGATATTTTATTTCATTCACAGGCTTCTTACAAATCCTAGTGAACATCAGCAGTCTCACTTTAGGTTGGTCCTTGACCATTCACTCAAGGAAAAAATAGTTGGGGAACCCTGCACTATGATAAAGATCATGGCCATTGAACTTGACACAGACGCTTTGTCCCAAGGCCTTATGCAGATCGCAGACCACATCATATTCTCAGTTTGGAATGAACAGACATGACAGACCAAGGAGCACAGACCGTCCAACGTGAACAGACTACATTTTACACTGCCCCCTCCACTCGTTTTGCCTTACTGTAAAAAAATGTAGCAGGTCCCAGTGCTCCCAGTGAGTCATGAGTGTCCAATTCAACTCATTATTTTATGGCCTTTGTTAGTAGAGATGGTGATAGGAAGAAGGGAGCGTGGTGGGGTTGGAGGAAGGGGGTGTTGGGTGGGTAATATCCTTCACTGGGATCCCCCTCACCCGTTAACCCTGGCTAGGCTTGACTCTTTATGTAAACGGGAGGCTGTGGGGGCCTAAGCCTGTAAATGACGATGGCACCCCGAGACCCACAGATGGCTAATCTAGTCTTTGTCTTTTTAGCCACCCCTCAGCTAACACCCGTCCCATTGGCTCCCCCATTCAGGATGCCGGTGTTTACCTCATTCTATCCGATCCCTAATCCTGTTTAGCGACACTCTCAGAAATCCCTGAATGGCCTTTTTTCCCCCATCCCTATCTTTTCTCCTCTCTCTCTTTTGTTTCTCCAGAATGATGGAGGGTGGGTATTCAGAAGAAGGGGCATCTTTATCCCTCAATCCCCAAATGTGAACAGATAGTGCCAGAGGGAGCAGGCTGTAGAATGTGTACTTTTTTTAATGGCGAGTTCATGCCCAGCTAATTAGCGATTATGCTACTTTGGTTTTCGCACTCAATAATACTTAAGGATGATGGATATGGTGCTGACATTTTCAGATTCCTGTGTTGTCCTCAAGGCCTTATCATTCGGCATAAGCCCTGTGTGCATGTGTCACCCCAGCCCCACTAACTGGCACTCCCAGAATCCTTCACTTCTACCTTCAAGCTGGGGGGCCTCTGTTTGTGGTTTCCCCTCGAGTTACAACAACAAGGCGTGAAGCAGAGTCCGAATTGAGCTTCTCTGTCTCTCCAACCTCTACCACAGAGGAATGCTAAACCAGACTAGAAAGGATCAGTGGATTGTCTGTTTTTCATGTTGCTTTAAGTCTGTTCTCTCTTTTGTCTCCCCAAATAATGGCATTTCAATTTTTTCTCCCTCCTAAAATGGCATTGCCATTTATACGGATTTGAATAACTGGAAAAAGCACAAAGGATCTCAAAGAATAGGGATCGACACAAAACTCTTTCAACATTCCCTGAAAAGGACATTGTTATGTCTGACTGCCATGGTTGAGTTTGTGTTCTGCGTTTCAAGCGGCAGGGAAGATTACAGGTGATGAAAGAATCCACTTAACACATTTTGTTTTGAATTTAATCTATTTTTTATTTTCTTGCCATTTTGAAAGGGGAGGAATTACTGGCAAATGGGATTGCTTTTCTATCTGTTGCCGTCCAGGTATTGGCACTTTAAACTTCAAAGAACAACCAAGCTCTTTGAAGTAGGGTCTAGACGAGAGACACCTGTTTTTTCCTGTTGTAATAATTGTCGAGCGTACCCACACTTAACACAGCTGGTGAATGACAGAGCTCTAGGTTGTGTGGACCTGACAATCGGTCTGTGGCACAGAAATCCTCACATTCAATGATAACTTACAAATGGGAAATAACACCTTACTGGAGACTTAGTGTAAACGGATAATGACAAGTGTAGTTCTATAGATATGAATTACCACAAATAATGTGCATAGCTGCTATTCTAATATTCTAAAGGTCTTGTGCCTTGCCAAAAATATTTGGTTAATGTCATCAGCTTATAAAATAACACCAAAATAAGATTACATTTGCAGTACATTTGTCCAATGCAGTCCTAGTATCCTGGTGATGGCAATTGTCTGACATATTGAATTTCTCTAGGCAGCCATGTAGGTATAAGACACTACACAGTAGACCTACAGAGAAATGGTGGGCATCATTGGATTTGCACATCTTTTCATTCTATGCCATTAATTTTCAGGATGTCCTCCAGGGACCTTGTCCTAAAAGCATACCACAATAGGATGACTGGATCCATATAACTGTTTGGAACACACATTACCATTAGCACAGTTTCAGCGAGGCCCACCAGCTGTACCATTTGCCAGTGGTTATAGCACACCATTGTGTATTTTCCCAAACCAACACTCAGTTTACAAAGACATTTTCACCATCTTCAGTTGCAAATGTTTCTCTCGCCATAACTCACTCATCTCACTCTTATGTCTCTTCCTCTCTCAAATTTTCAATTTCATATGCTTTACCGGCATGACTACAACAGTCGGTGAGCACTAAACCCAACGCCATATGTTCTATTTTGTGAACTGTAAAAATTACTAGCATTCTCAGTCGATTACTGTTTTTGGAATTTAGCATTTTTAGTTTTGAACATTTTTATCTGCTCCACCACGCATGTCAACAGTCTTTAGAACCTTGTTTGATGCTTCTACTGTGAAGGAGGGGGGAATGAGAGCTGAATGAGTCAGAGGTCTGCCAGAGTGGCATGAGCTGGTGATGCGTGTTCACGTGAGAGTTCGCTCTGTTCCATTGAATTTTACAGACAAAGGAATTCTCCGGTTGAAACATTGTTAAAGATTTATGATAAAAAAATCCTAAAGATTGATTCTATACTTCATTTTACATGTTTCTACGAACTGTAATTTGACTTTTCGCCTGACTTGCCCGCGCGTCATGAGTTTGGATTGTGTACTGAATGCGCGAACAAAAAGGAGGTATTTGGATATAAATGATGGACTTTATCGAACAAATCAAACGTTTATTGTGGAACTGGGATTCCTGGGAGTGCATTCTGATGAAGACCATCAAAGGTAAGTGAATATTTATAATGCTATTTTTCAACTTTGTTGACTTCACAACATGGCAGATATCTGTATGGCTTGGTTTGTTGTCTGAGCGCGGTACTCAGATTATTGCATGGTGTGCTTTTTCCGTAAAGTTTTTTTGAAATCTGACACACCGGTTGCATTAAGGAGAAGTGGAACTAAAATTCCATAAATAACAGTTGTATCTTTTATCAATGTTTATTATGAGTATTTCTGTAAATTGATGTGGCTCTCTGCAAAATCACCAGATGTTTTGGAACTACTGAATGTAACACGCCAATGTAAACTGAGATTTTTAGATATAAATATGATCTTTATCTGTAATGGCTGTTGGAAGGAGAGGACCAAGGTGCAGCGTGGTACGTGTCCATATTTATTAAATGAACACTGAAATAACAAAAAATAACAAAGAATAACAACCGAAACAGTACTGGCTGGTGCAGACACACAAAAGGAAACAACTACCCACAAAACACAGGTGGGATGAGGCTACCTAAGTATGTTTCTCAATCAGAGACAACGATAGACAGGGAGCACAGGAGCAACAGGGAGCACAGGAGCCTCTGATTGAGAACCACACTCGGCCAAACACATAGAAACATAAAACATAGAACAAAAACATAGAATGCCCACCCCAACTCACGCCCTGAACAAACCAAAAATAGAGGCATAACAAAGGAACTAAGGTCAGGGAGTGACAGTACTCCCTCCCCCCCCAAAGGTGCGGACTCCGCCCGCAAAACCTGAACCTATAGGGGAGGGTCTGGGTGGGCATCTATCCACAGTGGCGGCTCTGGTGTGGGACATGGACCCCGCTCCACCTTAGGCTTGGCCCACTTAGGTGGCGCCTCTGGAGCAGGGAACATTGCAGCGGGCCCCGGACAGGAGGGCGACTCCACCTTAGGCTTGGCCCACTTAGGTGGCGCCTCTGGAGCAGGGAACATTGCAGCGGGCCCCGGACAGGAGGGCGACTCTGGCAGCTCCGGACAGGAGGGCGACTCTGGCAGCTCCGGACAGGAGGGCGACTCTGGCAGCTCCGGACAGGAGGGCGACTCTGGAGGCTTCGTGCAATGTCTCACCCCTGGAGGCTTCTTGCCATGGATCATCACTGGAGGCTTCTTGCCATGGATCATCACTGGAGGCTTCTTGCCATGGATCATCACTGGAGGCTTCGTGCCATGGATCACCACTGGAGGCTTTCGTGCCATGGATCATCACTGGAGGCTTCGTGCCATGGATCACCACTGGAGGCTTCCTGCCATGGATCATCACTGGAGTGGAGAGACACACAGGAGGCCTGGTTCTGGGAGCAGGCACAGGACTTACCAGGCTGGGGAGATATGCAGGAGGGTTAGGGCTTAGCACAGGCACAGGACTCACCAGGCTGGGGAGACATGCAGGAGGCCTCTTCCTTAGCCGAGGCACCGGATACACTGGGCCGTGGAGGCACACTGGCGGTCTCGAGCGCAGAGCTAGCACAACTCGTCCTGGCTGGATACCCCCTGTAGCCCGGCAAGCGCGGGGAGTTGGAACAGGCCGCACTGGGCTGTGCTGGCGAACCGGGGACACCGTGCGTAGGGCTGGCGCAAGATAACCCGGACCGAGGAGACGTCCTAGAGGTCTGGAGAGCAGGGCTGGCACACTCCGTCCTGGCTCGATGCCCACTCTAGCCCGGCCGATGTGAGGAGCTGCGATGTAGGGCACCGGGCTATGAGTGCGCACTGGGGACACTGTACGCCTCACTGCATAACACGGTGCCTGCCCGGTCACTCTCTCCCCACGGCAAACACAAGGAGTTGGCTCAGGTCTATGACCTGACTCCGCCAATCTCCCCGTGTGGACCACCCCTCCTCGAGCCAACTCCGTAGCGTCGCCTCTCCGCCTTAGCTGCCTCCAGCTCCTCTTTAGAACGGCGATACTCTCCCGTCTGTGCCCAGGGTCCCTTGCCGTCCAGGATTTCCTCCCACGTCCAACTCTCCAACAAATGCTGCTCCCTCCTACCATTTATTAAAGCAGAACGCTAAACAAAATAACAAAGAGAATGAACGAAACGAAACAGTCCTGTCAGGTGCAGAAACAGAAAAACAACTACCCACAAAACACAGGTGGGTAAAGGCTACCTACGTATGGTTCTCAATCACAGACAACGATGGACAGTTGCCTCTGATTGAGACACACACAGAAATAGAAAACATAGAACACACAACATAGAATGCCCACCCCAACTCACGCCCTGACCAAACCAAAATAGAGACATAAAAGGATCTCTAAGGTCAGGGCGTGACACATTCTGAGAAAACATCACAGAACATGTTTTTAAATAAATCAGGGATTTACTCATCATCTGTTTCATTTTCAGTCAGAGAGAGTCAGCATGGCACGATCATCCTCCAGAAATTAGTCCATCACAACTTTTTCCGACTGACCTTTGTTGATAGCGCCTGATGAATTGGGGGCAGCAATGTTATTGAGAGCAAAAACAATGTTTTTGCAGTTCTCCATATTAAGGCACATGAAAGTTCACATGTTCGAGAAGGCATTTCTGCCAAAAAACGCATTTAGCAAAAAATACTTTTTTTACGTTCAAATGACTCTCCTGTGAAGTCGTGACTTGCGACATAGGCCTAGTTTCCTGAATCGGGTCACATATGAATGAGAGTCATCCAATATGCTGTAATAGAAATAAGGCCATGCTCATGGAATTTATTTTTGTCCTCCCTCATCTTAAACAACACTGACGGCCACTGGCTGCTACTGTTTATTATCTATCCTGTTGCGTAGTCACTTTACCTATATGTACATACAGTATATACCTCAATTACCTTGTACCCCTGCACATTGACTATGTACTAGTACCCCGTGTATATAGCCAAGTTAAGAGTTACTCATTGTGTATATGTTGCTCATGATATAATCTTCCTATATTTTTCTCTCTGCATTGTTGGGAAGGGCCTGTAAGTAAGCCTTTCACTCTTAGTCTACACCTTGATTTGGTTTTTATTTGTCTAATAAGTAATTTACTGTCTGGTGATGTCAGCAGGCAGTCCAAAACTCCATCCCATCAAAATAAGCTGAAATGTCAGTCTTTTCAAACAGTTTACACTAAAAAGGCATTGTCATAATTTTCACAATTTCACAATGTTATTCCAACATCATAGTGTACGAATATATATACAGTGGGGAGAACAAGTATTTGATACACTGCCGATTTTGCAGGTTTTACTACTTACAACGCATGTAGAGGTCTGTCATTTTTATCATAGGTACACTTCAACTGTGAGAGACGGAATCTAAAACAAAAATCCAGAAAATCACATTGTATGATTTTTAAGTAATTCATTTGCATTTTATTGCATGACATAAGTATTTGATACATCAGAAAAGCAGAACTTAATATTTGGTACAGAAACCTTTGTTTGCAATTACAGAGATCATACGTTTCCTGTAGTTCTTGACCAGGTTTGCACACACTGCAGCAGGGATTTTGGCCCACTCCTCCCTCCAGACCTTCTCCAGATCCTTCAGGTTTCGGGGCTGTCGCTGGGCAATACGGACTTTCAGCTCCCTCCAAAGATTTTCTATTGGGTTCAGGTCTGGAGACTGGCTAGGCCACTCCAGGACCTTGAGATGCTTGTTACGGAGCCACTCCTTAGTTGCCCTGGCTGTGTGTTTCGGGTCGTTGTCATGCTGGAAGATTCAGCCACGACCCATCTTCAATGCTCTTACTGAGGGAAGGAGGTTGTTGGCCAAGATCTCGCGATACATGGCCCCATCCATCCTCCCCTCAATACGGTGCAGTCGTCCTGTCCCCTTTGCAGAAAAGCATCCCCAAAGAATGATGTTTCCACCTCCATGCTTCACGGTTGGGATGGTATTCTTGGGGTTGTACTCATCCTTCTTCTTCCTCCAAACACGGCGAGTGGAGTTTAGACCAAAAAGCTCTATTTTTGTCTGATCAGACCACATGACCTTCTCCCATTCCTCCTCTGGATCATCCAGATGGTCATTGGCAAACTTCAGACGGGCCTGGACATGCGCTGGCTTGAGCAGGGGGACCTTGCGTGCGCTGCAGGATTTTAATCCATGATGGCGTAGTGTGTTACTAATGGTTTTCTTTGAGACCGTGGTCCCAGCTCTCTTCAGGTCATTGACCAGGTCCTGCCGTGTAGTTCTGGGCTGATCCCTAACCTTCCTCATGATCATTGATGCCCCACGAGGTGAGATCTTGCATGGAGCCCCAGACCGAGGGTGATTGACCGGCATCTTGAACTTCTTCCATTTTCTAATAATTGCGCCAACAGTTGTTGCCTTCTCACCAAGCTGCTTGCCTATTGTCCTGTAGCCCATCCCAGCCTTGTGCAGGTCTACAATTTTATCCCTGATGTCCTTACACAGCTCTCTGGTCTTGGCCATTGTGGAGAGGTTGGAGTCTGTTTGATTGAGTGTGTGGACAGGTGTCTTTTATACAGGTAACGAGTTCAAACAGGTGCAGTTAATACAGGTAATGAGTGGAGAACAGGAGGGCTTCTTAAAGAAAAACTAACAGGTCTGTGAGAGCCGGAATTCTTACTGGTTGGTAGGTGATCAAATACTTATGTCATGCAATAAAATGCAAATTAATTACTTAAAAATCATACAATGTGATTTTCTGGATTTTTGTTTTAGATTCCGTCTCTCACAGTTGAAGAGTACCTATGATAAGAATTACAGACCTCTACATGCTTTGTAAGTAGGAAAACCTGCAAAATCGGCAGTGTATCAAATACTTGTTCTCCCCACTGTATATATATAAAAAAGAAAAATCACATTTTTTAACACTGGATTGATTTGGGGGGGCTGTGACTTAATGACACTTCTCCAGATGCTGTTACCATTATCTTTTTTTGTTAATGGCACCCAGACTTGGACTCTTCAAAGATCCCTGTCTGCCCAATCAGTGCTCACCCTGTTAGCATGGAGTAGCATCCTGGGGGGTGGGGGGCAGCAGCACGGCTCAAACGATCGCTACCTCCGCTGGGGGTCAAATCAGTAGCCTCTGCACAGTGACGCAACTGCAATTTTGCTCCGTTTGGGCTCTGCTACTCTCCCGCTGCTACAGGAAGGCCACTGACCTGAGCCTAAACCAGCCAGCCAGGCAGCCGCCATCCTGGACCATAGGACACATTTGTACAAATGGTGAAGCATCCATGTGAGTTATACAAATAAAAAAATGGAACAATAATCCCAACATATCTGGCAATCCCTGCATGCCCCTTAAAAATCAATTTTTTTTGACAAAATGTCACCGTTTTCTTATAGCCATTTCTAGGCCCAGTATTGCCACTTGACAACTTGGGTTAGGTGGCTGGGAGATTTGGCCTCCTTGGTTATGAATATATAAGTTCAGTTCTGCTTCATCGCAAGCTAACAGGCTAACTCACTAACAGGCTAATAGCCACCACACTATGAGGCAGTAGAGTATGTCCACCACACCAGTCATGAAATAAACTATAAAAACTATTTCAACTTCCCCCTGCACACAAACTTCAATTTGCAGCCACTAAGTGAATTCAAATTAAGGCCAAACCGACGGGGTTCAAAAAACATATTCCAACTTTCACAAGGTTAAATGTAATTTTTTTATGCATACAAACTAAGCACTCCATCAGATTCTAATGAATTTTCTACAAAGCAACGCAAATAGCCTTCCCTCCCTATAGCAATTAGGTGACCAAACCCTTTCTGAAAAGTTCCTGAACCCATTCGGTGCTCAGATTGAAAGCTATTCATCACAGCTAGCAATTCTGTCACTGCACATGGTGTACGGTGCAATTGAGCCTGTCTGCACAATGTAGGGCACTTAGAGATCTGAGGCGAAACATAATGGTCTGTATCTTTATTTGTTGTGCAATGCAAGTCTGCACCTATAAACACAGCACCTATAAACATGCCACAGGCCACGTGAATAATGGCATACAGCTTTGCATATTTAACCAGGTAGGCCAGTTGAGAACAAGTTCTCAATTACAACTGCGACCTGGCCAAGATAAAGCATAGCAGTGCGTCAAAAACAACAACACAGAGTTACACATAAACAAACGTACACTCAATAACACAAAATAAAATAAAAAATAGAAAGAATCTATGTACAGTGTGTGCAAATGTAGAAGAATAATTTAAAAAACAATTACAACTTAGCATTAATACTGGAGTGATATATGTGCAGATGATGATGTGCAATTAGAGATACTGGGGTGCAAAAGAGCAAGAGGGTAAGTAATAATATGAGGATGAGGTAGTCGGGTGTGCTATTTAAAGATTGGCTGTGTACAGGTATAGTGATCGGCTGCTCTGACAGCTTATGCTTAAAGTTAGAGAAGGAGATTGTCAAGCGGGACTACAATGCACACACGTAACAAACTAAAGACAATCCCGCACAAAACAAGGGCGGGTCTACCTACTAAATATAGGGAAGCTCATTAACCGAAAACAACAGAACACAGGTGAAACTAATAAGACAAAACAAACAGACAAACGAAAAAGGGATCGGTGGCGGCTAGTAGGACGGTGACGACGACCGCCGAGCACCGCCCGAACAGGTAGGGGAGCCAACTTCGGTGGAAGTCGTGACAGATATAAGACTCCAGCTTCAGAGATTTTTGCATTTTGTCCAACAAAAAGGAAAGGTGGCCAAAGTAAGTGTTGGCTTTGGGGATGACCAGTGCAATATATCCTGCTGGAGCGCGTGCTACAGGTGTATTTACTATGGTTACCAGTGAGCTGAGATAAGGTGGGGCTTTACCTAGCAAAGACTTATAGATGACTTGGAGCCAATGGGTTTGGCGACGGATATGTAGTGAGGGCCAGCCAACGAGAGCATAGAGGTTGCAGTGGTGGGTAGTATATGGGGCTTTGGTGATAAAACGGATGGCACTGTGATAGACTACATCCAGTTTGCAGAATAGAGTGTTGGGGGCTAATTTGTAAATGATATCAGCGAAGTCAAGGATGAGTAGGATAGTCAGTTTTACGAGGGTATGTTTGGCGGCATGAGTGAAGGAGATAGATGTATTCGGCTAGCCGGGAGATGGGCCTAGATTTGAGGCTAGCTCCAGGCTAACTGGTGCTTGCTTCGGGACAGAGATGTTAGCCAGGAGAAGCAAAATAGGAAGCCAATTCTAGATTTCATTTTGGATTGGAGATGCTTAATGTGAGTCTGGAAGGAGAGTTTACAGTCTACCCAGACACCTAGGTATTTGTAGTTGTCCACATATTCTAGGTCAGAACCATCCAGAGCAGTGATGCTAGTTGGGCGGGAGGGTGAAGGCAGCAATCGGTTGAAGAGCATGCACTTAGTTTTACTAGCATTTAACTTCTTGTGGGCAGGGGGCAGCATTTTCACTTTCGGATAAATAGCATGCCAAAATTCAACTGCCTGCTACTCATCCCCAGAATATAAGATATGCATATTATTAGTAGATTTGGATAGGAAACACTCTGAAGTTTTTAAAACTGTTTGAATCATGTCTGTGAGAATAACAGAACTTATGTAGCAGGCAAAACCCTGAGGACAAATCATTCAGAATTTTTATTTTTTTGATGTCACTGTCTTTTCAATGAGGTTTCTTAGAGACACCAGATTTCTAATGGACTTGCTTGCAGTTCCTACCGCTTCCACTGTATGTCACCAGTCCTTGGAAATCGGTTGAGGTTATTCCTTTGTGTAATGAAGAAGTAGGGCTATCGTAAATGAGGGTCACATGAAGTACATTTTTTGAGAGAGGCACGTTATGAAAAAAGTTGCGTCAGTTTGTTTTCTTTTTGTATTGAACACAGATCATCCCGTCTTCAAATTGATCGATTATTAACGTTTAAAAATACCTAACGTTCTATCACAAAAGTAGTTTGAAATGTTTTGGTAAAGTTTACATGTAACTTTTGATATATTTTGTAGTGACATGGCGAAAATTGGAAGCTGTGTTTTTCTGGATGAAACGGTCCAAATAAATTTTTGAAGAATTGTCTTGCCCAGCTGATTTGTAGGGATCCAGATTTTGCCGCTGTTTCAGAATATCAGCTGTTTGGATTTTGGTGAAGGAGAAGCTGGGGGGGGACTGGGCAAGTTGCTGCAGGGGATGCTGAGGTGTTGGTCGGGGTAGGGGTAGCCAGGTGGAAAGCATGACCAGCCGTGGAAAAATGCTTATTGAAATGATCGATTATTGTATATTTATCGGTGGTGACAGTGTTTCCTATCCTCAGTGCAGTGGGCAGCTGGGAGGAGGTGCTCTTATTCTCCATGGACATTACAGTGTCCCATAACTGTTTAGAATTAGTGCTACAGGAAGCAAATTTCTGTTTGAAAAAGCTAGCCTTAGCTTTCCTATCTGACTGAGTATATTGGTTCCTGATTTCCCTGAAAAGTTGCATATCACGGGGGCTATTCGATGCTAATGCAGAACGGCACAGGATGTTTTTGTGCTGGTCAAGGGCAGTCAAGTCTGGGGTGACCAAGGGCTATATCTGTTCTTAGTTCTAAACTTTTTGAATGGGTCATGCTTATTTAAAATCGAGAGGAAAGCACTTTTGTAGAGCAACCAGGCATCCTCTACTAACAGGATGAGGTCAATATCCTTCCAGGATATCCAGGCCAGGTCGGTTAGAAAGGCCTGCTCGCTGAAGTGTTTTAGGGAGCGTTTGACAGTGTTGAGGGGTGGTCGTTTGACCGCGGACCCATTACACACGCAGCCAATGAGGCAGTGATCGCTGAGATCCTGGTTGAAGACAGCAGAGTTGTATTTAGAGGGCAAGTTGGTCAGGATGATATCTAAGAGGGTGCCCATGGTTACGGATTGTGGGTTGTACCTGGTAGGTTCCTTGATAATTTGCATTGAGTGACGATGAGACAGGTTTTGACTCTAGAAGCACCATTTAAGCCAGGTGCAGTCACCACATGTGTGGGAGGTGGAACAACAGGGCTAGCTAAGGCATATTGAGCAGGGCTGGAGGCTCTACAGTGAAATAAGACAAATATTACTAACCAAAACAGCAATAGACAAGGCATATTGACATTAGGGAGAGGCATGTGTAGCTGAGTAATCATAGGGTCCAGTGAGTTGCTAGGCGAGCTGGAGGCACGGAGATTCAGTCAGCTAGCGGCATGCTAGCAGATGAGCCTCAGGGGGACTTCGCAATGGGGGAGCCTGTTGAAACCCCCGATCTGATGAATCAGATGGATTTCTTCAGGCTAGCCGGGAGATGGGCCTAGCTCGAGGCTAACTCCAGGCTAACTGGTGCTTGCTTCGGGACAGAAACCCCCTCGGACGGTTACGTCAGTAGACCAGTCGTGATTGTTCGGGGGGCTCCGTGTCAGCAGAAAAGGGTCCAGGCCAATTGGCAAAAGAGGTAATTGAAGCCCAGAATTTCTTGATAGATCTATTTGGCTAGCCGAGAGATGGGCCTAGATTTGAGGCTAGCTCCAGCCTAACAGGTGCTTACTTCGGAACAGAGACGTTAGTCAGGAGCAGCCACTTGGATAGCAGATTGCTAATTGCGATGATCCGGAGTGAAGGTTCAGAGCTTGCGGTAGGAATCCGGAGATATGGTGGTGAAAAGCAGTCCGATATGCTCTTAGTTGATATTGCGCTGTGCAGGCTGGCAGGAGTTGACCGGGCTGAAGCTGGCAGATGTCCCAGTTGACGGTGATGGCTAACTAGCAGTGGCTAACTGACTACTAGCTAGTAGCTGGCTAGCTTGAAGGGGGTTACGGTTCTAAAGTATAAAATATATAATACTGTACAGCTGGGATATTTAATGTACTGTTAGTAGTACTAACTAATCTCCCTAGGCCTACAGTATGTATACTACATGTAGATTTGACTTTGATAATGTGCTGATTGTATAAGATAATAATAACCACCAATCCACTAACATACTGTAATTAAAGACCTGTTTATATTTATTACTTCTGGATTTCCCTACATTGTGTTATTATCATTCACATCTGAATAGGGCTCCCGAGCGGCGCAGCGGTCTAAGGCACTGCATATCAGTGCAAAAGGCGTCACTACAGTCCCTATTTAAAACCCAGGCTGTGTCACATCTGGCCGTGATTGGGAGTTTCATAAGGTGGCGCACAATTGGCCCAGCGTTGTCCGGGTTTGGCCGGGGTAGGCCGTCATTGTAAATAAGAATTTGTTCTTATTAACTGACTTGCCTAGTTAAATAAAGGCTAAATAAAAAAAATTAAATACATATTGAAATACTCCATATATGCAAGGAAACAGAAACATTTGCAAACAAGAGTACATACTGTAGATCATGCCTCACATACTGGTATTGTTTTAGAAGGGTATGGAGAACGTGTGTGTGTGGACGTATGATAGAGTGAAAGAGCGATGATAATATGTGCATATAATCACAATAAATGTGAAAGTGAGAGAAAGAGAAGTGTAGTTATAGGAATATATTCATGAGAGCATAGTCACATCAAATGAGAGTTAGAGCCAGAGCGTGATGGGGAGGGAGCAGAGTACAGTACAGTGAACATGTGCAATGTGGATCCTATATATGCTAATACCATGCACACTTAATTCCCTTAGTCATGTGTTTGTATCCGTAGGGAAGGTGGGTGGAGACAACAGAAGATGGATGAAAACAAGAAAGGGAGAGCCGGATAGGAGTACAGTAGACCTACATCATGGAATTATGTAAAGTAGTCCTACATCATGATTGCTCACCACCAGTGAAAATATATTTGGACAACATGATCGTCCCCTGACCTCTTGGAAGGGGCAGATGGACACGTGGATTAAGAGGCTATAGGCATGGCGGAGCAAAAAGGGGAAGAGAGCGAGAGTAGAAATGATCCGGCCTTATTAGAGCTAGCCCCAGTTTCGAACGACACAAGGAGGCATTAACATAATTGCCATCAGTCTCCACCGTCAAATCAATCCGAATCCCCTGAACTCTCTGCCGGGAGAGACCTCATTACCTGCCCGTTTCAAGGCGAATCATATGTTTAGAGAGAGAGAGAGAGAGACTCTCTCAAAGTCACAGAAATGTATTCTTGGGTGTGCTTAAAAAAAAATATTCGAGGCCTGACAGAGGAGATTGACCGCAGGAAATAGGAGATGATATGTAAGTAATTGTGATAGGTGTTGACTGGGTGATTGTGCTGTGTCAGTGCATGTCTGTAACCGTACGAGCACCCCTTCCAAGGGACGTGACGGACTTGATCATATCACACCGGGCCAGTGGAGCATACTGTCTTGGAGGGCTAGATTTCTCTACCTGCTTTTGAATCCTCTTCTTCTCTGCTCCATCAGTTGGGATGTTTGTTTAGATGTTAACGTGGCAGCATCCCTCCTCTCGAAACACACAAACACATACAGTAACACATAGTAACATGGACGCATACACACACACGCACACACAAACGAACACACACAGACAGATACACAATAACATGATGTACTGTACACGCTTAGAAAAAAAGGTGCTATCTAGAACCAAAAACGGTTGTTTGCCTGTCCCCATAGGAGAACCCTTTTGAAAAATGCCTTTTTGAAGAACAACTTTCCACAGATGGTTCTACATGGAACCCAAAAGGGTTCTACCTGGAACCAAAAAGGGTTATCCTATGGGGACAGTCGCAGAACCCTGTTTTCTAAGAGTGTATGCATGCGTGTGCACATGCATATGCACACAAACACACTCACACACAAACACACTGTACAGATTTGAGCCAGCTGTGTACAGGTACACCCTTAGGACTCAAGGTGAAATGCAGCCATCTGTGTCACAGTGGAAGAGAACGATAACGAGGGGAATTGAGAGGGGGATAAAAAGAGTAGGCAAGACACAGATGAGAACCGAGAGATATATTTACAAATACAGTAGATTTGGCTGACATAAACCAATGGAATTAGCAAAATGACGGTTTTCAAACAGACCTATTGTGTTTCCTTTTATGTCCATTTAATATCTGCCTTTATTACAATAATATACTTTATAAACTAAGCCTCTGTCATAAAGTAACAAAATAACACATATGCCAGGTTTGATAGTTGGTCTCTATTGATGTTCAACATTTTTACAGATTTTCGATGTGAGCATGTGACTGTCACTAATGGTCCAGAATATAATGGACCATCATTTCCACAGCTATCTATGACTGATATACAGTACATCAGATCCTTTTTAGTGTTCTTCATTTGCCAAGATTTAGTCTTTGATAGACTATTCAGACAAATTGAATGTGATTTACATCTCAGTCCGGGTGTGTTTATTCTCCTCTCTAATGTCTCAAATGATTATTGTTCACATATACAATCTGTGTATCTATAACATTTTTATTTTAGGGCAAGATAAAATGTCTTATTTTTTTGCAGATTTGTTTATAACAATTAATTCAGTTGATCAAATGATCGATATAAGTGCAAGTTTTCTTATGATATATTTCTGAGATTTATTCTTCACTTTATTTTGATGACTTTGTACTAAATAACAAGTACGTTGGCTGTCCAAAGTAATTTGATATATTCCATGAAAATATCTTTATCTAATTCATATTTAACATTTAACCCTTGTGTTGTCTTAAGGGTAAAAAAAAATGACCCACCACTATGTTTAACAGCAGAGAAAAAAAAAAGATATATCTTTCTTCAACTTGAAATTTGATATTTTTTCCTAGAGTGACCCCAACATTAGAAAAAGTGAAACATCGCCTTTGTTCATATTTCCATGAAAGCTGTACACCACCATGGTACAAAGATTGTCTTAGGGTCATCCGGCAGTTATAAAATCATTTACACACCACGAAACCACACACACACACACACACACACACACACACACACACACACACACACACACACACACACAGACACACACACACACACACACACACACACAATGAGAAATTGAGATTATGTGTGCTGCTGATTGAACTCATCCAGCATCTCCTGAAGAGGAAGATCACCATGGTTGGCACAGTTAGAAAGAACAAGCCTTGCAACAAGGGGGAGGAGGCCTTCTCATCAAACCCCACCACCACTCTAGTTTCCTACCTCCTGTTTTGTGCACACTGCACAAAACAGCTGTGATCAGTGATCGTGAGGACAGGAAGCCAGCCATCATCCTGGACTATAACCACAACAAAGGAGGCGTGGACAACCTGGACAAGGTGATTGGAACTTACAGCTGCAGGAGGATGACTGCCCGCTGGCCCCTGGTCATCTTCCATAACATCATTTATATGTTGTCATACAATGCCTTTGTGATATGGAACAAGATCAACACTACCTGGATGCCTGATAAGCAGAACAAGAGGAGGGTGTTCCTGGAGCAGCTGGGAAAGGCACTTTCCAAACCCCACACATTCAAAGAAGGGAGTGCCTCCTCCGCACAGCAGCCTCTGCAGCGCTTGTGAAAGCTGTTCAGGGGGCTGACTCTTGTCCTGATCCACCTGATGCTGCAGCAGCGCCAGGCAAGAGGAGGAGATTGCAATTCTGCCCCACAAAGAAGGACTGTAAAACAAATACTATGTGCTGCACATGTGAGAAATACATCTGCAAAGTCCATGCACACACACTTGCATACTGTCCTAGGTTAGCTAATTAGATCTGATTGATTTATGTTCTTCAAGTTTTAGTTTTTTATCTATTATCTTATTTTAATCGTATTGTTGTTGTTTATACACCTTGTGGGTGGGTACAATGTTTTTAAAAAATGGGAGAAGACTAGTATTTTGTAGTTGAATTCCTCATTGTACAGTATATAAGAATATATCAATATGTTGCCAAAAAGGTTCAAGACTGTTATTGTTTCCCTTCAATACAATGCATTCAAAACTCCTTTCTGCACATTTCTGCTAGTTTTTTATGCTATACAAGTGCCATCTCTTGCTAAAAAATGTATCTTTACACCAATGCAGTACTTTTAGCAATAATAAACCTCACTTTAGTAAAGAAAACAATTATGGCAGGTGTGTTGTAATAAAAATGATTGGTGTCCACTGGTTAAATGCAGTCTTTCTGCATTGTGAAGAGGGAAAACCCAGATATTCACAAAGTTTGTGATGAATGACAGGTTGTTAATTCATGCAAAATAGATTTGGGGTTTAAAATTCAATTAAGCTGCTTATTTTATGGGTTTAGTGGAGGCGGGTCATTATTTACCCTTAGGACAAGGGGAGTATACAGAATGTTAAGACTACACAAGGGTTAATCAGAGTTTATAAACACAAACTATTGCAAAAATGTCAGAACCGAGTTTCACAGGAATACGGATTGTTTTCTATGTTTACACTATGTCCTACATTCTTGCCCTCCCTCTTAACCAGAGACCCCCCCTTTCGGAAATATTTCCCATCATGCAACTCATTCTGTCCTTTGAGTGACCCCATCCGCAATGATGTCACAGTCTAGTCGCGGGCAGGGTCACAGCTCGGTCACTTTTGTCCAATCAAATTCATCTGTGCCAACTTTGCCTAGCTGACACTGGTGCTAATCACGAGTTCGCCAGCACCATTGGAGTAGCGTCTGTAAAGAAATGAGAGCAACGAAAATAACGGTGAAACACCAGATCTTACATGGCCAGCCTCTCACTCGCTCGTCTAATGGAAGATGTCCCACTTTTCTAGATCGTTTTCCTTTAATATCCTTTGTTGACGAGAAATTATTATCTTTCCAGCTGTGATCGACTCATACTCAAGGGGCATTTTTTCACATTGGCCTCTTTGTTTTGTGACAACTTTGGCTTCTCGTGGTGTTAACAGGTCAACGGCAGTGCAGAAAGGTGAAGCCGAGTTTGTAATGAGTTGACACTTTGGGGATCATGAAAACACCTCCCTCTCCGTCCAACTTATACAGCTGCGAAGCCCTGAAGAATGTTAACACATTATCAACGACCCCCCATTGCCCTTACCTTTGTCCACCTGTCACCTGGCATTAGGTGGCTTCACTAGGAAGCGCTTCGAGGGTGGAGAGGGAAGTGAGAGCAGGGGATACATGGCAGTATGCTACATGACAAGTTCATCAGTGGATAGAATGTTAGAGGCTATGACAGATAGCTCAACATACAGTAGTTGAATTAATGTCTCCAATTGAAATACATTATGGTTCATCCGCTTTGGATAGAGAATGATATTAACCATATCATCCCCCCCATATAGAATGATGATCGAGCTAATGTACGCATTCGATATTCTACAATTATTTCCATAAATGATGTTGGCAATTATGTCAATAACTAACAAAGTTATGCAAATTATAGATTAGATTACGGAAAACCATTGTCGGTGTAGGTCCAGTAGTTCTTAATTCAGCTCTTATTTTACCAGGTAAAAATCTAGATGACATCGAGAATACATTATTTTGGTAATATAACTACATTTTAAGTCCAAATACTAAAGATTGGCATCCTGTCACTTTATCAACACGCTTAATATCCCCCTAGTGCACCAGAAAACACAAATAATGGGCCATTATTTCAACGGTTCAGACCCTGATGCACTTCATACTGTCCACTGTGTTTGTAGTCAGGACAGATAAAGACAAACCGAGGGATTTGCTGTTTATATTCTATTTTATGTGTATCACTACCTTCTCCCACTTCTCTCCTATGGCAGACCTTTTTTTCCTGCTATATCAAGGACGCCGAGGAGGACGCAGCATGATTGCTTTCTCACCCAGGAAGTAATCACATCGGACCTGCCACACTTCTGATAAATATCGACGGACAGCTAATGAGATGTCAAACAGAAGATAGCCCCTCCCACGAAGCCCACTGCTGCCACTAATAAAGAAAAAAAATGATTTACATCTCAGCAATGTCATGACCGTCTTTCATTGGCATAAAGCACAGGCTATTAGTTATCCTCAACGGACAAAATGGGAGAGAAGGGAATGTGTGGAATCTGCAGTCTAGGAAATAGTCACTAAAAGATGCTTTGTGGGTTGTTATCTTTCATAATTGTGTATGTTAAAGGAGGAATTAGCATTCATGTGTGTTCAATCAAAAAAAAATCTTCACCTTCATGTTCAACTCTCCCTGTGGTGTACGGTGGGAAGAGGCTCAAGGTACGCAGGTCAATTTGTTAATTAAAAGATAATCTTCCATGTTTACCTCGAATCGATTGAATGACTGTTCGTTCGACCCAATGTCCGACATGAGCCTTAAAGTCAAAAAGTTGTGGAATGCAGTAAATATATTAGGAATGTGGATCTCCTTAAGGAGCTCATATGCATTTTGGTTAGTCTGATAATGACTATGCCACCCAGATTCCACAATGTAAACAGCTACATTTTCACTCAGACGAGTAGACAGACAGACAGAACACAAGAGACGCCCAAGAGACGTCTGTTCCTCTCTGATGAGGACGTTAGCTCAGCAGGGTGTATCAGAGAGTGTGCTTCACTATCTTGAGGACCATCTTGTGTGGCGTGGGTTTCTGTGTGTGTTCTATTCACCAGCTTGGCAGGCCCAACGTCAATGTGTTTTCATGCTGCAGCATGTGATTTCTCTCTTTTTTTGTGTAGTCCTATTGAAACACGTCCCATATTACGTTTGTGGAGTTCATCTGCCAAATATACATCCTATGCCAGATTATTACATACAGTATCCCTGTCATTTGACTGTTGATTGAAAGCTTTGGCAGTGAAGTTCAAGCATCTCTGTGCACGCCCATAATCTTGTGGAATATTTGTCCTTGGCAGGGATACCCACCATCGATGGTGATCCATCAGAGAGAGAGAGGGACCCCGCAGCTGCACCAAAACACCCAACAATGGGTCACTTGTTCTGGGGACAGAGAATATATGGTGCCCCCTTTGGAGAGAAGACAAGCAGGGGGTTAAAATATTTGGAGGGGTTTTGGGATGGAATAATCCCTTGTGATGTTACTTTGAATGGGGGAGACCGCCCCAGACTTGGTTTCTATCGGATAAATGTTTATTTGACAAGATGAAACCAATGAAGATGCATATCTTATACACTGAGTGTACAAAAAATTATGAACACCTGCTCTTTCCATGGGATAGACTGACAAGGTGAATCCAGGTGAAAGCTATGATCCCTTATTGATGTCACTTGTTAAATCTACTTCAATCCCTGTATAAGAAGGGAAGGAGACAAGTTAAAGAAGGATTTTTAAGCCTTGAGAGAATTTAGTCATGGATTGTGTATGTTTGCCATTCAGAGGGTGAATGGGCAAGACAAAATATATAAGTGCCTTTGGTAGTAGGTGCCAGGTGCACCAGTTTGAGTGTGTCAAGAACTTTTGTGAAATATCACAGCACAGTTGAAAAATATATGGCAAATAGACATCAAATCTGGATGGTTTTCAGAGATAGATGGGAGTGGTTGAGGGGAGCTGATGGGTGGGACTAAAACCAAAAAAAGATAACTAATGTAAAATATACTGTGTCCGTAAAATGTATATAATATGTATATATTCCTGTTTCACAAAGTAACAAAATAACACACATGCCATGTTTGATAGTTGGTCTATTTTGATGTTTGGGGCAGGTAGCCTAGTGGTTAGAGCATTGGGCCAGGAACCAACAGGTTGCTGGATCGAAAACTGGAGCTGACAAGGTAAATAACTGTCGCTCTGCCACTGAACAAGGCAGTTAACCCACTGTTCCATGGTAGGCTGTCATTGTAAATAAGAATTTGTTCTTAACTGACTTGCCTAGTTAAATAAAAGTTCAAAACAAATCTACATTTTACAGATTTTCAATGTGAGCATATGACTGTCACTAACGGTCCAGAATATAATGGATCATAATTTCCACAGATATCTATGACTGATATACAGTATAACAGATCCTGTTCATTGTTCTTCAATGGCCAAGATTTACTCTTTGATAGACTAGTCAAATTGAATGTGATATACATCTCAGTTAATGAGAAATATGTGGCCAGGGTGTGTTTACTCTCCTCTCTAATGTCTCAAATGGTTATTGTTCACATATACAATATGTGTATCTAAAACATTTTATTTTAATGCAAGATAAAAACCTGTTTTTTTCTGATTTTTGTAAAAACAATCATGGTTATTTCAGTTGATCAATTGATCGGTATAAATTCATGCAAAACATACTGTGTCTGTAAAATGAATATAATATATATAAGCTAGAAGTTGAAGCCTAGGTGTTGTTGTCTATTAGTTTACTACAATTAGGAGAGGGGTGGTAGGTTTAGGGGAAAATAATAAAGGGAAGAAGAAATATATATATATATACACATGGGGGATTGGAAATGATGCAGAAAATGACATGATAGAAGCCCCAATCTATTAGCAATGTTAAAGCTGATCCACCCCCCCCTAATAAAAAAACAACAACTGCAACGCTGCTGGGTTTTTCAGCAGTTACCTGAGTGTATCAAGAATGGTCCACCACCAAAAGGATATCCAGCCAACTTCAAAACTGTGGTAAGCATTGGGAGTCAATATAGGCCAGCATCTCTGGAACGCTTTCGAGACCTTGCTCCGAAAAAGTGAGGCTGTGCTGAGGGCAAAACGGGGTGCAACTCAATATTTTTGGGATGGTGTTCCTAATGTTTTCTACACTCTGTATATCATTTTGTATGGGTTTAACGAGCGAACACATACAGCTTTAATGTCACTGACACCTTACAGGGCTGTAGAGAGGAGCATTCTTTAATTTCCTTCAAAATCATAGGGGGATGCGTGTATTAAAAGCATACTGGCTTTATGGCAGGTCATGAATAAAGAAAGGATCATCGCTAATCAGGCAGGCATGTAATAAATGCTCGGCACCTCCCCTTCCTATACCCATTACTGTTGTCAGGTACAGGACAGATAGCATAATGACATACTAAATAATAAAATTATAAGACCTATGATTTGTTTACATGCAATTCATACGCTGACATTTAACAGCTGACCATTGGAAAAGCAATTAGACCCACATTTTCTCACACTTGTAGGCAAATGTCCCTGTTGGATCAGTAGTGTGGATATTTCCTCTCTGGTCTTGGCTTAGGTTTCTGCTGTAGCATGCTTGGAGATGTCATAGGCCTCTGTCTACCAGCATCCCCTGTGCAAGTCCACACACACACACACACACACACACACACACACACACACACACACACACACACACACACACACACACACACACACACACACACACACACACACACACACACACACACACACACACACACATTCACTCACAAACACTTTTTTGGTCTCTAACACATACACACTCACACTCTTAGCCCATTCTTTGTTCGAAGTCATTGCCAATTAGCAAGTTGCAGCTGCGAAGCTGTAATTAAGGCTGTCCAGTCGGTTGGTGTCAGTGCACAGCTTAGCTCCGACAGGTTCAATGGTAAACGCTACGCTATTTGTCCAGCAATTATGTCAGGTCCCTATGTCACAGTACAGATTTGGCCAATTAGTCACACCAAGCAAAAGAGAAAGAAAGGGATTATACCAGACGAGATTGGAAAGGATGAACAACTAGAGGGAGCGAGAGAGAGGGAGTGGGAGGAAGAGAGTCTTAAGGGAGAAAGAGAATACAGGAGAGAGGGCTTTGCGGCGAGGGGAAGGAGGATGTAATGCACAAACACGCTGTGTGTTCGGTCGAAAAGAGGATCAACACGAAGCATGATCATACACACACCAAAGACAGAGAGAAATCCGCTAGCTCGCACAAGATTTATGCAAATGCCATCGAAGCAACCAGGGGATAAGCAATTCATCTTTATTGATGTCTCACTAATTCTCCATCTCATTATGACATACAGTAAGAAGTATGTTGATGAAATATGCCAGAAACAATCAATATAAGTAACGTCCCACTGGGCACACCACGTGATTTTAATGTGGAAATTTCGGTAATATGGTAAGGGGGGGTAACAAGCCCCCTCTAAGAACAATGTCCAATTGCTGACATAAAAAAGCTAAGTTAGGTAAAAAATTAGGTATGTGGGTGATAATCATGCTTCGGCAAACAAACTATGAAAGGCAATAATTGGCTACAGTTGACACTTTTTTATTTAATTTAATGAAATGTTGTTTTTAGAAAAGGGGAATATTTCCCAAGCACAGGGGTAACTGAAGTTTATAAATGTTTATATACATTACACATCAAATATAATTAAGTAGTCGGCTTGAGGATAAATGGAGCCACTATTTATTGTTGAGCTCGGCAGGTTTTGTCTGGCTAATAGCCTACACATATTGGCTGCAATCAAGGTAAGTTAAATGAAATCCAACTTGAAACTCGTCTGGTCTTCTGAAGTCCTCCTTGCTGCTTCTCTTAGAAAGAGAGAGACAAGCACAGACACCTAGAGGATTTTTTCTATGTAGAGGCCTGTAGTAGCTACAGTATGCGACTGCGTCACCTTGCATTTTTGTGTGCAAATATTTTCACCATGGCCTATAGGTCCAGGTTGCGGGCACGACTGTTTTTTATACTGAATATTGACAACCCAGATAGTCTTTCATGAGACATTATGAACTGAGCTGCACACATTGCGCTGCACACTATTTAAAATTAGTCTTGCATGAAGCACGTGAAGAAATTCCAGAGATAAGGGACTGTTGATATTGCAATCACACAACTCAAACGCTGGTTCACCAGTATGACCAAAATCGCAAACCGCTTTATTTGTTTGAGCCTTCAAGAACTGTTGTCCACTAAATATGATCATCTGTTTGCATCTGTCAATTTATTGGCTGTTCAGTATCCAGACGACCTGTCCCAAAGCTTATTATATTATACCATTTTTTATTGTGATTTATCAAGGGGTACTGCTGCACCCTCAGTACCACTATTGCCTGCGGCTATGCAAGGTTTGTCTATGTTGAAAAACATAATATCTGTGTTTGAAATTGACTTTTTACAAATCCACGTCACAATACTGTACGTTGACGTAGATTTCACGTCACAATACATTGACAAATTACGTTGAAACAACGTTGATTCAACCAGTTTGTGCCGAGAGGGGTAGCACCATATCATTAGCCATAGGAATGTCTACAGTACCTCATGTTGGCACTGGCCCATATACATCATACTGAAATGTCATAATGTACGTTGGGAGTGCTTTCCTAAAGTAGTGCTGGCTGTCTACCATACATCCCCGTTCTGCTTCAGTGTAGGTATTTGGTTCTGGTTCAACTTGTCTTTTTTTGAACAACGGTTAACGCGTTGTAATGTCATGGTGCTCACAAAGTAGACTGACAGCAGCTGGTTACAATAGCAAATTAAGAGATAGTAAGCAATACCGGGCCTGTGTCCCCTGAATACCGCTGCCCTAATATACAGTAACAGTTATTTCATTTTTTACTATTTTCTATATTGTAGAATAATAGTGAATACATCAAAACTATAAAAAAACACATATGGAATCATGTAATAACCAAAACATATATTATAGCCACCTTTTGCCTTGACACAGCTTTGCACACTCTTGGCATTCTCTCAACCAGCTTCATGAGGAATGTTTTTCCAACATTCTTGAAGGAGTTCCCACATATGCTGAGCACTTGTTGGCTGCTTTTCTTTCACTCTGAGGTCCAAATCATCCCAAACCATCTCAATTGGTTTAAGGTTAGGTGATTGTGGAGTCCAGGTTAAATGATGCAGCACTCCATTACTCTCCTTCTTGGTCAAATAGCCATTACACAGCCTGGAGGTGTGTTTTGTTTCATTGTCCTGTTTAAAAACAAAGTATAGTACCACAAAGCACAAACCAGATGGGACGGCGTATCGCTGCAGAATGCTGTGGTAGGCTTGCTGGTTAAGTGTGCCTTGAATTCTAAATAAATCACAGACAGTGTCACCAGCAAAACACCCCCACACTATCACACCTCCTCCTCCATGCTTCACGGTGGGAACTACACATGCAGAGGTCATCCATTCACCTACTATGCGTGTCACAAAGACATGGCGGTTGGAACCAAAAATCTAAAATTTGGACTCATCAAACCAAAGGACAGATTTTCACCACTCTAATGTCCACTGCTCATGTTTCTTGGTCCAAGAAAGTCTCTTCTTAATTTTTGGGTCCTTTAGTAGTGGTTTCTTTGCAGCAATTCGAGCATGAAGGCCTGATTCACGCAGTCTCCTCTGAACAGTTGATGTTGAGATGTGTCTGTTACTTGAACTCTGAAGTATTTATTTGGGCTGCAATTTCTGAGGCTGGTAACTTTAATGAACTTATCCTCTGCAGTAGAGAAACCTCTGGGTTTTCCTTTCCTGTGGCCGTCCTCATGAGAGCCAGTTTCATCATAGTGATTGTTGGTTTTTGCAACTGCACTAGAATAAACTTTCAAAGTTCTTGAAATTTTCCGGATTGACTGACCTTCATGTCAATAGGGAGGCGCTATTTTCACTTTGTAAAAAATCGTGCCCAAATTAAACTGCCTCGTACTCTATTCTTGCTCGTACAATATGCATATTATTATTACTATTGGATAGAAAACACTCTCAAGTTTCTAAAACCGTTTGAAATATATCTGTGAGTAAAACAGAACTCATTTTGCAGCAAACTTCCTGTGAGGAAGTGAAAAATCTGAAATCGAGGCTCTGTTCCAGGGCCTTCCTATTCATTTGCTTGAAATCTATGGATATACATGCACTTCATACGCCTTCCACTAGATGTCAACAGGCAGTGGGAGGTGGAATGGGGTGTCTAGCTTGATCTGAGGTCGAACAAGAGCTCTTGGAATGACGTGACCCCAATTTCCTTTGTCAAGCAAGGCGCGGGAAGGACATCGCCATTGGCTTCTGAATAGCGTTCGGTATAGACGTCTAATAACTCCGGCTTTGATTTTATTTGATACATGTGATAATATCATCGTAAAGTATGTTTTTTCAATATAGTTTTATCATATTATTGAACGTTTATCGGGAGTTTTGGCATTTTCCGTTCTCTGCGTTTGGTGAAGATGGACATCTTTGCGCCACATGGCTTGCTATGGTTGCTAATTCGACAGGCGAAGAGGACATTCTAAAACCAAACAACGATTTATTCTGGACAAAGGACTCCTTGTACAAGATTCTGATGGAAGCTCAGCAAAAGTAGGAACCATTTATGATGTTATTTCTGTGGAAAATGTTTAGTTCTATTATCCAGCGTTTTGGCGGGCGCTGTCTCGCTATAACGTAAGCTGTATGTCGTACTAAAGTTATTTTAAAAAATCTAACACAGCGGTTGCATTAAGAACTAGTGTATTTTTCATTTGCTGTCCAACATGTATTTTTTAGTAAAGTTTATGATGAGTTATTTGATTAGATTAGGTGACTGTCCAAAATATCTCCGGATAATTTTGTGCATTTTGACTACGTATTCACATTGTAAAACCACGATTTGTACCGCTAAATATGCACATTTTCGAACAAAACATATATATGTATTGTGTAACATGATGTTATAGGACTGTCATCTGATGAAGTTTGTCAAGGTTAGTGAATAATTTTATATCTTTTGCTGTTTTTTTGCGATCGCTACCTATGCGGTGAATGAATGCGGTTGTGTGGTTGGCTATTGTGGTAAGCTAATATAATGCTATATTGTGTTTTCGCTGTAAAACACTTAAAAAAAACGGAAATATTGGCTGGATTCACAAGATGTTTATCTTTCATTTGCTGTACACCATGTATTTTTCATAAATGTTTTATGATGAGTATTTAGGTATTTCACGTTGCTCTCTGTAATTATTTGGTGATATTTTTTTATGGTAGCTGCAATGTAAAACTATGATTTATACCTCAAATATGCACATTTTCGAACAAAACATAGATTTATTGTATAACATGTTAAGACTGTCATCTGATGAAGTTGTTTCTTGGTTAGTGACTAATTATATCTCTATTTGGTCGGTTTTGTGATAGCTACCTATGCGGTAAAAAAATTGTGAAAATATGCGGTTGAGTCTTTTGCTATTGTGGTTAGCTAATAGAAATACATATTGTGTTTTCGCTGTAAAACATTTAAAAAATCGGAAATGATGGCTGGATTCACAAGATGTGTATCTTTCATTTGGTGTCTTGGACTTGTGATTTCATGATATTTATATGCTAGTATTTACTTGTGGCGCTATGCTAGGCTATGCTAGTCAGCTTTTTTACTAATGAGGATGCTCCCGGATCCGGGATGGTGACCAAGTAGAAGAAGTAATGATGGACTGTAATTTATCTTTGCTTATTTGAACTATTCTTGCCATAATATGGACTTGGTCTTTTACCAAATAGGGCTATCTTCTGTATACCACCCCTACCTCGTCACCACACAACTGATTGGCTCAAACGCATGAAGAAGCAAAGAATTCCATAATTTTACTTTTAACACGGCACACCTGTTAATTAAAATGAATTCCTGGTGTCTACCTCATGAAGCTGGTTGAGAGAATGCCAAGTGTGCGCAAAGCTGTCATCAAGTCAAAGGGTGGCTAGTTTGAAGAATCTCAAATCCAAAATATATTTTGATTTGTTTAACCCTTTTTTGATTACTACATGATTCCATATGTGTTATTTCATAGTTTTGATGTCTTCACTATTATTCTACAATGTTGAAAATAGTAAAAATAAAGAAATACCCTTGAATGAGTAGGTGTGTCCAAGCTTTTAACTGGTACTGTATGGCGGGTGGCCCAAGTGAAAATATCATCTAAAGAGAACGGTAGAAAAAAGGGCAACATAAAAGTATTGAGTTGAGGTTGGTGTGCTGCTCCCCTCCAGCTCTCTTATCTGAGAACAAAATATATTCTGCTACTGCAACACAAACCCCATAATCCTCTGTTGAGACTTCTCAGAGCGCATCTAGCGGTGTGTGTCAAAAATATCTGCTCTACCAAGACGCCGAGTTCCCTTTTAATTGGATGGGGAGAAAATGAGAAAGAATGAGAGGAAGAGAGAGAAAGAGTCAGGGGACCTGGAGGAGAGGGGGAGGTGTAGTACATAATGAGTGCATGTTTTTTTATCTTGAAAAACACAAATTAGCTTCTCATAGGTTTATAGCAGGATATAAGGAGTTGACACATAGTTTGTGTGACGGAAGTGGTTGAAATACCTATCCATTGTTTTAGAAGTTTCCACATTGGTATTGTTGAGAGTGAAGATTAAATATTGAATTCAGCTTTGAAGAGGAGTGAGTAGACAACTCATGGAATCTCGGACAGTTCTTCCAGGTTCAACTTCTTTATTACATATTGATGGAAGGGTCGTGCTTCAAGCTAACACCTTGCCTAGTCGGTAACACTTTATTTGTATAGTCTGCAGAGCATCTACAGATGGGCTATTTACAGACTACCAGTAACATTTTAACTAACTATCTACTAACCCCTACCACTAACCCTTACCCTTAACCCTTATTCTAGCCCTAAACTTAAACCTAGTCCTAACCCTTATTCTAACCATAACCTTAGCAAGCAGTTGCTTATCAACAGGTAGTTTGTTGATAGTATGGCCATCTGTAGAGCATTTACAGATGGACTATCCAAATAAAGTGTGACCTAACTCGAGTTTCCCTTCCAGGTGAATGTGTTGTCGTCAGCATCTCACTGTCCGAAGTAAGCCAGGACTGCTTCGTTCACCATCTTTACAGCTCGGTAGACCATTTCTGGGCAGAAGTGAATGGTTAAAACACAGTGCTGAAGATAAACATACTATTATGGTAAATGTACTAACGATTACTATGTGAATATAATATATGGTATATACTGGATATACAGTACCTTCAGAAAGTATTCACACCCCTTGACTTTCTCAACAAAGACTGAATTTAAAATGTCTTGAGTCAATAAGTATTTAAAGTCTTTGTTGTGGCAATACTAAATTACTTCAGGAGTAAAAATGTGCTTAATTGTCATGCCTGCTCCCGGTCTTCCCCCCTGGCGCTCGAGGGCACCAGGCTGCCCTGCATTACACACACCTGCCATCCCTCGTCACATGCATCAGCAAATTATTGGACTCACCTGGACTCAATCACCTGTTTTTTACCTCCCCTATATTTGTCAGTTCCCCAGCTCTTTTCCCCGCTGCTGCATTGATTGTTTTACGTCTGTGTTTTCTGACGCTGTTCCTGTCTTGTTTTCATGTCTGTTCCGATTAAATGTTGACTCCCCGTACCTGCTTCTCTTCTCCAGTGTCATTCCTTACAGTGCTGGCGTTTCGGTTGGTGGTGAAGTCGGGTCCGGGGGTTGCCGCCGATGGAAACTGGGTGTGCCTTAGCTGGATGGTCGGGCTTGGCTGGCTCGAGAAGTTTCCTTGCCCTGGTTGGCTCGGAGGGCGCCCATCCCACGTCAGGTCTCAGCCGGATCGTCAGGTTTTTACGCCCAGTTGGCTCGTCAGGCTGCTACGCCTCAGCCGGATCGTCAGGCTCCTATGCCTCAGCCGGCTTGTCCATCGCCCGTGCCTCAGTCAGCCCATCAGGCTCGCCCGGGTGGGACGCTGAGCGGCGCCCCTAGAGGGGGGGGGGTACTGTCATGCCTGCTCCTGCTCTTTTCCCCTCTTGCTCTAGGGCGCCAGCCTGCCCTGCAATACACACTCCTGCCACCATCATTACGCAGACCTGCCTTCCCTCGTCATGTGCATCAGCAAATTATTGGACTCACCTGGACTCAATCTCCTGTTTATTACCTCCCCTATATTTGTCAGTTCCCCAGCTCTGCTCTACGCTGCTGCGTTGAATGTCTTACATCTGTGTTTTACCCGGTTCTGACACTGTTCCTGTTCTGTTTTCATGTCTGTTCCGACTAAATGTTGACTCCCCGTACCTACTTGTCTTCTCCAGCGTCATTCCTTATACTGAATAAGTCACAGAAAAAGTTGCATCATTCTGGATTTTTTAAAAAGCAGATACTGATTATCCCTTTCAGCATGGTGAAGTTATTAAATGCACTTTGGATGTTGTATCAATACACACAGTCACTACAAAGATACAGCCATCCTTCCTAACTCAGTTGCCATAGAGGAAGGAAATTGTTCATGGATTTCACCATGAGGCCAATGATGGCTTTGGAATAGTTACTGAGTTTAATAGCAACTTAAAATGGATCAACAACCCTAGTTACTCCACCATGCTAACCTAATTGACAGAGTGAAAAGAAGGAAGCCTGTACGGAATACAACAATTCCAAAACATGCATCATGTTTGCAAAAAGGTACTAAAGTAATATTGCAAACATGTGGCAAAGCAATTAACCTTTTGTCCTGAATACAAAGTATTATGTTTGGGGCAAATCCAATAAAACACATTACTGAGTACCACTCCTCATTTTTTCAAGCATAGTGGTGGCTGCATCATGTTGTGGATATGCTTGTAATACTTCAGGACTGAGGAGTTTTTCAGGATAAAAAAAGAAACGGAATGGAGCTAAGCACAGGCAAAATCCTAGAGGAAAATCTGGTTCAATCTGCTTTCAGACACTGAGAGGCAAATTCGCCTTTCGGCAGGACGGAGTTGCTTACCAAGAAGACCTTGAATGTTCCTGAGTGGCCGAGTTACAGTTTTGACTTTTGCTTGAAAATCTGTGGCAAGACTTGATGGTTTTCAAGCAATGATCAACAACCAATTTGACAGAGCTTGAAGAATTTTAACAAGAATTATTGGGCAAATATTGTACAATCAAGGTGTGCAAAGCTGTTGGAGACTTTCACACAAAGACGCAGAGCTGTGATCGCTTCCTAAGGTGATTCTAGCATGTATTGACTAAGGGGTGTGAATATTTATGTAACTTAGATATTTATTTTCACTTTATCATTATGGGATATTGTGCGTAGATGACTGTGAATTTATTTTATATTGATTCCATTTTTAATTCAGGCTGTAACACAACAAAATGTGGAATAGGTGAAGGGGTATGAATACTTTCTGAAGGCACTTCAGAATTATAGGTCTTTCAGAGTGCATTAGAAATGTAGTGTCAGGGGTCAGTAAAATGTCACTGATTCTGCCATTTTTGTTCTATTACTTCCATAATGCAATTGAGTATCTTAATTAGATATGAAATAAGATTTCACATTCTACTTTATGAGGATTCTAGATCCTGGTCCATACCAGCTGAACTATTGGACTATATAATACTATTACCATAGTACAAGTTCTGCAGAAATTGAAAGAAGTTGTACTGCGACTGAGGCTGTCCTAATGTGTACACCGTACACACACACATATACAGAGCCTTCGGAAATTATTTAGACCCCTTGACTTTTTCCACATTTTGTTTATGGTTACAGCCTTAAATGTAAAATGGATTAAATAAAAAATATATACTCAGCAACCTACACATATTACCCCATAATGACACAGTGAAAACAGGTATCTAGACATTTTTGCACATTTATTAAAAATGGAAAACTTAAATACCTTATGTACATAAGTATTCATAACCTTTGCAATGAGACTCAAAATTGAGCTCAGGTGCATCCTGTTTCCATCGATCATCCTTGAGATGTTTCAACAACTTGATTGGAGTCTACCTGTGGGAAATTGAATTGATTGGACATGATTTGGAAAGGCACACACCTGTCTATATAAGGTACCATAGTCGACAGAGCAAAAACCAAGCCATGAGGTAAAAGGAATTGTCCGTAGAGCTCCGAAACAGGATTGTGTAAAGGCACAAATCTGGGGAAGGGTACAAACAAATGTCTGCAGCATTGAAGGTCCCCAAGAACACAGTGGCCTCCATCATTCTTAAATGGAAGAAGATTGAACCACCAAGACTCTTCCTAGAGCTGGCCGCCCGGCCAAACTGAGCAATTGGGGGAGAAGGGCCTTGGTCAGGGAGGTGACCAAGAACCCGATCGTCACTTTGACAGAGCTCTAGTGTTCCTCTGTGGAGATGGGAGAACCTTCCAGAAGGACAACCATCTCTGCAGCACTCCACCAATCAGGCATTTATGGTAGAGGGGCCAGATGGCAGCCACTTCTCAGTAAAAGGCACATGACAGCCAAGATCATGAGAAACAATACTCTCTGGTCTGAAAGAACAATTTTACTCTTTGGCCTTAATGCCAAACGTCACGTCTGGAGGAAACCTGGAACCATCCCTACGGTGAAGCATGGTGGTAACAGCATCATGCTTTGGGGATGTTTTTCAGCGGCAGGGACCGGAAAACTAGTCAGGATGGAAGCTGAACAGAGCAAAGTACAGAGAGACCTTTAATGCAAAAACCTGCTCCAGAGGGCCCAGGACCTCAGACTGTGGCGGAGGTTCAACCTTCCAACAGGACAACAACCCTATGCACACAGCCAAGATAACGCAGGAGTGGCTTCGGGACAAGTCTCTGAATGTCCTTGAGTGGCCCAGCCAGAGCCCAGACTTGAACCCGATCGAACATTTCTGAAGAGACCTGAAAATAGCTGTGCAGCAGCGCTCCCCATCCAACCTGACTGAGCTTGAGAGGACCTGCAGAGAAGAATGGAAGAAACTCACCAAGTACAGGTGTGCCAAGCTTGTAGCATCACACCCAAGAAGACTCGAGGCTATAATCGCTGCCAAAGGTGCTTCAACAAAGTACTTTTGTTTTATAGTATTTTTTTTATAAATTAGCACAAACATTTCAATAAAACTGTTTCTGCTTTGTCATTATGATGTATTGTGTGTAGATTGATGAGGGGGAAAAAACGATTTAATCAATTTTAGAAGAAGGCTATAACCTTGCCCATAGCGATACAGATGAAAGATGCTATTACAGGCAATTTAACAGACTGTTGTTGGACCTAAAAGTCCTCAAGCTGTTTTTAAGGAGAAAGATAATAGTGTGGCCTAAAAGGTGGATAGCAAGAAAAAGAACTGGTGGAAGGTGAGTGGGAAGGGAATAAAAAATAAAAAAAAAAATGGAATACGGTACATTAAAAACAATTACAAAAGTAAAGGCTGGGAATGGGGCTTGTGTTTGTTTTTGTCCAGATCACTATCTTAAATTAAGGTGCTGTTGCAAGTATCAAGTAAGACTATTTTGAAAACCTAAGTGCGAGGACTGTGTTTATATAATGTCCTGAAGAGGTGCTTTCAGCAGAACACTGACAGCGCATCAATCGTCTGAAATATGTCAATTTGGTTAAGTAAACAACTGTCGGATAAACAACTGCAAATGCCTTTAATTTCCTATCAGATTTTAATATAACTGTCTTTCAGTCTACGTTACGGTTTACACGTTTCTTAAACTTTGTTATGACTGTAAAGATATAACTTTGTATTTGTCTTGGTATTTATTCTGATAAGAGAAAAAGAAGACTGTTAAAATGAATAATGCATGTCAATATTGATAGTTTGTTACTAGTAAAATATAATATAGGCCTATGAATATATGAAATGTGTATACAAATTCATCACACCACTCAAAAGACTGGTAAATAATTTAATTGCAAAAGGGTATTTAAAAAATATTTCTACAAGAATGCATTTTTTTTAAATGAATTTGTTTTTTTTCTTCCGCACCATCATTAAATACATCTCAATGCTTTCAAAGAGGAACAAAATAATTGCAAATCTCAAAGGTTTCTTCCTTTTCCTCTCACTATACATGTACAACACTTGTAAACATCTCACTTTTTTCGATATGCATTTGGAAAGTGACGAGAAGACAGGCATATTAAGTGAGTTTGTTTAATTTTTTATATATATATTTATATAAAACAGTGACAGATGAAGAAAAACATTTCTGAAAAATATTCTATCGGAAAAGGTTAGGGGTTAAAAGTCGTGGGGTTAGATGGGGTGGCGTGTGGAAGGATTAGGGGGTAGGTAGAGGAATGTGAGGCGAGTGTTAACTCCGTATACTTTCAGAGAGATGGGGTGATTGGCACAGAGAGAGATACTGTATCTACCATAAATGTATAGACTGCGGACTGGATTGGTTCAGTAGAAAATTAAAATACTAGCACCTATATCCACACTCTCCATTCACATGTCAGCGCTAAGGAGAGATACTGGTCTGTAAGATATGATTAAACAAAAACACAGAATGATGAACAATCGTCAACTCTCGACAATTCAAGGTCCTAGGTATGAAACATCTGTTAGGAACATCTCCCTACAGTGTGAAAAATCTATTTGTTCCAACAATATGTTCAGAGTTGATGTGCTAATCATTTTAAGATATGTAGCTGCAGCATCAGAGCTCATCACTCAATCAGCTTCTTTTTTCCCCCAAAGCATAAACCAAGACCTAGCACAGCATGTGCAACAAATCAATAGTTCAACCGAGCTCTGAGCTGCCATTTTTCATGAATGGGCATGTCAAACATCTGATTGTATTCAGCCTTCTCCATTGTTCACATTCATCAATCGAGTTCTATTAAGTCAATGTCCTAGCTGATGTAGCATTTGTACCTCACCTCAACTTTGAGAGCATTATCATTGTTATCACTATCATTGTCGTACAGTGCAACTTTTTCGGGTTAGTAAGCCCTTACATGGGACTCATTGAACTGGAATTGCCTCTATTTTAAAAGAAGATTAAATGAAATCAAAATAAGGAACACATATTTTTTGCATAATATCTGTGATGGCTTCAGAGGGTTCAAAAGAAAGTCTAAAAGAGTAATATGGCAAGACTTGATGCACGGTAGACAACAGAAACTGTCTGGAAGAGAATCTGTGGGGGCCAGCACTGCAAGTACCACCCTGCCCAATACAGGTGATTCATCCCATCCCTCAGCCCCCAATCCCACTCCCCTCCTACTATAACACTGATGGTACAGTCCTAGGGGATGCAGCTGCTATCATTTACAATGAGCGCTCCAGATTGCTGCCTGTCTCCAGGCCAAGGTTGTTGGTCCCCGCACTGTACTAATCAGGCAGAGCCGCAGAGCCCAGACAGAATGATTGCAACCTGAACAGGAAATAAATACAGATAATCATAGGCCGTCCATCCGTATGTCTGCGCTGGGCTGTGAATGTATCCCTCGGAGCAGCAGATTGGCCACTGCATTAATCAGTCTGACAAGCCGGGTCCAAGGGGCCACTTCTCTGAAAAAAGTGGACTAGGGCCCAATCACAGAGGTGCACACACACTGAGCCCCTTGACGGAGCTCCGTCTACAGACCTATCGGTTTAAGAATGGTCTCTGTAACAGAGCTATACAGTGGTTGTAACGGACAATCTTGGTAACGGACAATATCGAGATGTACAAACACAAAATAAATTCAATAAAATCTCCATAGACCATTGGGTGTGTCAACTGTGTCGGGAAGTTTCATTTGGATAAAGGAGCATGGAAGACAACTACTGACAAGTTCACATGGCTACACAATATATTCTTCTTTACAGACGATTGAGAGAAGGGATGGTACAGCTAAAGATCCAGTCTTGGCGATCACCAATACAATTTGGCCTGAAACACACACTCTCAACATACCCACTCACACACGGAAACATACACTTGAAAGGAGAGGGAGGTTGTTGGTGCAGAGTGTATACCCCTCGTGGTCGAACCACGGTTTACCCCTTGAAATGCTAAAATCATTGCAGCTGTCCCTAACTTCTCTCTACCTTTCCCTTCCTCACTTTTTCTCTCTCTCTCTCATTCTATTCGTCTTCAATCCCTCGCTCTCTGCTCATTTCACTCAGAATCAAACGACGTCTCACAACAACACTTTCCCAGTTTCTCAAATAGCATTTTGTTTTCATGTTATTTATCTTATTTTTTGTTACAAAACATTACAGGCTGTTTAGAACAACAACAAAAATACATTATCCAATTTTATATGCATGTTTTTGTAATAATCAATGATTTGCCGAATCCTCTTGGGTCTTTTCATTTCCTCTTGATTGTTCTTTAGAATAAATCCACAGTTCGAATGGCCTCTTGTCCAAGTGGAGAGAAAAATAAATACACTGGGTGGAAGTATAGAAATTTAGCTAAAGTTTTAGATACATTATTTATCCAGGTATTAGTAAAAAGAAAGTTACGGTGTCTTTCGTGCTTGCCCTCAGTTGTTGTACGATGCATATATATTTCCAAATGTTTGGATTTCAATAAAAAAAATGTTAACAGTTGTCCACAGAATATAGCGTAATTGTTTCCGATATAATTGTTGCTTCTTGTCACTGTTCAGTTCATGCGTTAATTGTCCATGGTGGCGATGTAGCTGAAGCTGTATTGTACAGTATTTTGTTACACTCATACGTTCGCATACACACAAACACACATACATACTCACGCACAAACGCAAGCACACACAAAAGGCTGGTCGGTCTTTGTATTGAGTTGCCACAGTCCTCGCCTAGCTCCTCCCTCCCCGTCACACAAAGCGTCCAACAGGAGTATTTAGCTCTGACCAGCCATCTTGAAACACAAATCTCCCCAAAGTGATGGAACAGAAAAACATAAATGGAAGGCTGATGTAAACAAATTAACAGCAATTCTAATAATAAGAAAAACACAGTTGATGAGCCAAAATGAGCCAATGGTCCCAAACTTTGAGAACATCCTGAGTGTGCGTTCCCCCAGGTTTTAGAAAAAAGTTGGTTCCATACTTTTGGCCCTGGTTAGGCCAAACTAAGCTAAGCAGCTCTCATTTAACCTCTTGACCTCTGTGACCCTCTGATTTACCCTCTTCCTCCACGTCCTTCTTAGGCATGTGCCCTTGTACATAATAATACACCTTCAATATGAAGATGGGGAATAACACACACACACCAACAATAAAACAATTTCTATCGTTTTCATTTATCATCTTGGTGTCCAAACACTTTTTTTGTGTACGAACGCTAGTTCACGTTTTCTGCTTTTTTGAAACACTTTATACTCAGTGTTCATCCTTTTCCAACTGTAATGTCCGTCAGGGGGCTTTCCGACAGATGTTGGGGTAGGGTCAAGGTTCAAGGAGATGGATTTTCACAGGAGGAAGACTAAGTTCAGGATACAAGAGGTGGGAGGGGAGGGTTTAAGTCCTGGCCAACCTCACAAACACACACGCACGCATGCAAACGATCACCCCACACTGAAACCAGTGAGGCACGCATGGGATATGGGTTCTCTTTCTTGTCTTTAGACATTTCTTTTTTACAAAATGGAAAAACATTGGACTAATAATGTGGAACATAGAAACATAAAACGTTGGTGTGGAAGAAAAATAAGAAAAACACAAGTTCGAGGCACTGCAAGCCAGTTTTGTTCTCATCTGATTGGCAGAGATGGTCAGGCAGCTAGGGTTTCCTATTGGCTCTCTCTCTGGCACAGTTCCTCCCCATCCTGTCTGTCCATCTGTCTGTCCATCTCAGACCTGGACAGGCAGTGTTTGGTTCATCTGTAGTCTCATGTCCCGAATGCTGCCTAGAATCTTCTTCTGGTGGCCGGCCAATGTCACCCCTATCCGAAGAAGGTCTCTGAGAAGAGAGAGAGAGAGAGAGAGAGATCAGGCATAAACAAAAATAGGTCTAAAACTTGAACCCAAAAAAAATTCTGGTCAGGAAAACATTGGGTTCTAATTATAAGATGTAGATAGGGAGTCCTAAGCACGCCTTTCCTACTCACTTCTCAGTATTTGGTATTCAGACACGTAACGCGCTCTACAGGTGTGGCTACCTTGCACGCTCTGAATAAATGTCATTCAACCTGCTGAAAACCCTCACACTTGCTGGCCAACGGATTTTTCTTGTGGAGTTTTCATTCAAATGGCATCCCTTTAAATATGGTGTAGCTTTTAGTTCGATTTTTTTTTCCGACAGAGTAGAATATATTAAGAGAATTGGTTAAATATTGGCTCTCTCTCAGGGGTGCGTGCTCAGTCCCCTGCTGTACTCCCTGTTCACTCATGACTGCATGGCCAGGCACGACTCCAACACCATCATGAAATTTACCGATGACACAACAGTGGTAGGCCTGATCACCAACAACGACGAGACAGCCTATAGAGAGGTGGTCAGAGACCTGGCCAGGACAACAACCTCTCCCTCAACATGATCAAGACAAAAGGAGATGATTGTGGACTACAGGAAAAAGAGGACCGAGCACGACCCCATTCTCATCGACGGGGCTGCAGTGGAGCAGGTTGAGAGGTTGAAGTTCCTTGGTGTCCACATCAACAACAAACTAACATGGTCCAAGCACACCAATACAGTTGTGAAGAGGGCACGACAACCTATTCCCCCTCAGGAGACTGAAAAGATTTGGCATGGGTCCTCAGATCCTCACAAGATTCTACAGCTGCACCATTGAGAGCATCCTGACTGGTTGCATCACTGCCTGGTATGGCAACTGCTCGGCCTCCGACCGCAAGGCACTACAGAGGGTAGTAAGAATGGCCTAGTACATCACCAGGGCCAAGCTTCCTGCCATCCAGGACCTCTATACCAGGCGGTGTCAGAGGAAGGCCCTAAAAATTGTCAAAGACTCCAGCCACCCTATAGACTGTTCTCTCTGCTACCGCACGGCAAGCAGTGCCGGAGCACCAAGTCTAGCTCCAAGAGGCTTCTAAACAGCTTCTACCCTCAAGTCATAAGACTCCTGAACATCTAGTCAATGGCTACCCAGACTATTTGCAGAGCGCCCCCCCCCTCTCACCCCTTCTTTACACCACTGCTACTCTCTGTTGTCATCTATGCATAGTCACTTTAATAACTCTACCTACATGTACATCCTACCTCAAATAACCGGTGCCCCCGCACATTGACTCTGTATCGGTACCCTGTATATAGTCTCGCTATTTTTATTTCACTGCTGCTCTTTGATTACTTGTTACTTTTATCTCTTATTCTTATCTGTATTTTTTTAAACTGCATTGTTGGTTAGGGGCTCATAAGTAAGCATTTCACTGTAAGGTCTACCCTGTTGTATTCGGCGCATGTGACTAATCAAATTTGATTTGATGTGAAAATATATGCATATTCGTCTCCGTTTCAGCACCAATTGGTAGATAAAAAAATAGGTTAAGGAAAGCATTTATGAATCATAAAATAACAGGTTTGGAGAGCCTTTACGTGGTTTGATTAATTCTGAAATTGCCACATTCAGTTCTTCAACGCATGGTAATGTTGGAAGTTTTGTGTACATACATTGCCTTCAGAAAGTATTCACACCCTTTACTTTTTCCACAATTTGTTGTGTTACAGCCTGAATATAACATTTATTAAATTGAGTTTTTGTATCACTGGCCTACACACAATACCCCATAATATCAAGGTGGAATTATGTTTTTAGACATTTTTACAAATTAAGTAAAAATGAAAAGCAGAAAAGTATTGAATCAATAAGTAGTCAACCCCTTTTTTATGGCAAGCCTAAATAAATTCCGAAGTAAAAATATTCTTAACATTTCACATAATAACTTGCAAGGACTCACTCCATGTGCAATAATAATGTTTAACATGATTTTTTAGTGACTACCTCATCTCTGTACCCCACAGATACAATTATCTATAAGGTCCCTCAGTCGAGACAGTGAATTTTAACCACAGATTCAACCACAAAAGACCAGGGAGTTTTTCCAATGCCTCACAAAAAGGGCACATGGGGAAAAGTAAAAAAAAAAAAAAAAAAAAAGCAGACATTGAATATCCCTTTGAGCATGGTGAAGTTATTAATTCAACTTTGGATTGTCTATCAATACACCCAGTCACTACAAAGAGACAGGCACCCTTCCTAACTCAGTTGTACATTGATCTGGTACTGGTACTCCCTGTAAATAGCTCCATTCTTGTGCATTTAATTTTATTCCTCTTGTGTTACTATTTCTTATTAAATGTTTTACTCTACATTGTTGGGAAGGGCTCGTAAACAAGCATTTCGTCTGCAACGTGTAGGGAGTTATTCGGCACGTGACAAATAATATTTGATTTGCCAGAGAAGAAGGAAACTACTGAGGGATTTCACCATGGTGACTTTAAAACAGTTACAGAGTGATATGAGAAAACGGAGGATGGATCATCAACATTGTAGTTACTCCACTATACTAACATAAATGACAGAGTGAAAAGAAGGAAGCCTGTACAGAATAAAAATACTCCAAAACATGCATCCTGTTTGCAATAAGGGATTAAAGTAAAACTGGAAAAAAATGTGACAAAGAAATTAACTTTTTGTCCTGAATACAAAGTGTTATGTTTGAGGCAAATCCAACACATCACAAAGTACCACTCTTCATATTTTCAAGCATGGTGGTGGCTGCATCATGTTATGGGAATGCTTGTCATCGGCAACATCTAGGGAGTTCTTTAGGATAAAAATAAATGAAATAGAGCTAAAGACACAGGCACAATCCAAGAGGAAAACCTGGTTGTCAGCTTTCCAACAGACACTGGGAGGCAAATTCACCTTTCAGCAGGATAATAACCTATATCATGAGGCAAAATATACAATGGAGCTGCTTACCAAGATGACAATGAATGTTCGTGAGTGGGGGGGGTGATCATTGTCTAGGAACAACCAACTTGACAGAGCTTGAATACATGTTTTAATAATTGTACAGTCCAGATGACTTACCAAGAAAGACTCACAGCTGTAATTGCTGCCTAAAATGTATTGACTCAGTACTTATGTAAATGAGATATTTATTGAAAATGAAATACAGAAATGTGACAACATTTCTAAAACCATTTGTGTGTAGATATTATTTTTTTTTTAAATACATTTTGATTTCGGGTTGTAACATAAAATGTGGAATAAGTCAAGGGGTAAGCCACTGTAGAAATATAATAGGGAGAATATTGTACAATAGTAGGCTATACCCTTGTCTATTGCCTGGACTAACCATGGATCTGTGTGATGACACGCCCAAGTATTGCGCCATGCATCAGGTTCAAACTTTTGCTGCCTGGTCTGCGCTCCACTCCATAATGATTTAATTAGTGACGCGTTGACAGAAAATTAAGGTAAACAAAACAATGTAATTAAATGGAATGATAACATAGGCAATACCAACAGTAACTAACAGTCAATTGTCAGTTTAATATATGTGGTTATTAGGCCTAATGACGGCCGATACTGACAGTGGCTAATGTTTAACATGATAGAAATAGGAGACAGAGAACATCGGGGTAGCCGTTAATTAAAACATTCAAGAATGCCCATCCCTGCAAGTTAAAAGGGCGTACCATTTAAATTCAGCGTAATGGCATAGCATTTCATAAACAGTACTGTGGGAAAGTTGATATGCTTCAGTTTGCTGCCATATGACTGGTTTCACATTTGTCTCCAGAGATTATAAGGTAAAAGAGATATAGAGCAAGTGTCATTTATATTTACAATTCCCTTATCCAAACGGATTACTCATTTACCAAGCTCTTATCAAAAACTATTATCAAGTTATAAATTGCAGAGCTTGGAGAATGCTTTTATTTATATCGGGAAAAAAGTCGATTTCTTTCCCACTTGGAACAGTTGGGTTCGCTAGACCTTATTAATGGTTTACTCACGCGTAAAGGTGGTGGAATTATTAGGGAATAAAGTCAATGTCAGAATACGGCATATCTGTATACACACCTCCGCCACACCTTCATTTTTTCGACCCCCCCCATAGGGCATTACATGGACTCTACGATTTGGTCCTGCCGTACATACCTACATGTACACTACGGTCACAAGATGCAGGCCTCCTTATTCTCCCTAGAATTTCTAAGCAAACTGCTGGAGGCAGGGCTTTCTCCTATAGAGCTCCATTTTTATGGAATGGTCTACCTACCCATGTGAGAGACGCAGACTCGGTCTCAACCTTTAAGTCTTCATTGAAGACTTATCTCTTCAGTAGGTCCTATGATTGAGTGTAGTCTGGCCCAGGGGTGTGAAGGTGAATGGAAAGGCACTGGAGCGACGAACCGCCCCTGATGTCTCTGCCTGGCCGGTTTCCCTCTCTCCACTGAAATTCTCTGCCTCTAACCCTATTACAGGGGCTGAGTCACTGGCTTACTGGTGCTCTTCCATGCCGTCCCTAGGAGGGGTGCATCACGTCGTGCCAGGCTTTTTTGCTCTATACTCGACTTGAGTGGGTTGAATCACTGACGTGATCTTCCTGTCCAGTCTTGCGAGACCTGTGCGGTGGAGGAGATCTTGGTGGGCTATACTCAGCCCTGTCTCAAGGTAGTAAGTTGGTGGTCTGTTGATATCCCTCTAGTGGTGTGGGGGCTGTGCTTTGGCAAAGTGGATGGGGTTATATCCTGCCTGGTTGGCCCTGTTCGGGGGTATCGTCGGACGGGGCCGCAGTTTCCATCGACCTCCCTCCAGTATCTATGCCCCGGGGGGCTAGGGTCAGTCTGTCCTATCTGGTGAAATTCTCCTGTCTTACCAGGTATCCAGTGTGAACTTAAGTATGCTCCCTCTAATTCTCTCTCTCTCTTCCTCCTCTCCCTGAGGCTCTGAGCCCTAGGACCATGCCTCAGGACTACATGGCCTGATGACTCCTGGCGGTCCCCAGTCCACCTGGTTGTGCTGCTGCTCCAACTCCACTGTTCTGCCTGCGGCTATGGTACCCTGACCTGTTCACCGGATGTGCTACCTTGTCCCGGACTTGCTGTTTTCGTCTCTCACTCCTTCTCTCTCTCTCTCTACCGCACCTGCTGTCTCGACCTCTGAATGCTCGACTATGAAAAGCTAACTGACATTTACTCCTGAGGTGCTGTCCTGTTGCACCCTCTACAACCACTGTGATTATTATTATTACCCGGCACAGCTAGAAGAGGAATGGTCACCACTCACAGCCTGATTCCTCTCCAAGTTTCTCCCTAGGTTCCTGCCTTTCTAAGGAGTTTTTCCTAGCCACCATGGTTCTACATCTGCATTGCTTGCTGTGTGAGGTTTTAGGCTGGGTTTCTGCATAAGCACTTTGTGACATCTGCTGATGTAAAAAGGGCTTTATAAATACATTTGATTGATTACATTTGATTGACATATGCCAGTAGGTTTAAATGAGAACAAATACAGTTTGCCCTTGTGGAAACAGTTGCAGACAGCAGTTATCTGTGTACACCAATAAAATGTCTTCCTTGTGTAACAGTATAGCTTCTGTCCCTCTCCTCGCCCCTACCTGTGCACGAACCAGGGACCCTCTGCACACATAGACAACAACATAGTGCACTGATACCTGGGCCAGATGTAACATACTTCAATATCCTGGCAGGTGGACGAGAGGAGGAAAATAGTAAGGGGGAAGGGAGGTTAATATTTTATCAGTGCTTTACGCCACTGTGGGCCAGCTGGTGCTTTTCACGTCACTAAAACCAATCTGCCAGCCAGCCAGCCAGCCAAACAACCTGTCAGTCGAGAAAACAAGTTAGTTATTGAGAAAACCAAGCGAGTGAGGAAGTCAGTCATGGAACATTCTGTCAGTAGCCCATCAGTTATTTCTGCAACAGACTGTAAGTCAGTGTGTCAACTAGTCAGTGATCGAGAAAATAAAATAAGTTAGTAATTATGTCAGTCAAAGAACAATCAGTCAGTAGCCAATGACTTATTCATATAACAGACTAGACTGCCAGCCAGTGCGTCAACTGGTAGGTCATTTGATGGTGATTCGTCTAATCTTACACAGTCAGTTAGATGACAAAGCTGTCTTGAAAGACAAGACTGGAAGAGAACAGTAATCCATCCTTTCAATCAATCGTATAGCAGTCACCCAGGTTGACTTGTCTTTTAACAGTTTCTCAAACTGTCTTCATAGTTCAAAAGAGGACAGAGAGAGTTCACTCCGAAATGCGAGAAGCAATGGGGAAATATGAAAATGACACCCACACAGAGGCCTTATTAAAGAATGGCTGCTATGAAAAAAGCTGCAGCACCTGTTTGGCCGCAGTCAGTCAGACGGTGTAATCTAATCGTCTCAGCGGTGTTAGTTTAACACTAAGGCCTCATGTACCGGGTTGTTAGGAATAATTTCACAAGGACTCTCTTTTCCGCTCTTTTGTTTGTTTTTCCCTTGCCGATAACGAAGGAGAGAGCAAACCACGGTCGGCATCTGGGGGAACGATTAGCAAACCACGAGGGCCCAGCGCCTGTCTGGATCCTCTCCGTTCACACAGACAAAGACACACATATATTCAACCTTCTACACAGACACCATGCCCTTTGCAAGTCTGCATGTTTCTGTTGTCCTCTGCATTTGCACACACACAGACAAATACACACACACACACACACTGCATACTACCTTATCTCTACTTTTACTACGTATTTTGGACATGAGACTTTTATTGTTATTATTGATATTGATTCATGTACTGCATTGTTGAGGGAACTAGCACATAAGCATTTTGCTGCACCTTTGTACCTGCTGTAAAGTGTGTACACGACGCAAATTTCTTTATTTTATTTTGATTTAACACAAACAATTTTGCCTAAATGAAATCAATGGTGTTTTTGTTTCCATTGCAATCACTCCAGCAACGGAGGATAAAATGATCATAAATGCAAGCCATTAGAGGAATTACCTACCATCAAGAGCAGGAGAGAGCCACTGTACAGCACACTTGTCGGCCTGCCAAATTGAAACAAATCCCCTATTATCCACCTAACGAGGATGATATATCGATCATTATTATTATAATTCCTTTATTTGATCACAACTAGCCCCGTTTCCATGACTTCTATGACACACATTTCCTGTTATATAAATAACGTGCCAAGCTGGCTCTGAAAACGTTGGTCATGTTCATTAGGCCCCAAGTGAAAGAAAATGGAATGAAACAGGGAGGGACTACCAGGACTTGTCCAATGACAAACGTTCTTTTTCATTTTGCGTTGCAAAACCTTTTATAACGTTTTGTTTCCTAATGAACATGACCCAGTTCTGTGTCAACTCTAGGTTATTATTGCTGGAAGGGAAGGTGTCGTGAGGTAACGTGCACTATGGAGGAAGAGTGTATGTAGTGTCCTTCAAGTCTCTCCAAGATGAGGAAGAACCTTCAAGAGAAGTGCTTTTTTCCTTATTGTGTTTTCACTTCAGGGTCAATTAGTGTTTGTGGACCCTTATCCCAAATGGTCTCTCACTAGTTTTACAACTGACTAGATATCCCCCTTTTCCTTTTCTTTCCAATCACATACAATGAGAACAGTAACAACTGCAGCCACCATTATTCCCAAAGCAACTCAATTTGTAGTGTTACCAACGCTGTCCTGGTTCATACTGTACAATCTGTGTGAGAACTGGGCCTCTGTGAGTTAATATTTAAATGCAATTTGAATGTCTCCAGTCATGTAGATTTCAAGGGCCATGCTCTCATTGCACCCTAAGGATGTCTACAATGAGGCCGTTTGAATTCACCATTCTATTTGGTTGATTAAAATTGACTATTTCCCAACTACGTGGTAGGCCGGCGCCGAAAACAGTGAAGTGGATCGATCTACTGTATGTCGCGGGAGGGGATGATTTTTTTGCACATGACAATATTCTTATGATTGTCAAACTTGTTGCCACCTTCAATTCTTGCAAATGTTTTCAGAAAATGTATTCTGAACAAAAACAGAAATGCAAAATGCAACAATTTCAACGATTTTACTGAGATACAGTTCATAAAAGGAAATCAGTCAATTGAAATGAATGAATTAGATCCTAATCTATGGATTTCACATGACTGGGCAGGGGCGCAGCCATGGGTGGGCCTGAGAGGGCATAGACCCACCCACTTGGGAGCTAGGCTCACCCACTGGGGAGCCAGGCGCAGCCAATCAGAATACATTTTTCCCCACGAAAGGGCTTTATTACAGACAGAAAATCTCCTCAGTGTCATCAGCTATCTGGTGTGGCTGGTCTCAGACGATCCCACAGGTGAAGAAGCCGGATGTGGAGCTCCTGGGCTGGCATGGTTACAAGTGGTCTGTGGTTGTGTGGCCAGTTGGACGTACTGCCAAATTCTCTAAAATGACATTGGAGGCAGCTTATAGTAGAGAAATGGACATTCAATTATTTGGCAACAGCTCTGGTGGACATTCCTGCAGTCAGCATGCCAATTGCACGCTCCCTCAAAACTTGAGACATCTGTGGCATTGTGTTGTGTGATAAAACTGCACATTTTAGAGTGGCCTTTTATTGTCCCCGGCACAAGGTGCCCTTGTGTAATGATCATGCTGTTTAATCAGCTTCTTGATATGCCACACCTGTCAGGTGGATGGATTATCTTGGCAAAGGCAAATTCTCACTAATAGGGATGTAAACAAATGTGTTCACAAAATTTGAGAGAAATAAGCTTTTTGTGAATCTGGAAAATTTCTGGGATCTTGATTTCAGCTCATGAAACATGGGACCAACACTTGAAATGTTGCGTATATATTTCAATACTGTCTGCTCAAGCAAATTTGCTCAACCTAGAACCAATCAGAACTCCTGTACATATGCCTCGTGATGAAGGCATTAAATGGCCTGCTTCTATCTAAGATCGAAAAACAGTGTCAGTGTGTTAAGAGGAACTAACATTATCTACCAAAGACTAAAGATAATTATCTGTTTTTGAGTGCACGTTGACCATTTAGACAATTTATCAAAGCTAGCCAATGTTACAGTTGACTAGCCTAGCCAGCTAAAACTATAAACATCAATGTGATGTGTTTCATTAGCTATCACTCTGTCAGTGAATAAAATGTTGAATTATGTTTTGGCAAGATTGTCTCATTTCAAGTTAGCCGCAGGCTTAAATTAACATTCAATCATATGATTTAATAGAAACCCAAATAAAAGCATGTAGATAAATGTGTGTGTGTCATTTATGGTAGAATGGAGGTTAAAAAAGGACAGCTGCACAGGCATATTAGCCACTGGTGTAGCCTACTAGGGCTGTCACCGACAAAAACAAATCTTGGTCGACCGAGAGTCGTCCTATTCTTTTGACAAATCGATTGGTCTAAATGTTTAAACTTATTTTTTATAGACCGAAACCCTCGGTGTTTGAATAAAACCAATTACATATGCACTGACCTTGTCTGATGCATTTCACCTCCGGATGAAAAGTATGCCCAAAGTAAACCGCCTCTTACTCAGGCCCAGAAGCTAGGATATGCATATAATTCGTAGATATGGATAGAAAACACTCAAAAGTTTCCAAAACTGTTAGAAATAATGTATGTGAGTATAACAGAACTGATGGCAGGCGAAAACCTGAGAAAAATCTATCCAGGAAGTGGGATTTTTTTCATGTTTGTAGTTTTCCATAGACTGCCTATACAGTTTCCAATGACTTAGGACTCAGATTGCACTTCCTATGGCTTCCACTAGATGTCAACAGTCTTTGGAAATTGTTTCAGGCTTGTATTCTGAAAAATGAGGGAGTAAGACCACTCTGAGTCAGTGGATAGTGGACCCACCGCCTAAGTCACTCACCCACACTCTACTCTTGCCATATCAACGAGGCCTTTTGAACTGAACTAAACTGAATTGAGTTTGATTCATTTGAATCGACTATTCCTCGATTCACTCAATCACCCTGCTATCTTGCCACATCAATGGGGCCATTTGAGCTGAAACAAACCAATTTGCAAGTGAACCAACTCATGTCTCAATGAAGCCATTTGAACTCAACTAAACCAAACCAAATATAATTAATCGGAATCGACTCATTCTTCACTCACTCTGCTGTCATCTGGGCCACTAGATCGAAGGATGCGAAGCCGGCATTGAGGAAGTTGTCGCGATAGCGACTCATCTTGATGGCATCCAACCAGTCTCCCACGGTGGTGAAGGTGGTGTAGTCAGGGACGCATCGGTCGAGCAGAGGCTGCGATGCCCTACAGGAGGGAGGAGGAGAGTGAGACAAAAGAGAGAGGGTTAAGGTCACGCCTCGCCTCCAGCACCAATGAAATCTCACTCCCAATCCCCCAAAACGCCACCTCGCTCTCCCCCTCGCTGCCCTTGTAGGGTCAAGGGTCAATCGCCTCCGTCGCCTGACGTAACCGCCTTTGGTTACCGTTGGAGACTGGCTTGGCCGGGCGTGTGTGTGTGTTCTCTTTGGTATGCTGACCAATGTTAACGAGACAAAAGGCGTGCAAACAACACAATACGGCGAAGATGGAAAGACATTTCCTCAAGAATCTCTTGGACAGCGTGGAGATATTTGTGGACTGTCAACGTGTGTGTGTGTGTGTGTGTGTGTGTGTGTGTGTGTGTGTGTGTGTGTGTGTGTGTGTGTGTGTGTGTGTGTGTGTGTGTGTGTGTGTGTACACTTGTCGTCACCCAACAGGGCCCTCGGACTCTCCAAAAAACCCAACCACCCCTGATTGATGTCATAGATAGGGGGGCCACCTTGCAGTTTTAATAAACAGCAGTGGAAGTTTGAAAAGAGAGGGAGAGCGAGGGTGAACGAAGGAAGGGGGGAGAAAAGGACAGATAGAAAAAAGGGGGAAGAAAGAGGAGAAAGAGAACCTCTGTCTCTGTCTAGCTCTCTCTCTCTGACCGCTCTCTGCTCTGTTGATCCTTGTCGTCTTTTGATGGCATTAGATTCACAATCAAAGGTGGATGGAAAAAAGAGAGGGAGCGAGTTAATAAGAGTCAATACAGAGGCTCCATTGAAGGGTTGACTGCTGCAGAGGGATAGGAGGAGTGCTCTTTAACAAGGCCTGCGCTTCAGGGCCCCGAGGGTTCGGGCTAGCCACCATCAACCATCAGACACAGTTCCCTATTAATAGAGCACTGTTAGCCACTTTCTGAAGTCTCGTACTGAAGCGGAAGGTGTCTAGCCTGATCCCAGATCTGTTTGTGCTATCTTGCCAACGCTTTATGGTCAGTGGAAAGACAGCCATAACAGAGGATGTGGAATCAGGCTAGAAGCTGTTTACCATAGTCAAAGGAAACCAACGGCACTGGGAGAGGCCACTAAGGCCGTATGTCTCATGTTATGAGGGGCAGTTACCTGAGTGGGTACTCCCAAACTGGAGCCCAAAGGGCAAAGGTGTTGTGACTGTTTACTCATGGTTTTTGGTGAGCGGTTTTTTGTTTGTCTTCAGTGTGAGTGGTGAAAGACACAGATCATTGGATTTTTCCGTGTCAGGCTACATGGGTATGCATTATGAGGCAGACACACCTGACCGCACATCGCCGCCACCCCCTTTACACACACGCACATACACACACACACCACACACACGTACCACACACACTCACTCGCACATGACAGGACACCTCCACTTGTATTGTATGAACTATAACACGACTCCCAAACCAGTGACAAAAGTTATCCTAGCTACCGCTAACCACTACAAAGCACTAATGTCACGCCGGACGTCATGGTAGCTCATCTCTCACTCACTCTTTCCTCATTAGGATCGGCGGGGGGCCAACGTCTCCACTGGCCCGTTTAAAATATATTTTGCAAAAAATTCAAATCGTTCAAGTCTTTTCGCGTCACTCTTAATCTAGCTAAATACTGGCTAATTAATCTAACTTAATCTTCCCAGCCATCGCCATAGCTACAGCTCCAGATCCCCGATGGAATCACCCCCTATTCCTCCTCACCCTCTTCCCCCTTCGGGCTCTTTCCATGAAAACTACAGAGGAATGTAGCATGAGGATATCACTAAATATGTGAAACCATCGATCTAAGAACTTCCTTGCAGGAGCTATGGTTGCCTTGAGTGCTTTATTGAGCAATGGTAAATCCACATTTGCATTGACAACACTGGCCAGTTTTTTGGTGGCTTAAAACTTCTTGCCACTAGGGGGGTGCTATTTCGACATAGCACAAATGTGTATCCAATGTAAACGGTCTCCTACTCAATTCTTGCTCGTACAATATGCATATTATTCTTACTATTGGATAGAAAACTCTCTCTAGTTTCTAAAACCGTTGGAATTATGTCTGTAAGTGAAACAGAACTCGACTTAGAGCACTTTTCCTATGTCTGTGTGAGAATGGGAAATTTTATCATCTGCTTTGAGACCTGTCTTTAACTTTGCCTGTCTTCTATTGGTTGAGATGCACTGCATACGCCTTCCCCTGGCTGTTAGCGAATAGGGAGAGTTGAAATGACGTGGCTACGTATTTCCCAAAGTTTTTAAATTGATTGGAACCGAGGTGTCCGACCTTTTGGGACTTCGCGCTGACGCAAAGAGGGTCTTGGCATGTCTTTTTAGAACGTCTGGTTTTAGCTCCTAGAAGTATCCGGCTCTGTTTTTATTCGCTATAGGCTTTAAAGACATCATAATCTTGTTATTTTGAACCAAATTATACCAGTTTAGGTCAGTATATTGCGATTTTCAGGTATTTATTTCCATGGCGCTGTAGAAACGTGGGTGTCTCTCTCTCGAATGCCATTCTGTACTGCTAATTGCAACGTCGAGGGAAACATTCTCCAACCCGGCAACGATTCTTTTGGCCAACGGACACCTTCCACAAGATTCTGATGGGAGTTCAGCTAATAGTAGGTACTATTTATGCTGATAAAACGTTGTTCTGTTGAAAAAGAAAAATGTATTAGACGCCATTATTTTCCATGTAGCGTTGCGCTATCGCACCCTTTATTGTCCCCAGTATTGCGCAGTAAGGTTAATTTTAAAAATGTAATTCAGCGATTGCATTAAGAACTAATTTCTCTTTCAAATGCTGTCCAACCTGTATTTTTTTTGTCAAGTTTATGAATAGTTTTCGATAAGATTAGGTGCCTTTCCAAAATGGCGCCGGACAGATTGCTTGATTTTTTGCCCACTAAACACGTTGTGTAACCACGAATTGTGCGGCTAAATATGCACATTTTCGAACAAACTATATGCATTGTGTAATATGATGTTACAGGACTGTCATCTGAAGAATTCTGAGAAGGTTAGTGAAAAAATTAATAGCGTTTGGTGGTTTATAACGTTATTGCTATTTTTGGCTTGAATCAATGCTACTGTGTGACTGACTTGTAGTAAGCTAAGATAACGCTATATTGTGTTTTCGCTGTAAAACACTTAGAAAATCTGACATATTGGCTATATTCACATGATCTGTGTCTTTCATCTGCTGTACACTGTGTATTTTTAAGAAATGTTTTATGATGAGTAATTAGCTAATACACGATGGTCTCTGTAGTTATTCTAGTCATTTTAGTGATAGTTGTAATGGGGGCTGCAATTGTAAACTATGATTTATACCTGAAATATGCACATTTTTCTAACAAAACCTATGCTATACAATAAATATGTTATCAGACTGTCATCTGATGAGAATTGTTTCTTGGTTAGTGGCTATTTATATCTTTATTTGGTCGAATTTGTGATAGCTACTGATGCAGTAAAAAAATGGTGGATTAAAAAAAGTGGTGTCTTTTGCTAACGTGGTTAGCTAATAGATTTACATATTGTGTCTTTCCTGTAAAACATTTAAAAAATCAGAGATGATGGCTTGAATCACAAGATCTGTATCTTTCATTTGGTGTCTTGGACTTGATATTTCATGAACATTTTATTTTATGATATCCCTGTAACTTTAGGCTAGGCTATGCTAGTCAGCTTTTGTGATGGGGGGGATCCCGGATCCGGGTTTGTGACTCGTGAAAGGTTAATGTTTTAGCTATGGGAAGTACTGTGTACTGTAGGCATTGCTGAGACACTGATATTTGTCCAGTGAAAAGTGTTATCGTTGTTGGCATGACTCGGGTGACTCTAGTACCACAGTCACCGATAAAAAATGGCACCGTCACTACTAAACGCTAGTCCAGGGGACACACTGTATTGCAGTAGACAGAAAACCAAAGAAACCCATTTCAGAGATATATATTTCTTCCTATTCTCTATAATGTAATCCATCACATACATACATACATACATACATACATACATACATACATACATACATACATACATACATACAGTACCAGTCAAAAGTTTGGACACAACTACTCATAACATGGGTTTTTCTTTATTTTTACTATTTTCTAGATTGTAGATGTAAACTATGAAATAACACATATGGAATCATGTAGTAATCACAAAAGTGATGAACAAATCAAAATATATTTTATATTTGAGATTCTTCAAAGTAGCCACCCTATGCCTTGATGACAGCTTTGCACACTCTTGGCATTCTCTCATTTCAATTAACAGGTGTGCCTTGTAAAAAGGTCATTTGTGGAATTTCTTTCCTTCTTAAAACGTCTTTGGTGTAGGGGGCAGTATTTTCACGTCCGGATGAAAAGCATGCCCAGAGTAAACGACCTGCTACAAAGTCATAAAAGCTAGAATATGCATATTATTAGTAGATGGATAGAAAACACTATGAAGTTTCTAAAACTGTTTGAATGATGTCTGTGAGTATAACAGAACTCATATGGAAGGCAAAAACCTGAGAAACAATCCAACCAGGAAGTGGGAAATCTGAGGTTGGTCGATTTTCAACTCAGCTCCTATTGAAGATACAGTGGGATATTGGTAATATTGGTAAGCCTTTTTGAAATCGGACACTGTGGCTGGATTTACAACAAGTGTATCTTTAAAATGGTGTAAAATACATGTATGTTTGAGGAATTTTAATAATGGGATTTCTGTTGTTTTGAATTTGGCGCCCTGCAGTTTCACTGGCTGTTAAAGTGGTGGGACGCTACCGTCTCACGTACCCTAGAGAGGTTAATGTGTTTGTGCCATTCAGTAGTGTTGTGACAAGGTAGGGGTAGTATACAGAAGATAGCGCTATTTGGTAAAAGACCAAGTTCATATTATGGTAAGAACAGCTCATTACTTTAAGACATGCAGGTCAGTCAATCCGGAACATTTGAAGTTTCTTCAAGTGCAGTCGCAAAATCCATCAAGCGCTATGACGAAACTGGCTCTCATGAAGACCGCCAAAGGAAAGGAAGACCTTGAGTTACCTCTGCTGCAGAGGATAAGTTCATTAGAGTTACCAGCCTCAGAAATTGCAGCCCAAATAAATGCTTCACAGAGTTCAAGTAACAGACATCTAAACATCAACTGTTCAGAGGAGAATACGTGAATCAGGCCTTCATGTGCAAATTGCTGCAAAGAAACTACTAAAGGACACCAATAAGAACAAGCGACTTCCTTGGGCCAAGAAACACGAGCAGTGGACATTAGACCGGCGGAAATCTGTCCACTGGTCTGATGAGTCCTTATTTGACAAGAACTACCTTGTCTTTGTGAGATGCAGAGTAGGTGAACGGATGATCTCTGCATGTGTAATTCCCACCGTGAAACCATGGAGGAGGAGATGTGATGGTATCAGGGTGCTTTGTTGGTGACACTGTCAGTGATTTATTTAGAATTTGAGGCACACTTAACCAACATGGTTACCACAGCGTTCTGCAACGATACGCCATCTCATATTTTGTTTTTCAACAAGACAATGACCCAAAACATTAGAGTTACCAGTTACTATGACCTCAACCCATTCGAGATGGTTTGGGATGAGTTGGACCGCAGAGTGAAGGAAAAGCAGCCAACAAGTGCTCAGCATTTGTGGGAACTCCTTCAAGACTGTTGGAAAATCATTCCAGGTGAAGATGGTTGAGAGAATGCCAAGAGTGTGGAAAAAGGCAAAGGGTGGCTACTTTGAAGAATCTAAAATATATTTTGATTTGTTTAACACTTTTTTGGTTACTTCATAGTTTTGTGTTATTTCATAGTTTTGATGTTCTCACAATTATTCTACAATGTAGCAAATAGTAAAAATAAAGAAATACCCTTGAATGAGTAGTTGTGTCCAAACTTTAGCAAAATTCCCAGGTTTTCTAGAAATCCAGGTGTGAAGATAACCGGGTTATGGTTATTCTGGGAAATCTGTGAATTTCGGGATTTTGCAACCAGCACCAGATTGAAGTTGATGCTAACTAGGCTGAGATGGGCCAGACTGTTTGACAGCTTAATTAAAGGCTTACCCAGAAGATTGCGTGCTGCTGGTGACCACCTTGAGGCTGGCGGCATTGCGGATGAGCTTGTCCAGCGTTGCAACGATCTGGGAGAATTTAGGCCGAAGGTTCCTTTCCTTGACCCAGCAGTCGAGCATGAGCTGGTGCAGCGCTGTGGGGCAGTCCATGGGCGGGGGCAGCCGGTAGTCCTGCTCCACAGCGTTTATCACCTGGAGGGTTGGATAAGAGTTAGATTAACAAGTGGGATAGAATCAGACCTACATCAAAATATAGAGGTCAAATCGAGGGAATATGGTTTTGAATTATGAGACAAGAAAAGGATAAGAAACAGGGTGATGACTGGGGAGAGAAGGGATGGGAGAGAAGGTGGGTTTAGAGTCAAGATAAGAAGAGTCAGGAGACAGGGAGAGGGAGGGTGGGAGGGGGAAGATAAGAGAGAGCATGAGAAGGGAGAAGGGGGCAGGGGGCAGGGGGGAGAGAGGAAAGGGAAGGAGAACCAGTTAAGAAAAAGAGGGAGTCAGAGAAGGAGAGTGACAGCTTGAAGATGTGACAGTGTTTTTCGGGAATGTTGAATGTCAAACTAAGTCAACTTAAACAAAGTCAAGTCCAGTAAAGTAAATAAAAGAAAGTTCCACTCACGTCCTGGTTGCTCATGTCCCAATATGGCCGCTCTCCGTACGACATCACTTCCCACATGACGATGCCGTAGCTCCACACATCACTGGCCGAGGTGAACTTCCTGTAGGCGATGGCTTCGGGGGCCGTCCAGCGAATAGGAATCTTGCCTCCCTGTGGATATGCGAATGAGTAGGTGAGCGTGAAATACTGGGGATGGAGTCACACACAGAGTTACACACATACAGAGGGAAGAGAGGGTGAGACAAACTTACACTGGTTGAGACACGTTTGATTATGATAAGATGCCAGGTAAAACTGAGGTACACAAATACCATACACACAAAACCCTGAACAACAATTTAATTGTGATTCTTATTGAATGTACAGTACAATTTGTGATTGAATAAAAAATAAATAGCAAAAAAGAACACTCACTAAAACCAATTTATTACCATTCATTCAAGACTTGACATACACTATACTGTATATACAAAAGTATGTGGACACCCCTTGAAATTAGTGGATTCGGGTATTTCAGCCACACCAGTTGCTGACAGGTGTATAAAAATCGAGCACACAGCCATGCAATCTCCATAGACAAACATTAGAAGTAGAATGGCCTTCCTGAAGAGCTCAGTGTTTTTCTACATGGCACAGTCATAGGTTGCCAATTTTCCAAAAAGTCAGTTCGTCAAATTTCTGCCCTGCTAGAGCTGCCTGTAACTGTAAGCCCTGTTATTGTGAAGTGGAAACGTCTAGGAGCAACAACGGTTCAGCCGTGAAGTGGTAGGCCTCACAAGCTCACAGAACGGGACCGCTGAGTGCTGAAGCGCGTTGTGCATAAAAATTGTCTGTCCTTGGTTGCAACACTCACTAACCATTTCCAGACTGCCTCTGTCAGCGCAATAACTGTTCGTCATGAGCTTCATGAAATGGGTTTACATGGCCGAGCAGCCACACACAAGCCTAAGATTACCATGCGCAAAGCCAAGCGTTGGCTGGAGTGGTATAAAATAAAGCTTGCCGCCATTGGACTCTGGAGCAGTTGGAAACACATTTACTGGAGTGATGAATCGCGCTTCACCATCTGGCAGTCCGGCGGACGCCAGGAGAACGCTCCCTGCCCGAATGTATAGTGCCAACTGTAAAGTTTGGTGGAGGAGTAATAATGGTCTGGGGCTGTTTTTTGTCATTTGTGCTAGGCCCAGTGAAGGGAAATCTTAATGCTACAGCATACAATGACATTCTTGATGAATCTGTGCTTCCAACTTTGTGGCAACAGTTTGGGGAAGGCCCTTCCTTGTTTCAGCATGACAATGTCCCCGTGGACAAAGCTAGGTCCATACAGAAAGGGTTTGTCGAGATCGGTGTGGAAGAACTTGACTGGCCTGCACTGACCTCAACCCCATCGAACACCTTTGGGATGAATTGGAATGCCGACTGCGAACAGGCCTACATTTGTGCCCGACCTCACTAATGCTCTAGTGGCTAAATGGACTCTCCCCGCAGCAATGTTCCAACATCTAGTGGAAAGCCTTCCCAGAAGAGTGAGGCTATGTCATGACGTTGGCCTGTGGGTAAGGTTTATGACCCCCCATAGATACCTTTCTACCTTCCCTCTCTCTTGACTCTACAGAGGGACTCTTGAATAGCCTTTGTTGAACATAAAGAGTCTGGGAACATCAAACAAGTGGAGGGAAAGGAACCATATTTCGATAATAGAACCAGTTGAACATATGCATTGGTACTTAATGAATATGATGTCAGTTCGGTTGTCATCTGAGACATTATGACTGATGACAGGACGACCTAAACTGTATCTGGGAAAGTCTACACATTATAGTTATCAGATTCACATGGAATTGTTGTGCAATTCAAATGTTTAAATATAAAATTATTTGTGAAAAGATTAAATGTAATTTTAGCTTCCAATTGAGAGATTTGGGTTTTCATAAGGTTAGGGCTCTGCTCAATCAGTGGCCAGCCCCTGTGAAGAGACATGGGTTATAAACTATGAAACACACCCTTCTCCCTCCACTATATAAGCCCTTGATGAAAATGTAACCTCCTGTTCCGGGTACATTAGGACTACGGTACGATGTCAGAAGGATTCAGATAATAATGCCAACCTTAGCGTGAGCTTTGGTTGCGAATGGTATGAACTTTGAACTCTTATTCGCTACAGAAGTGCTACCTCATAGCCGTTGAGTTAGCAGCGGCCGCTGTAAACGTGGGCTAGGAGAGGACAGACAGAGTATCCCGTCTACCACACAACAACGACACTACAACGTTTCCCGTTCACCACCAGAGACACTCTTCAAAGGACAAAGGATTCTGTTGGCAAAACACGGCCTTCCATCTACCACCAACCTATTGAAGCGCGGGTCAGAGTAAATATGTATTGCATTTTCCTTTTCCAAATGGGAGGTAATTTAGAATGCATAAGATTCTGTATTTACGATAGAGTAGTTGCCTACGGCCCGATAGAGACATCGCTTCTCCATTTGTTATTCAGTCTTCCCGCTCTTTCACTCAAACCCAACCCCCTTTTCTTTGTGTAACCAGCTGTCATATCTGTTCCGTCCACTAGGGAAGTTTTCCTTTATGACATAATTTGTAATCAAGGTATGATTCATTCTGTGTACATGTAATTCTGTGTGATTATTTAGGTATTTAGTAAATAAATAATTAAACCCAATTTTGTATTGCTGATTCAACTTGTTAGTCAGGGTTCGTGAAGATAACCAAGAATTTACAACTTTCAGATGAGACTGAAATAAGGTGACGATTAATATTGACTGCTATTGCTGTAAAATATTACTAGGTCTTTAAGAGTTTATTCGGAAGATAACTGCTCTATAAATATTATTTCGTGGTGCCCCGACTTTCTAGTTAATTACATTTACATGATTAGCTCAATCAGGTAATATTAATTACAGAGAAAGTATTTCATAGAATAGCATGTCATATCACTTAATCCGGCATAGCCAAAGACACGACAGCTGTTATAGCAGCAAAGGGGGGACCAACTCAATATTAACGCCCATGCTTTGGAATGAGATGTTCGACGAGCAGCTGTCCACATACTTTTGGTCATGCAGTGTAAATGCCCACACACACATGCATACACACACTACCAAAGTGTCCTACACACTAACCAGTGAGCTGGTGTAGGTGGGATCCGTGGCGTCATCTTCGAGGAAGCGAGACAGGCCGAAGTCAGACACCTTACACACCAGGTTGCTGTTGACCAGGATGTTGCGTGCAGCCAGGTCCCGGTGGACGTAGTTCATATCAGACAGATACTTCATGCCCGCCGCGATGCCACGCAGCATCCCCACAAGCTGGATCACTGTGAACTGCCCGTCGTTGAGCTGGCAAAGACAGAGAGATAGAAAGAGAAAGATAAGCAACCATTATACTATAATCTACATTCAATAATTAGTTTAACTGTTTAACATACTCCCGTTCCTACCTCTTTGCCGCTCGCTCTCTTTTCCTACCAACTCTCTTTTGTTTTGTGTCTCTTGCTCTCTCACGGTTTTTCTCTCTCTCACTCTTTTTCTTATTTCCCCCATATCTCTACCTGTCTCCCATCTAGCTCTCCTTCTGTTTCTCCCTTGTCTTCTGTTTCACCCTTTTCTCTCCACCCTCTTTCTCCTTCAATCCTTCCTTCCCTCCATCTCTCTCTCCCTCTATCTTCCGCTCTCTCGCTCTCCTTCTCAGTGTCAGACAATGTTTAATATGAGGGCGAGGCAGTGATTCATAGGCTAGTGAAACCTCTGTAAATGTCGGAGATTGCGAGAGGAGCGGCACATTTGTAAGATACTGACAACAGACGGGGGATAGGGCCTTTTCCACAGAGATAGCGAGAGGGTGTGGAATAAGAGGACATTATTAGGGGAGATTAGGAAGACATGTTTGGGTACTTTGGCAGATGATGAGATGATTACAGATACACATTTATGTGTTTTCAAGAGTATCAATTCTCTGGGTGTTTTTATATAGTGCATGTTCAAAGGATTTAGTACAGAGATTGACAGCAAGGTAGGCCTTTGTTATTATGAAAACATTTTTGGGGTTACAGTAGGTGATGGGTAATGTTACCAAAATGTGAAATTATGTTTTTTTTTATTACCTTTGCCAAACCCTGAGCTCAATGTTTCAAATAATTTGCTAATTCTAAACATATCCTTGTGTGTGTGTGTGTGTGCACCCACCAAATTATTATTATTATTTAGTATTGTGTGTGTGTGCACCCTTGTGTGTATGTTCCACAGGTTCTCTTACCCTCAAGAAAGAGTCCAGCGCCCCGTTCTCCATAAACTCTGTGACGATCATGACTGGCCGGCTTTTGGTGACCACGCCCTCCAGTCGAATGATGTTGGGGTGGTCAAACTGTCCCATGATGCTTGCTTCACTCAGGAAGTCCCGCCTCTGCCGGTCAGTGTAGCCCACCTTAAGTGTCTTGATAGCCACAATGATCTCACGTCGGCCGGGTAGCTTGCAACGCCCGCGACACACCTCCCCAAACTCTCCTGTGAGAGCGAGGAATGGGAGACAGCAAGAGAGAGAGAATAGAGAGAGAGACGGAGGGGGGAAGAGAGGAGGTATCGAAAAAGTGGAGGAGAGTGGGGGAGAGAGGGGAGAGGGACAGTTTACTGGTTAGAACCAAGGACCCAGGGAAGGGAAGCGGGAGACTGCGAGAGAGAGGGGAGAGGGCAGTGTACGGTGGCTGGGAGTGACAGAGAAAAGGAGGGATGAAAGGTGAGAGTGAGGGACGGCCGAGGGAGAACTAAAAACGTAGGGAAGAGTGGGTTAGCGTGGGTAGTTTGGGGGTGGGGGTAAAGCTTGATAAGAGAGTGGGGAGGTGGGAGGCTAGAGATATAGGTGGGGGTAGAGGGGTGGTTGGGGAGATTAGGATTCAGAGGAGTCAGGGGCAGGGGCGGAAGAAGAGGCTGGAGGCGAGAGAAGCTTGGGGGTCGTGGAGGCTTTGCATTTAGGTCCTAACACGCCAAGCGGGTGCGAGAGAGACAGAAACAAGGGAAGTGAGGGAAAGGGGGAGGGTAAAGGGGAGGGGCAACAGGGTTTGAGGATTTTCCCTAAAGGCGAAGGCTGGGAAGCGACGGGTTCAAGTAGCAGCAGTAGATGTTACCGTGGTATTGGTAGCAGTAGCAGTACTAGAGCAGAGGGGGCTCAGCTGCAGGCGACATACACCTCAAAATCCAAATTCCCATCACCACAAGTCTTCATTCGGCTCAGATACAAGGCTAACTCTGAGTCGACAACAGTCCTGCAGCTTTTTAGCAAAAGTATTACTAATATTTCAAAATATCAAGATTTTAACTCTAACTAGTACATCAAAAAGGGGCGGAGGGGTGGAGCAAGGGTGTAAACAGGAAGAAGTAAACAGGAAGGATGCCCACAATAAGTGATGAGGTCAAGGGTCAAAAGGACTTTGGAGTGGCCCCCTTTTAGAGTGGCCCTCAAGACCCTTAAAGAGGGGGATGGAGTTTTGAGATGAACGATCCTGGCCCTGGAAGGCTGCTGTTCTAGCTTCTTGAATAGCCAATCAACTCTCCTAGATGATGTTTCAGTCAGTTAGATTCAAGTAGGGGAGCTAATCAATTGAAGTGATTGATTAATGACAGTTGAACAAACAAAATAACGTCCTACTGCAGAGCACCTCTCCGGGACCAGGAATGGGCACTTCTTAGAGGTTAAAGGTTTAATAAAACAAAGAGACAAAAAGTGGGGAAAGGAGGTAGCAATCATTAAAGGCACTTAGGTCCCAACCTAAGGGGGAGCTACAGTTGTGAGAGAAGCGAATTAGGGGACGCAACATTTTTTGCAAAGATGTAAGTGCATATTTGTGATTAGGGGGGCTGCTAGTGCTGGGGGGATGGGGGGGGGAGCACGAGGGGAGGCGGGGCGATGGTTGTGACGATGAATTGAGTGAAAGTACCGCTTGGCGTGAAGTCCTCTAACGGTATGGCCTGGAGGTGACTAGCATTCTTCCCCCTGTAGCTCAGGAGCTTTTGTTGGTTACCTGCGCCAATGACTTCCTCGATCTTCACGCAGGAGATGTCGATCTCCTTGGCAAACTCGCGGATGGCCTCATTGGCGTCCTCGTAGGTGAAGGGGTCAATATAGACCTTCATTCCAGGTGTGACTATAGGGGATTCAATAGCGGAAATAATCACATGAATCAAGGCAGTCAAGCAGAAATTGACATTCAAAATGATATGTACAGCATTGATTGTTAATCAATTAAATGCATGAAGGTGGCCTACGTGTTGTAATGATAGCTTAGCTTCTAATAATAACGGGTGCATTAACATACGATTTTACAGTCGAGGAATAACACCAATGAGATCCACAACCACTACACTCTCAGAAAAATGGGTTCCAAAAGGGTTCTTCTGCTGTCCCCAGAGGAGAACCCTTTTTGGTTCCAGGTAGAACCCTTTTTTGGTTTCAGGTAGAACCCTTTTGCGATCCATGTAGAGTCCTCTGTGGAAAGGCTTCTACATGGAACCCAGAAGGTTTCTTCAAAGGGTTCTTCCATCGCCTCAGTAGGTATTAAATAGAACGCTGCGGCCCGCCCGCCCGTGGGGAAAACAACCCTTGGTTGTCTTGCTTACCCAATTGACTCACAGCAAAAACGTCACCTTTATAAAACACAGTCTGCTTGTTTTCCTCATTTACAAAATTACATTTAAGAAAGTACAACATGTCTAAAAGATTACTTTTGAACATTTCCTGCATCCAAGCGTTCTCACTAATATTGTAGGGCTTCCCTCATGCCCCTTTCATGACGGCGCTAAAGTTAGCTACGTGAGTGAGTGCTAGCTAGCTACCAATCAGAACATTAAGCTAGCCAAGACCAACAACACAAACAAACAGAATATACTAAATTAGTTAAATCTCTTTCCTGTGAAATGTTTTCCACAGACAGCTACATGTAGCCTACTTGGACATTATGTCCCCACAATTTCCCACACCGAATAGATTGAAGCCACAGGGCTCTTCTCGCAGGCTTTATTTCCCTTTTTGTGAGCATTGTGAACCGTTGGTCGGGACTTTTGACCTGGTTACTTTGAACAACACAGAATTATTTCTGTATAACAAAAAATCTGTGATGAAATTGGCTTTTTTACAATGGGGGTCAATAGGAAAGAATGTTTGTTTTCCCCAATTTGTGGGCGTAGTCGAGGGGAATTTCTTCTTATGACACCAAGCTTTATCTTGGCCAGATTGCAGTTGTAAATGAGAACTTGTTCTCAACTGGCCTACCTGGTTAAATAAAGGTGAAATGAAAAAAAATTCAAAACATGAATACCGACTCAGAGTATGGGTACAGCCGGTTAGGTTAGCACCTTTTTTTCCTAAGAGTGTACCAATGCTGCCTATATAATCTATGCCTGTTAAATGACATAAACCATCTTTTGACACAATATGTGGATATGAGGATTCTTGTGATATAACGGCTTTTGACATGTAGTGTTTGGGTATACTGTTGGATGTAACTAAGAACTAAATCTAGCTCAGAGGGTTAGAATAGACTATGGATCATGTGGATAGAATATGGATCATGTGGATTGCTTATAATGGAGGACAGGCAGTAGAGACTTACTGTACTGCTGCAGTTTCTCTGTGTACTCTGACTCGGAGCCATTCCTCTGCTTCCTGTGGGGCAAACCAGAGTAAAAACACAAAGTCAGACAACTACCGTATGGTGCAATACTCAAAGGAGCAGGAATGAGTGGAGATGATTTCGGCACAACCGTGTCATTAGAAATAGAGAATACCACTGTATTGCTGCTCACTACGATATCTTTATATTTGAAACTAAGAAATAGAGAATTTCAGGTAAAACTACAAAATAAGATAATATATTGGACAGGAAAAGTAGGACTCTGTTTGTATGTCTGAATAGGCAGCTGAGAGAAAACATAATGGCCCAACTCGAGAAGTGAAGGACAAAGCCTCATCCAATGGCAGCCTCAGCTGTCTCCCTCAACACCCAGCTTAACACTCCCTCCTGCACGCTGGTTCAGACTAATACACTGTTCACTCCCAATCCCCCCTTATTTATTCTGTTCATTCTCCTCTTTCTCTTATTTCTTCAGTATCAGTCCATTAATGCAGGGGAGATGGCTATGACAGGGCGAAGGGGGTGGGGTTGTTGAAATTACATGTTAATGTGGTTCCTTTGTTGTCTAACCAGTAACCGGGGCAATAATACCCGCCGGTGATTTGCATCTCATTTCCAATTCAAATGCAGCTACGGAATATGCCAAGGAGCCTCTGAGTTTTCCTTCTTTTTTTTCTTCTCTTGTGGCAGATGCTAGCGAGCTAAGCTAAGACAAAGAAAGAGACTATTCAGCCTGACAGGGCCTGGGCCTGTCAGAACGGGCGGCTCACAGTGAACCATGCCACTGCCGCCGCGCCAACCGTGCGTGCCAACCAGTCGCCAAAAGGGAGGGTGTCAAACTTGTATGCTTCGCCAACCTGCAGACTCCCAGTGACAGATGAGTAGTACTATGTACAGTAGAGTTGAAAGACCACGGCCAGGCTTTTACAAGAACTGAATGGATATTAAAGTTAAATGGACTAATATCCTACAAGTGAATAGGAATCAATAGGGATTGGCCATGTCCAGGTTTTTGGGACGGGCAGCTTCCGAATGCATAAACCTGGGAACTCGATGACAAGGCCATGAGTGCAGGCCTATTAGCTTCTAGCAGCTGAAGCTCATGCTCTGTCCGGTGGGCTAGCCTAGCGAGGGATTGGGAGGGAAATCTCTATGGACTGTCCACTGGATAGAGCTAATCTCCTACTCGCAAAAACTCTTAGGTGGCAGCCAGTGCAGAGTGTCCCTGTCTTTCTTTTGTGTGTTTTAAGGACGTAAACACATTCAAACGTTGACATTTCCATTTCGTTTTTGTGTGTGGGTGTTTCAATTTGTAAATCAAATATGCCAGGAATGTGCGGTTTTCTCACTTGCTAACATTGCTATGCTAACATTGTTTCATCCACAAACTGAAGTACGGCTAGTAAGCCAGTATTGTATGAGCTTGGTCAACTGCTTTTGATAATGAACGTGGCTTCAACGTCGGACGTAGACACTTTTTCAACGTTGTATAAACGACAATGTGTTCACTGGGTAGTATTGACTATGATTATTCTCACCTGAGGCAGACGATGGCAATGACGACGACAGCGATAATGAAGACTAGACTTGCGGTGGCAGAACCCACAATAAGGGGCAGCTGCTCCTGAAGAGACTTCTCGGGGTCACCTAGAGGTCAAGAGGTTAGAGGTCAGGGTTACCCAAAGGTACCTGTCACCACTAGCACATAAATACATACACACTACACCCACACGGCCCTCACACCCTCAGACTAGGCGAACTCCCGACATCACTTTGTCCTTGTGATGTATGCGTGCATCTCCCACCTGTATAGAATGATTTGAGACAATAATCCTGCTCCAACAGGACATTTTTATTATTATTACATTTTTGTAGGGGTTGATACATTTTTCCTAAGGGAAAATCAAGTCTGAAATTTCAAAGTGGAAATTACAAACTAGAGAAGCCTTTTTAAACCTCAAATAAACTACAATTAAAAAATGTCCTGCATTGCAGGAACGCTCTCCTGCAACAGGGTGATGAAATGAAGATCCTACATCTGTACGGGCTTTCAACTCCTACACTTCGGCTACTCCAAGAAACCACTCCTACACTTACTTCTAGAAACCATATGCTTATGTAAAGACAGGCATGCCCTTGTGTTCACCACTCTGCATCAGAGAAAATGGGAAGGATATTGGCAGTTTGTCAGTTTCAACCTTTCGATTCACGATACAGTACTCTAGCCTAACTGGCTCTCATATAAATTGGAATGAAAGTCAAATAATGGGAAACATCGTCATAAATGATTCGGCAGACAGGCACCAAAGGTTTATTATTTAATTGATAAGCCTAAAGAAGTAATAACCTTTTGTAAGGCTTTTGAGCCTCGACATATTTATAAGCAGGGGCACAGGGTAAGGAAGTGGAGGTAGGCAGCAAGTGATGTAATATGGTCAGTTAGCCGACACGTTAATCCAAAGCGATTTACAATGAACACTTATACAACAGGCTATATGTGGCCTTCGCACGAAGCAAACCCACAACCTAGTGTTGCAAGCACCGAGCTGCTACCAAGTTGTGAGTCATCATTGCAACCACAAGAGATGTGTACCTGTTTTACAGCGTGTGAGAAATTCAGTTATATTCTGATGCATGCTTGTGTCAATGGTGTCCCTGTTTGTGTCTTAGACTGTTGACAAACCCCATATTCCGCTCATGGGGAGAAAAAAAGTGAATTAATTCATACTTTTTAGGTTGGTGCTGAAGTCGGCGGGGCTGCTATAGCGGCCGTACCCAGCCACTGTGCGGGCCCGGACCTGGACCACGTAGGGCGTGCCCGTCTTGAGCCCCTCGATGCGGGCAGAGCTCCTTTGGGCTGTCATGGTGTGGGCGATGGCCTCACCCTGGTCCTGCCAAACCAAACGCACAGAGAATGGTTAAGAAATGCTTCAAAAATGTACTAAACAAACATCCCCTCAATGATATCATCCATATTCATCGCCTTCCCTCCACCCGCTTTGTGGCACATGCCGTGTCCACCAAATCTCACCGTACAGATGGCGAGAGGCAGCGCGAGGCAAGAATAGCTGGAGAGCTTTAATCGGTGGGTACAACACCACAACAAACATAGAGAGAGACACTAACCAGGTTTCCATCCAACCTTGTTTTACCGATCACTGTACTTGTACACAGCCAAACTGTAAATAGCACACCCGACTACCTCATCCCCATATTATTACTTACCCTCTTGCTCTTTCACTCCCCAGTATCTCTACTTGCACATCATCATCTGCCCATCTATCACTCCAGTATTAATGCTAAATTGTAATTATTTTTGCCTCTATGGCCTACTTATTGCCTACCTCCCTACTCTTCTACATTTGCATAGATTCTATTTTTAGATTCTATTTTTATTTTATTTTGTGTTATTGACTGTACGTTTGTTTATGTGTAACTCTGTGTTGCTGTTTTTGTCGCACTGCTATGCTTTATCTTGGCCAGATCAGTAGTAAATGAGAACTTGTTCTCAACTGGCCTACCTGGTTAAATAAAGGTGATATAAATGTTTTTATAAATTATGCAAGTAAAAGTCCATGTCAAATAAAACGTATCACGTCAGGCCTGATGGAAACAGCAAATCTGTCGGTTAACTTGCCATTTGTAAACTTTAATAACGGGATATGGTGTGTGGTCTTCCCACTATGACTCGGGAAAGCATGCAGTTACTGTATATACAAATAAGTTATGATGGACTTCCACAGGGTGGTGAAAGTGCACGTTAATGAGCTTGATGCTACTTTTCCAATAAATATAGAGGGTCATATTTTGGTGACAAGATGATCGATGCTTGGCTGCAGTTTGACAACTAAAAATTATATTGCTTTTATCAATAATAATCTCATGAAGTACAGTAGGTAGCCTACCCGCACTGTATCTGCGAGCTGTTGGTTAGAGCGCACGTGCCAAGACCGGACTGGGCACATTCACTATACAATGCAACATTTATTTTGACAAAATCACCAGTAGAGTTAAAAATTAGATAGAAAATGAAAATAACACATAAAAATGAAAATAACTATTTTGTATTAATTACATGGGAATGTAACCGCAAAAGCATGTTTTATGTCCACTACGTCATCACGCACAACCTTTTATCATCAACAAGTCAATTTGATAGAATCAGAACTCTAGTAGCAAAATATTGTTTTTAGAAAGATTTTCGAATATTTGCTTGGGGGGGTAAACAGAAAAGAAAAGGAGGAGGAATTGGGAGGGGAAGAAGGAATAAAGGCAGGAAGGAAGGATCAACTGAACGCCCTGCGGACAGAGGAACGGGATTAAGACTTTGTCATAAGTGTTGTTGTCATTGTTGTGGTGTTGAATTATTTCCTACGGGGCAATATTATTACAGCATGCAACAGAGGCAGAAATAAGACTTGTGAAATAGGATGTGGAATTAAGAAGCGTTCATTTACATTGTTGCTTACCTTCTCATGGTACTTAATCTCATAATCCAGAATGATTCCATTGGGTTTTTCAGGGGGCAGCCAGGAAAGACTCATGGTGCTCGCTGTGGCCCCCATCAGGTGAACTGTAGGTACTGCAGATGGAGCTGTAAAAGAGGGGTAGAGGGAAGGAAATATGCACTGTAATTCGGTATTGTGTGTTTTCTGAGTTTCACACCCTTTGTATATCTACACAAGCCTAAGCATATTGATGCTTTGCAGGGCTTTGTGATGTGCTGTGCTTGTGATACTTAGTGGCTGGCTGCATAGCGTACCCTCTCTCCCTATAGCTCTGCTGTTCCTTTTCCAGACAAGGGATCTGTGATTCTTTCTCAGCAACGAGGAAGTCAATCAACAAAATGGTGGCGCTTAGTATTTGTAAGATCCAATACACACCCTGTGCGGCACACACACACGCACGTGCACACACGCACAAACGCACACACTCACACATACATGACCTCACCCACATCAGGTTCATTTCTCAACCCACTCTTTTATTTGTGACCTGTGTATGACTACACACACAGCAGTCTGTCTCTCTCCCTCTTCCTTTCTCTCCAGGCATGTTTTGTTTCTGAGTCACTCCCATGTACTCTCCCCTGATCCATCCTCACCTCCCTAGTTCCTACCCTATCATTCACTTTTATTTAACATCCATTGTGACTTCAGTCCTTCTTTAGTTCCCTCAAAAATGTCCCCCCTCTTTCTTAATGATTCTCTTCCCCAGTTTCATCTGTCTCTTTTACTCCTAGTATTCTCCTCTCCCCCCCCCTCCCCCCTTCTCCCTCTCTCCGCCAATACTCTCTGTTAAACAGTTTCTAATCCCCAAGTCCGGTACTTTGAACCTTTGTTTCTCCGCCTTGTCATTGTCACCACCACCACCCTAGACCTCCCTCTCTCTCACTGTCTCCCCTCTTTCTCTCTTTCTTCCCTAACCCAAAACTCCATCCCTATGTAGTAGCCTACCACCAGCCACCCATTCCTCCCTGAAAATCTCAAACCTCTCCCCATAGACAATACTCCCTGGGCAAACTCCCCAGGTCACTGGGAGCCTCCTCCTGGCCGAGACACTGGGGAGTAACCAGTAACCATGGCGGGCCTCACACGGCTTATCGCCTCTATTTATTTTTGGTCTTAAAAGGTGAATGCGGAGAGCGGCGAGAATGGTAGGGAATCTAAGGATAATCTGATCGGGGTGGTGCCTCTCCTTCCCCCTGCTGCTCCCCCCTGACCTACACTCCTCCTGGGGGGTGAATAGTGTGGGACGGGGGTCCCTGTTACCATGGGCGCTTGACTTTGTGTGAAAGTGGGGGTGCAAAAGCTTGGAGGGGAGAAGGTGGAAGGAGGGGATCAGAATATTTTTTGAATACACTTTCCTGCAATTCTATACTGTTTCTTAATATGTGGAATACATATTTGACAGAACACAACAATTTAAACACATCAATTATATTGAAAAAGTGTTTTAATGACTCGTTTACTAATCTACCCGCTTCCCTGAAAATCCCACCTCCAATAATTCATTGACTGGTCTGAAACCCTCCCAACCATGTGACTCACAAACATCCTGCTCCTTCCCCACCCACAGTGATTGATTGACAAGCCAAACTGTGTGGCCAGGATAACGCATGACAATGAGGAAATGAAATCGAAAATGGGAGGAATAATATTGTTTTACCCAATAAGGATTTGAGTTTGAATGTTGTAATTGGTAGGTTAAGAAAAAGCATTGTTAAATTGTTAAGTTTTCATTACCTTTTTGTCAGAAATAACGTGATCACAATAATGTAGTACAATAAAAAATGTGAACTTTGATTTATCTTTTAAATGTAAAAAAAATATTTTCTCAATATGGCAATTATCTGGTAGGGTATTGAACGAGAACTATCAACTTGAAAATGCAAACTGGAATACATACAAAAAAAATGTAGTTACTCATATGCAGCCTGCATATGTTGTTATTGTGTAGTCCTAATTTGACTAATAGAAACAAAGAAAAGCACTACATACATAATCGAATCACGTTTTGGTTCTTAAAACCACATATCCTACACAAATCCTACTGTACCCTACCTGGAGAATCTTGCATTTTTAAGATGAGAGAAAATAAGCGGGTTTTTACATTTCAACAAATCTGTAGCCTGCAATTACAAGACGAGGCTACTATCAATCATTTTCTAATTGTCATTCTGTTTAATAGTGGCCATTTCAACAACATACCACAGTGAGTAGGCTACGTATTTGACAACAAATTGTGAAGAAACATAATCATCATAAAAATGATGAGAAATAACAAAAGTGTTGTCTCAGCAAGCACAATAATGTTCCAATTTTCCTCAGACCTGAACTTTTTTTGGCGCCGTCGTTTGATGCGCCGTCACCATGAAAATGTTTAAGAGCAACTGAAGGCAATACACAACTTCTCTCATAAGAAATGGCCTACGTGGCATCAATATGAGCCAGAAACATTTAGTCTAGCGTCAAAATTGACTACAAAGTGTAAATAGGTCAAATGTTGGTCATAAAGTCAGTCTCGTCCAAAACTGAGTTTTGTAAGTGAGTTAGTTACGACGTACTTGAGGGTTTTGGTATGGATTACTTACATGCCCACTTTTGCCAAATATACCAATTTCCCAGAGACAACACATTGTGGTCCGCCCCCAGCTGCCATGTGGAGTTTTTGGACAATGTTGTCAAGTTTGCATCTGGGTGCAACACATTACATTTCCGCTCAGCAAATAGGAGTGAAAATGGGCTTCCATAAAGTTGGTGCCAACTTCCAATGCATTTCAACAATATTGCCAGATGGCCAGGAATGGAGATATGTTCATTATTATATTGGTACTAGCTAGCTATCTACTTTTCATTATACAACATTATTTGATAATGCTAGCAAGCCAGGTTAGCTATGATACCACAGATGAACGGGGAATGATACTGTAGTTAAGTAAACACATGACGCTAATGTGTCATGTGATGCAGCATGTCAGAGGAAGATGAGCAAATCTCATATTAGCTAGCTACCTTGTTATCAACAGTTAATTGTAGCACATTTGCATTTAGTGTCAATGCAGGGCAGGCATTGGATACTAGCTAATCATACGATGTAGCAGACACGTTTTCAAACTTTCTTTCAATAAGGGTTGGCAGACACTAGCTAGCCAACTCATTTAAACTCGGACAGATATTGATAACTAACCCGGATTTGCAAGTTAGCTTGCATTCGGGGGTGTCTGCCACAACATGCCTGTTCTCATAAAAGGTTATTGTGTATTTTTTAGGGCAAAAATAAGTGAAGGATGGTACTTGTGGCTTTGGCTCTGGTAGAAAATAGCACACAGCTGGTTGCATAGAAACGGCATCAGCACTGGCCTGAATCTATTCTGTACTTACAGTCCCTCTATTAGCATATAAATTACTTCCAAACTAGAGAAAGTAATTTTTCTCACTATATGTTTATTGAGTGACAATATTTTATTTCATTCACAGGCTACAACCTGGTGGATTTGTTGTTCAGCAGCATCGTGGGAAACCTCCTGCCATATCAGGAGCTGTTACAGAAGTCTGAGGCAGTGGACAGACACCAGTCCCGGTTCAGAGTAATGGAGGACACCTGGAATTCACCTAACCACCATTGATAATGTAATCAATGCTGTGTGTATATGTGTGTCTTGTATGTTGTAAGAAGGTGACCCTTTCCACTGTGCCAATGGATTACACCTGGGCCAGAGTGAGAAATGACAACCATGCTAGCACGTGTCCCTTGTGAATCAGGATCTCTGATTGGCTATGTTCAACCGTGTATCTAATGTTGGCTTCCATGACTGTATGGTGACAGTCTTTCTCTCCCTCCCTCTGTGATATAGGAGCAGAGTCGGATATAGGAGCCAAAGTCAGGCTCCTTCATGACCAGTATCTGTGATGAGAGGGGCCTGGAGCTAATCTGCGCTGCCATGCCCATCAGGCTTTGACAAACACCACAGAAGGGACAAAAGGTGATTACTTATAAGACAGTACATGACAAGTGTTTAGTAATATCACCCTTTCAATACATGTGTCACTCATCAAGGACCGAAGAGATGCTTTTGAAATAGAGTTCTCTGACTGAAAGACTGGTCGATACTGGTGTCTGAATTGGGAGAGACCTTGCACTCAGGATTAAAACGATACAAGACACATCTATAACTTTTTATGATATGTTTTTGTTATTATTTAATCGAATGTTACTATCAATAGTGGGGGACCCTGTGTATTCTTCAAACGTCAGGGAACTCCTGTCTTATACGGGACACCACACAGCAAGGTATAATATTTGCACCTTGTTATATTAGCAGGACACCGCTTCTACAGTATTATGTGAAGTATGGTTTATTCTACATGGAACTGTTACACTTGAAAGTCATTAAAACACTTTTATTTAGAATAGCTACATAACTTCAGCAATTGCACTCTCCTCATATTACTCTGTAGGCTACTGACTGATGCAAAGCTTCTTCCTGGTCAGTAGCCTTCAGAGTGGTATGAGAAGAGTGCCAGCCTCCTCCATATCACATCTGCCTGTAGTTATTGAACTCTGCCTGCTGGCCCGTGGGTTGAGGCAAACTCAGTCATATCCAGGATGGAGTGTCATGCACGCCATCCTTCCTGCCACTTGCCTTTACATGTCCATAACCTGTAATACATTACATCGATGGAAGGGACTTCATGACCCACTGGAGACTTGAAGACAGAACCTCACCCAGAGAGCTGTGCATGTCAGTGTGTGGTTAGACAACCAAATCCTTAAATTTGGCCAGATACACACATAAAATGCCATTCTAGTTCTGGTTATACAGCAAATGTTGTACTCTACACACAACTTATTTGCATTTTCTAGGAAAGTGTAGTCATGCTGTCTTTATGAGAACATCAATATGACATTTACAGCATAAACTGTTTTGTCCGCTGTACCAAAACCGTGTCGTGCGGGAGCGAAGCAAATCTTTTGAGAAGTCAAAACCACTCATCTTGAGGTGACGGGGGGAGGGGTGCAAAATGCAATCTGTCAATTATTATATCATATATAATATGGACATATCTATTTCAATACAGACTAGCTCAAAACATTACTAATCATTGAAAATGAGAAATCACACGTTTGCACCCCTGTTTTGAGAGTCGGTCTGCAGCTGCTCCGTTTGCTCCAGTGCTCTGGCGTCTATGCCTGTCACCCGTGTGGCACCCGGTGCCCGACCCTTGCGCAACAATGGGGGACTACGGAATCCCCACCGGAGCCCCAGGCACAAACAGTGGGCCGTTCCTTTCGTGAGGCTTTGAGGAAGAACAGAAGGGAGATGAGGGACACATGGCTGCGGACGGGGATAATCCCAGGGTCTGTCTGAGCCTGTCTAAAGAGCAGACTCTACATAGAGACCCATACACAAACCCCAGCTATATATCAGAGACTTATACACAACCCCTGGCTATTGGCCTACACCAGGGAAAACTCCACACAGGAACCAACACACAACCCCAACTACAGGCAGATTGAGCAAACTCTACATAGGAAACGCAAAAACCCCAGCTAAAAGGCCTGCTGCAAGGGAAACTCAAATCAAAGACCAACAAAGAAACCCCAGCTATAGGCCTACATAAGGGTAAACTCAACACAGAGACCCAGACACAAACCCAGGCTATATAGGCATACAGCAGGGAAAACTACACAACAGGAAATAATACACAATACAGATATCCACACACAAGCTCCATACAGCAAACCAAAGGCAGATTGAATCGGGCTTGGTGGTGCAGATTACTCTGGTGGCCTAGTTACTGAAGATGCTGTGGGTTGACAGTGGGTTGATCGTTGTGGGCAGAACAGTGTCGGTTCAATGCCTAGCCATACAAGCAGCACTGCCTCGCTATTGCTATTTGTGGTGGTGTGTGCCGAGTGCTGTGGGCGTGTGAAATTGTCCTTCTGTAAATCTCATTTAGATGTTTTTCTTCTCAATCCTCACTTAAAATACATATATTGTATGTAACCCACACCTACATGCAGAGGAAATGTATCTGAACAAATATCTGCTTTTACCTGCCTTGCTGCTGTAAATCACTATCTATTTTTCCTTGAAGCAACCATCATCTATTCTCGAAAAATGCTTCACCCTATCGTAAACATCACCGATTGTAGCACACTGCCATTGTGCCCTTGAGCAAGGCACTTCACATCGCTAACCTACTTCAAAACCCTGTTCTGCAGCTGACCATGTTTTGCTTCCATTCATTCTCAATCTGTACATGTGTCTTTATCTTCTAGGTTAGGAACAACACAAGACATTCAAAAGACAACTGTCCGTTTCACAATGGAACAATGCAGTTATATTTGATCCTATAGACTAGCCACGGTTTTACCTACCAGCCTGGTTGGTGGTGATGTTGACGGCGGAGAACTGCGGCGTGTACGGGCTCTTAATCGAGACGCCGTTGACGGCCTGGATCTCAAAGCTGTACTGGGTGTGTGCCTGCAGGTTGCGGACCGCCACACGACGCTGCGTCAGGCCCAGGTGGCGCGGCGAGATGTCCACGTTGTCGTCGCAGCGCGAGCACATGCCACGCTCAGGCAGGCACTTCTTGCAGATGATGTTGTAGAAGATGTCGCCTCGACCACCAGAGTCGCGCGGCTCGCTCCACTCCAGGACCAGGGAGGTCTCATTGACGTTGGAGATGACGCTGCGCGGTGCAGAGGGGATGGCTGTGGGGGTAGGAAAGAAGAAGAAAAAAAAGGAAGAAAACAGTATCAATTCATTTCAATTCAAATACGCTTTAATGGCATGCCAGAAGTATTGACAAAGTAACAATATTGAACAATTCAACAGTACATGAAATATATTTAGAACAGGGAGTAGAATCTAATAGATTCTATTTCAATAGGACTTGGTGGTAGTGGTAATGGATGAGGGTTAATTCTCTCTGTGTTTTGAGTGCTTAGAGAAAACTCAATATGGAATAAACAGACCGTGCAACTCTTTCTGTAAGGAGGAGAGCGTATAAGAGCGTGTGTGTTTGTGTGCGGGCACGTGCATTAGTGATGCACGGGTTGACTCATAGCCCGCAGTCCCCACGGTTATATCAGGGCGGGCGGGTTTTGGCTCATGAAATATTGTGTGGATAAAGGGTGGGTGGGTTGAATAAAGAGAAGACAATATCTTAAAAAATCCAGAAATGTATAATTCTTGTGCAATTTATTGGCTACATTGAGGTTTTTCTTTCATTATTTTAGCATACAGGCCAAATGCTGTTGGGAACGGGCAGAAAAAAGCGGATCCACAAAAAGGACAATGCCGGAGTTTAATTCAATAAGAGAGTTGAAAATATAAAGAAGGGAGGGCCAGAAAAGTAATGTTTGGGAAAGATTTGGTGAAGTGGTAAAAGAGGAAGATAGCAGTGCTAGCTATGTTATATGTGAAGATTTTTAGGCGCTATACAAATTCAACAGTCCCAGTCAAGACGGGGACTTCAAATAGGCCTATGGCACGTCAAGGGAACTGTAACCTACTGTTCGGATGAGTTAAATGGAAACTGAAGTCTCACATATACATAATATTAACTCCTGCAGAATTAAGGATTTCTTGCAGTAAAATTATAAATCAAACGTAGGCAAACATTTTACTCGGTAACAGGAGTGGAGAAATATGATTTCTTTCTTTCAGCATCTTGAGAGAACGCAAATACGCTGTTAGATATCATCTGTCGAGGTGCTATCTTCAACAGCATCATAGAAGCTGATAGTATTTCAACCACATAACATATGCATCCAATACAAACTGAAATCTTTTCAGAAACATGTTGTGTCATTTTCATAGATTTCTTTTACTTTACAACCGGTCAAACAGATGTCATTTGGACATCTTGCACAGAAAATCACTAAATTTTTTGGGGGCGATTGCAATTTCTCCCCAGTCCCTAAATGTCTTTGCTCTGCGAAAGAAGCAGAGGTAACAGAGAACTTTACAATCAACTACATTAAAGCATTCATTCTCTCTATTTATGATGTTATTCTGGTGAGCAAGGGTTTAATTACTCTTCTAGGGCAACATATAATGACAGAAGAGAAGCTGCATATATCTAATTATAGACTAACAAATAGCCTACCAAAATGTTTGAAATTATATGCAAAAACATATATAAATCAGGCAAAAAAAATCCTGCAACCCCTGTCAAAAAAACGATCCACCGTATCTGATTGTAGCCTAGAGCACATTTTCATATATTATCGGGTCAGTGTCGGTTGCGGGCCTCAGAGTTTCACTTTATCACTTACAGTCGGGCGGTTGCGAATGGGTTATTAGCAATTGCGGCCGGGTGCGGGTGAACAAACAGCTAACCCGTGCACCACTAACGTGCATGCCTGATTGTGCACTCCTGTGCGCATGCATGAATATGTGTGCTTGTGGAAACAGCTAAGGGGGACAAGAGAGACTCTTGGCAGGAGGCGAAGCAATTGTTATCCAATTATTGTGGCCTTATCTCTGCCTGCACTGTGGGAGAATCAAACAAACCTCCTAACAACAAGAGAAAATAGGCCCTCTGTTCACCACAAGTGAAAGGATTACTCCCTGTGTGTGTGTATGCATGCTCTCTTTGCTCTTAACTAAGACACATCCACTAGATAAATTCCTACACTCTGCCAGTGAGAGGTGGCGGCTGCACAGGCGGATAGGCTACGGTGTGCAAAAAGCACTGATAACGTTGGGATAGCGCTTGGAAAACATTGGGAGAGAGTGGCTGTGTTTGTTGTACATGTGGCAATGTGGGAATGTTCTCAGGCCCTTCAGAGAGTGCTGATAAAGGTAGTGAGTGAAGGTCATAGTCCAGCGAGAAATTAATCGTTTTTTGAGTGTCTTAGAAGAGGTCGGGAATGGCTTAATGGCTGCAGAAGTGAACACACAACAATACCCACAACCTCAGTGTATATTCAGGCCTTTGAGTGTAGTAGCATATTCTAATGTGTGTATTACGACAGCAGCTAAATGAGAAAAAAACGTACTGGTGCAGGCATTGTCGGGTGAGTCTGTGTCTGAGCGGTAGTAGCCGTTTCTGCAAGAGCACAAGCTAGCTGCTCCAGAGCTGGTCCGGCTGTTTGGTGGGCAGGGAGTACAGAAGCCCTCACCCTGCTTGGATTTGAACGTGCCCGGGCTGCAAGCTGAGAAAGGGAGAGATCAAAGGAGTGAGTCCAAAAGCCAGGAACTACACAGATAAGGTGGACAAGGTTAACACAGGTGAAAGAAAGCACTCATTTGAATCTCAAGAATAGCAATATTGTACCTGTGTAAAGCTAGGTTGTAGTTGTTTGTATTTGCATTTGCGTGTGTGTGTGTGTGTACATTGTCGTGGCACTCCCTCTGAGCATCTGTGATAAACTATAGCTTCCGATATGATTGACAGCTCTCACTGCCATGTGTTTGTTTGTTTTTGTTTTCCTTTTTTCCGCCTCTCTGGAGAGCACATCCCCCAGCAACATTACAGGAAGAGGGCATTTTAAGAAACACGCAGTCCTTTGCATAAACCCGTGCACAGATGCACACACTGTCATCCCAACTTACTAACACACCCCTCAGAACAAACACACACACTAGCGTGAAGCCTTCCTCTGAACTCCTTCTCTTATCCCTGATACACACACAAATGTATGCACACACACACATATGCATGTTTGCATACACACATATGCACACTTGCACAAGCACACACACATGCACACACACTTCCATGACACTTGGGAACAGCCTTCACTTCCCAGTAACATGCTGTAATACTACTACAATACTACAATTATACTTCTCAAAAGTGTGCCTATCGTCTTCCTTTTTTCAAATCAATCCAATTTCCTGCAACACTAATGGATAAAATATCTGTCATAGAGAGCATTTGTTCTCAATGCTAAATGGTAAAAGTAATACATTAATCCATAAAATAAATCAATAAATAACGCCTCAAGCAGAGAGCGCATAGTTTCTCTGATGTGTAGAGTTATAACATTGTCGACCGGTGCCCTTTGTAGACTCCCTATCAATTTTTACAGGGCCTGTTTAGAAGTTTATAACTGATAAGTTATGAGCTAGCATGCCGGACAGGGAAGCATAGCATAGGCAGTAGATGGCACTCTGATCCGGAACATTCCAGCCGTCTCTATCTATTTATCTCTCACTAAACTGTCTTGTTAAAAGATGAATGGAGGTGGTATGTTAATAAAAAAAGGGAAGGGAAGGTGAGACAGCAAAGTTGCTTAGCATGACCCGCTATGCCGCTAACTCACTCGTCAATGTCAAGGTTGCTTGGTTTTGGTTCAAAATGTTAATTGCTGTGTTGCTACTGGGTTTGTTTGCTTCCTGTGGAAAGTATAATTTAGAAATTACGTCAGTGGTAGCACTGTGGGACTGGTTCTTGTCACATTTGTCACCGTTTTGCTGTGTGTGAAGGTAAAATATTGGTACAAAGCCGCATTAGCTGCTGAGTGGTGTGCATTAGCACTGAGTGTGTTTGTTCTTCCACCATTAATCACAGACACCCACACCAACAAAAAGCGCTAACATCCTGGCATGATGACATTTTTACCTCAAATAACATTTGTCTTCTTAGTCATGTTCGTGAACATCCTAGTTGTGCTTGTGAACTTTGCAACTACGGAAATAGTTTTTTCAACGTCACTATGAAGTTACAATGCATATCATATTCTGTCATATTGTCCTGTTAAAAAATATATATTTCGGTCAATGAAAACTTGAAAAGGTGAATTTTCAGGTTTGATGGGGCACTATCCCAACTAAGGCTTCCTCGTTAAAGCTGCAACCTGATCAAATTCCTCCTTTGGCCGCCTTTCCTTACAGTTCTCGGCTGCCAATGACTGGAATGAATTGCAAAAATCACTGAACCTGGAGACTCATAACTCCCTCTCTAACTTTAAGCACCAGCTGTCAGAGCAGCTCACAAATCACTGCACCTGTACATAGCCCATCTGTAAATAGCCCATCCAACTACCTCATCCCCATACTGTTATACATTTTTTGTTCCTTTGCATCCCACTATCTCTACTTGCACATTCGTCTTCTGCACATCTATCACTCCAGTGTTTAATTGCTCAATTGTAAATATTTCGCAACTATGGCCTGTTTATTGCCTTACCTCCCTTATCTTACCTCATTTGCACACACTGTATATAACATTTTCTATTGTATTATTGACTGTATGTTTGTTTATTCCATGTGTAACTCTGTGTTGTTGTTTGTGTCGGACTGCTTTGCTTTATCTTGGCCAGGTCGCAGTTGTAAGTGAGAACTTGTTCTCAACTGGCCTACCTGTATAAATAAAGGTGAAATAAAAATAAAAAATATATAGAAATGTGAATTATAGAGCTGTCATTCTCATTGAAAGCAAGTCTAACATGCTGACCACACTGCTTGTGTTGTGTGCACGAGCGTTGCAAAATACATTTATACATGTTATTCAATCATTGCACCCACACTGCTCGTGCTCGTCAACGAGTGTCTACGTGGTCAGGCGCTAAAATAGAACTTGGTTCTATTTGTGATCCTTGATGCACTGCAAGTCCCGCCTCTCCCATCTCCTCATTGGTTTTTAGGAGCATATACCCACGGGCCATCTCTTCATTGGTTTTTAGGAGCATATACCCACGTGAGTGATTGAAAGATGAACTGATGTCCACACTCCAGAACCCGTCGGTAGTGGTAATGCACCTTAGAGTTGGTTGCCAACCACCATACAAATTCCAAAGAAGAAGAAGAAGCCTGAAGGAGGAGAGATTACTAGAAACAAACGTTTACCGTTTTATCTGTGGATTAATTGCCAGAGTAGAGGACCTTGTGCATTTCAGGTAAAATAACAACCCAATGTTTATATCCCAGGAATAATTAGCTAGCAACAGCAAGCTAGCTAAATTGCCATACGTGTTTAATGCTTTTTGACCTGTCCCCAAATGTATATTGTTGGTTCAGGGTTTGTTTTGATATTTCAACCTGCGTGTCCTGATCGCGGCTGGTGTGGTTGGACAAAATCAACTTGCGCGCAGTTTTGGTCAGCATGTGAGAAGCGATAGATATGTTCTATGAGCGCTATTTCTATGCTTTCCGTGTTGAAGTTTTGTTTTTGCGTCTTTTACTTTCAGTTTTGTACACCAGCTTCAAACAAGTTGAAAATACAATATTTTGGGTTATTGAATATATTTCAATAACCACAACAGTTTAGATGGTAAATGATTCACATGAACTGAAATTAGGTGAACTATTGGAATTTCTGCATATTGCAGCTTTAAACGAGGCAAGTGTGAATGATTGAAAGTGCTGATCAATCGCTTCCAGTGAGGTAAGAAGTCATCCCCCTTTGCTTTCATCTTCCCTCCCCTTCGAGCACCACTCCTGACAGGGCGAAGAGGGGGAGGGGGAGAAGGGAGGATGAGGAGGAAAAGGCAGAGAAAATACTAATCCTGCAGGCTCTTTTTTTTTGCAGATCTCTCCCTCCTCTCTCTCACTTCCCATCTCTCTCTGTTTTCTTCCTCTCTCTTTCCTTCCCTCTCTCTCTCCCTCTCTCTGTCTCTTACCATCTTATGCAGAGCAAAGGGCTTAAGGAACTGATTAGGATGTGTGCTGAAATTGGAAGTGAGGAAGCAAAAAATGAGTGGGTTTAAAAATGTGGAGCGGTAGGGAAGGAAAAGAGGAAAAAAAAGGTATCGATTGATTAATATTCATGTGGATGTCCTCACCGTGCTCTGGTGGGGTATTAATGAAAGCTTTAGATAAAGGAAGGGAGGGAGGGGAATACATAAAGAAGGAAAGAGGGGCAGGATAAGGAGAGAGAGAGAGATTATCAGGTAGAAATACAGAGAAATTCACAGAAAGAAAAAAAGACAGAGGTTGGCTCGGAAGAGAGACTAATAGATAGATAGATAGATACTATACAGGGAAAAAGAGAGAGAGAAAGAGGGTAAGAAAAGACATTGCAGGGAGATTTATCCCCTGTGGTTTCCGGGTCGACTTGTTTAGAGAGCGTTTTTTTAGGTCCAGTCGCCAGGGCTTTGCCCTTGAGCTGCCAGAGGAGTTTTTAACCACACACCTGCCACTAGATTTGCTGTGGCCACTCTCCATTAAAGGTGGGCAAACATTCACTGACCTCCATTCAACGCCATATAGGGAGCTATCTCCCTTTCTGTTCTTCTTAGACTTCACGATCCCTAAGCTCCCTTCCCTATTTCACACGTTCTACCTTTGTTGATCTCTTTCCTGAATCTCTCAGCCCTCTCCTCTTTCTGTTAGCGGGGTGGTATGAAGTACAGGCCCTTGTGGTTTTTTACACATTTGCACACCATGCATCACAATCAGCAGTGCGAAACGATAACTGACAGCGGCCTACCTCTCATCTCCCCTGCTCTCCAACGTTCCACTACCCCCCCCGCCTCCCCACTCTGTCATCCGTACAGTTGAGCCCTGGCCTGCTGTTTTAATTCACCTTGGTCTGGACTTCTGTGCACCTGTTATGTTCTCTATCAGATCTGGCCCTCCTAGATCTCTCCAGTTTGCTCCAGTGTCATATAGGTTACTGACAGCAGCGCCTAAGCATTTTATTTATTCATCAACTCACTGTCTGGGAAAATTGAGGTCAGGAGAGTAGAGGCTCAGTTGAGAGAGTGCCACTAACTATACGATGTGTTGTGTTTCTCGCTGTTTCATGATAGTTGGGTGCAAATGTACAGTATCTGGATGCATTTGGCACAAAATGGCTGCCGTCAAAAGGAACAAGAACATTGGGTGATGACCCAAAAATGGCCGGTAAAAAACTCACCCTGACATTGTGTGTCCTTGATGTCACACTCACCCTGACACTGGGTGTCCTTCATGGCGGGTTCAAACCCATTTGCACAGGTGCATGAGCCAACAGGAACCATCCACTCGCCGTCCCCATTGCAGTACAGCTTGAGAGGCACGGACACCTCGAGAGCGTTAGAGACGCATGTCCCTGGCGCGATGACCAGCGACGTGGCCTCGGCCCCTGTGGCCGTCTCGGGGAACACGGCGAAGTTCGCAATGGTGGTTGAGCACTTCTTATAGAAGACCCGGACGGATATCAATGACATACAAGCCCCCAGGTCCTGGAATGCCAGGTAAAACCCAACCTTGGATAGAGGTCCGAAGCTCCGCACTTTCGTGTTCACCCTTCCCGACTCCAACATGGAGAAACTCTCATCGGGTGCGATGGTGTCCACCTTCACGTAGGGGTTCTCCATCCAGAATGGACTTGTCTCCGTGGCCGAGTCTGAGTCGGACTCATAGTAGAAGAGGTTGAAGGTCTCCTTGCAGGAGCCGGGGATGTTGGGGATGCTGTTGCAGTCGCGCACGGTGAACTTCATCTCCACGTAGACTCGGAGGACGTCTTTGCGTGGGATGAAGTCACTGCGCAGCCAGTTGTTCTGATTGCTCTCCCGCACGTTGCACACCTGGTACGTCCGGATGGGGTTCATGGCATCGTCGTAGCCGCTCACCTCCTCCCACTGTGGATGGAGAAAGAGGGAAGAAGAGAGGGAGAGAGAGGGAATGAGAGAGAGAGAGAGATGAGTGTTAGGGTCAAACAAAGGTCAAATGTCCTATAATGTATGCATTCTTAAACACATTGGCACACATACACACTCTCACACACACATGATAGCTAAGGAATGATGTAAGGAGTGTTAAATGTTTCCATCTCTAGTCTGTTGGTATAAGCCTTAGGTGTGGATGAAAGCAGCAGTACACAGCACATCCAGGGTTTGTGAGGTACTTAACATGATGTACAGTGCTCTGTTCTGGCCTCAGATACTAAGTCCAATAACACAATTCGGAGAGAGAAATTAGGTGAGGCGTTAGGAACGGACAGATGAAAGAAAAAAGGAGTCAAATTTTTGGATTTGTGCCTTTTCAATTACGCCCCGATCGGCGCTGTTAAGTCGAGGCCCTTTTCCACCCCCACCGCGGCCTTTCATCTCTGGTTGCCACGGTGATGAGTCAGGAAACAAGGGACGGCGAATTCATCACAATTACAGAGGAGTGTCAACCCGGGTGCGTCCCAACTGAACAGCACTGGTTGTTTACCTCATTCTCCAGGTTCGTTGTAGTCGCTGCATCGCTTCACAAGCAATTACCCTTCAATTACGGAGCAACGATCGCATCGTCCTCTACAGCCTGCGAAAAGAAACGTGTAACCTTTTCTCTCTTTCCTTCCTACGTCTTTATCTCTCACCGTTGGGAGACAAATACATAAATTGCTGAGGAAAAGCTCTGATTACGGGTTTCAGTAAATGAAAATATGTATGCAAATTGGCAAATGTATAAAGTGTTATATACAGAAAATACATAAAAGGCCTGGTTGGGTGAATCTTTTAATGGCATCCAGGTTTAACTTAATGTGTTTCTCAATACATGGCTCCACTTGGCTGAGGCTGTTTAGAACGATAAACGTCAATCGAAACAAAACAGTCCGTTCAAGTTGGGCCAAATGGAAACATGCTTAGTACCAGAGAATGTCATCCCATACCCTGGGCTTCCTCCTACACTGTAGCTTGAATTTGTGCTCATCTCAACGGTATTTTTTATTTATTTTTTACCTTTATTTAGCTAGGCAAGTCAGTTTAGAACAAATTCTTATTTACAATGACAGCCTAGGAACAGTGGGTTCCTAGGCTGTTACTGGCCCAATGCTCTAACCACCAGGCTACCTGCTGCCACATACTGTATGTGTGAGGTTTGCTGTTTGTACTGCACTGTAAAGAAGTCAGCCAGAGTTGACGTGGGCCATCATTCACACGAAGAGATGCCTCCCTGGCCACCAGTTCATATTTCAAAACTATGCTTGCATATAATGACAGGAAATTCTGAACCTATGCTGGTATTCTTTTGTGCATTATTTAATTGTTTATTAAATTATATTCTTAGCTAAATACATTACTATTTAATAGTAGTAGCCATAATACATACATGGCACCATGCAGGGTTCTATATATTGTAAATGAGAACTTGTTCTCAACTAGGCTACCTGGTTATTAAGTAAAGGTGAAATAAATATAAAAATATTTTTATATGGAACCATTTTGGTTCAGTGAAGAAGAGCCGTTAGTGTTCTGATCAAAGAATCCTATCAAAGGTGTTGTTTATGTATTATGGCTACTACTATTAAATAGTAAAATATTTAGCTAAGAATATAATTAGCTAAAAAACAATTCCGGGACAATTCTCAGGCAATATCTCAATAGTGGACAACAGCAGTAACGGCAGTCTTTGGAACATGTACAAGAGCCACGTTTAAACTAGGCTTTCAATTTGCCACCTCTGGGGGAAATTAGTTTACCACAGAACTTTGGACGCTGCTGAAATACAGACAGAGAAAGACAGAAAATAATGAACGTTTTCTCTCCGAGGCTGAAGACTCTTAATTAGGGGCCTAATATGGATGTAGCGGAGGCAGGCTATTCATCCAGCAGGACCCTCTAGACCTGTGGAGAGAGGGGGGCTTAGCTGAGGATCAGGCCCAGAGAAGGCATTCATTTGTGAGCTATCTGCTGGAGTCGAGGCCGTCGGGGGAATCAATAATCACCAGCCAGGTCAATGAGACGAGAGAATGCATGAAGTGTGAATGGGTATTTAGTTCAGTGTAATACATTGCCCAGTGTGCAAGAGGGAGATTGTGTGTGTGTGTGTGTGTGTGTGTGTGTGTGTGTGTGTGTGTGTGTGTGTGTGTGTGTGTGTGTGTGTGTGTGTGTGTGTGTGTGTGTGTGTGTGTGTGTGTGTGTGTGGAGGTTAACCCCATGCCACACGTACAGCACAGATGCGGACACTTCACGCCAGCCCTGCATACCAAACCTGAATGAATTAAGTAGGTTGTGTGAAAGAGGGTCAAATTCTTTGGCATCAATTTGGAACAAGATGAATAGTTATGCAAGCTTTACAAGTCAACTCCTTTTTCCTTTTGTCCTTTACAGTCAAAGGCTCTACATTTTACTTTCAGAGTCACTGGGACCTTGGTGCAGTGGATGTGAGGGGGATGTGAGGACTCAAGCCTTCTTCCAGACCTGCATACCAACCGAGGCAGCTAGATAACACATAGTCAAGGATTAGCCATAAATGCTAGTTGTCACACTAGTTTCCTCAAACCATAGTGTGTAGCAAAGTTAACATGTGCCTAGCATATGTACCAGCCTGTAAGCTCATGTGTGGTCTGCTAATAGAACCATGCTAATAACAGTCATTAGAGCTGTGGGCTCCTGCATGCTACATGCTACAAACTACATGCTGCATAATAAGGGATACATGCTATAGGCTACAGGCTACAGGCTGGCTGGTCGCTAGTAACACCTTGTTATCTGTTTCTGTGAAACCCCCTGGAGGCTACATACTGATCCCAGGGAGAGCCATTTACTCCGCTAGAGCATGGAATTCCCCCTTCAATGGCCATCTGTTTTGGGAGAAATGGCATGCCCAATGTGCGTGCGTGCACAGACACATACAGACACAGACAAGAAAAATCCAGACGCAGACATAAACAGACATACAATACAAGAACACACACACATACAGCTCACTTTACGTACACTTTGCACACACATACACACGCTTCCATATCTTGGGCAGAATGGTATGTGGAGATACTGTCTATCACACATACACAAACAGAGGTCAATTTGTATCAGACCCTAGCAGCACCACGCTGCATCACACTTGTGTGTTTGCCTCTAGACCCTCCAGGCCTGTTATTGTCATGTGGAGAGGAGATGCCGCTCAGTCTACATCTGTGTTTGTCTTCCTATGTCCACACACACAGCTCTGTAACAGGCCCAATTCTCCCAACACAGAGAATGTGAAAGAGAGACAGTGACTCAGACCTGGACGTGTACCTTCTCACATACCTTCTCTCTTCTCTGTTAATACTGCTGCTGGAGTCACTATAATGAATGTTTTGTTAGGCAGTTAAATAAAAAAATAACAACTTTACATAGACACACATGCATTGTGCATACATACACACACACATACACTGAAACACAGAGAGACACACATGTGCGATCAAACACGCACACACACTCCAACAATTTACCCCAGTTTCAGGATGTGCGGTCCAGGCTAGTTCTGTTGTGGCCCACTTGGTGTCCATTAATGTTTCTGTAAACAGACAAAAGGAGACAAATACTTTAGCGAAAGAGGAACTAACACAGACGAAATCAAGTAAACCTGCAACAGTTACCAAGATAACGGCATCATAAAAATACCAGTTACTTCTTAAGTAATCTGCCATAATGAATAGAGACATTGACCAAAGTATGCGGAATCCAGGTAACTACCTTGTCCAAGGAGAGGAAATTACTTATTGATAGATAAGATGGTTACTTCCGCTCAGTAAGCTGCTAAACTTGAATAAAATATTCTCCATTTAGCGTAAAAAAATATATTTAGCGTAAAAAGACTGTGGAGGAACAAGACATCTAAGTGGGTGATCTGGGAGGTGTTGTAGACGTTTTATTTTGTTGCTCGTTTTACTAATTTAATTAGACATGTTTTTACAGGGCCAGGAAACAACCATGAGTGTCATTGAGAGACTATTCCACTTCTTAAGCATGTGCAAATGAGGACACTCACTCACACACACCACACATAGTGGTAACAAGTTATAAAACTCAAAAATATGTATTTATTTAACTTTTATTTAACTAGGCAAGTCAGTTAAGAACAAATTCTTATTTACGATGGCCTACCGCGGCCAAAGCTTAACCCGGACGACGCTGGGCCAATTGTGCGCCGCCCTATGGGACTCCCAATCACGGCCGGTTGTGCTACGCCTCTCGCACTGAGATGCTGTGCCTTAGACAATTGTGTCACTCGGGAGCCCCAGATACTGTATATAACTTGAATAGAAGGCATGGATAAGGGTGTCATAAACCCCCAGTAGCACAAAAGAAAATCTCTTCACCCAGAAGAAAGGTCAATACACTTAAATTTCCCTCGCTTTTTAAAATCAGCCAATCCCCTTTCAGTCTTTTCTATTTCTCCCTCTCTCTCTGTCCTCCTACTGTTCCCTCTTTCTATTGCCTAGGCAAACAGTCTCAGAGAGAGAGAGAGAGAGAGAGAGAGAGAGAGAGAGAGAGAGAGAGAGAGAGAGAGAAAGAGAGAGAGAGAGAGAGAGAGAGAGAGAGAGAGAGAGAGAGAGAGAGAGAGAGAGAGAGAGAGAGAGAGAGAGAGAGAGAGAGAGAGAGAGAGAGAGAGAGAGAGAGAGAGAGAGAGAGAGAGAGAGAGAGAGAGAGAGAGAGAGAGAGAGAGAGAGAGAGAGACTATAAATTAACTATTTTACTACCTGGCACTTGGGAAGCAGTACTAAGCAACTGCATGTGTTATTATCCTACCACTCTGCTGTTCTACAAGACAGTAAAGATCATGGAATGGTGCGATACCAAAAGTGAGCCAATGTTTGCATTGGCATAAAATGGAAAGTTTAGCAGTACCTTTTTTCCACAAAGGCCTTCCTTTTCCTTGAGAGCTTTTCTCTCTCTCTCAATTAAATTCCATTTCAATTCAAATTGCTTTATTGGCATGGGAAACGTATGTGTACATTGCCAAAGCAAGTGAAATAGTTTTTTAATCTAAAGTGAAATAAACAATATAAAATGAACATTACACTCACAAAAGTTCCAAAGGAATAGAGACATTTCAAATGTCATATTATGACTGTACAGTACAAAAGGGAAAATAGATAAACATAAATATGGGTTGTATTTAAAATGAAGTGTGTTCTTCACTGTTTGCCCTTTTCTTGTGGCAACAGGTCACACATCTTGCTGCTGTGATGGCACACTGTGGTATTTCACCCAATGGATATGAGAGTTTTTTAATTCTATGTGGGTCTGTGTAATCTGAGGTAAATATGTGTCTCTAATATGGTCATACATTTGGCAGGAGGTTAGGAAGTGCAGCTCAGTTTACACCTCATTTTGTGGGCAGTGTGCACATAGCCTGTCTTCTCTTGTGAACTAGTTCTGCCTACGGCGGCCTTTCTCAATAGCAAGGCTATGCTCACTGAGTCTGTACATAGTCAAAGTTTTCCTTAATTTTGGGTCTGTCACAGTGGTCAGGTATTCTGCCACTGTGTGCGCTCTGTTTAGGGCCAAATAACATTTTGGTTCGCTTAGTTTTTTTGTTAATTCTTTCCAATGTGTCAAGTAATTATCCTTTTGTTTTCTCATTAATTTTGTTGGTTCTAATAGTATTGCTGTCCTGGGGCTCTGTGGGGTCTGTTTGTGTTTGTGAACAGAGCCCCAGGACCAACTTGACGCTTCTCCAGGTTCATCTCTCTGTAGGTGATGGTTTTGTTATGGAAGGTTTGGGAATCGCTTCCTTTTAGGTGGTTGTAGAATTTATTAACGGCTCTTTTCTGTATTTTGATAATTAGCGGGTATCGGCCTAATTCTGCTCTGCATGCATTATTTTGTGTTTTACGTTGAGGATATTTTTGCAGAATTCTGCATGCAGTCGCAATTTGGTGTTTGTCCCATTTTGTGAATTCTTGGTACGTGAGCGGATCCCAAACATCACAACCATAAAGGGCAATGGGTTCTATAACTGATTCAAGTATTTTTTGCCAAATTGTAATTGTTATGTTGAATTTTATGTTCCATTTGATGGTGTAGAAGGCCCTTCTTGCCTATTCTTTCAGATCGTTCACAGCTTTGTGGAAGTTACGTGTGGCACTGATGTTTAGGCTGAGGTATGTATAGTTTTCTGTGTGCTCTTGGGCAACAGTGTGTAGATGGAATTTGTATTTGAGGTCCGGGCAACTGGACCTTTTTTGGAACACCATTATTTTTGTCTTACTGAGATTTACTGTCAGGGCCCAGGTCTGGGCCCAGAAGGACACAAATTAAAGATCTAGGTGCTGCTGTAGGCCCTCCTTGGTTGGGGACAGAAGCACCAGATCATCAGCAAACAGTAGACATTTGACTACAGATTCTAGTAGGGTGAGGCCGCGTGCTGTAGACTGTTCTAGTGCCCTCGCCAATTCGTTCTCTCTTTCTCTCTCTCTTTCAGTCTGTTTCAAGTGTTCCAGGTGAAATGACATGAAAAAGGGAGCTACATGTAATCTCCTTTTCCGACTGCAAATTCCTGCGTTGAAATACTTATGCTGACAAACGCAGATATTCTCGACCGCATCGAACTCAAAGACCTCTCTCTGTCAGTCAGACTAGCTTTGTAGCATCTCTTTCTTTTGCAGAAACGTCCCATTTATGTCACCCTGTTAGGTTTGAGTGACAGCATCTGAGAGAATGTGTCAGTGTGTACATGATAGTATGTGTGTATCTTCTTTGCTTAGGACTTCCCCATCTGACTCACACATCACACTGTTCTTGTCAGACCACTTACAAGCAAGCAACCACACAGGGAGATGATGAGGTACAAAGGTATACAGTGTTAAACTACTATAGTACCTAGTCTATTAAAACAGACCATGTACACCCTACATTAGTGCTAACTTCACTGATAATGACAGTGTGTGACACACACACACACAGAGAGACAGTGCACGGAAGGCCAGACTCAGTGTTAACTATGGAACATTCAGGAAAGGAGTGCATGCGCATGCAGTGGCCTAGCCAGTAGGTTCTGCAACTTTCTGTTTTGTTTGAGCTCTCGGCCGGTGTGTAAACAGTATATATCTACGGCAAAGCCCCCTCATTGTGCCCAGCAATGAAGAGGCAACCCTGAATCAATTGGGCAGAGCAATGCCACAATGACCCCGTCATAACCCGGATCGTCATCACTCCCCAAAATCAGTAAGGGCCACAAGGCCAGCAAGAGAGCACACAGCGAGTCCATCCTCAATATGGAACTGCAAACGCAATCACTAGGAACTCGACATATTTTGTATGGAAAACATTTCTAAGACAAAACCTAGTTTTTTTCCTTCTTATTGGGCCATGGCAAAGAAAAGGATACACAGAGAGCTAACACGACTAACATGCTAGGCAAGAGAGCTCTTAAAGCCCTGACCAAAAAAAAAACCTGACAGACAACTCTTTAAAGAAACAAACATACACAGCTCAAAAGGTATTGTCCATCAGATCACCTTTTTAGCCCATTTTAACCTTCCAAATGTCCTTTTGAAGTTTTACTATGGGACGCCACAATCAGAGAGAGTAAATCTTGAGGATGTCAGACAGAGGGTAAAACATTGACAGAGTAAAGCTATAAAAGGCGGTGTCATAAAGCAGTGTACTACATAGACTGGGGCCGTTGGCAATGGGATAGCCGCCACACTGACATGCAAATGTAATCTTTTAATCCATCCATCTCTCTTTCTCTACCTCTCTTTACCCCTTTATTTCTCTTTCTCTCTGTCATTGTCTCTCTCTCTCTACATCTCTTTCTCTCTCTATTTATTCTCTTCATACAGTATGTGAAGCTTTAGCTCTGTTGACTGTGTAATGATGGATGGTACAGTAAGTCTGGCCAGAGGTAGATGTTTTCCAACCACCTATACTGTACTGGGATGGGCGGAAGATCCCTGAGTCATAGGGGATTGCTGAATAAAAGTGTTATTTACAATGTAGGTTAGCTCTACCCTACCTAGCACTGTGTACAGTGAGGGAGAGGTGGGGAGGAGGAGTGACACAAAAGCTATGATATAAACAGGACTCACTGACCCTGGTTCATACATAGAGAATATAAACACCGTGAAACATGGATGACATAGACATCACACACACACAAACATATGCAGGCACACATATTAACATACAGGACGGCTGGCAGGTAGGCACGCAAAAACACACACACACACACATATTAACATACAGGCCGGCTGGCAGGTAGGCACGCAAAAACACACACACACACATGCACATGGGCGCGTGCACACACACACATACATATTAAAATACAGGCTGGCAGGCAGGCAGGCACACACACATACAGACTACCCGACAAGGCCGGCCCATATACTCTAATCCCCTAATGACAGAGCAGGCCTAATAACATGGGGAGCCATTGAAACACTCATTCCTATTGAGTCTGAAAACACACACACACACACACACACACACACACACACACACACACACACACACACACACACACACACACACACACACACACACACACACACACACACACACACACACACACACACACACACACACACACACACACACACACACACACACACACACACACACACACAGGGTTACAAGCCTCTTCAAATATTTCTTTGTTCAAACAACCAGTCATCTCAAAAAAAAGAAGAAAGGGGAAGAGGGAATGGGGGGAGAGGCAAAAGCGCCATTATTGACCTAGAAGAATGTGTGCTCGTTTCATAGGCCAAACCTAACTCCCAGGCCAGGAAGAGCAGACAGGTGAGGGATTATCTAGTAGTGTGTTGCTAGTACCTACAACCTTTTGTTGTTATTTTCTGCAAGTAGCCTCTTTTTACAGTTGACCCCTCAACAGTTCAGTTACGGGAGGAGATATTTTCTCATTTGGCAGGGAATGTCAATGGATATTTGTTGGCGTTTCAGTGACTTCCTGAATGATAAATGTTGTGTTAGCTCAGTTACACTGATGCTAATTCTCTAATTAGCACATTTTCAGCAACTACACCACAGTTTAGCCTGCCTGCAAAATTCGGGAGGATTTTTTGTTGTTGTTGTTTTCAACAAACACCGTTGCACACACACATCAGCGTTTCTGTCTTGAGTCCTTCTCTTTCCCCAGTTAATTATCGTTTTTCTCTCTTCTGAGCGCCTTTGTTGTGTCATTCCAGAGAAACACACAGGCGCATGGCAACTCGACTTCAACAAAGGCCAAGCCTGCACCGTCGCCAAACACTTCAGCTCTGTTTAGCCACAAAACAGTGAAATGTGTCAACAATAACCAGAGGATCCCCAACGTTAAACGTATTAGTGCTATATTAGCCTAATTGCTTTGTAGGCTGCTTTTGTTGCCGCTGCTTTTATCAAGCCAAGAGGAGAGGGGCGCGGCAGAGAGAGAGGAAAATAGAGAGAGAGAGAGAGGAAAAATCCAATTTCAATTTGAATGGGGCAGGCAGCCTCTCTCCCTTTGTACCGCGATAGTGTGCCATGATTAGGAGGGGACCCCGTTTTGTGCTGAGCCCCCCTGCTTCGGTAATTGGTCGACGTGCTCGATGTAGGTGGCTGTGGTGTTCCCCTGTTGCCCTCTGTGGAATTCCTTCAAAAGACCCCCTTCTACCCACCCCACATTTCCCCCCAAATCACCCCACCTCCCATGACACCTCTCCCCTAGCTCCCCTACTCTCACTCTCGCCACTTGCTGTCACTCATGCCACAATGGCTGTCACAGAGCGCTTGCCTCTGTGTACTAACCGGGTTCCACTGTCAATGCTGGGCAAATGAGCTCTCTCACTGCAGGGCTACACTAATGAACACAGTCTTCAGGGGCCACACAGTTTGTTGGCCCCCTCATTTACTTGGCTTATCAAATGGATTGCAGACTTAATAGTGTTAAAGGTTCCTCTGACTGTCTGCCTCATTGCTTGGTTGGCTATCCATTTTTATGCAGCGTTAAATAAATAGTGGCAGTGTGGTGACTACTATAAAATGTGATTAGTACATTTAATTTCTATGGCAGCCATAGACAGCGATGGCGACGGTAAAGTAGATAACAGGGGATAGAAGCAAAGTCCTTCATGTTTTGTTTGTCACATCAAAGGGAGTGTAGGGAATGGATTGGGGGTCTGAGTTCACGTATGCATCATTTAGGGAGAGGAGCAGTGGCCACTGGGAGTTAAAATGAAGACTGGTGATTTGATCACGTTGGTGCAGTAGTCTCAGACATGGGCTTGTTCTCAAACTGAAACAGCTGAGAAGGGAAAGGCTGACTCAAGCACAATATTCCTCTGTTGGTGTGTGGATTTTTGGAGTATGTGTGCGTGCGTGCATGCGTGCTATCAAGAGCTCTGTCTGTACTAGTTCCTGTATTGCCAGTGGAATGGTCTCTTTTGTATTTTCTGACATTCTTTCTTTCTCTCTCTCTCAGCCCGCCTCTCCACACTCCCCCTTTTCTTTCACTACGGCCTGTAATTACAGAGCAGAGCGGATCTGACGAACAGGTAGCCCCTAGGGCAGCTGTCTGCAAACCAGGTGTGTGTGTGTGTGTGTGTGTGTGTGTGTGTGTGTGTGTGTGTGTGTGTGTGTGTGTGTGTGTGTGTGTGTGTGTGGGCAGTACTGCTGATGCTGACAGTATGGTGACGGGACTTTAATGATAGTGTTCAGGTCTTGTCTAAGGAGAGGCTAACATGTCTAAGAGAAGACTAACTGCTTTTATGGCCATGTTTCACCGTATGACGTTACGCTGTAGGGCTGCGCAAGCACACACACCGAAACCCCCCCCCCCCCCCCCTGCTCTGCGATGTAGTCATCCTCAACCCCAAACTGATTTATGACATTCAGACCATGTGATTTCAAATCATCTAGATCCGCCATGTATTGTGCTCTACTTACAGGAAATCACACATTGGCTTGGATTTCTGAGGGACTTGGGATAAAACTTTCTTTCTTAAAAAAACAAGAGTTCTTTCCACTGGACCAGATCTTAAAAGATGAGTTCGCCATTTTTGTTCACCAAATTTCTATTTTGATGTAAATGGCATGTTATACAAGGGTCCAGTTGTGATTTCACTTCATTTTGAGAAACTATTCCTACCTGCAGTAGACTTCCTCATTGCTTGATCTGCAGTTTCCCCTACCAGCTGTGCTGCTTCTCCATGTAGCTCGTGCTGCTTCTCCGTGTAGCCCGCACAGCACAGCTGGTATGAGAAAACCGCTCGAGTCGCACATAATGGAATATGACGCTGCTCAATATTACACAATTTCATGTGTACAACATCTAAAACCCTGCATCACTATACTGAGTGCTTTGCCGTGTCTAAGGACGTATTTTGGGTGTTTTGGAGCCTTTGTTCACGTTTTTCCGTAGCCACCATACTGCAGAACGAGCAATTGCGGGTGGAGGAAGTTTCTCAAAACCAAGTAAAATTGCTAAAATATTGTCTGGACCCTTCATTAACATACCATTTACATCAAAAATAGAGATTTGGTGATTTGGTGTGAACCAATCCTTTAAATGGATTTCATTCCACTTTACCCAATTAAACTTTTCCTCCATTCATTTTTCTCCACTTTTTAAAACTTCTTCAGAGATAATGTTTGTCTTACTACTTCAATCTAGTAATTGCACACATTTGCCATTTCAGCAAACATGAACACAGCGCTGTATTTAGTCTAGTCGTCAATCAATCTTCAAATCGGTGTGGGAGTTGTTTTCAAGTAGTCTCCGTCTGCCAGTATGTCTGTTTGTTTCTATAATCTGATATTCTCAGCGATGACTCAACTGCCTGGGTTGAAAAAACCAAGGTAGGAGTTTACCCTTGCCCATAGCATCTGCATATGGAAATGGAGATCTGAGCGCTGTGTGTGTGGCCACAAGTGTGTGTGTTAATGTGCGTGCATCTGCAAGTGTGTATGTGTGTGTGTCTGTACAGCTGTTAGTTGAGCTAAGTATAAACTCACACTACCTTCAGGCTACGAGACCAGGAGTATGATTCATATTTAAACATACAGTAACCACAACTCCTGTGTTTTGATTGATTCATACTACTCCATAATTGCGACAGACAAGCTCACACACTCATTCTCAGGTACACGTTCCAAAATCCTATAAAAAGCCCTCCATGATACTGAAAATAGCCACGTCCTGCACGCTCCATAATATCAAACTGGCCATTACCCAGGTTTCAATCCTGCCTATTTATACCTCGACTCTTTGGTACCCATTCCCCACAGCCAGTCCCCTACGCCAAACAACATTTCTCTCTTTATTTTACCGTTTAATACACATAGCTGCCGTCAACGCTTGGCTGTCAGGTTTGGCAGTCAGGATAGCTAGCTACAAAAGTTGTGTGGCTATACATGTGTGCTGTGCTTACGAAATGTCAAGCTGTCACTTTCACTACTTTAGCCATACAGACAACCAGCTAACTAGCCACGAAATAGAGATGAGAGTAATTCATATTTATCTGTTGGATTTAGGTTATGGTTTGTCATATTTGCTAGTTTGCCTCGTTTTCCTATTATTTGACAGCTTGCTTAGCTGTCGTGTTATGGTAGAAGCCCCCACAGTGGAGCTCAAATAATATTCAGTTGCTGTGAAATTTGTTTAAATAGCCAGTTGCTTGTTTTGTCCTGTTTTTACCGGTGCTATTCATTTGGAACCTGTCCCATCTTTGTAACTAATTTTCTAACTCTGTAGTTGTCTGTTAGGCAAGAAAAGGAGAGTTGAGTGTAGGCGACAACATTGTGCTTTGCTCGCAACGCTGTCACTTGATCGTCTCACTCCCTCCCTACAAAGACAACCAGCTAACTAAGTCATCTAACCATGGGTCTTGAGGTGTGTATACCATATATTGCCTTTACGGTTATAATCTAACTCTGCTGGTCATCTATGAGCATATTTGTGAACGTCTTTCTGTGTGCTCCATGATGTCTGAATACCCATCAGTCTAAAAAACATATAATACCAGTCAAAAGTTTGGAAACACCTACTCATTCAAGGGTTTTTCTATATTTTTACTATTTTCTCATTTCTGAAAAATAGTGAAAACATCAACACTATGAAATAACACATACAGTTGAAGTCGGAAGTTTACATACACCTTAGCCAAATACATTTCAACTCAGTTTTTCACAATTCCTGACATTTAATCCTAGTAAAAATTCCCTGTCTTAGGTCAGTTAGGATCACCACTTTATTTTAAGAATGTGAAATGTCAGAATAATAGTTGAGAGAATGATTTATTTCAGCTTTTATTTCTTTCATCACATTACCAGTGGGTCAGAAGTTTAAAAACACTCAATTAGTATTTGGTAGTATTGCCTTTAAATTGTTTAACTTGGGATAAACGTTTAGGGTAGCCTTCCACAAGCTTCCACAATAAATTGGGTGAATTTTGGCCCATTCCTCCAGACAGAGCTGGTGCAACTGAGTCAGATTTGTAGGCCTCCATGCTCACACACACTTTTTCAGTTCTGCCCACAAATGTTCTATGTGATTGAGGTCAGGGCCTTGTGATGGCCACTCCAATACCTTCACTTTGTTGTCCTTAGTGTTTATACTTGCGTACTATTGTTTGTACAGATGATGTTGTACCTTCAGGCATTTGGAAATTGCTCCCAACCAGACTTGTGGAGGTCTACAATTTTTTTTCGGAAGTCTTGGCTATTTCTTTTGATTTTCACATGATGTCAAGCAAAGAGGCACTGAGTGTAAAGGTAAGCCTTGAAATACATCCACAGGTACACCTCTAATTGACGCAAATTATGTCAATTAGCCTATCAGGATCTTCTAAAGCGATGGCGTCATTTTCTGGAATTTTCCAAGCTGTTTAAAGGCACAGTCAACTTAGAGTATGTAAACTTCTGACCCACTGGAATTGTGATACAGTGAACTGTAAGTGAAATAATCTGTCTGTAAACAATTGTTGGAAAAAATACTTGTGTCATGCACAAAGTAGATGTCCTAACCGACTTGCCAAAACTATAGTTTGTTAACAAGAAAATTGTGGAGTCGTTGAAAAATGAGTTTTAATGACTCCAACCTAAGTTATTGTAAACTTCCGACTTCAACTGTACTGTGTGTGTGTTTGTGTGTCTGTCTCTCTCTCTCTCTCCCTCTGTTACTCTGTTCCTCTAGGTCAGTGAAAGTGAGGGAAGTGATGTGGAGAGTCAAGGCCCAGCAGCAGAAGGCAGGGAGGAAGACGAGTTAGAGATGATTGGAGGGATAGAGATGTGGAGTGAGGAGGGAGGAGTGGAGCGAGAGGAGAGTGAACGGAACATTGAGAGGTAGAGGAGGAGGAACCGAAAGAGGAAGAGGGAGAGCACACCAGTGATGGGAGCCTACGTTTCCATGGAATGTGTCTGCCCCAAGTCTCGGGCTCCCGAGTCGCGCAGCGGTCTAAGGCACTGCATCTAAAGACACCCTGGTTCGATTCCAGGTTGTATCATAACCGGCCGTGTTTGTGAGTCCCTTAGGGCGGTGCACAATCGTTCCAGCATCGTCTGGGTTTGGCCAGTGTAGGCCGTCATTGTAAATAAAAAAATTCTAATAAAATAACAAATTCTTAAGTCTCACCTTGTACCACACAGCTTACATTGTGCAATTTGTCTGTCTCATTTGTTGAATTTGGATCTGAAAACTGCATGTACCTACATAGCTTCTCAAAGCGGTTGCGCGGCATATTGCTACCTATGTATGGTACCCTGAGGGCGGCGTCAGTGGACTAGTGTGGGGGACCCTGCAAAGGCCCTTCCCAGAAACCGCATGCATTGGTCCCCGAAGGCATTCAAAATGCAGCTTGTGCATTCACTTTGGGATGGCTACAGTGGCAGGAAGCGGTTAGCCAAGAGTGTGGCACGTGGAGGTTTGGACCGAGTTGTCACTCAAACCACTACCTGGTGTAGTTTGAAGGGCGCAAGAGAGGGTGTGTGGTGTGCATCTGGAGTGGACGCAGGGCAGAGAGTGGGAGTTGTGTAGAAACCCCCTTTGTGTGCTTTACATGTTCTTTTCCACTTTGCTGGATGGGGCTATGCTTCCAGAAGTCCCATGACATGTTGTAGGCTAAATGCAAACACTAAAGTGACAGTGTGAAATACTAATTTGTCCTACAAATCTTATAGGGAAACTGTGTATTTCTTTTCGGATTGTCTCTGAACAGTAGTTATCTGTCTATCTAATACATTCACTGAATTAACTGAATTGTTGTCAAAGTAGGCTACTATTTCTACATTTTGTTTGAGGCCTGGTCTGTACTACATGTTATTGAGAGAGGTTATCTAGATTTGCAAGTCTCTGAATAGCTGTTTGCAGTTTTACATTATTACAGAAGAAAGTGTCGTTGTCAATCAAATAGTCTACTTTGAATATTTCTGAATATTGTCCTCTGGTCACATTTTTGATTATTTGTTCAATATTTGTAAGTATAATATATTATGCATTGTTCATTTTGAGTGAGAAATAGTGAGTGTCTTTACACAATGGCTGTTATTCCTATTGACATGAATGTGGTGTCATATTAAAGAAGAGGTTAAAAGAAAGTGAATTTGGAATTGTCATTTGTTCTTTGTTTTTGACCTATGTCTGTTTGTATGAAAATGTTTGAGAAAAATTGCTTTATCTTGAAAATTCTCAGTCATCTACAAAAAATATTTGAGAATTCGTTTGCGGTCTAAAGGGTTAAATGTGTTTCCAGAAAGGGGAATAGGGTGGTGGAGTAATTTATTGGATAAGATAAGGGCGTAGTGATACGCTTTGATTTGTTTCTTTGTCTGGCCCAAACGGCTTCCGATGAATCCTCAGTAGATCTAGCTAATGAGCAAAGCTGCTCGCCATTAACAAGCCCTCATAAGAGCCATATGAGGAAGTGTGGACAGGAATATATATGAGGCCTCAAGCACCGGGGCTAGTTCTGTCTGTCTGTCTCACGGTGTGTGTGTGTGTGTGTGTGTGTGTGTGTGTGTGTGTGTGTGTGTGTGTGTGTGTGTGTGTGTGTGTGTGTGTGTGTGTGTGTGTGTGTGTGTGTGTGTGTGTGTATGGATGCATTAAATGTGTGTGTGCATGTGTGTGTATAAATTCAACTGGCGCCTCTCTCTTACAGGGATTTTTGCTTTTAAGTGTGTGGGTTACGGTTGTGCCAAACCTCAGTGACACCGTCCCGACATATTTAGAACACAAACAAACACGCAAAATGCTTTATCAGCCAATATAATCCAAGAGCCAAGAATATCCCCTTAGTTCACCAATACTCAAACCATCTCTCTCTCTCTCTCTCAATTCAATTCAAGGGCTTTATTGGCACAGAAAACATATGTTAACATTGCCGAAGCAAGTAAAGTAGATAACAAACAAAAGTGGATAAAACAATAAAATTAACAGTAAACATTACACTCACAGAAGTTCCAAAAGAATAAAGACATTTCAAATGTCATATTATGTCTATATACAGTGTTGTAACGATTGTGCAAATAGTTTTGGGCACAAACCCACTGTCGCTGGACCAGACAAGACTGGCAAAAAGTGCTCTTCACTGATGAGTCGCGGTTTTGTCTCACCAGGGGTGATGGTCAGATTCGCGTTTATCGTCGAAGGAATGATAAACGCGAATCTGGTAACGCGCAGCGTTGAGATTGCCTGCAATGACAACAAGCTCAGTCCGATGATGCTGTGACACACCGCCCCAGACCATCATGGACCCTCCACCTCCAAATCGATCCCGCTCCAGAGTACACCGAGGCCTGTACTCTGGAGCGGGATCGATTTGGAGGTGGAGGGTCCATGATGGTCTGGGGCGGTGTGTCACAGCATCATCGGACTGAGCTTGTTGTCATTGCAGGCAATCTCAACGCTGCGCGTTACAGGGAAGACATCCTCCTCCCTCATGTGGTACCGTTCTTGCAGGCTCATCCTGACATGAACCTCCAACATGACAATGCCACCAGCCATAGTGCTCATTCTGTGTGTGATTTCCTGCAGGATAGGAATGTCAGTGTTCTGCCATGGCCAGCGAAGAGCCCGGATCTCAATCCCATTGAGCACGTCATTTTGCAACAAAATTGGAGGTATGCTTGGTGTCATTGTCCATTTGGAAGACCCATTTGCGACCAAGCTTTAACTTCCTGACTCATGTCTTGATATGTTGCTTTAATATATCCACATAATTTTCCTGCCCCTTGATGCCATCTATTTTGTGAAGTGTACCAGTCCCTCCTGCAGCAAAGCACCACCACAACATGATGCTGCCACCCCCATGCTTCACAGTTGGGGTGGTGTTCTTCGGCTTGCAAGCCTCACCCTTTTTCCTCCAAACATAACGATGGTCATTATGGAAAAACAGTTATATTTTTGTTTCATCAGACCAGAGGATATTTCTCCAAAAAGTACGATCTTTGTCCCCATGTGCAGTTGCGAACCGTAGTCTGGCTTTTTCTTGCGTTTTTTTGGAGCAGTGGCTTCTTCCTTGCTGTGCGGCCTTTCAGGTTATGTCGATATAGGGCTCGTTTTACTATGGATTTTGATACTTTTGTACCTGTTTCCTCCAGCATCTTCACAAGGTCCTTTGCTGTTGTTCTGAGATTGATTTGCAAAGTACATTCATCTCTAGGAGACAGAACGAGTCTCCTTCCTGAGCGTTATGACAGCTGCGTAGTCCCATGTTGTTTATACTTGCGTACTATTGTTTGTACAGATGAACGTGGTACCTTCAGGCATTTGGAAATTGCTCCCAAGGATGAACCAGACTTGTGGAGGTCTACAATTTTTTTTCTGAGGTCTTGGCTGATTTATTTTGATTTTCCCATAATGTCAAGCAAACAGGCACTGAGTTTGAAGGTAGGCCTAGAAATACATCCACAGAAGAAAACTCCAATTGACTCAAATTATGTCAATTAGCAAGCAAATTATGTCAATCAGAAGCTTCTAAAGCCATGACATCATTTTCTGGAATTTTCCAAGCTGTTTAAAGAAACAGTTAACTTAGTGTATGTAAACTTCTAACTCGCTGGAATTGTGATACAGTGAATTATCAGTGAAATAATGTGTCTGTAATCAATTGTTGGAAAATGTACTTGTCATGCACAAAGTATATGTCTTAACCGACTTGACAAAACTATAGTTTGTTGACAAGAAATTTGTGGAGTGGTTGAAAAACAAGTTTTAATGACCCCAACCTAAGTGTATGTAAACTTCCGACTTAAACTGTGTGTGTGTATATATATATATATATATATATTTATCACTAAGCTGAATATGCCTATGTGACAGAGCTTGAAATGTGGCCATTGCACATTTTAAACCACTACATGAGCCCATAGAGCCACACATTGCATATAAAGCTGCATTCAATGTATTGCCATATACTTTCCCAGTGTTGGGTGTGGCTGTGAAAAACCACATTAAAGGCATTTAGTTTACTAATGCTGTTTACAAGTCTCTCTAGATGGGAGAGTGTGAGAGAGAAAACAAGGGAAAGAAGAAGGGAGCCAAGAGAAAGAGGGGGAGGTGGAGATTGAGGAAAAAATACAAAAAACAAGCCACCAGAATACTCAGAGAGAGAGAGACAGAGAGAGACTCCCCTATTCCCCTATCTCTGTGTTCCTTTCATTACGACAGCGGAGGTTGGTGGCGAGGTGGCCTTGAGTGTTAGTGTTTAACGTTCTCTCCGATCAGTGTGGTCTCCTACTGCAGTCTGCAGCCGCCCAGAGAACCATCTCCCTCTCCTCTTCAATCTTCTTTTAGATTGCTCTCTGCTTATGCGGTGCGCTGCAGCTACCGACTGGAACGAGCTGCAAAAAACACTCAAACTGGACAGTTTTATCCCCATCTCTTCATTCAAAGTGGGGCTCCCGAGTGGCACAGTGATCTAAGGCTCTGCATCTCAGAGCCAGAGGCGTCACTACAGACCCTGGTTCGATTCCAGGCTGTATCATAACCGGCTGTGATTGTGAGTCCCATAGGGCGGCGCACAATTGAAGCCAGCGTCGTCCGGGTTAGGGTTTGGCCGGGGTAGGCCGTCATTGTAAATAAGAATATGTTCTTATTAAGGTTAAATAAATGTAAAAAAAATTATAAATCATGGACACTCTTACTGACACTTGTGGTTGCTTCGCGTGATGTATACTTGTCTCTATCTTCTTGCCCTTTGTGCTTTTGTCTGTGCCCAATCATGTTTGTAGCATGTTTTTCTACCATGTTGTGCTGCTGCCATGTTGTGTTGCTACCATGTTGTTATCAGGTTGTGTTGCTACCATGCTGTGTTGTCACGTGTTGCTGCCATGCTGTGTTGGTGTCTTAGGTCTCTCTTTATGTAGTGTTGTGGTGTTTCACTCGTCGTGATGTGTGTTATGTCCTACATTTTTATTTTTAATTCCAGCCCCTGTCCCCACAGGAGGCCTTTTGCCTTTTGGTAGACCGTCATTGTAAATTAGCATTTGTTCTTGACTGAATAAATAAATAAAGGTTAAAGGTTAAATAAAAAATAAAAATGCTCTGCTTACCCGACAAAACATTCATTATATTGACTACAGCAGCAGTATTAACAGTTAGCCCGGAAGGGTCCCAGACAAAATATATGAAAATATGATTGCAGATTGCACCACGGCTATCCTAGGGGAATGGGGAACACAGACTGTCTGTGTGGTTGTATTGCCCGTGGCTTGTCTCCCTCTCAAATCAATTCAAATCAAATGTTATTGGTCACATATACATATTTAGCAGATGTTACTGCGGGTGTAGCAAAATGCTTGTGTTCCTAGCTCCAAAAGTGCAGTAATATTTAACAGTTCACAACAAATGCAAAAGTAAAATAATGGAATAAAGAAATACATAAATATTAGGACGAGCAATGTCAGAGTGGCATAGAGTAAAATACAGTAGAATAGAATACAGTATATACATGAGTAAAGCAGTATGTAAACATTATTAAAGTGACTAGTGTTCCATTATTAAAGTGACCAGTGATTCCATGTCTATGTATATAGGACAACAGCCTCTAAGGTGCAGGCTTGAGTTACCGGGTGGTAGCTGACTATTGATGGCTGTTTAACAATCTGATGGCCTTGAGATAGAAGCTGTTTTTCAGAGCTTTGATGCACCTGTACTGACCTCGCCTTCTGGATGATAGCGGGGTGAACAGGCCATGGCTCGGGTGGTTGGTGTATTTGATGATCTTTATGGCCTTCCTGTGACATCGGGCGCTGTAGGTGTCCCGGAAGGCAGGCAGTGTGCCCCCGGTGATGCGTTGGGCAGACCGCACCACCCTCTGGAGAGCCCTGCGGTTGCGGGCGGTGCAGTTGCCATACCAGACTGTGATGCAGCCTGACAGGATGCTCTCAATTATGCATCTGTAAATGTTTGTGAGGGTCTTATGGGCCAAGGCAATTTTCTTCAGCCTCCTGAGGTTGAAGAGGCGCTGTTGCGCCATCTTCACCATGCTGTCTGTATGGGTGGATCATTTCAGATCGTCAGTGATGTCTACGCCGAGAAACTTGAAGCTTTCTCTCTCATATGTATGGCAGTCTCTCAAGAACACACTCATGCAGACACTGGACATGCATGCCCATGTAACGGATGTGAAATGGCTAGCTAGTTAGCGGTGGTGCGCGCTAATAGCGTTTCAAAACGGTTACGTCACTCGCTTTGAGACCTTGAAGTAGTGGTTCCCCTTGCTCTGCAAGGGCCGCGGCTTTTGTGGTGCGATGGGTAACGATGCTTTGTGGGTGACTGTTGTTGATGTGTGCAGAGGGTCCCTGGTTCGCGCCCGGGTCGGGGCGAGGGGACGGACTAAAGTTATGCTGTTACACACACACACACACACAGACACACATAAACACACACACACACACCATCCTTCTGCTTGCGCAGGGAGAAGTTGGGACATAGTCTGACATGCTCTGTCCGTGAAGGTTACGTCCCATGCTAATGCGAGGTTCCAACTGGTTTGTAAGTGAGAAACTTGCACAACAAACAGTGTGCTGCTATCACATGAGAATGTGAGCCACCGTGCACGTACACACTCATACCCACACATAGATGACGGCCATCCCTGACACAGTACATGCCCCAATTTATACACGCTCGCACACACTCACACACACAAACACACATACAAACCACACACCGATACAGGCTTGTCCACACAATGACAAAATCCTGCTTGTCCTCTGTGTAGCTCAACACAGAAAATTCCGGAGCCAGTCCGGGTATAAAAGAAAAGCAGTGAGTCTGAATGGGGACTGGCTCTAAATTAAAAAGAGGGCTTAACTTCCAGCTTAACTGTTCTGTATGAATAGCTATTGAGTCTTTCTTTATAACTGCCGTTATGAGTATCCGCTCTTGATATAGCCATCATGCCAACATATCGGATTGTCTTACAGTCTTTACAGTCCACTTGTAAAGTGCTGTGTAATGATTGTGTTCAATCTAATTAGCGATCGTTGCTTCAACATTTCTATGAACAGCTGGTTGTCTGCAGTGTACAGACGTGATGTGGTGGTTTCACATTTTCCACATACCAGCGGCTTTCAATTACTTTATAATGCTCAAAAATATACCATGGACAGCTCAAATCCCTTGAAGTTTTAACATGTTCTTATTTTATTTTTCCTCTGGTTTGGCATCCCTCTTGAGTAACATAAAACAAAACGAGAAAAAGGCAGAATGTGAAATGCATGGGCTCTCAAGCTTTTAAGGAGGAACTGTGAGACTACCCGAGCAACTGACGTTGATTTATTAAAACGTGCCAGCAAATTTTGGAGTCAATTATCACCCGTGAGCGATGTTAATTTCCCGAGGTATGTCCTCATGTACCTGGGATAGGGAAGAATAAAAAAGCAATCCTAATAGGTCCAGCTTTACCACAGTGTAATAGATGAGTAATTATACATGTTTTTTCGCTGTATTTCTATCCCTTTCTTTTTCAAACAGGCTGCTAAGGAGTTCCAGGGGAGGCGATAGCCTCGGGGTGAGCTAGCTAGCCAGAGCTCGACTGGCGGTTCTCACGTTAAGATCATTAAAGAGAGAGAAAAGACAGAGAGAGAGCGAGTGAGACCCAACCAGAAGACACCCAATTAGAACCAACCAAATCATGAGAAAACAAAATGATAATTACTTGACACATTGTAAAGAATTAACAAAAAAACTAGAATGATATTTGGCCCTAAACAGAGAGTACACAGTAGCAAAATACCTGACCCAAACGTAAGGATTTTTTTCCTTCCCTTTTGTATATATACATAATATGACATTTGTAATGTCTTTATTCTTTTGGAATTTCTGTGTGTAATGTTTACTGTTCATTTCACATGCCAATAAAGCCCCTTGGGGGGGGGGGGGGGGGGAAGAGAGAGAGAGAGAGAGAGATTTTAGGCTCACACATTGCAAGAGAGTCACTCAAAGTCACAGAACAGAAATCTCTTCTCAGGTGCAACATTCATAGAATTAAATGTGAGAGTTTACCTGCTCACTCATTACCCATTCAGGTCAGGAGCACAACAACAAAAGCAAGGTTAGGGCAGTTAGAGGCAGGAACGCAGCCAGCCGGGTCAAGGCTTTAGGGCTGTGTCGCTGGCTGCTGACACATGCTCTGAAACACACGCACACACATACATTCACACCTACGTGCACGCATACACACAGTCGGCTAAGGAGGCTGACACGCACAGGCAGGCAGACACATACACACAGGTAACCATACACACACAAACACATTTAGAGGCATACACCACATGCTCGACAGAATTTGTGTTACAGACACATGACACGCACACAACTTGGTTTGATTAAACAGCAGGGTTCCTGGCATCTCCTTCCCTCTTCTCCCTTTCTGCCTCTCCCTCCCCTGCCTCTCCCTCCTTCTCTCTCATTCACGCATGGCACTCCTCCCTCTCCTCCCTCTCCAGATCCTCCCTTGGGGTATATAGCCAGCTAACCACCCTAAGATTCAACACCCCCTTCCCTCCCTTTCAGTTGGGCCTATGCCCATGTTATCCCTCTCTCTCCCCTTCCCTCTCTCGCTCTACGTTCGTAATTGTTTTATATACTTAATGGCCTATGATGACAAACAGCTGCGGGTTAATTATGAGGGATTTATATATATATTTCCAGCTTTTTGAGGACTTTTCGTTGGCAAAAAAAAATGTATTTGCTATTTGGCGTCATTAACTTTCAGAGGAGGGAAGATCATCATTATTATTTATGGTTATTTTGTTTTTCTTCTCCCAAATGGCTCTGCGAGATAAATCACGTTGATTTGTTTCCAGTGCTCCCCACCGTTACTTTTAGGAGACCGTGTCTGCTCTGTTCCTAATCGCCACTCAGTTAATTAATCTCACACTTGGCTGCTGTAATAACTTGACTCGTTAGACCCTTCCGAATGGGCTTGGCCTCTTTAGCTCTGAGGCCCATCGCTAAAGTGCCAGAAACCCAGAGAGGGAGAGAGGGACAGGGAGAAAGAGGGAAAGAGAAAGACAAAGAGAGGGAGAGAGATAGAGAGAGATAATGAGAGGAACAGGGAGAGAGAGGGGGGGGGGGGGCAGGGAGAGAGAGAGTGAGGGAGCGGACAGAATAATTTACCAACGAACCATACCATGTACAGTTGTGCCCAACCTTCCCAGATGACTATGCAGTGCAGTTTTGCCATACCGGAGTCCCCTATCCCTGATCCCAGACCTGTGTTTTCAGTCTCTACTCTCTATCTGGTCTGGGCCTCCTTTACAGAGCCTTCATTGCGTTAAGATCATCATTAGAACCATCTTACGATGTATTTTCATTAGTAACGTGGCTCCGAAGAAACCTTTGCACATCTACGAGTGATACAGACCACCCGTAGAGCAGCCAGCGTGCATTGTTAGATGTTTTTTTGCCCTTCCACGTCACTTAATTCAGAGAAAAATTGCCATTAAAAATAGAATCAAGATATTTAGGCTAGGTGTCTGTCTGACTGTGACCTCCGATAACTACAAATACAAATTTGCCAAAGTATTTCCAATTGTTTCAAACAATTGAAGGACACAATTATGCTTCAAATGAAAATGTTGATGACTGCATTAAAAGATACATAGGCTACATGGGCATATATAGGCTATTTCAATCATATTGCAATCAATAGAGTTCTATTTTGCGACTAGGCCACTGTCTGTCATTTTCTGCCTCAATGTATTTCATGATGTGTGACAACATGTGCGCAATAATGTGCCCAATCTGTGATTTAGGGCATTATTATTGGGTAAGCATAATAAGCCACCTCAATAGCCTACTTGCAGCCATAGGTGGTAATATCTCTCTAGGAGCTGATCCGTCGTTAGTATTGTGGAGTAGTTCTCATGTACATTTGAATGGAGAGAGCTGATCCGAGAGCAGTGTGCAATAGCCTTTTGATCTCATCAGTATCGACACGTTGTCTAAAGACACACTTAGTGAACGTTCTCTCTACGCGCTTGTTTGAGAAACACTTTAAAAAGTTTGCTCGTAAATAACGATGCATCTGGAACGGTCACTGTAATGTTTGAGTTACATCGCTCTGGTGCATCGCCACGACACAGAGATAGCTAGGGGCCCGTGACAGCAAATGAGGACGAATAAATCACACAGCACTTAGGGAGCCAGACCAGACACACTGACTCAAATCTTTCTCTGTATCCGTTGAGAGAACTTGGCTGTGTATGCGTGGAATGTTGTCTGTCTGTCTGTCTGTCTGTCTGTCTGTCTGTCTGTCTCAAATCAAAGTTTATTTGTCACGTGCGCCGAATACAACAGGTGAAGACGTTAGTGAAATGCTTACTTACAGGCTCTAACCAATAGTGCAAAAAAGGTATTAGGTGAACAATAGGTAGGTAAAGAAATAAAACAGTAAAAATACACGCTATAAAAGTAGCGAGGCTACATACAGACACCGGTTAGTCAGGCTGATTGAGGTAGTACGTACATGTAGATATGGTTAAAGTGACTATGCATATATGATGAACTGAGAGTAGCAGTAGCGTAAAAGAGGGGTTGGCGGGTGGTGGGTGGGGCACAATGCAGATAGCCCGGTTAGCCAATGTGCGGGACAACTGGTTGGTTGGCTCAATTGAGGTAGTATGTACATGAATGTATAGTGAAAGTGACTATGTATATGATAAACTAAGAGTAGCAGCAGCGTAAAAGAGGGGTTGGGGGGGGGGGCACACAATGCAAATAGTCCGGGTAGCCATTTGATTACCTGTTCAGGAGTCTTATGGCTTGGGGCTAAAAACTGTTGAGAAGCCTTTTTGTCCTAGACTTGGCACTCCGGTACCGCTTGTCATGCGGTAGTAGAGAGAACAGTCTATGACTGTGGTGGCTGCGTTCTTTGACAATTTTTAGGGCCTTCCTCTGACACCGCCTGGTGTAGAGGTCCTGGACGGCAGGCAGCTTAGCCCCAGTGATGTACTGGGCCGTACGCACTACCCTCTGTAGTGCCTTGCGGTCAGAGGCCGAGCAATTGCCGTACCAGGCAGTGATACAACCAGTCAGGATGCTCTCGATGTTGCAGCTGTAGAACCTTTTGAGGATCTCAGGACCCATGCCAAATCTTTTTAGTTTCCTGAGGGGGAATTGGCTTTGTCGTGCCCTCTTCACGACTGTCTTGGTGTGTTTGGACCATTCTAGTTTGTTGTTGATGTGGACACCAAAAAACTTGAAGCTCTCAACCTGCTCCACTAATGAGAATGGGGGCGTGCTCGGTCCTCCTTTTCCTGTCATCCACAATCATCTCCTTAGTCTTGGTTACGTTGAGGGATAGGTTGTTATTCTGCCACCACTCGGCCAGGTCTCTGACCTCCTCCCTATAGGCTGTCTATTCGTTGTCAGTGATCAAGCCTACCACTGTTGTGTCGTTTGCAAACTTAATGATGGTTTTGGAGTCGTGCCTGGCCATTCAGTCGTGGGTGAACAGGGAGTACAGGACGGTCTGTCTGTGTTTGTCTATGTCTCGGCTACTAACTAATCGAGAGCTTGGGACTATAAGGATCTATCTGCAAAAAGATGATTCTGAGATAATTGGCTTTCAAGTTCCGAACCTCATTGGTTTGAATGGTGTCAGCAATTCTTATCTTGTATTCTTTTGAACATCACAACATGAATTGGGGTATTTAGAGTACAATATAGGTAGAGGACATTGAACAGAACAAGGCGAACAAAATGTTTACAGAAATGCAGATATAACATTATAGTCCAAAGCTCTCACAATCTATTTTGCCGTTGTGTCAAGGCGGTCAGTCACAATCTAGCTGACTGGAACACTGTCTGTACAATTTGCACTCAGCCATTAAAACGGAGGTGGATGGGTGTCACTTGTAACTGTTGACCCACAAGAAGAGACCACTGCCAGCAACTTCCCTCAGATCAAGTGAGTCAACTGAATCAGAGTTGATGTATGCATCACTCCCCTTCTCATATATCCAAGGACTGGTGTTGTTGTTTAGCTGGGACATGAATCTTCCATACAGTATGGTCCCATACCATATATCTGAATTAAGCGGGGACATACTGTAGGCAAACAGGTTGCAAAGCAGGGAGGGATCTCCTGGGTTGGATGTAAAAGAAGAGGGGGCAGATGCTGGAGATGTCTCCCTCTACTTCTCCCTCCCTCTCGCTCCCCCCGCTCTCCCACTCTTTTTCCTTATCTCTCTCACTTTTTCTTCCCTTCTCTTCGTTTCAGGAGTAGAAGGAACGTATAGGCCATGCTGGTTAATGTATTATTCACCCCTCACTGATGTGTAACTAAAGCTGCTGGTTAGGAAGAAGGGTACAACTAGTATAGTAGTCTATAAATTAAATTAAATTATAAATGATAGTCTATAAATTGTGCATATAGGCTGTAATTTACTAAGAATTAAATACAAATGCGATGGTGCCTGGAGAGAATATCCTCTCCACACAGCGGAGAATATCCTCTCCAAACGTGCAGAGTCACTGGGGATGCTAAACACCCTTTTTGCCAGGCTGGGCAGAAATGCAGAATTTATTATTTTTTATTTTTCTATTAGGTAGGCCTTAAGCTTTTAAGCTAAATAACCCAATCAAAACGGAAAGCTCCTTGAACATGGGAATATGCCAGGCTTATTGGGACAAAATCAATGATGGCCTATTGTATAAATAATAGAACAAAAATAAACTAAAAGTTTATCATTTTTAGTTTATAAATACACACTTAGTTATCTACCCACCTTGTTCCTTTCGTTTAGCGTGTGCACATAGTAAGTACACCATCATGCCTTCGGGATACGAGTCTTTTCAGATTCCACAGTGATTCTCAAGTTGTTGACACTACATCACCACACTCCCTCCCTTGCTCTTGGTCCTCATCTTTGTAAGTCACCTTGATTTAGCACCTTTGTGTTTTATCAGTTTCTTTAAGACAATATTTAGCCAACTCCATGACAGTAGCTTAAGCAAGGGGCAATAACAGCACACAAGTAGACTACAAATGAATGATAAGCCGGGCATGCCCTGAACGGGTGAAGTGAGCGTAACTGGAGCGCTACTGGAGCAAAATTGGATCGGGCGGGAGGGCCGACGCTCCACCCGTTCCGAATCTCGCTTCATGCTCGTCGAATTGGGCACGCTCATCCTCTGGCATGTTGATGGTGAAGCCTCCAGATGACACACACATGGAATGCACACCACAAACCCTCATGTGTTTGATGCCATTCCATTTACTCTGTTCCAGCCATTATAAAGAGATGTCCTCCCCTCAGCAGCCTCCTGTGGTGTGCCTGCAAGCGTGTGTCATCTGGAGAACACACCATCAACATGCCAGAATAACCGAGCTGAAGCATTATAGCAGTCAAACAGCAGAGGTGATCATGTGCAGAGGTGGCATGCCCATAGGGGGCATGGGGACACGTTCTCCCTCAGATGTGTCCTGTTTTAAAAATATACACTACCATTCAAAAGTTTGGGGTCACTTAGAAATGTCCTTGTTTTTGAAAGAAAAGCAACAAAAAAAAGTCCATTAAAATAACATCAAATTGATCAGAAATACAGTGTAGACATTGTTAATGTTGTAAATGACTATTGTAGCTGGAATGCTGGCATTCCAGGCAGAGTTGCAAAGAAAAAGCCATATCTCAGACTGGCCAATAAAAATAAAAGATTAAGATGGGCAAAATAACACAGACACTGGACAGAGGAACTCTGCCTGGAATGCCAGCATCCCGGAGTCGCCTCTTCACTGTTGACGTTGAGACTGGTGTTTTGCGGGTACTATTTAATGAAGCTGCCAGTTGAGGACTTGTGAGGCTTCTGTTTCTCAAACTAGACACTCTAATGTACTTGTCCTCTTGCTCAGTTGTGCACCCAAACTTTTGAACAGTAGTGTATATATAAAAAATATTTTAAAAATAATATAATTATAATTTTGCAAATCAAATCAAAATGTATTGGTCACATACACATGGTTAGCAGATGTTAATGTGAGTGTAGCGAAATGCTTGTGCTTCTAGTTCCAAACATGCAGTAATATCTAACAAGTCATCTAACAGTTCCCCAACAACTACCGAATACACACAAGTGTAAAGGAATGTATTTGAATATGTACATATAAATATATGGATGAGCGTTGGCCGAACGGCATAGGCAAGATGCAGTACATGGTATATCATATATACATATGAAATGAGTAATGTAGGGTATGTAAACATTATATAAAGTTGAATTGTTTAAAGTGACTTGTGATACAATTATTACATGCAACTTTTTATTATTATAGTTGCTAGAGATTAGAGTCAGTATGTTGGCAGCAGCCACTCAATGTTAGTGATGGCTGTTTAACAGTCTGATGGCCTTGAGATAGAAGCTGTTTTTCAGACTCTCGGTCTTGATTCTAAAGTTTGGATTAGAATACCGGCAAATGTGAATGTGAACGAATGCAAACAGAACAAAACAGAGGTACAGAGTAGAAGTCCTAGTAAACAAAACATATGATCGATAAAAGGCATGAAACAATTTATATTTAGGCTAGTTACATTTAAAAGTAAACAAATGGCGAATGGAGATCAAATAACCAAAACATAGCCTACACACTACTCCAGTGAGATGCAGCCATGCACAGCTGTCTTTCCAAATTAAAAGGCCTATGCAGGCCTGCTTCAAACATGGAAAATCATGCCGCTTGCTCGCGTTGTGATGTGGTAAAACACACTTATGTGAAACAAATTCTACCCGCATAATCAATAAAAAAAAATGCCAGCCTACCACAAACACATTTCCAATACGTAAAGTTCCATTTACAGCAAATGCAAACCTATAAGCTACCAAGAAAAGCATAATCGAATGTAGCCTTTCTATTTCTATGATGAAACATATGGATATGTAGCTATACCAACAGGTATCATTTGGGTTCTTGCATTGGAACTATGTTGAATTCTGCTTATATCACGCTATATCCTGATAAACAAAAAAGTTCAAAAAATGCTTTTGATCAAGAAGAGACAGGTTCAATGGCACAAAATATCGCTGCGCTCTATCAGCACCATGGGCAACGCCCTACACACTAAAGCAAGGTTTGATTGTTTTTTAAACAGCTAAATTGTTTCAATCTTACCTTTTCAAAAGATTTGCAGCTTCCTTGGCTTTGTGACATTTCCAGAGTAACCAACAATTCCATTGTCTCTAAAAAATCGTCTTGCAAGATCCCCCTCAAATACAAGTTGGTTTAGCTGAGCATTCCTCGGGTGTAGCATGCTTCTTCTGTGCTGACTGAACACGTTTGTCAAAGTGGAAAATGAATTATCGCATGTGGCTGTGGACGTCCCAAAAGGGACTCAATGATGCCCACAATCGGCGACAAATACATGCGATTTCTTGCCGGCTGCCCATCATTAAACTTCTTGAGAATACAGGGGGTGCTATTTTCCCATTAGCATAATTTGCTCTACAGATTAAACTGCCTCTTATTCAATTATTGCTCTTACTATATGCATATAAATAATACCATTGGAAAGAAAACAATCTCTAGTTTCTAAAACCGTTTCAATTTTGTCTCTGAGCACTTTCCCTGACCAAGAAGAAAAAAGCAAGATGTGTTATGCCAGCTTCAACGCTCTGCCTATATATGGTCGTGCCCCCTATGACCCGAAACACACCTCATTGGCCTTCCTCTGGGTGACAAGAGGACGTCAGAGGAAAAATATCTTGTTTATCTGGGACTGACGTGAAATGAGAGCTAATTCTTTGGCGTGACCGACAACTTCCGGTTCTCTATATCGTGCGACTTGGAGCTGCGATTGTCTTCTGTTGTACGGCCATTATTATCTCCGTCTCGAAGTTTGTTTGATACATGTGACCAGATCATCGTAATGTATGTTTTTTCAATATAGTTTAATCAGATTATTTGAATTTTTTGGGGAGTTTTGCGGTGTTCCGTTGTCTGATTTTATTATCGTTTGAGAAATCCGTGCCACTCGACCAGTACCTGTGCTAAATGGAGTGGGAAAGGAACCATTCTGAACGCAACCAACGACTCATCTTGACAAAGGACACTTTGATCAACATTCTGATGAAAGATCAGCCATAGTAAGACCCAATTTACGATGTTATATCATATCTGTTGTGCATGTGAACTGGCCGTGGGCGCCTAGCCGAATCTGCCTGGTATAGCTATGCTAATTTAGCGCTACATTTTGTTTTCGTTATAAAACATTTAATAAATCTGAAATATTGTTTGGATTCACCAGATGTTGGGCTTTCAATATCTGTACGCTGTGTATTTTTCTGAAATGTTTTAAGATGAGTAATTCGTTATATGACGTTGGTCTCTGTAATTGTTCTGGCTGGGTCAGCACTATTTCAGATTGCAGCTGCAATGTAGAACTGCGATTTATACCTGAAAAATGCACATTTTTCCAAAAAAAAACTATGCTATACCATAAATATGTTATCAGACTGTCATCTTATGAAGTTGTTTCTTGGTTAGTGGCTATATATATTTTTATTTAGTCGAATTAGTGATAGCTACTGACGCAGGAAAAAACTATTGGGAGTAAAAAAATCGTGTCCTTTGCTAACGTGGTTAGCTAATAGATTTACATATTGTGTCTTCCCTGTAAAACATTTTAAAAATCTGAAATGGTGGCTTTATTCACAAGACCTGTATCTTTCATCTGGTGTCTTGGACTTGTGATTTAATGATATTTAGATGCTACAAGTTACTTGTGACGCTATGCTAGCTATGCTACTCAGTGGGGGGGGGGGGGGGGGTGCTACCGGATCAGGGTTGGTGACTCGTGAGAAGTTTTAACAAGTGTTGACACCAATCTTCCCATAGCACTTCAAACTAGTTTTTATTTCCACAGTGCAGTGCATTTCAAATGCTCTTTGCTTGATGCATGCCTAGAAAATAGTTAAGTACTATCAATAACATTCTTCCAGTTAGAAAACCCAGTTGGGGTGAAGGCCTTGTGTACGTTAGCATTAGACACAATACAAAACGTTCGATTGGCTGGTTCGAGCTTGCTAAATAGGCTAAAGCTTTTAACAGCTAAGAGGGAAGCAGTTTCAACTGTAAACATGACCCTGCCCTTTTAAATCAAAATCAACTATTACAGGCAGAGGATTGTCACATTATTCACCTAACCTACCACAGAGATAAGAAGTGTTTTTCACAGCTTTTTATGGAAACCCAAAGGAGTCATACCTAACCACCCAATGGCTTTCTATAGCCCCCCGGGTGCAACCTGGTCTCAGAGCATTTTGTATTTAAATCCGAAACCCTCCATTTAGTATGATATTCTCATTTACAGCAAGGACCTGGGGAATAGTTACAGGGGAGAGGAGGGGGATGAATGAGCCAATTGTAAACTGGGGATGATTCGGTGACCGTGATGGTATGAGGGACAGCTTGGGAATTTAGCCAGGACACCAGGGTTAACACCCCTACTCTTACGATAAGTACCATGGGATCTTTAGTGACCACAGAGAGTCAGGACACCCGTTTAGCGTCCCAGCCAAAAGATAGCACCCTACACTGGAATGTTTTCTCTTTTTTTAGACATGAGGAAAGAGTGCCTCCTACTGGCCCTCCAACACCACTTCCAGCAGCATCTGGTCTCCCATCTAGGGACCGACCAGGACCAACCCTATTTTGCTTCAGAAGCAAGCCAGCAGTGGGATGCAGGGTGGTATGCTGCTAGCTATCATATAGTATGTATTAATCTGAGAATGTCCCTCATCAATTTTCGCATGATATGTTATGAATTCCAATTTGTTTGATATGTTCCGAATTTGCTAAATACACAATATGTTATGAATTCGCAAAAGGCACAATATGTTTTAGACTTATCACTGCAATGTATAATTTTGGGGGGTGACTTGTCCAAATTCACATAGAAATATTGAGCTATAGACCTGTCATTCTCATTGAAAGCAAGTCTAAGAAGTGGTAGATCTGTTCTATAGGCACGAGTTCTATGCTTCCCGTTCTTAAATTTAGTTTCTGCATCTTTCACTTTCGGTTTTGTACACCAGCTTCAAACAGATGAAAATATAATATTTTTGGATATAGAAAATATATTTCACAATGGTTTAGATGGTACAATTATTCTCCACACAACGACTGATCGTTTTGTCACATAAACTGAAATTAGGCAAACTATTACAATTTTAGCAACCAGGAAATGGCAGGGCGATTTCTGCATATTGCACCTTTAAGTAACCTTATGTCTTATGTAACCATACCAAACGTAACATATCATACTAATTTGAGAGTCCCAGATTTACATTTACTATGTCACGTCTAGTCTATGAGACCAGGCTGCCTACACACAGGAACACAGTGAAGCAGAGATACAGATTTTGGGGGGGAGCCAACCTGTGACTCAATCATTTTAACTTATTTGATAACTTCTTTTATATAAGGACCTAAAATTAATAAATTAAAGTTTGAATTGTGTGAGCTACGAGCCCCCTCGTGGAGCCAGGCACACCTCCCAGCCATCCTCAAGTACTTTCTGCCCCGGTCAGATTTTTTGGGGTGCATGATGCCGCTGTTTCTGTGTGTGCGTGTGCATGTGCGTGTGTGTGTGTTTGTGTGTCAGTGAAGGCTGCTGAGGGGAGGATGACTCATAATAATGACTGGAACAAAGCGAATGGCAACCACCTGGAAACAATGTATTTGATACCATTCCACTCATTCCTCTCCAGCCATTACCATGAATCCGTCCTCCCCAATTAAGGTGCCACCAACCTCCTGTGGTATGTGTAGCCCCTGAGGCAAACATCCTATGAAACCTGTACCAGTCTATCTAGCAGCTAGTGTGATTGAGGGCAATAGAGGCCAAAGCGCAGCAGGGAGGCAGAGGGGGAGTGAGGGGGAGTGAGGGAGGGAGATAAAAAGGACAGAGGGAGCAACTGTGGCTATATGGCTCGAGGGATAAATAACAGATGTCAAAGGACTGGAAAGGTCATTTTATATCCACCCAGAGTCAATCGCTGATCTATACATTAACTATTTTGACAGCTCACTTCAAGATGTTGAGTCAATACTGCCTGGTAAGCTGCCAATCACACTGGGTGATGGTACGGGATGTGATAGTGGATAGACTGACTCACCCACACACACTCAATAATATACACTCAGGGATGGAGGAGGACAAAGGGTTACGTAACCCTGACAAAAAAAGAGGGTTAATAAATGCTCTTGGTGAGCGAGAAGGATTTAACCGGTTTAGGTTTGATCAGAGGTATCTTTCAAAAAAAATCTCTCTCTCTTAAACACATGTACACATACACACAGGCAGAAAAACATGCATACCTTTGATTCTCGTTTGGTGGTGACAGTCATAATTACAGACCTCTTGACCACACCCATGTTCCTGTCATCAAATCCAACTTTATTTGTCACATGCGCCGAATACAACAAGTGTAGACCGTGAAATGTTTACTTACAAGCCCTTAACCAACAGTGAAGTTCAAGAAGAGTTAAGAAAATATTTACCAAATAAACTAAAGTAAAAAATACTAAAAAGTAACACAATAACATAACAATAACAAGGCTATATACAGAGGGTACTGGTAACGAGTCAGTGCGCGGGGATACAGGTTAGAGGTCATTTGTACATGTAGGTAGGGGTGAAGTGACTATGCATAGATAATAAACAGCGAGTAGCAGCAGTGTACAAAACAAATGGGGGTGGGGGGGTCAATGTAATAGTCCGGTGGCCATTTGATTAGTTGTTCAGCAGTCTTATAGCCTGGGTAGAAGCTGTTAAGGAGCCTTTTGGTACGAGACTTGGCGCTCCGGTACCGCTTGCCGTGCGGTAGCAGAGAAAACAGTCTATGACTTGGGTGACTGGAGTCTCTGACAATTTTATGGGCTTTCCTCTGACACCGCATACTATATAGCTTCTGGATTGCAGGAAGCTTGTCCCCAGTGATGTACTAGGCCGTACGCACTACCCTCTGTAGCAGTTGCCATACCAGGAGGTTATGCAACCGATCAGGATGCTCTCGATGGTGCAGCTGTAGAACTTTTTGAGGATCTGGGGACCCATGCCAAATCTTTTCAGTCTCCTGAGGGGGAAAAGGTTTTGTCGTGCGCTCGTCACGACTGTTTTGGTATGCTTGGACCATGATAGATTGTTGGTAATGTGGACACCAAGGAACTTGAAACTCTCGACCCGCTCCACTACAGCCTCGTTGATGGGTTCTGTGTTAATGGGGGCCAAAGTTTGGCCCGCCTTTTCCTGTAGTCCACGATCAGCTCCTTTGTCTTGCTCACATTGAGGGAGAGGTTGTTGTTCTGTCACCACACTGCCAGTTTTCTGACCTCCCCCCTATAGGCTGTCTCATCGTTGTCGGTGATCAGGCCTACCACTGTTGTGTCGTCAGCAAACTTAATGATGGTGTTGGAGTCGTGTTTGGCCACACAGTCATGGGTCAACAGGGAGTACAGGAGGGGACTAAGTACACACCTCTGAGGTGCCCCAGTGTTGAGGATCAGCGTGGCAGACGTGTTGTTGCATACCCTTACCACTTGGGCGCGGCCCGTCAGGAAGTCCAGGATCCAGTTGCAGAGGGGGGTGTTTAGTCCCAGGATCCTTAGCTTAGTGATGAGCTTCGTGGCCACTATGGTGTTGAATGCTGAGCTGTAGTCAATGAACAGCATTCTCACATAGGTTTTCCTTTTGTCCAGGTGGGAAAGGGCAGTATGGAGTGTGATTGAGATTGCATCAACTGTGGATCTGTTGGGGCAGTATGCAAATTGGAGTGGGTCTCGGGTGTCCGGGAGGATGCTGTTGATGTGAGCCATGACCAGCCTTTCAAAGCACTTCATGAGTGATACAGGGTGGTAATCATTTAGGCAGGTTACCTTCGCTTCCTTGGGCACAGGGACTATGGTGGTCTGCTTGAAACATGCAAGTATTACAGACTCAGTCAGGGAGAGTTTGAAAATGTCAGTTGGTCCGTGCATACTTTGAGTACACGTCCTGGTAATCCATCTGGCCCTGCGGCTTTGTAAATGTTGACCTGTTTAAAGGTCTTGCTCACATCGGCTACCGAGAGCATTATGACACAGTCATCCAGAACAGCTTGTGCTCTCGTGCTTCAGTGTTGCTTGCCTCGAAGCGAGCATAAAAGGCATTTAGCTCGTCTGGTAGGCTCACGTCACTGGCCAGCTCGCATCTTGGTTTGCCTTTGTAGTCCATAATAGTTTTCAAGCCCTGCCACATCCAATGAGCGTCAGAGCCGGTGTAGTAGAATTCAATCTAAATCCTGTATTGACGCTTTGCTTGTTTGATGGTTCGTCTGAGGGCATAGCAGGATTTCTTATAGGTGTACGGTCACTGTGGGGACGACGTAGTCGATGCACTTATTGATGAAGCAGATGACTGAGGGGGTATACTCCTCAATGCCATTAGATGAATCCCGGAACATATTCCAGTGTGTGCTAGCAAAACAGTCCCTGTGGCGTAGCATCCGTATCATCTAACCACTTCCGTATTGAGCGAGTCACTGGTACTTCCTGCTTTAGATTTTGCTTGTAAGCAGGAATCAGGAGGATATACTTACGGTCAGATTTGCCAAATGGAGGGTGGGGGAGAGCTTTGTATGCATCTCTGTGTGTGGACTAAAGGTGGTCTTGAGTTGTTTTCCCTCTGCTTGCACATGTGACATGCTGGTAAAAATTTGGTAAAACTGATTTAAGTTTGCCTGCATTAAAGTCTCCGGCCACCAGAAGCGCCGCATCTGGGTGAGCATTTCCTTGTTTGCTTACGATATCAGCTGATGTACGAAGGGCTATATAAATACATTTGATTTGAAATTTAATTTATGGCCTTAGAGTTGGTTGAGTGCAGTCTTAGTGCCAGCATCGATCTGTGGTGGTAAATAGACGGCTACGAATAATATAGATGAGAATTCTCTTGGTGGATAGTGTGGTCTACAGCTTTTCATATGGTACTCTACCTCAGGCGAGCAATACCTCTTTAATATTCTACATCGCGCACCAGCATTCGTCGCTACAAGTTAATATTAATTTCTAATATTTTACCCCTCATTAAAACGCAGACACACCGGTAAGATTGCCAAACGTTTGCCTGCCGACAGTACTTAGCAGCTCTGAAGTGTCGGCAGTCAATCTCATTTGTGTTCACACAGCAAAGACCTTGGAAATCGTCAGCCACTCAGCCTTGTCAAAATACTCCAAACCAGAAGGTGGCAGTAGCGTTGTTTGGCGATGCATATCCGTGCATATTGCTAATTGTCTAGATTTGAAGCTACTGTGCTAATGATGCTATTTTGTAGAAAGCCCTTGTTGATAGTAGCCTGATGGCCACAGCTACATAACTACCTAGCAAAATGATGAAGAAACAATTTAATTCACTCTCCATATTCAAAACTGTAGTAATCCCCATAGTAAGATAACTGAACTAAATGACTATCTCCCCGTAGAACTCACTTCATCATGAAGTGCTTTGAGAGAATAATCGAGGATCATATCACATCCACCCTACCTGTCACCCTAGACCCACTCCAATACCACCCCAACAGGTCCACAGACGATGCAATCGCCATCACACTGTCCTATCCCATCTGGACAAGAGGAATACCTACGGAAGAACGCTTTTCATTGACAGCTCAGCATTCAACACCATTGTACCCTCCAAACTCATCATTAAGCTTGAGACCATGGATCTCGACCCCGCCCTGTACAACTGGGTCCTGAACTTCCTCACGGGTCGCCCCCAGGTGGTAAAGGCAGGAAACAACATCTCCACTTCGCTGATCCTCAAAACTGGGACCCCACAAGGGTGCGTTCTCAGCCCTCTCCCGTACTCCCTGTTCACCCATGACTGCGTGGCCAACTCAATCGTCAAGTTTGCAGACGACACTACAGTGGCATGCTTAGTTACCAACAACGACGAGACAGTCTACATGGAGTAGGTGAGGGCCCTCGGAGTGTGGTTTCAGGAAAATAACCTCTCACTCAATGTCAGCAAAACAAAAGAGATGATCGTGGACTTCAGGAAACAACAAAGGGAGCACCCCCCTATCCACATCGACGGGACAGTAGTGGAGAAGGTGGAAAGTTAAGGTCCTCGGTGTACATATCATCGACAAACTGAAATGATCCACGCACACAGACAGTGTGGTGAAGAATGCGCAACATGGCCTCTTCAACCTCAGGAGGCTGAAAAAATGTGGCTTGTCACCAAAAACCCTCACTAACTTTTACAGGTGCACAATCGGGCTGTATCACCGCCTGGTACGGCAACTGCACCGCCCACACCTGCAGGGCTCTCCAGAGGGTGGTGCGGTCTGCGCAACACATCACCGGAGGCAAACTACCTGCCCTCCAGGACACCTACAACACCCGGTGTTGCCCAGGAAGGCAAAAAAGATCATCAAGGACAATAACCACCCGAGCCAATGCCTGTTCACCTCGCTATCATCCAGAAGGCGAGGTCAGTACAGGTGCATCAAAGCTGGGACAGAGAGATTAAAAAACAGCTTCTATCTCAAGGCCATCAGATTGTTAAACAGCCACCACTAGCACAGAGAGGCGGCTGCCTATCTACAAACTTGATATCATTGGCCACTTTAATAAACGGAACACTAGCCACTTGAAGAATGTTTACATATCTCACATTTCTCATCTCATATGTACAGTATATACTGTATACTGTATCCTTCACTATCTATTCTTTACTATCTATTGCATCTTAGCTGCTCTGTCACTGCTCATCCATATATTTTATACTTATATCTTCTTATCCCATTCCTTTACTAGATTGTGTGTATTAGGTTTTGTTGTGTAATTTGTTAGATATTAGGTTTTGTTGTTGAATTGTTAGATATTACCTGTTAGATACTGCTGCACTGTCAGATCTAGAAGCATAAGCATTTTGCTACACTCGCAATAACATCTGCTAAGCATGTGTATGTGACCAATCAAATTGAATTCGATTTGATTTACTGCCAGTGCCAGCCCATAGCCAAATGTTTAGCTAGCTAGCTAACGTTAGCATATTTGCTAGCTAGAACAACCTAGCTAGCTAGCTAGCTAAGGACACTGCACTAACCCGGCAGCTAACACAGGCAGCTGTTTCATGGAAATAGCTAATCCATTGTGACTTAATTATAGTGTCAATAATAGCTACAGTGTTCAATAAGGTTGGGGGAAGTATTTAGTATTGTGTGCATTGCATCATTGTATCTTTGCACTTGGCTACCATCCCATAGCCTTTATTGCACATGAAGTGAGACTGGATCATCCATGGCTATATGGAGAAAATGCCCGATTATCCTTTTTTTGATAGCTCCCCCACGTGGGGGTTCATGCTCTCTAATTGGCTCAAAGTCAAGTGGTTGGCCACTGACGAACATTGCGATTCTACAAGTAGAATCGGTAGGTTTGTCGCTACTGAGTCTTTCAAGAGAAGGAACGGCCTCCCACTGTGATAAGTACCTATCGGCAGTCTATCGGCAGTGAGTTTCATGCTATAATGTTCACTTCCAATATTTGACCCTTCTGCCACACTGTGACCCCTGCAACACTGCTAGTGGCAAAGCCAACAGGCAAATGAATAAAGATCATATTCTGATGACTTGCCTCACCATTTCAGTTGTGGCTTTCAGCTATTTCTGTGACCACAGCTGAGGGCTATAAGAACTATGACAAATGTATTGGCTACAAATGAATTGGCTATTCAAATACAAGACTGCTTTCTTGAAAAAGCGATGTTCATCTGAATGTGACTTGCCTGGTTAAATCAAATAAAGTATTCTAAATGTCCTATACCTACCTATCTGTCAGACAAAATATGCAACCTAATTCAATGAACACACACATACTGTATTTGCCATCTACCTTAGACACACACACACACACACATACATATGAGAGCTCTAGATCAGGGGTGTCAAACTCATTTCGCATCGTGGGCCACATACGGCCTAGGGAGATGTCAAGTGGGCCGGACCATTAAAATTATACCATACTCTGCTATAAATAACCAAAATATCATGTCTTTCCTTTGTTTTGGTGTAAAGAAGCACAAGAACATTAGGAAAATATTGAAATTTAATGAACTATCCTTTTACAAAACATTTCATGAAACACCTCATATTTCCTTAGACAAATGTGCAATTTACTTTTATCATTCACAAATATGCATTGCAACTGATCCCACTGATTGTACAAAGGCACAAAACTTTAATTGGTCCTGAAAAATATAGTAATGCACTTTAAGATTACAATGTATGACTTTTAAAGAAAGGAATTTTTGAACCACTTACACATACGCATATGACATCTAAATGTAATCCCTGCGTACACCTTACAGAACTAAGGAGAGTGACTTTAATATGTGTGCTGACAGAAAGTGTTCGCCTGTCCTGTAAATCTGCAAACTTCATACATGAGACATACATACGCATACAATACATACTGAAAATTTATGGAGTTGTATGACCAGTAGAATTCCATGCACACAACTTTTGCTTTGCAGCTGCTGACTAACATTAAAGTGCACACTTTTTAAATCACTCACAGTACAGGATTCATCTTCACAGAGCTGTATCCTTTCAATGCAAACAGTATCTGAGGCAGCATGTCAAAGCTGTTGGTCTAGTACTGGACTTGTCAGTTCGCTCCTGAAACTTGGCATCTTTTGGCCTGTACAAGTGCATCAACACCAGGTGTCATGTCCTGACTAGCTGTCACTTTCAGAATGTCATTTAAGTGCTTGTTTGTGAGCCTTGAACGCATTTTTGTTTTATTGATATTCATCACTGAGAAAATTTGTTCACAAAGGTAGGTTGTCCCAAACATGCACAAAATTTTAGCAGCCAGGGCTGTTAATTTGGGGTACCCTGGTAGTAGATACTGATAAAATCTGTCCAGACCTACAGAGGCAAATTTGCCCTTCAAATCTGCATCACACTGCAAATCAATTATCTCTAGCTGAATTTCGACCGGCAGATCAGAAGCTTTAACTGTGAAAGGTGAGCGAAAAACTGAAAATTCTGTCTCAAGTTCACCAAATACCTGAAAACGTTTCTCAAACTCCCGCAGTAGTCCTGCAATTTTGTCTTTGTACCGTTTCATGTCCGCATCAGGTCTGGTCACACACATCTCTCAGACAGGGGAAATGAGCAGGGTTGCCCTTTGCCAGAATTGCATCTCCCACAAGAGTCATGCTTCCACTTCCATGCATGTCACGGTTGTCGGAAAACTGTGTGACAACTTTTTGGCGGCCTTGCAACATTTTGTTCAGATCGTTCAAGTGTTCAGTAATATCTACCAAGAATGCATGGTCCCGTAGCCATGCCTGAGATTGTAGATTCCAACACCGGCTTTCCTTTTTTCTCCATGAACTGTCCGATTTCCTCTCGTAGATCAAAGAAATGCCTCAGCACAGCGCCTCGGCTCAACCATCTCACTCCAGTGTGGTATGGCAGGCCGTGGGTAATGGTTGCTGTGGCTGAGAAGTTTGTCAAACTGACGATGGTTCGGACCTCTGTGACCGGACGAAATTGAGCAGTGCGGGCAACCACCTCCATGACGTGGTCCGCTGTCAGCGACTTGCAATCACAATGCCGCCTGGCGCAAAATACAGTGAAATGTCCAGAAACGATCTCCTCCACTAAGGGCTTGTACTTTGTCTTTGAGACTTTGTTGCGTCACCAGCTCTCTTTCCGGCCATGGATGACGCAGCCGTCTGTAGCCAGGCTGATAGTTCTGGGACTAGATCCACTCCAACTCTGTCCAATGCATGCAACGACAGAGCCGAAAATGTCCTCGGCTGTGGTGAGTGTCCATGCATTGAGCCCCAGACTCGAGGGACTGCTTCAGTAACAGTCAATGTCTCATCAACTCCTTCCATTAAATATGGCCAGTTGGGCCAACAGTCTGTGATGCCAGTGCTCTCATCAATTGCCACGGAAAATGCCATAAATGACTTGTAGCTCTCTGTCCCAACCTTGACTGTCTAGATCTGCCGATAGTTCCGAAATCCTCTCTGCTATAGTATTCCTTACGTCAGGCTCATACTGGTAAAAGCTTGTCGCTTCTCGTGGACATACAAGTTCAGCCGCCTTCATCATGCATCGTTTGACTAAGTCACCGTCGGACAGACGGCTTCGATGCTAATGCTATTTCGCTAGTTCAATTAGGTAGCTGGCTTATTACCGCTGCTTCACTGACTTCTCGGCTCTGGATGAACAGTTGACGGCTGCTTCCTCAGACCCGCCAGCAATTCGTTAATCTTATCTCTTCTCAGTTGTCCTGTGCAGAGCCGGCATATTCTTCGCTGTGTTGAGTCTCGTAGTGGCTTCGAATATTATATTCCTTCAATACCGAAACTCGTTGCAAACACACCAATGCACGAAGGTTTATCCGTGCATCTCTGTAAATCAATAGGACGTGGTCCATTTTTCTTTGGATGTTCTGCACTCCTTATCGACTTTTCTCCGTCTGGCTAACGACATTTTGGCTAATGAGGGTGTAGCGGATGAGGTAAAAACTACAGGCCTCTAACATGCGTCGTAAGCAGGCAGCAGACGGCTGCATTGATACCGTCTGCTGTTTTCAAGTACTTGTTCTCAGCGACGCGGCTTGTCTTCTACTCTGACGGAAATAGTGCGCCCCTTAGCGGATAATCCATGAATTGCAGCGAACTAAAAACATTAATTCCATGTCTTTTATGCATTTTTTCCACTTTCAAATTATCCTGCGGGCCTGATCGAACCTCCTTGGGGGCCGGTTCCGGCCCGCGGGCCGTATGTTTGACACCCCTGCTCTAGATGGTCTGGGTTAGGTGGGGTTCGTTTGGGACTGGCCGAGTCAGTCCAGACCACAGGGCGTGGATCAACCCCTGCCTGATTAGTCGTGGGTAGCTTCCCAAATGGCACCCTATTCACCATGTAGGGCACTACTTTCCGTAGGGCTCTGGTCAAATGTAGTGCACTATATAGGGAACATGGTGGCATTTGGGACGCAGACCTAGACCTGACCCTGAACCACAAAGAACCACTAAGAGTGGGCAGAAACTAATGAGGTACAAATGCCCAGGGGCCTGTAAATCTGACTCAGAACCTGCGTTTATAGCTCTAAAAGCCACACCATACAAGGCTGCGATGGATAGACGGACGGACTCACTGTCCCTGAGTAGTGATGTCACCACCACCACCACCAAAACTAGACAAACTTAGCTAGTCTGCGTGGGGGTAGTGTTTCGGTTACATGATTGACGTGGTTGTGCGTGTGACATCTTATTGACCCGCATTGTCAGGGGTGCACGAATGAGCATCACAATCAAGTGTGGAAATGAGTTGGGAGAATGTTTGTGCCACATCCTGACTTTCTCTGTTAGCATTTATGCTGTGGAGGAAATCAAAGGGTGTGACACCTCATCCCATTTGATCTCTCTTGAGGTTTGTAGTCAAATGACACCAAGCACACTAAGAGGAGGATCTGGGAGAGGGGATTAAATACTGCAGCTTAAACTAAATTAAAGTACCTCCTCAAAAAGTACCTGCATATGACTCCATTCAATATGGGTGTCCAGATGGAAATAAAGTTCCATGAGGGTCAAATTCTCAAATTTGCTCTCAAACAAGCAACACAAGACCAGAAGTAAAGGTCAGAAGTACGATGGCATGTTCCTGCTGACGGTAGATGTTTAGAACGTATGGATCGTCGAGAAGCTCAGCCATTAGTGATGGACTAATTAGGGTTTAGAGTCGAGTTACCTCGTGGTCCCCTGCACCGATCGAAGCGAAGATTCATTAATAAGTAAGTGCAGTGGCAGCTTTGCCGCTTAATTAGGAAAGCAGAAAAAACGCCTACTCCCAAGAGACCAACCCAGTCTGGTTTTAAGAGGCTGGGCTATCAACATCACTCGCCTTCCTCCCTCCAGCATTGATTGATGGAGAGCTAAATTGAATCTCTAATCATCACCACACTTTTAGCCCCCGGTCCCATAGGGATTCAGAGAGGGCAAAAGTGTCTTTGGGGTTAATGTTTTCAGATCCGTCTTCTGACACCAATGGTATAAACATCGACCCCCTTGTTCACTGACCATTCCCATCTGGTCGGGGGGTTATTTGACTCTGCTGTGTGTTCCTGCACGCTTTCATGTCCCTGGCGATTGTTTTCACACTCTTCGCCATTCTGCCGGGTATCGAAAACCTGCTACACCTCACGTGCCTTGCACTTAGGCACCCTCCGACACCCTACAGCAACAGATTGAATTACAGCCCATTGAAGACCTTGTGTGTTTTCCTACATTTGTACTAATCTCTCTTTTTGTGATGTCTGACAACTGAGGAACCTGTTCTTGGAGAAGCCAAGGGCGATGGGGACAGGTTGAAAGAGAACGCCATTGCGAACATGTCATGTAAGTGTCGGTGCTTGAACTCAAACTGCATTTTCTTTTGCATACGGTCGCCATCATTTCGTGTTCATGGGAAACAATGTCACAGAACGAGGCAGAGAACCGCAGACTCCTCTTTCCACTTCAATAGAGGAAGTGAGTCATTTGACTGTCAGCCCTTATCAACAAGTGGACACATCAAAAGACCATGGGGCAGTAAATATCCCTGTCTCCTAGCTTTGGGGATTTCTATATCACAAGGCTGGCAGATAACGGGAAGGGAAAATATTGCTACAATTAGAACCAAACTATTAAAGGATGTGAATCAGGGGTACAGTAAAGGGTGGGAAAGGACAGAGTGAAAGAGTGACGGAGGTGAAGAAAGAGAAAGTAAACAGAGGAGAGAACGGGAGGCATTGTCTACGGTTTGTTTAAAAGTCTACCTGTTTGAATGAGGACCGGTGAACATTTCGTTCTTCCCCTTTTGCATACCACAGCGCCAATCTGTCTACCCAGCTACAAGCTCAGGGCCTAAACGGCTGCACGTGTTCACGCGCTAAATCATCACGGAAGACATACAGCCCTATAGTTCCTTGAATTAAGCGACAATAAAAGTTATTGGACAGTATAATCTCATAAACGGTTGAGCAAAAGCAAACAATGCCGTTTGAATTTTTTGCCCTTAGCACTACACAGCTGATTATCTTGCAGTCTCTCTATCTATTTCTCTCCGGTCTATCTCTCTTGCAGTGTCTCTGTCTCTCTGACATGGTCAGAGATGCTGTCTTGGAAATTGTGGCACAATGTTGCCAGTGATCGGCACTCGGTTGCTTTGTCAGATTCATTAAAAACAACTGTGGATTCCTTCCGGCCTGCATCACAGCCCAGACTTTTCATCTGGTAACCTGGGTGGTAAGTGAGAGAGAGAAAGAGAAATGGAGGGAGGGAAAGAAAGAAAGAAAGCTGGATCTTTCTTCCCAGGCTAAAGCTGGATTAGGATAGTCTAATTGAAGATGAGAGGATACAGTAGATATGTAACACTGGTCCAAGGTAGGAAATAAAATCTCCCTTCTCTGATGCTCACACCTTCCCAGAGCCCACCACCACCCCCAACCCCCTTTACTCCTCCTTCCTCACCCTCTTCCCCACTCATTTTACCACAGCTCCCCCCAATCTCACATGGGTCCCTCTGTCCCGCATTGTCAACACTTTCAACACCTTTTGAAATTAACTGTCTTGCCAACACTGAACCAAGTGGCTTTCTCTCTGCCTCTCTCTCACTCTCTTTATTTCTCTGTTGCTCTCTTTCTCTCTCTCGGTTCAGGTTCAATAACTGATAAGCCTTCGACTGCGGCTCAGCGGAGAACCAGAGCGCAAAGCTCAACCCTGCAATCATACATCTCTCACCCGGTATGGGAGGCTTCTCGCAAGGCAGGGGGTTTGTGGATAATCCCTGTAGAAAAGGGCTGCCCTGGGTGAACACTCACTGCCTGCCTGAGATATGTCACCTTGCAGATGTAGCTATCTGGTGGACCCATGCCTATAGATCAAAAGGCTTTGATACACCATATCTGTGAGCTGGTGTGGTGGTTTAGTCGCCATACGGTTTCATCTTAACTAGATAAAAGTATATAGTGTATTTCTCGCTCTCTCTACTGTCTATGTCTATCTCCATCTCTTTCTCGAGCTCATCAAGCACCATATTCCAGTGAATCCTTTAATAAGCGAGGGGTCTTTGAACTGTCTGCATGTTTCGAACCCCTTGCAGGTATTAGAACATCTACCAATGATAATAATAGAAGTCACATCAGTTTTGATCAAACCACGCTCAGAAATTTAATTCCTTCAAATGGTACGCTAAGATTGAATCCTTCAAAAAGATATCTTCACAAACACTTGACAAGGACACTCATTCGCTGCATGATTAGAGCTTGCTGTAGATAAACAATCTACAGAGGAAACATGAATATGTAAACAAATCACAATGACAAGACATCTCCTGTGAGGTTATTTTTTATTTAACCTTTATTTAATTAGGCAAGTCAGTTAAGAAAAAAATTGTATTTTACAATGACGGCCTACCCCGGCCAAACCTGGATGACGCTGGGCCAATTGTGCACCGCCCTGTAGGACTCCCAATCACAGCCGGTTGTGATACAGCCCGGGATCGAACCAGGGTCTTAAGTGACGCCGCTAGCACTGAGATGCAGTGCCTTAGACTGCTGTGCCACTCGGAAGCCCTACTACAGATGGGGGTCCTTAGATGTATATATTAAACCTATTGCCTTGGATTGCCTAAAGGTAAAAATCTGTGGTTCTACCCCTGAGCAAGGCAGTTCACCGGGCGCCGAAGACGTGGATGTCGATTTAGGCAGCCCCCAGCACCTCTCTGATTCAGAGTGGTTGGGATGAATGCAGAAGACACATTTCAGTTGAATACATTCAGTTGGACAACGGACTAGGTATCCCCCTTTCCTTTCCATAAAGCATCTCATTCCCCTATAATAGATAAAGTTCTCTCAATAGCCCCGTGGGGGAGAGCACTCTGTTCCCCCCACAGGGGCTTCCGCCACTGAAAATACCAGCGGTGTAAAGTACTTAAGTAGTACTTTAAAGTATTTTTACTTAAGTACTTTTTTGGGGTAGTTCACTATTTCTATTTTTGACTACTTTTACTTCACTACATTCCTAAAGAAAATATTGCACTTTTTATTCCATAAATTTTTCCCTGACAACCCAAAGTGCTAGTTACATTTTGAATGCTTAGCAGAAAAGAAAAATAGTGAAATTTACGCACTTATCAAGAGAACACTTCGTCATCCCTACTGCGTATGTTCTGGCGGACTCACTAAACACAAATGAATCTTTTGTAACTAATATCTGAGTGTTGGAGTGAGCCCCTGGCTATTCTTAAATGTTAAAAACAAGAAAAGGGTGCCGTCTGCTTTCCTTAAAATAAGGAATTTGAAATGATTTATACTTTTACTTTTGATACTTAAGTATATGTTTTAGAATTACATTTACTTTTGATACTGAAGTATATTTAAAACAAAATACTTTTAGACTTTTACTCAAGTAGTATTTTACTGGATGACTTTTACTTGAGTAACTTTCTATTAAGGTATCTATACTTTTACTCTTGTATGACAACTGGGTACTTTTTCCACCACTGGAAAATACACTGTGGTAACATACACACACACTCAGAGACAAAGACCAAACAGTCAGAGAAACACACACACTTCACAGCTCCCTCAGTCCCGTCTCCCCAAATGGAGAGGTGTCAGATCGGCTAGGCAGTAAAACAATGTCTACCTCAACTCAACACCAAGACATTTGGTCTTTTAGTGCACAGGATGCACGTAAAGACATAAAAATGCCTCACCGGTTTGGCATTTGCATTTTTGTCTTTGTCCCTTAACGTGGTATGCTTATTCATGCACATAAAAGAGCATAGGGCATTGAACGTCTTTAACGTTCACTGCCCCGTCTTTAACATTCAATGCAAAGCTTAGCGGAAGTCTTCCCACAGACAAAACCTTCAAGAGGTCATAGTGGGAACTGTGAGGACTATCGTCACTCTCGACTATCGTACATTCTATGCAAGCTGCGTCACGTTGAGAAACCCTGTTTAAGTCATTAAGAGTGAGTACTGTCAACGTTGGTAAGTGGTAATAGGGGGTATGGTAAAGTCTGCACCCATTCATGAGAAGAAGCTTCCTTTTGGCAGGGTGTGTTGTTTGAAGTGTAGATTGGGAGCAGGTGGAGCTGGGTGTTTTAACTCTTAGGAGAAGGAGTGAACGGATGGAGTTTTAGTGCCAACTGTAACTCTCGACTCCCACGCCATGAAGACACACAGGCACACACACACACACACCACCATTCACACACAATACACACTCACTTCACACATCTAGTTCCATTAATCAAAGTGGACGTTCACACCTAGCACACTAACCACGACTTCAGTCAGTGCCTCCAAGATCCCCTATCATCACACCTTCTCTTTATGGCAGTCATTTTAAAAAGTAGCAAAATGTGTTGCCAGTCTTCAAAAACGTATCCAAAATACAACCAAGTGTCTGGAGCTAAAGCTTGCATTCAACTATTTCAATATGTTAAAAATATCTTAGAGTTGGCCCCTTTTCTTCTTTCCCTTACATTTTAACAAGACTTGCGACGCTGAAACCAGGTGATAGCTTTTTCCTCCAGGCACTCAATTTTGGAACGGCCGACAGATGTGACTGGGTTTTTTAAAAGACAAATATCAAAGATCCCTTTCTGCTCTATCAGCAAAATTTGTTACAAGAGCCTGTAGCTCGTAAAAAAATGGAGGGGGGGGGGGGGCTGAAACGGATCAAACCACTGTGCATTGCAGAAGGAGAAGTCCGCTCGGCTCTTGCCAAGTGACTCTCGGCAGAGTAATGACCATGGCATGCCCATAAAGTGTGTTCGTCTTCTCCCCCGAGCGCCCCCGACCTACATGTGAATAGCACATTGGCCCTGGACTGCTAGCTGGCGTCGAGTGATGCTCAAGCACACTTCAGCGCAATTGGCTTGTCTGTTTGTATCCTTGCATGAGTGTTTATGTGTGTCGACAGGCATGAGTGGCTGTGCATGCACATTTCCCCGTACCATAAATACACATCACCACTTGTTTCCTTTTTCGTCCTTAATTCCATTTTTATTCAACCAAGCATGGCCCCGAGGGTTTGATTCTGTTTGGGAAGCCATTGTTACTGAATAAAAAGACTGGCTTGGTTAAGATGCAGTGACTTCCTTGTTTTGAACCGACAGAAGGTCAAAAGGCATAGGTTCTCAATTGCAGCAGGAGAAAACACACTGGGGCCTAACAGAGCCACGTTCAGCAGGCAAACGTTGTGGAGCGATGCAGATAGAAATGTCACGATATAGAGACGGGTTCCTTATTCTAGATGTCAGCGAGGAAGGTTTGTTCGTCATAACATTTTCTATCTGACTGTTCTACAACGTTGTCCCCTGCTGAACGCACCCCCATTCTAACCCAACACCGAGTTGTCACACATGGTCAATTCAGCTGCGCTTTATGGACGTCCAATGTGGAAGGGGCCTATAAAATGCCTACTTTGATGGAAGTTAACATTATGTATAGCATTTCACCAGAATTTTGAAACTCATTAATATGGTTCCAGTTGGATGGAAACGTTTTATTTTAAACGACAGCAGACTAAGGGGCCAAGTGGTAACACACCCACCCTGCACGCACATACCCACATTCACTTTTAGTCACACATTTTCGGTTGGGAAAACTTTTATAGTCGACTTGAAAGGGAAAAACCTCAGAGAAAGCACCTTCTGACTTTGACAGTGACTAAAGAGGTAAAGGAGTGGCGCTACTACCCTAACGCCAGCTGCCATCATGTGACTTTGTTTAGGTGGCTTGAGCTGTCTCTGTTGGCCTCAGCAGTTGGCACTGTGATATAAGACACGGCCCTAAAGCCGTGCCACAGCCACCCATCTCGCTCTCTCCAGATGGAGTGCAAGTCCTCTCTCTCTCCTTCTCTTTCTTTCAATCCCTCTCTTTTTTGTCTCCCTCCTCTCCCTCGTTCCGCTCGGCTGGCTGTAGACAGCACCAGTGGGAATTTGGCAGTGGGCAGGCCCAGACACATTTGCTCCTCACGCTCTCAGGAGCGGGTGTCAAAGACCTTCTATTCGACAAGACCCTTCATCAGCTGCAGGACAGCCCTTTAGAGGAAGAAAGGGGGATCTCCGTAAGCACACACACACACACACACAGGAAGGTCTGCAACCAAGCACTTATGCGTTAATTAGCCAGCCATTCACTTCACAGCACAATAAATCCATCCAGAATATTCTGTCCTTATGGCATCCAAAATGTAGGCTTTACAGTAACCCTTATAGACACACTGTCCATATTGTCCATCCAAAAAGGCCACCTAGTTTTCTTCTATGACATAGAAGTTCCTGGTGTGCAACTGTTGTATATGGATATGTGAGCAAACGTTCATGTGCTACGTGACCGTACCATCAGCATTCACATCCCACTGGGCACACACTGGTTGAAACAATGTTGAACCAACGTGGAATAGATGTTGAATTGACGTCTGTTCCCAGTGGGATGTGACCATTCACATAAGCACTCCTGAGTCCCATAGCATCAATAAGCCTGTCAGCTCTCTGTCTCGCTGCACAGCCACAGCCCCCCACCAACCAACCCCCGTCTGAGCGCCAATCTGAACCAAAGACACTGAACATCTGTTCAACATGGCCTCTCCTTAGCATGTGACCTTCACCTCAATGGGGCCCTATCTAACCTATACAGGGCCAGAGTGGGGAAGATGCCACTGTTTTCTAGTTGTCATTCTTCTCTTATAGAGGATTTGACAGTTGTAAAGTCACAATTGATTCACAATTCCAGGCTGAATCATGATGTGACAATTGTGAAAATAAATTGAATTATAATGATGGAATCATTTTTACATTAATTAATTATACTACTATTATAAGTATCATCATCACACTATCATTCCTAATATTATTGCCTTAGATTATAAGCGCTCAATTACTCTAAAATCCAACAAATTTGGATTCAATTGTTTACTTAATTATATTGCTTTTGAATTTAACAAAAGTTCATATTATTCTTAACAGTAGAAAAAAAATTCACATGGGAAAATAGACCTACACAATTATTTGTTATGCATTAATAATACTCTAACAATGGAGTACTGTATTTTTAATAATGGCCAAACTCTACATGAAAAGAACATGTTCAATAAACAAAATTAGATGATAAAATAGGCTACAACTATAATTCACGGAATGGAAAACAGAGACCATAACCGTATAGTAATAAACCTATATGCTATCAATTTATGAAAAACCAAGACTTCATAAATAGACTAGGCTTTTCGTAATGAATCATTTTATACTAAAAACTGAAATTATTAACATATATTTTCACCTATGTAATTCAATAAGTCAAAAATCATGCCAAATGTAAAAGTCTATATACGCTCATCGCCATCGTGCTGTCTGTCTCGCTCTAGCAGAGCGGCCTACGTGGCAATTAGATTGGCACACTCATCCCCTCTATCCGCCAGACCATTTGATTCCAACCGCCTATCAAGAAATCGCCTTAATTGGTGCACTTCAACGTTTCATCCTGTGGACTACTCTGCAATAAAGACCTGCCCTCCGATAGATTGTAAGGCCAGGGATATTCAACTGGTCAATTTGGTTCACAGACAATAGGAAGGAAGCCAATCTCTTGCATCACTCTATCGATTCTCCGGTTAAAGGCCTAAGCAGCGCGGTTGTCCTTAATCAATCAAGCCACATCGATTGCGACACTCTGGCTGTAGGGACGTTTAAATAATTCATACTTTCAATACTTCAACAAAGTATGCAACCCGAGATGCAATTCAAAGTATTAACGCAAAGTCAAAAACGTATTGATAAGAAATTAAATGATGATATTATTAGCATAGGCTATACATATAATGAAGGTTTTTTAATACGTAAAATACTCGTAAGTGTTATAATTATAAAAAAATATATATATATTACAAACTGCATAAATTCTTTAAAAAATCTAAAGAGTTCAATTAAATCCAATGTACTTTTTTAGCCCTGTAATTCTCATTTTGGTTTGGTCAGTTTTTCGTTTAGGTCTAATAAAGTATATCTTTAACAACAACAAACATAACAACAATAACCAGTGGACAGGAATCTACATTCTGTCGATTCTGTCATATTCAGCAGCAAGGTCTCCATATTGAAAGTGCTAGTTGCGGCTTATTGTGTATTGTTTTACACATTCTGCCGTCCAATTTCCCCCTCGGCCCCTAAGAGGGTTTGGTTGTTACAGTTGTTAACCTTAGTACTAATAATTTATTTTGTCCATTCAATAATGACCATTATTATCCCTAACGACGTTTGTTGAGCTTTTGCCTTTGAATGCATTAGCCTATGTAACATGGATTCTCCGAGGTGGGCGCTCAGTACTTGATCTCTCTGGACGCACTACAGGGTCAGTAAAAAGTGAACAAAAATCCTAGTTCATTCAAACAGAATAGGCCTGTTGCATGTTCGAAAAAAAGCTGGGTAAGGCTTTCCTTATTTAACACAGAACAAGTGTGCCGAACAAAATGGGTCAAGCAATAATAATGGTGACGAAGAGCCTTCCAGGCACGTTGAAGAGGGAAGGATTAAACCTGGCTGAGAGAGAGAGAGAGAGAGATACTTTGAATTGATTTGAGAGAGTGAGAGATTCGCCAACTGCAAATTAAGGACAGGAAAATAGGCCTGCAGAGGTGTGATCTTGGGCACAGTATAAAAGCGCAAGCTGGTGCGTACGAGGCTCGCAGCCTATTTACGCACACCACAACCAAACATAAATAGCAACGCAACGAGACAGAAAGATTATGCCATGGGCATGGGCTAAATATGGTGAAAAACTCATCAAAGCAAATAATCCGCACTTTAGTTAGGGGAAATCCATACAAAATAAACTTGATAAGATTTGCACCTGTAGGCCAATCTACAAACATGCAAGCAGTGACAATGGTAAATCAAACCAGTTCCAGTACATTGCACGGCTTGAAAACACTGGCGTTGTGAGGTTAGCTTACGCACTGTCTGGGAATTCATGAACTGAGGAGGGAGGGTGGGCTAATGGAAAACGAAGTTCAACGTACTTGAATTGAAAATGATTATCCTTTCCCTCGAAAAATAATAGGCTGCAAAGTGAAGGATGGGACCTGTAAGTGAAATGAAATACGCGTCAAAGTGGGCAAACGCGGTTCCAGATTGCCTGCAAATCGTGATAGATGTTGTTGTGTGTGCACCGCTAACATATCTGCTTCTATCTTAAACCTCTATCATAAACATAATTTACAATGAGGAAAGAGATTAACGAATCCCCCAGTGCACTAAAATGTCATCGGGACAATTTATGTCTCCGATGGAGCGCTGAGAAAACCGATAGCCACAGAGCTTCATCCAAACAACTCCCGGTTGTTGGCCACTTTATCTATGTAGCCATGTACAGTACAGTAGGCCTCGTGAGGCTTTTACAAGATAATACTTTGGCTTTGTTATCAAACTATTTCAAGTACAACATTTCAAACAACTACAAACAACATTAACTTGAAGTCAAGGGCATTTTAAAGCCAACCATAGTGCGTAAAAACGCTCAATAGGCTTAGAATATTAATTGTTTTGACAGCTATAACACTGCTGAATAGTCTGCTTTTGTTTCTGAATAAATAAAGGCGAATCTTCGTCATATAAATTACTTTAATGGTTGAGTTGAAAAACAGACTATTGCCACAATACCCATGGCTCATTTTTGCTAAGCAAAAGATTAAGCAGAAGTCACATGGTCACACTGTGATGTTAAGGCGTAGTTTATGTGTCCAGAATTAGGTCACACAAAAGACCTATGGGGGTATCAAATTATATAAATTAATCAGGAATATGTTTAATGAATAATTTAACATATTCAACGGAATCGTGAAAGTGGATGCTGAGCATACGAAAAAACATGACCTATAATACAAAAAAACTAAAGGTGTTTTCTTTTCAATAGGCTATAGAAAAAGTATTCTCTAAAACGGTGCAATGTTACTTTTAACCTGTCCCTTGTTAGTAGCGGCTGTAAGTTGGGTAAAATAGGGGCATTCTCTCGTTTATGTTCCTGGTCAGACCAGACGCTCCGTGTGGTCGTGTATTGTTCCCCGGGCGGTCGCTTCCCATAAACTATGCTCCCTCTCAGAAAAGTCTCCAGCGCATGTCATAAATCACCTGCCCATGTTAAACGCTTAGCTAAGCCCCGAACCAGGTCAGCGAAGAGAAATGTATGGCAGCACTTATGGTGGAAAGAGGTTGTTCTAACGAAATACATCAACTTCAGCCAAAAACGGACTATTTGCATTGCCCCCCTCTTTTACACTACTGCTACTCTCTGTTGTTACCATCTATGCATAGTCACTTTAATAACTTTACCTACATGTACATATTACCTCAACTAACCGGTGCCCCCGCACATTGACTCTGTACCGGTATCCCCCTGTATATAGTCCCGCTATTGTTATTTTACTGTTGTTCTTTAATTACTTGTTACTTTTATATCTCATTCTTATCCGTATTTTTTTAAACCGCATTGTTGGTTAGGGGCTCGTAAGTAAGCATTTCACTGTAAGGTGAACCTGATGTATTCGGCGCATGTGACTAATACAATTTGATTTGAAAATTTGATTTGAAAAGCTGCACCCATAATTTCGGTGCCGTTATATACCCTGACACACCACTCAAAATGAGTGCCTCCCACTAGGCATATCTTGAATGCTACTAATAACAGGCCTAATATAGTCTACATAGGCTAGGTGAAAGGTGAATATGTGGATTTCAGTGCACATACCAACCAATTCATAATTTACCGCTTCTTTTTGACATGAGTTGGTCTATAGTCTACCGTATACAGAATGATTGCGGGCACCAATGAAACAACAAAGCTTATCAGATAAAGCGGTATAGGCCTACATTATTTTGACCCGCGCTATAGCCTACTTCACTTTACCACAACTTCAAAGGGCGACTTTGAATAAAACAGAACAACCGATTGTTTAAAACACTGTCTAAACATGATAATGTTATAATCACGCACAATTAAAATGTCATTTTATATTACGATCTGAAATTGGGTCAAGGCTCGCTCGTAATCAAATAATCCCAAGAATCATAAAACAGTGCATGCTATTCGGTTTCTCTCTCAAGTCTTAATCGAAGTTCAACACCGTAGACAGCTTATCTTATCAGTGTAAATTCAAAGGAGTTGAAAATGTATTGGCAAGTCATGAAAGTAGACAAGAAAGCTATGGGAGAGCGCCATTTACAAAAACAGTGGCACACTGTCCTACTTTTCTAGTGGCAACAGTAACACAAGCCAGCCGGGTATCCTACAAGCCGCCTTGCTACGGCAATAGACTACAAGCTGTAGGCCCGTTCAAACCCACTGTGTGCCAGACCTGTTTCCCCATTCTACACCAATGAATAAATGGTCCACTGTTAGGCAATAAAACGCTTTTTGTTTCCATATGTTTGCTGCATGACAGGAAAATGTACTAATTTCGCTAATATTGCTCTACATATTAACGAATTAAATTAAAATATATTTCACAGTAATTGTGAAGACAAATAGTGTATTATCCCAATTTACAATGACTCAAACGCTTTGCCTGCAATTAATCATAATTCAATAGCAAATATAGCTACACTTTGATGTAATGGTTTGAAAGCCAAATCTGCTTAAAAAGTAAATACTTGATAGGCTTCTTGTCAAACCGATCCACTATTTTATGCAATGCTGAACCTTCCAAAATACTAGAATACATTTTAGTGTCTGGGGCACCAATTGCGCTGCATGCCCGCGGAGCTGCAACCTACATAGAGCTCCGACTCCCTGTTGAGATATGGGCTAGTGTTGCGCTAATTTCCTTAGGGTAAGAATGAAAAGGCAAGCATCAAGGAGAATGAATGATCTTAACCGAAATTCTACACAACTGTCCTTGAAATGATACGACTGGTGAGCATTACAAATGTGTATTGAAAATCGGCAATGGTAAGGCACTTGGAGTTGTTTGGGGTTGTCTGCCGTTGCGCAAAGCTATCTGTGGGAGCGAGTTCATATCTGTTCAAAATGTTCTCTCAGAGCCTGATAAAATAATGTCGTTTAAAATGCTAAAATATAAATAAGAGAGCTATAGCTCGACGAGGGATACACTTGTGTTACTCGGCTTCGGCTACTACCAATGCGCACTGCTGTAGCCCATTGGCGGTCCTCATGAGAGCTTCGGCGTAGTTAAAACCCAGAGCGAACAGGGTCTTAACGAAAATCCCAAAACCAGAAGCCAATAATAAACCACAAAAAATATGAATGTGTCTTACCTTCAACAGCTGACGCCATGGCAAGCAAGAGGCTGCATAAAACCATAAAGTAATCCATTGTCATAAAGCGGTAAATTCGGACATGAAATAAACCCAGGGGAGAGCGGAATACAATCCGGTGTTCCAACGCTCCACGCACCCAGTCTAACCGCGTCTAGCACCCAAACCCAGAGTTACCTCCATAAAACCAACAAGAAAAATATCAATATGAAGGAGGTATGAGAAGCTTTGTGCAATCTAGGAGCCCTCTCCTTTTCAATAATTTTCAATGGGTTTATGCAAGGAACGGGAACGGGCAAAAGTTGTCCAACCCGTAGACTTCGCATTTGGCAATCACGGAAGAGAAGTTGCCTCGTTCCCAACAGCCATTCAATACATATCCCCGATTATGTTTGCTATTATGATTACGCAGGGAAATGTAAGTCCGTTTCACGCGGTCCGTCGGGAATAATCCAAATACTTTTTTGTAGTCAAGACGTTCGATATTTCCACACTTCTTGTATCAATACCATAATGCAGTCCAGCTATGTCTGTAGTTTAGCCAACCCGTTTACATGATCAAGTGTTATTCCCGAAAAAAATCTCCTTGGTTAATATATTGTAGTAATGTCCCTGAGCGAATTATCGGCGTGGCTGCAGAAAGCTTATGCTCCTCTTGGTGTGTGCATTGGAATTGAGCACGATTGTGCAGAAACAAGGGAAGAGTGAACGAGAGAGAGAGACCGGGAGCATAGGAGGAGGGGTTATGGTTAAAGAAGCTGTCAGTCTCTGATATGGTCACACCCCCGCAACTAGCTTGTTAAACTGATGCTCCAGGGCCACTGCCTTTCTCGGGAATCCCAGATCAGGCGTTTCAGCGGGGACAGAGCGCCCCCTGTGGGATACTCATATTTCAGTGGTCGATTTAATGCAAAACTACGGAGTTTCTGCTTATTTTCTTTGTTATAAAATAATTTTTAGCTATTGCAGCAATTATGTGTCTAAAACAGAGTTGAATATTCAGGTTTTTCAATGGACATTGTGTTATCAAAATGCAAAGCCCATTGAACACTGGGATTTTCTGTAAGTATAATTGTGCGCAAATCTCACCCAGTGTACAGACCACTTTCAGAATCTCGGTTTCTGAAGAAATACAACTGATAATATGCTGAATATAAAACAAAAATTGCATATTGATTCGCTGTAGTTTACTGAGAACAATAATTAGGCTACATACTTGAAGGACATGGATACAAACTCCAGTTCTGTTGAAATGAATATGAAGACATCTAAAAAGCTTACAAACTGTACCGTATAGTTTAGGGAATCGCTATTGTTGCTTTAGCCTCTAATCTTCATTGGCATATTGAGAAGGCGCATTTGAAGAACAGTCAGTAGGCTATGACAATGGGCACATGGTGATGTTTCTTCTTCTTCAATTAGCCTGGAATAGAGGTTTCTCTTTCTTTTGAAAACCAAAGAAAATAGCGTCTGGGATGAGTATCTTTTAGTGCCGTTTGCCTCAAATTTACAGCGTTTAAGGTGATTTTATTGCATCATTGTGTCATTCATTTAAATTAATAGGTAACAATAACCTATACAAATTAATTGAACATCATGCCAATGAAGAGCCCTTCTGTCTTCGAATTTGAGAAAAAAAAATCAAAATTGTATTTTTTTATTAATACGTTTGTTCCATATTATGAAATACAATACTTCGAGTGGTAGCCTGATACATTAAATGCATGCATAACTTTTTTTGGATGTTAAGGTGTTAAAGTTAACCATATACCTATATCTAGCCTCTGCAATAACATTGTATTGTGCTGTAAAATGCTTTGATTAAAATTACAATTTGGCGGTCCAAAATGGTGCACAACTGCGGATGTAACTCCTCCTGCCCCTCAAAATATGAAAGTTCCTGGAACGACTACTACTGATATTTTATTCGAGTAGCCTAAAGTTTGCCTATTTTACATTGATTTATTGGATGTTAGACCTTCTATTTCTATATGCTTAACTATTATTTAGCAGTAAGATATTATCATGGGACCAAATCCATTAAAAAACTAATCCATAGGCCTAGTTTGTTTTTGAGACGTAGGCCATATCGGAAATGATTGTAACCGAATTGAGATAGGTCTACACCACTCAAGTAGATACTCAAGTAAAAGCCTTATATACGTGCTACCTGTCCCAGACATGATCGGCTATGAAAAGCCAACTGACATTTACTGTACACTCATTTAAAAAAAAAAGTTTTTTAATCCTATCCTATCCCAAACCTTAACCCTTACCTTTTAACCAATCGAAAAGAGTGCCTAAACTGAATGTTATAACCCCATCCAAAACCGTAACCCGTGGTTCAACTTCAAAATTTGACGTTCGGAGAAATGGAAAGATACTGAGCAGAAGGAGTCAACCCAGGGTGTCAAAAACACTTTGAAATTTGATGTTTGGAGAAACATGTAAAAACGTCTAATTCTGCAGTGAGACTGTGAGAGCTTGTTGTTCCTGAGAGGTGTAAGGGTCGGGGATAAAAGTCAGGCAGAGTGTTGTTGTCTTTATGGTCGCTGGCTGGGCTCGCTGCAGTGTTTGTTGTCTCAGTGTTTTTATTGACACCGGGGTTAAGCACTCCAAATATCAGGGGTCACTCTCCGTTCCTCCGGTTTCCACAGTCACACATCAGTCAGGAGTTAAGAATAGCTTGGAGAACACTAAAGTCTGGCTCAACTGACTGTTCTGTACGCCAGTTGATTTTACAGCATCTCCTAGAGCTTTTTCAACTTTATTAGATTGAGTGGATTGATACAACTTTTGTATTGAGTTTTGTGGTGAAACATGAAGTGTAGTAGGCTAGTCATACTTTTTGGTCACTTTAAACAATGCCACTTTATATAATGTTTACATACCCTACATTACTCATCTCATAAGTATATACTGTATTCTATACCATCTACTGCATCTTGCCTATGCCGTTCGGCCATCGCTCATCCATATATTTATAAGTACATATTCTTATTCATTCCTTTACACTTGTGTGTATAAGGTAGTTGTTGTGGAATTGTTAGATTACATGTTAGATATTACTGCATGTCCGGAACTAGAAGCACAAGCATTTCGCTACACTCGCATTAACATCTGCTAACCATGTGTATGTGACCAATTTTTTAATTGGATTTTAATTAATTTTTATTTAATTTTTTAAATTTGAAACTGGAGTTTGTTTGCTTTTTAATTTTGAATAGTTGTAGGCTATGTAGTGGAGTACCTCCTTTGTATCATCCGTTCAGGGATTATATGCAATTTTTGATATTGTGTTGTACAGATACACATATTGTTTTCCAGTATGTCATATAGGCTATATTCCATTGGTCACACCCACAGAGATAAACAATAATTTATTTATACTGTAGTTTAAAATGATCATAATACCCAAGGCTGTAAATATAAAGTTATAATGCTGTAGTTTAATATCAACACAATGCCCAAGGCTGTAAGTATAAAATTATAACATTTCTTAGGTCGGATGTGTTATTCACCTCACAGTGCCATGTGAGTTTTTCCACGTGTTTTCTTTTTTAGTCATGGCATGGCACTACAAATGAGTATTCTTGTCATATATCTTCTCTCTCCCTACTTCCCCATTCTCTCTTGCCTTCTCGCTCCTCTGTATGCTCTAGAGGTACCACCTTTGTAAATCCTGGACTATCTGGGATCAAAATCATGAAGAAAAAAAAGTTAGCTCTTGTATATTTTCTTTTTAGCTACAGTACCAGTCAAAAGTTGACACACCTACTCATTCATGGGTTTTTCTTTATTTTACTATTTTCTACAATGTAGAATAATAGTGAAGACATCAAAACTATGACATAACACATATGGAATCACGTAGTAACCACAAAAGTGTTAAATAAATCAAAATACATTTTATATTTGAGATTGTCAAAGAAGCCACCCTTTGCCTTGAAGACAGCTTGCACACTCTCAACCAGGTATATGAGGTAGTCACCTGGAATGCATTTCAATTAACAGGTGTGACTTGTTAAAAGTGAATTTGTGGAATTAATTCATTTGAGTCAACCAGTTGTGTTGTGACAAGGTAGGGTTGGTATACAGAAGATAGCCCTATTTGGTAAAATACCAAATGTGGCAAGAACAGCTCATAAGGCAAGAACAGCTCAAATAAACAAAGAGAAAGAACAGCCCATCATTAATATAAGACATGAAGATCAGTCAATGCAGAACATTTCAAGAACTTTGAAGTGCAGTCGCAAAAACTATCAAGCACTGTGATGAAACTGGATCTCATGAGGACCGCCACAGGACAGGAAGACCCAGAGTTACCTCTGCTGCAAAGGATAAGTTCATTAGAGTTACCAGCATCAGAGAAATCAGCCCATATTAAATGCTTCACAGAGTTCATGTCACAGACACATCTCAACATCAACTGTTCAGAGGAGACTGCGTGAATCAGGCATTCATGGTCAAATTGCTGCAAAGAAACCACTACTAAAGGACATCAATAAGAAGAAGAGACTTGCTTGGTCCAAGAAACACGAGCAACGGACAATAGGCTGGTGGAAATCTGTCCATTTGTCTGATGAGTCCAAATTTGAGATTTTTGGTTCCAACCCCCGTGACTTTGTGATACACAGAGTGGGTGAATGGATTATTTCTGCATGTGTGATTCCCACCGTGAAGCATGGAGGAGGAGGTGTGATGGTATGGGGGTGCTTTGCTGGTGACACTGTCAGTGATTTATTTAGAATTCAAGACACACTTAACCAGCATGGCTACCACAGCATTCTGCAGTGATACGCCATCCCATCTGGTTTGCGCTTAGTGGGACTATAATTTGTATTTCAACAGGACAATGACCCAAAACACACCTCCAGGCAGTGTAAGGGATATTTGACCAAGACGGGGAGTGATGGAGTGGTGCATCAGGTGACCTGGCCTCCACATTCACCCGACCTCAACCCAATTTAAATGGTTTGGGATATGTTGGACCGCAGAGTGAAGGAAAAGCAGCCAACAAATCCTCAGCATATGTAGGAACTCCTTCAAGACCGTTGGAAAAGCATTCCAGGTGAAGCTGGTTGAGAAAATGCCAAGAATGTGCAAAACTGTGATCAAGGCAAAGGGTGGCTACTTTGCAGAATCTCAAATATAAAATCTATTTTGATTTGTTTAACACTTTTTTGGTTACTACATGATTCCATATGTGGTATTTCATAGTTTTGATGTCTTCACTATTATTCTACAATGTAGAAAATCTTAAACATAAAGAAAAATCCTTGAATGAGTAGGTGTGTATAATTGACTGGTGCTGTATAATCGATGTATTCCCCTGGGTTTCTGTGGGGTTAACCTTTTTACTCTTTACGTTCAACATCTAGCCAGTTCAAGCCTCCTCACAGCAGAACATTGTCCTCTGAAATGTTTGTCACATGCGCCTAATACCTTACAGTGAAATGCTTTCTTACAAGCCCTTAACCAACAATGCAGTTTTAAGAAAATGTTTGAAAAGTGTTAAGAAAGTATTTGCTAAAATAAGTAAAAAGTAAATAAATAAAATAACAAATAACAATATAGAAAAATAACAAATAATTTAGGAGCAACAATAAAATAACAGTAGCAAGGCTATATACAGGTGGTAGCGTACAGATCAATGTTAGGGGGCACCGGTTAGTCGAGGTAATATGTACATGTACTGTAGGTAGAGGTAAAGTGACTATGCATGGATAATAAACAGAGAGTAGCAGCAGCGTAAAAATGGGGGTGGGGAGGTGAGGGCAATGCAAATAGTCCAGGTAGCCATTTGATTAGCTGTTCAGGAGTCTTATGGCCTGGGGGTAGAAGCTGTTAAGAAGCCTTTTGGACCTAGACTTGGCACTCCGGTACCGCTTGCCATGCGGTAACAGAGAGAACAGTCTATGACTAGTATTTGGCAATTTTTTAGGCCTTTCTCTGACACCGCCTGGTATAGAGGTCCTGGATGGCAGGGAGCTTGGCCCCAGCTATGTAATATACAGTACACACCACCCTCTGTAGTACCTTGCGGTCAGAGGCCAATCAGTTGCCATACCAGGCAGTGATACAACCAGTCAGGATGCCCTCGATGGTGCAGCTGTATAATTTTTTGAGGATCTGAGGACCCATGCCAAATTTTTTCAGTCTCCTGAGGGGGAATAGGCATTATCGTGCCCTCTTCACGACTGTCTTCGTGTGTTTGGACCATGTTAGTTTGTTGGTGATGTGGACACCAAGGAACTTGAAGCTCTCAACCTGCTCCACTACAGCCCCGTCGATGAGAATGGGGGCGTGCTCGGCCCTCCTTTCCTGTAGTCCATAATCATCTCCTTTGTCTTGATCACGTTGAGAGAGAGATTGTTAAATATAAATTGTTTGTTATATTGTAAAATAATGTTTTACTCCAAAGTAAATGTATTTCTTTGTGTAGCTATTGGCTATGTTTCCTAATTATGGCAACCTTGTCCTAGTGCTTTCTTGAGTAATAATAGAGAAATCATTTTAAAGTCACAGTCAGAAGTGTGTGTTTCAGCCCAACAGTATCCCGCTACTTGATTTGGTAAAGCTGAGGGACGGGACTGGAATTTTGACCATTCTCAAACTCATAAACAGAGCTATGGTTACAAAGACTGACAGTCTATACGGTCAACCTGATAGTTTTTAAGACATAGTTGTAGACATAGTTTTTAAGAAATAGTGCAACAACCATTTTGTCTTATGATAGAATAAAACACTTGTCCTAAGCTCATGCATAAATGATATCAATAAAAAAGTTATATTCTTCAAGAACCAATGGATATCTATAATTAAAGGTGCACTACGCAGAAATCGCTCCGCCATTTCCTGGTTGCAAAAACTCAGATAGTTCGGTTTATGTGACTAAACAAGCAAGTATAGTGTAGAGAATCACTGTACCATCTAAACCGCTGTGAAATATCTTTTACATGAAGGCCTTTGCAGACTATAGGATTTTAGCCATCTTATGCCACAATTTTGCAGTCCCAGACGACATTTCTACGTCATGTGCAAATTCTTAGGTCGTAAACAATTGTTGGACATCTTGGCTCATTCAGTGTGACAGGGTATAAGGTCTGCAGATGAAGAACCGCTACGTGCGGTCGTTAGCTCAGACAAAGTTCTAGCATTGTCAGAATTGTTTTGCCTTTATCGTGTAGTGTGTGGCTGGTGTTACGAGCCGATCTCTGTGACTGACCAATAGGAACACGGCTGGCAATGAGTATGCACATAATAATATGATTATTGAGAAGTCAGATTAATATAATAGTTTGATTTAAACATTTAGCCAATATGCTGTGCAATAAGAACGATTTCCCTAATAATGATAAATGCACAAAATCGCCAATCAAAATAAATATTCTACCACAGCAACCATATTATTTTGTGGAAGCCTATTTGATTCTGAGTTCGGACATATAAAGTTTGTTTGTGAAAACTATTTGTAAGATGAAAACTTTCAGTTTTTCCAATCTCACTTCACTCATGCATGAGCATAGGTTGAGGCTTGTGCTGGTGGCATAAGCGCAGATCAAATACACCGCTGCAGTTGACATAGCCTTGCAAGCCAATCGCAGAATGTGATGACAGAACTGAAGCAAATCAAATAATCTGGCCAGGTTCATATCAATATTTTAATTTGGTAGCATCGGACAATGTGACATGTTATAATCGTAAAATACAATGGCTTCCGAGTGGTGCAGCGGTGTAAAGCACGGCAACGCAGTGCTAGCTGCGTTACTACAGATCCTGATTCGATACCGGACTGTGTTGCAGCCGACCGCAACCGGGAGACCCATGAGGTGATGCACAATTGGCCCAGTGTCATCCGGGTTTGGAGAGGGTTTGACCAGCTGGGATGTCTTTGTCCCATCACACTCTAGCAACTCCTGTGGTGGGCCGGGCACATGCACGCTGACACGGCAGCCAGGTGTACGGTGTTTCTTCCGACACATTGGTGGGCTGGCTTCCGGGTTAAGCGTGCATTGTGTCAAGAAGCAGTGTGGCTTAGCGGGCTTGTGTTTTGGAGGACGCACAGCTCTCGACCTTTGCCTAACTCGAGTCCATACGGGAGTTGCAGCGATTGGACAAGACAGTAACTACCATTTGGATATGACAAAATTGGGGAGAAAAAGGTGGTAAAAAAATAATAATAATAATCAGTTTGAAGCTGGTGTACAAAACCGAAACTAATAGCTGCAAAAACGAAACTTAAGAACAAGAAGCATAGTAATAGCGCACATAGAACAGCTCTACCAGTTCTTAGATGTTCTTTCAATGAAAATTACAGATCTATAACTCACATTTCTGTGTGAATTTGGCCAGGTCACCAAAAAAGTTACATATTTCATAATTCATTGAAATGACAATTGAAGAGCAGAAAATCATCAGATTGTGCCTTTTGTTTTGGAGAGTTTTGGACACAAAGAAAACAATGTTACACTGTAACATCAAAGATAAACAGTATTGACAACTGTAGCTAATACAGTCTGATCTGTAGGCTATGAATATTTTATATGTTATAACACACAAACAATTTGTTCATATGTCTGAATTCCACAATGACTTCCAATAAACTACAAAGTCTCTTTGAAAGAAAATCTGTTTATAACTGCTTGGGACTTGCGTAAGAGGATCTGTAGAGGCTTTAAAAGGAGATTGTCTCGGTTGTAGCCAAAACCATATTGCTAGCCTTGAGTCTCCTGGTCTTCATTAGGGGGCAAAGGAGGGGATAGCTGGTTCACTGCTACCACCGGTGTTGTTCACGTTTACATCTCGAACACTAACCGTGCCTATGGGAAAGGGGATAAGACTACAGGAAGGGGAGTAGAGACTACTATAGGGAGCAGAGAGAGAAAGACTTTGGGTGTAAGTGGGCTCTTTAAAAGTATGGCCTGTTGTTGGAAAGTCTCAAAGAGTGAATCTGTTGTGCCCTTAAAGGAATCCTCTAGATCAGAGCAAAGACTCTGTGCACTCTGCCCATGGCAACAAGGATTAAAACTCTTTCTGGGGAGGCCTGCACTTGAATTCTTGCTGACGTAAATAAATAAGTGTATTAAACCATAAATATGGGTTGGGTATAAACCCATACTCCAGAGGGCTGTTTGTATGAATGGAAAGTCCGACTTAATAAATCGGTCGCCCTGAACTTTACAGCTTCGGTCGGTTTTACGAAAACTATTATCGTCAGGTTTATTTTTCTAGCTGTTTTTTTAAAGCTTTGTGTTGTTATTTGGGTCCACTTTGACTCAGTTTTTTGGGGGCTATGAATGGCAACAGTGAAACGGTATATAGCCAAGGTTATATAATAGTTTCTTTTAAAGGGTCTGTTTTTTGAAAAGCAGCGATATTAACCTCTTTGTAAAGGGGTCTGCCGAGTGACTCCGCCAAGAATGCCACCCCCGCACCTGGTGTGCATTAGAAACTCAATAAGTAAAGTGGCAGACATTTTATTGCCATATGGAAATTTCTCAAGCTTACACGCTCCCCCTCAAAACCCCTCCAACCTCTCCACCTCCACTCCTTCCAGTCTCTTGCCTTCAACCTTCCCCTTCCAATTCCAGAAACCCCATTCCTCCCAACTCTGCTTTCCCCTCCCTCGGTCAGCCTGGACTGTTTAATGGCAGCACTAATACGATGTGGATGTGAGTGGATCGCTTTCCTCTCAGAACATAAGGAGTGGCTTGGTTGGGCTCATGTGTGTGGGTGTGTGGGTTAGTGTGTGTTGGGGGTGCGGGTGGCGGCGGGGGTTCTGGAAAATCTCAGAGAGGCTTTGAGCCTGAATTTCAGTCTGAGGAAGGGGAGAGAAAAAGGGAGAGAGGGACAGTGAGGGTTACACGGGGCGTCTAATCCCTGGGTCTCCACCAGCAGCCAGGCACTTAGGGCTGAATCACAGAGGCCCCACTCCTTGTCTCGCTGGACCAACCTCCCACCCCCACTATTCCCCACCGTAAATCAGCACCTCCTTTCTGCCCCCACCAACTCCCTCTGCTGAATCACCCCTCAAAATACTCACTGCCTTACCCGAGGAGAGGATAGCGATATGATTGATTCTATTACTCTCTAACTCTCTTTCCAAGACACATATACACCACACATGCTATCATTCACTTTCGCTGATCCATTCAATCTCTCTGGTACACAATCTCTTAGTGTCTCCCAATCTGACACTCCTTTTCAGGCAGACAAGTACCCTCTCTCACTTTCTCAGACACTCTCAAACTCTTACTCCTTAAATCACTCACTCTCCATCTTTCTCTCTCCCTCCATCTCTTTCAGAGCGTATTATTAACGGTATTAGGGCTGGCCTGTCTCGAGTTGCTGGGAGGGTAAGGCAGGTAGCTTGGCTAGTAGAAATGGTACTGTATGCTTCAGAGACTTTCTCCATTAATGCCCCATGCAGTCTTTTTCAATGTATTTTTAAATCATTACCGTATGTCCAATAAATCACTGTGTTTCATAAACATTATATATATATTTTTTTATTTCCCTGAGCCTCCTTTTTCCATTGAAATGTGCAGTCTGATCGTGTGGGCGTGTTGATCATTTCAAAAATACATTTACATACACAGCCCTGGTTGGCAGATACGATTGTCTAAACTCTAAAGCATACTCCACTTACCCCTTCAAAGTAGGAGGATGCATATACAAATGAAGATGACTGGTCATTGGTCAGAATAGTCAGATCTGATTGTGATGTCATGCTGTGGGCCAAAAAACTCCATCCCACCTGAACAGGCTGAAATTCCAGGCGCATTTTCCAAAAAGCTATTATTTTGACCTCAATGTGGAAATATCATTGGAAAAAAAGGGAAATTATGTTTTTGACTGCACTGCCCCTTTGTACTGATGGGGAGTTTGTGTGAATTTGGCATTGTAAATGCATGGTCTCTCAAAGTATGATCTATTCCCTGCTCCCGAGGAATGCCTGCCTGCCTTTACTTTCAGATTTATATTCCGGGTTAACATCCTTGACCGCGTTTGAAATATCTTACATTTGCTCGGTGCCAACACAATCGTTTCTTGATTCATAAATATCCCTCAATGTTTCCATCATTCGCGAGTCTATTACTTCACACAATGTCGAACACCTGAGAAAAACATCTAATCTCAACTTAATAACCATAACCACTGTTTCGTGGAAAATACTGTAACACTGTCGAAGATTTCTGAGGTGAAATTCCAACTGGTTGCTGGGCAGGTTTGGAAGCAGCTCCACTCGGCACTTGACCGATATCAAAGGTTGAATAAATAATTACTGGCTGCAGACCAACAGCATGATAGATAACATTGTTCAAAGTGTCCAAACAAAACGTCAACAGAGCATCCTCTTCCTCGCAGAACTCTCCACTTCCCTTTACCCAGACTCCTCGGCTGACCTTTGACCTCCACATGTGACCTCCTGTGATCTCCATATGTCCAGCTGCAGACACAATCTCACAGCAGTTTTTTACCCCCGAGAGACCACGGTAGCCGCGGCACGGTGGCAATGCTCTTTCTACTGTAGGTCACGGGAGGTCAATGTCAACAACGTTCTCATCCCGCTGGGGAAATAGCTTTTTAAAGAGGCCGAAGGGAATTCAATGCCATTTCGAAATGCATCAAAGGAATTGTGATGGTATGGTTATCACTCCATTATTTCTGCATTACCGAAAAGTGAAGTCATTGTGGTCGATAAGTGTTTTGGACGTAAAAGGGCATTGAGTGCATTGAATTGAGGTGTGTTGTGTGATTTTCTGTGTCTGGGTGTTATTAGTTAGGTCAGGGGGTGATGGGAGTCATCAAAAGGTTTTTCAGAATTACCTCAATACTGTAGAACCCCATACAGTAGTCACAACGATGCACCAAACCACAAAAGTGCATGGTTTGAATTTGAGCTGAGCTACTTTCTCAACATGGCTTCCCTGCTGTTACCCTCTGTATATTATCAAACTACCCATACCCTGACCCAGTATTACACATAATGGGAAACCTAGACCCTCTCTGGACACCCCATAGGGCTTTTCACACTACTGAGCCGAACTGACCAAACCTAAAACAATCTGTTCTGAGCTGGCTTGTAGGCTATGTGTGGAAGCCAGGAGATGCTAAATGTGTTTATGAATGCCTCGTCTTTAGTCAGCTATTGTACAACACAACTTTCTAAAACAAGCTTGTTTTTATCTCTAATCTACTGTAGGTCAGGGATGGTCAACTCCAGCCCTCGGCGGCTTGATTGGTGATACTTTTGACAGAGCCCCAGCTAACACATGACTCCATTAATTAATGAATCATGGTCTTCAGTTTAGAATGCAATTAGTTTAATCAGGTGTGATAGTTAATTCTATAGACAAAATACGCACCAAATATTCTTCTCATTATTATCTTTCAGCTAAAGGAGATTCTACAATAACAAGTCTCGATGGTGGAGTGTCTATGTATTAAAAACATCATTGGACTACACCAACATCCCAAAACGTCAGAGAGCAGTGTGGAGAAGACTGGGGTCTCAATTGGGGCTACCAAGGAGAACGATCCTGAGATCAGATGATCCAAGACTCCCTGAAGTACCACCAACAACGACGACAGAGCTGCCGACAGTGGAAGATGGCGTCGACGGAGATGGCAGCATCGTGACTAGCTCTTAGGAAACTTTGCAGTATTTAAAAATGTTTTATGTACAATTTTTACATTATTAGCTCAGAAAATGTTTTGTGTCATTACATACAGCCGGGAAGAACTATTGAATATTAGAGATATTAGATATTAACTCACCATAACTACCAGCATTACGACCAGGAATACGACTTCCTTGGAGCAGATCCGTTGTTCACTCTCCCCAGAACTTCACTGGACTTTGTGCAAACTGGAAACAACATATCCTGAGGCGGCATTTAATGTAGCTGGGGATTTTAACAAAGCAAATCTGAGGACTAGGCTGCCAAGTTCCAAAGTTCTATCAACATATCGACTGTACTACTCGCACTGCTAAGACTCTCGACCATTGCTATTCAAACTTCCGGAATGCTTACAAGGCCCTCCCCCGCCCTCCTTTCGGCAAATCTGACCACGACTCCATCTTGCTCCTCCCGTCCTATAGGCAAAAACTCAAATAGGACGTACCCGTGCTTCGAACTATTCAACGCTGGTCTAACCAATCGGAATCCACGCTTCAGGATTGTTTTGATCATGTGGACTGGGATATGTTCCGGGTAGAATGCGAAAATAATCTAGACGCATACACGGATACGGTGACTGAGTTAAGGAAGTGTATAGGAGATGTAGTACCCACTGTGTCTATTAAAACCTACCCTAACCAGAAACCCGTGGATAGATGGTGGTATTCGTGCGAAACTGAAAGCGTGAACCACCGTATTTAACCATGGCAAGGTGATTGGTAATGTGGCAGAATATAAACAGTGTGGTTTTTCACTCCGCAAGGCAATCAAACAAGCTAAACGTGAGTATAGAGATAAAGTGGATTCGCAATTCAACGGTTCAGACACAAGAAGTACACTTAAGTTCAAAGGTTTGGGATCACTTAGAAATGTCCTTGTTTTTGAAAGAAAAGCACATTTTTTGTCAATTAAAATAACACCAAATTGATCAGAAATACAGGGTAGACATTGTAAATGTTGTAAATGACTATTGTAGCTGGAAACTGATGATTTTTTATGGAATGTCTACATAAGCGTACAGAGACCAATTATCAGCAACCATCACTCATGTCTTCCAATGGCACGTTGTGTTAGCTAATCCAAGTTTATAATTTTAAAAGGCTAATTGATCATAAGAAAACCATTTGCAGGTATGTTAGCACTGCTGAAAACTGTTGTTCTGATTAAAGAAGCAATAAAACTTCTTTAGAATAGTTGAGTATCTGGAGCATCAGCATTTGTGGGTTCGATTACAGGCTCAAAATGGCCAGAAACAAATACGTTTATTCTTAATCTCGTTAGTCTATTCTTGTTCTGAGAAATTAAGGCTATTCAATGCGAGAAATTGCCAAGAATCTGAAGATCTTCTACAACGCTGTATACTTCTCCCTTAACAGAACAGAGCAAACTGTCTCTAACCAGAATAGAAACAGGAGTGGGAGGCCCTGAGCAAGTACATTAGAGTGTCTAGCTTGAGAAACAGATGCCTCACAAGTCCTCAACTGGCAGCTTCATAAATAGTATCCGCAAAACAACCGTGTCAAAGTCAACAGTGAAGAGGCGACTCCGGGATGCTGGCCTTCTAGGCAGAGTTGCAAAGAAAAAGACATATCTCAGACTGGCCAATAAAAATGCAATATTAAGATGGGCAAAAGAACACAGACACTGGAAAGAGGAAGATTGGAAAAAAAGTGTTATTGTTGTTGCCAGGAAATGGTGGGGTTATGACGAGGCAGGGAAGGCCTAGTACCACGGGAAACGCAGGAGAGTCAATTAGAAAGAGACTAATTCTCTCACCGTGACCCCCATGCGTCTCCATTGCCAGGGAGATGGTGGCCTCCCTGATTAGCCCGGACCCTAATGGTTGACTATCCAGAGCGTGAACCGGAAAAGGTCTATCTACAGGAATAATGGGGATCCCTAAACTAAGTGCTAACGCTCTGTTAATAAAATTCCCAGCTGCGCCTGAATCGACGAGCGCCTTATGCTGGGAATGCGGGGAGAACTCCGGGAAACAAACAGGTACAAACAGGTGGACATGAGAGGACTCTGGATGAGAGTGGTGCATACTCACCTGGGGTGACGTCAGAGTGCCCTGCCTGTTGCCTCGACTCCCAGAGGGACCAACCTGGCACCGACCGGCAGTGTGCCCTCTGCGGCCACAGATGGGGTACGTGAAAGCCCCTCCTCCAGCCTGCCTACGCGCAGCCCCTCCCAACTCCATGGGCACCGGAGCGGGAGTGCTGGGAGATGGAACCGACAGAGCCCCCTCAGGACGTCCACGGATGACCAGCATGTTATCCAACCAGATGGACATATCCACCAGTTGGTCAAAGGTGGTGGTGGCATCCCTGCAGGTAAACTCCTGTCGGAGGTCCTCACGTAAGCTGCATTGATAGTGGTCGATGAGGGCCCTGTCGTTCCATCCTGCTCCGGCGGCCAAGGTCCGGAACTCCAGCGCGAAATCCTGTGCGCTCCTCGTCCCCTGCCTCAAATGGAAGAGTCTTACACCCGCCGCTCTACCTTCTCGCGGATGGTCAAAGACAGGTAAACGGGTAAACTCCTCGAAGTGGTCCAATGCTGCGTCTTCCTCTCCCCACATGGTGTTTGCCCACTCCAGAGCTCTCCCCGAGAGGCATGAGACGAGGGCGGATACTCTCTCCATTCCTGAGGGAGCTGGGTGAACAGTGGCCAGGTATAGGTCCAGTTGTAAAAGGAACCCCTGGCACTGTGCGGCCGTCCCATCACAATCCCTGGGAAGGGAGAGACGTATTCCACTGGAGGTGGATCCGGACGGGACGGGTACAGATAACCCCAGTTGAGCTGATCGAGGCGCTGGAGAGACCTCCTGTCTCTCCCAACGGTCCATGGTCTGGACAACGCGATCCATCATGGCACCGAGATGATGTAGCATAGCCGCGTGTTCCTGGACGCGTTCCTCGACTCCTCTGACCTGGGTACCTGCTCCTGCTTGACTCCATGGTAGGTGTAGGATTCTGTTAGGATTGTGTATTGGAGGTGAAGTCAGGTGCAGGAGAGCAGAGTGTAGTGAACAGGCGCACTTTTCATTCCGGTCAAAATTACAGCACAAAGTAACATAAAATGTGCCCAAAACACGGAACATAGACAAAAAGTAATGCGCGTAACAATATCCACAATATCAAAATACACGTAACACAAACAATCCTACACAAAGACATGATGGGGAACAGAGGAATAAATACATATGAATTGATTGGGGAATGAAATCCAGGTGTGCAGGGAACAAGACAAAAAACAAAAAAAACAAATGGATACATGAAAAATGGAGTGGTGATGGCTAGAAAGCCGGTGACGTCGACCGCCGAACGCGGCCCGAACAAGGAGAGGAGCCTACTTCGGTGGAAGTCGTGACACTACCTGTTTTTTTTGTTATGAATAAGAGTCTCATCATATATTCCTGCTACTACTAGGCTACTTTTGCCTTCTTGCAATGCAATACCTCAACCACTATAAACTGTGCGTACGCATGGTCTAAAGTTTGCGGGAGGATAAGCACATTCTCACGTAGAGTTCAGTTTTTATAAATTCCAACTTTGCATGAGAACTGGCGCACTCATAATTGTTGTTGAAGGAGGTGGGCCTACAACCAAACATTCTGTATAAATCATATAAATAAAGAAAGTTTGTGTGGGAAACAATAAACCTGTGTGAGAAACAATACTTGTGCATTTCATATCTAGCATATAGTCATCATTATTGTACTTTTGGAATGGTTTTAGAATTATTTACCAAACTGTTCTCTTTTCCTGGATATCTATGCACTTGACGGTTTACACTTTAAATTAGCAGCCACAGAGGTCGGTATATATACAGAAAGACAGATAGACTACCCTGGTGTAAATACAGTACAAAACATGTTGGTCCGATTACAAAGATTGGGTCAAATTGTTTTATTAATGTCACACCCTGGCCCTGTGACTAGGGTGGGCATTCTAGTTTCTTTATTTCTATGTTTTCTATTTGTTTGTGTTTGGCCGGGTGTGGTTCTCAATCAGAGGCAGCTGTCTATCGTTGTCTCTGATTGAGAACCATACTTAGGTAGCCCTTTTTTCCACCTGTCTTTGTGGGAAGTTAACTTTGTTTGATGGCACATTACCTTAAGCTTCACGGTTTGTTTTGGTATTGTTTATTGTTTTATTGGCGACATCTACTATTAAAAGTATGTACGCTCACCACGCTGCACCTTGGTCCTCTTCTTACGAGAGCCGTGCCAATTAAGGAGATAAACAAGAATACAAGGTAATCTCTGTAAACTTCCTCAAAATAACAAAAGCACATTGTAAGGGAAACATTTTAATAAAGTACTGAACTGATATCAACCAGACCAAGACAAAATTCACACACAAAATGACAACGCTAGCAACAAATGGAATATTTTTCCTAATTAAAATGAAGAATAATATACAGTGTAGTCTTGGAAAGTGTTAAACTGTTATGTAGACATACTTGGTAATAAATAAATGGTATATTGCAGTGGTGAAATCAAAGCAGTGGTGTTGTAAGGTGCAGGAGTCTCCCTGCAAGTCATGCAGGTGCACCACCGAGGTTGTCCGGTGACCCTGGGATAGCGCTCCGGTACTCCATGATGTCAAAAATCACTCCAGATAGACAGGAAGTGGCCCGCTAAAGCACCTCTCCACTTTCTTAAAAGGACAGGTCTTGCAATTTAGCCTGCAATGATAATACAAAAACAAACATGAAATTACAGAATGCATCCAAATATTGTGTGATATTTTTTTATAATGTTGTGAAAGATTTTGTGGAAGATTTTTACTAAACGTAATCTTGCCCAGACTCTCTTCTTGCAGTCGAGCGGCCTTTCAAGGTCTTCATGTCCAAGTAAAGGAGTCAGAAAAGGGCAAAGCACTTGCCTAAGCCAAGTTTATTTTCCATGAATGAAGAGCTAGCGTTATTTTACACTGCTTTTTCTGTGATAATTAATGTACTAAACTAATGATAACTAATGTACAAGATATTGCTGTCTTCTACCAGGCAGGGAAATTCACGGAAGCTATTATCAACCATGTAACGTAAACTCATTCCGTACAAATGTGCGCAACCGCAACATTCAAACGAGGCTACAAAGAAAACTAATGGGACTGTAGCGACTGTGTTGACTTCAAAATCTGTGGTGTGAACTACGTTTCTATTCAAGCGTTGATCGACATGGTAATGGCTCTATAGTATTGGAGAAAAGTTGAAAAAACGGACCCTAAATTATATCGTGACGTGTCATGCCGTAACATACAGCACGCATAAAGCAACTATTTCTGTCTTACAATCTCTCTCCACCAGGTGTAGCACTTCTCTCATCGTTTAAAAACAAGAAATGGACAGTGACGGGGGTAAGGGAGGGGATTTCTAGTCATTTTTTGCGTCATCACTGCAAGCGATCATCATTCTCAAAGCCGCTGTTTACTTCTGAAGATCACTTTAGCACTGCCCTAAAAACCCGATTCAAATTCGACACAAACCTTCAAATAGGTATGTAATGACACATTATATAAACTCTTTATAGTGTTTTATTTACATTTTAGGGGCGATAAGGTGATAAATTGGACAGATCGAGTGAAAAAAAAGCAATTTTCTCCTTCTCACTATCACGCATTAGTTTCGCTTCCCCACCCGCCGTTTTTAACAAGACCCGACGGGGCTCATTGCCTTCTTGAATCATGCAGAAACGGGCAGCGTGGGGGTCATGTAATTGATTATGTTGGAAATGGGAGAAATTGTGCTTTACAATGGTATTAGCATTACAGTTGATCTGGAAGTATTACGTTTTTGGGGCGCTAAAATAAGGTAAATTGTACGGACCAAGGCGATGTACAAAAGTGAGTGAGTTTACGTTAGCTAGCTAAGTTATCTAGCTAGCTACCTTGACATTGCTAACGTTAGCTACCTTTCTGGCTGACAACGTGAATATTATAACATGTATAACATTTTAGTACTTGTTCTGAAGACATTACTGTTCAAATGGAGTCGAGTTATCTTCAAACTTGTCCGTAACTGTTATTGCATTTGTATTCACAGTCTCAAATTTCCCAACTGATGGGTTGTCACTAGTTACCACAGTCACAAAGTTGACACTGGCTACAATGGGTTTCCACTCGATAACAAAGCCACAAAGTTTCAGAGCGGATGTTGATGCTACGTCATCCCAGCAGTGACTAACAATGAGAGTTGGGCTTCTCGGATAACGTGTTCAAATCTAGAACAAATACTGCATTCTTGCCAGAGGGGTCTCCAAAAACACCTGTAGACACATAGCTACGCAGTGCAGGTTTAACTATGAATATCAAAATGTTCAGATGATAAATCAATGTGATTACGTGACTTCCAATTCACTTCTACATTATATTTTATGTCTTCATTTATCTTAATTAAGTTGAATAAATCAATGATCGAATCAAAGATCCAAGATATAGATCCAAAAATAGAGAAGAGACAATATATCCTTTCGGTCTATTCAGCGAACCTCCACAACGACGCTTCTTAAATATGTTGTTGTCTTGTCTTCGTCCCAGATGATTTGTACCTTATTTATTTTGTGCCTGACTAACTGTCATGGCATCATATGATACAGAGGGAGTCAGCACAGTGCATTCTTCACCGTTGACACTGCCAGGCTAAGATTGTCTGCCTCTCAACAGTTTGCTGACACTTCGGTCACCCACTCAGACCTGGATGAGCCAACCTGCAGCAATGAGCCATCTTACCTAGAGCATGCCTTGTAAAGAAACCAAGGTGTCTGCTTTTAGACATCCAAACAAATTCCATTACACTTAATCACTGGCTCGGAAAGGTGAGCGTGTGTTTGTGTGTGTGTGTGACCGTACATGTCATGTCTCTTTGTAAGTAACCCGTCCCCAGGCTCGAATTGCTGGAGCATAGAGCCTGGTAACATTGTGCAACAAAGTGGGACTTGAAAGGGATGTGGTTAAAATCGAGCCTGGGAGCAAGGTAGGGAGCGAGCCTGCTACAGCTGTATTAGATGGGACTTTGAAAAATTGAGGAAATCATCAGTCAATCAAAATCTATTTTCTTTGACAATGACCAATTATTTATGGGAAGTTTTTTCTGAGTTCAGCCATATAGAGTTTATACAGTATGTGAAAAGCTATTTCTAAGATGGGTACCCTCAGAAAAAACTAAAAAATACAAATACAAAAAAAAACTAGAAGCTTAAGCATTTAGCTACACTCGGATTAACATCTGCTAACCATGTGTATGTGTCATATGTCAGTTGTGCAGAGGTGAGGACGGAGTCAAGCGCAGGACACAGAACTGAGTAAAATAACGTACTTTACTCTGAAAAAAAAATCTGCCAAATTAATCCACACGACTAACACAAACCAGGAATAATCACGCACAAAAACATAATGGAAACCAGAGGGTTAAATAGGGAAATAATAATAACTTAATGGGAACCAGGTGTGTACACTCAAGACATAACAAATGGAAAACAGAAACATGGATCGGTGGCAGCTAGAAAGCCGGTGACGACGACCGCCGAACTCTGCCCGAACAAGGAGAGTCACCAACTTCGGCAGAAGTCGTGACAGTACCCCCACCCTGACGCGCGGCTCCAGCAGCAGGCCTCCACGCTTTCAGAGCCCCGACAACAGCCAACAGCTCCCGGTCCCCCACATCATAGTTACGCTCCGCCAGGCTGAGCTTCTTCGAAAAGAACGCTCAGGGGCGGAGTTTTGGTGACGCACCCGAGCGCTGAGACAGCACAGCTCCTATCCCAGCCTCGGAAGCGTAAACCTCTACTATGAACGCTAAGGAGGGATCAGGATGAGGCAACACAGGAGCCGAGGTAAACAGAGCCTTCAGATGACCAAAAGCCATGTCCGCCCCAGCTGACCACTGCAGTCGCACCGGTCCCCCCTTCAACAAAGAGGTAATGGGAGCCGCTACCTGACCAAAGCCCCGGATAAACCTCCGGTAGTAGTTTGCAAACCCTAAGAACCGCTGCACCTCCTTTACCGTGGTTGGAGTCGGCCAATTACGCACGGCTGAAATGCGGTCATTCTCCATCTCCACCCCTGACTCGGACAGGCGGTACCCTAGGAAGGAGACGGACTGTTGGAAGAACAGACATTTCTCAGCCTTAACGTACAGGTCATGCTCCAACAGTCGACCAAGCACCTTGCGCACCAGAGACACATGCTCGGCGCGTGTAGCGGAGTATATTAGAATGTCATCTATATACACCACTATACCCTGCCCGAGCAGGTCCCTGAAAATCTTGTCTACAAAGGATTGGAAGACCGATGGAGCATTCATCAACCCGTACTGCATGATGAGGTACTCAGAGTGCCCAGAGGTGGTCCTAAATGCCGTCTTCCACTCATCCCCCTCCCGGATACGCACCAGGTTGTAAGCACTCCTGAGATCCAATTTGGTGAAGAAGCGCGCTCCATGCAATGACTGGGTTACACTGGCTATGAGAGGCAGAGGGTAACTATATTTCATCGTGATCTGATTTAAACCTCTCTAGTCAATGCACCGGCGTAAACCTCCATCCTTCTTCTTCACAAAAAATTAACTCGGAGGCAGGTGACGTGGAAGGCCGAATGTATCCCTGTCCCAGAGATTTGGTGACATATGTTTCCATAGCCGCCGTCTCCTCCTGTGACAGAGGATACACGTGACTCCTGGGAAGTGCTGCGTCTACCAGGAGATTTATCGCACAATCCCCCCGTCGATGGGGTGATAGTTGAGTCGCCTTCTTTTTACAGAAAGCGAGAGCCAAATCGGCATATTCATGTGGATGTGCATGGTGGAGACCTGGTTTGGACTCCACCGTAGTTGCACCTATGGAAACACCTATACACCTCCCTGAACACTGATGTGACCATCCCTTGAGAGCCCTCTGTTGCCACGAAATAGTGGGGTCATGATGGGCCAACCAGGGAAACCTCAACACCACAGGAAACGCAGCAGAATCGATCAGGAAGAGACTAATTCTCTCCTCTGCGCTATCATACATAGTGAAGATGTGACCTCCCTAATTAGACCCGACCCTAACGGATGACTATCTAAGGAATGTACAGGGAAGGGCACATCACCAGGAACAATAGGGATCCCTAATCTACGAGCAAACGAACGGTCAATAAAGTTCCCAGCTGCGCCTGAATCTACTAGCGTCTTATGCTGGGAATGCGGGGAAAAATCTGAAAATTCTATAGATATATACATGTGCGCAACAGGCAGCTCTGAATGAGTTGGGTGCATACTCACCTGGGATGATCCACCAGTGCCCTGCCTGCCCTCTCGACATCCTGGGAAACCTCTCCAGCACCAACCAGCAGTGTGTCCTCTGTCGCCACAGGTAGTGCAGGACACAGCCCCCCCTCCGGTGACCCTTAGAGCAGCACCTCCGAGCTCCATAGGTGTAGGATCGGAGGTGCTGGGGGATGGAATGGACGGACCCCGATCCGGATATCCGCGGGTGGCCAACAGGTTATCCAGCCGGATAGATAAATCCACCAGCTAGTCGAGAGTAAGGGTGGTGTCCCTGCAGGCCAGCTCCCGACGAACGTCCTCATGTAGACTACATCGGTAATGGTCGATCAGGGCCCTCTCACTCCATCCCGCGCTGGCAGCCAGGGTCCTGAAGTCCAGTGCGAATTCCTGTGCGCTCCTTATCCCCTGTCTGAGATCCCCTGTCAAGCGTTCCCCCGCAACTCTCCCCTCAGGTGGATGATCGAAGACCGCCCGGAAGCGGCGGGTGAAATCCTCATAGCGGACCGACGCTGCGTCTATACTTCCCCATTCAGCGTTGGCCCACTCAAGCGCTTTCCCCGACAGACAGGAGATGAGGGCGGACACGCTCTCTCGTATCCCGAGGGAGCCGGGTAGACGGTCGCCAAGTAGAGCTCCAACTGGAGCAGGAACCCCTGGCACCCGGCAGCCGTCCCATCATATGCTCTCGGGAGCGAGAGCCGAATCCCACTGGGTCCAGGTGACGGAGGGGTGGACAGCGGTGTGGGTTGTGGTGTTGGTTGGAGTGAAGTTGATGGGGTTGTGGGAAAAACATTTTTTTCCCCAATCGCTCCATGTTTAGCAGCACGCGATCCATGGCTGTGCCAAGATGTTGGAGCATCGTCGCATGCTGCTGGACGCGTTCCTCAACTGGTACCGGAGGACTGGGTGCACCTGCTGACTTCATATTATGGTGCGTGATTCTGTCATATGTCAGTTGTGTAGAGGTGAGGACGGAGTCAAACGCAGGACACAGAACTGAGTAAAAAACGTACTTGACTCTGGAAAAATGAATCAGCCAAAATAATCCAACAAACCCTAACACACACGACTAACACAAACCAGGAATAATCACGCACAAAACATAATAGGAACCAGAGGGTTAAATAGGGAAATAATAATAACTTAATGGGAACCAGGTGTGTACACTCAAGACATAACAATTGGAAAACAGAAACATGGATCGGTGGCGACGACCGCCGAAAAAGGAGAGGCACCAACTTCGGCCGAAGTCATGACAGAATGTGACCAATAAATTTTGATTTGATATTCCGGACTCACTTCCTTGTTTGTCACTTGCGCCGCTCGCGCATTGAAGTCAATAATGTAGGGTGGAGGTTCTAAGGGTTATGCTAGATGGTGATGGACTGAGAGATCAGGCAATTAAATCTCGTGGTTGTTTTGCTCCTGCCATAGATTTCCAGTCGAGTCCCATTCTGAGGCGCTGTGAAACCAGATGGTTCAACAGAGAGAAAGCCGGCTGGTGGATGAGATTACTGTGTGAGTGTATGTGTGTGTCTGTTTCAGAGATGGTTTTGTAAATGGACATTGTGTGATATAAGACCTGAATAGCTGGAGCCTACTTCCTTCCTTTTTACCCCAAGCCATAAAGCTGGTAAATAGCTAATCAAATGGCTACCCGGATTATCTGCATTGACCCTATCTTGCACTAAATTTCACAAACCCAAACCCTACACAAACCCACACACACACATAATATTGATTTCCATTCAAAATACTATTTTCCCTAACCCCTAAACCTAACCCTAACCCTAACCGTTGCCCTAACCTTAACCCTGACCCCACAAGGAAGAATTGTTATACTATCCTTGTGGGGACTTTTGGGGATTTCCAGTACCCACAAGGATAGTAATACAATCCCCCCCCAAACACAAACTTTCACACTCATCATATGCTGCTGCTACTCTGTTCTTTACTCTTATTATTATCTATCCTGATGCCTAGTCGTTTTTACCCCTGGCTGTATGTATATATCTATCTCAAATACCTCTTACACCTGCGCATCGATATGGTACTGGTACTCCCTCTATATAGCTTAATTCTTGTGTATTTTATTCCTTCTGTTATTCTGTTATTATTATTTCTTATTTTTAACTCTGCATTGTTGCGAAGGGCTCGTAAGTAAGCATTTCACGGTAAAGTGTACACCTGTTGTATTCGGTGCATGTGACAAATAAAAATGTATTAGATTGTCTCACCTCACGTTACTCTCACAGGGGAGTGAGATGCCTTGTGGAAACCACAGCTCTATAAAAAAAATCCCTAGATGCTGGATAGCTTGAACCCAATAGAGAACAAAAACAACTCAAAAGACAAGCGTGAGAAGCACCCGAACAGAAAAGACCACAAAACCATGAGTTGCCAAGTACAGAAATGCTGATAACGTCAGTTTTCTTTTATGACAACAGTACAGTTATATATTTTTTGCTTGTCTGTACTTTCTCTTGTTTCTGCCATTTGTTTTGAACATAAATGCCGCGTGCCGCGTTTTGTGTGAACGTATTCTTGTTTCCGAAGGGTGCTGTCTGCAAAACCTGGCAGAGCACTGCGGTGAGTTACCAAGGTCACACACCTCCTCTCTCTCTCTCTCTAAAAAAAATCCTCAACCAAATTGGAACCTTGGCAGACTCCTCCCCAGCGCTAGGGGCAAAGGTGCTCTAGATTAAAATAAATCAGCAAATTGAATTCTACACTCGATGAAACAAACACATTCGCTGGTGCACGGGTGTCTATTCGCCTGAGACGAAATGGCCAGCTCCAGGCAAGATACTGTCCCACCTCTGAACGATGTAATATGCAAAATGATTAATGAACTGTTATTGCAAAATGTGTCACGGAGTTCGAGATAGGGCGAGGTGACCCGAGCCCAAAATAAGTTGAAAAAGTAGGCTCACTTGAGCTACGGTCCACAGCTATTTTCAAGGCTGGGAGTAAGTTTAGCATATTTCCTGCTATAAACGAATATGTGCTGTTTTTTTTTACTTGAGTGAGATTTTTGGTTTTTAAGTTTAGCTATGTATTGAAGTAGACACAAATCGTTCATCTGCTTCATGAAAGTACTTTTAAGTGGTTGCATTTGTCAACTGCATCAAATGATAACTTACGTATTACAATTACTTAACCAACACAGTTATCACAATTGCACACACCCTCAATTCATACAGCAGTATATTTCATACTTTGGAGACATGCCTTTATCAACAGCTGTCTGTGTCCCTCAGACGATCTCACCATCTGTTTCATTGTCACTAAGCCATCTCCTTAACCACTGGGCCACACTGCTGTGACAATCCACATTAGCTTAGGGCTCCATTGGCCTACGAGAGCATCAGTAGTGGCATGCGGGTAGTGGCAGATCGTTTGGGCACCGATGCCCACAGATAAACCTCTGCTCCCATGGTATGATGGGAACACCCAAGGGGCCCATAATGTGGGCAGACAGCGTGACCTGTCTCCACTACTAAACCAGACATAGGTCCAGGCAGGCAGGAATGTCAGCTTCTGTCAGCTGCTCTTCCAATACACATGAACAATTAAGGCTATTCCTCATCATTCTATCTTCTTCACTTCCCTCCTCCCTTTCACTCAAGCACGCACGCACGCACGCACGCACGCACTCACTCACTTAATCTTTTTTTTTTTTTATCCTCATTGAGCATTCTGCGCTGTGCTCTTGCAGTCATCTTTGCAGGACGGCCAGACCTAGGGAGAGAAGCAACAGTGCTGAACTTTCTCCATTTATAGACCATTTGTTTTACCATGGGCTGATGAACATCAAGGCGTTTAGAGATGTTTTTGTAACCTTTCACAGCTTTATGTAAGTCAACAATTCTTAATCTTAGGTCTTCTGAGATCTCTTTTGTTCGAGGCATGGTTCATATCAGGCAATGCTTCTTGTGAATAGCAAACTCAAATTTTGTGAGTGTTTTGTATAGGGCAGGGCAACTCTACCCATCATCTCCAATCTCATCTCATTGATTACTCCAGGTTAGCTGACTCCTAACTCCAATTCGCTTTTGGAGAAGTCATTAGCATGGGGGTTCACATACTTTTTCCAACCTACACTGTGAATTTTTAAAGGATGTATTCGATATAGACAAGAAAAATACATTAATTTGTGTGTTATTAGTTTAAGCACACTGTGTGTGTCAATTGTTGTGACTTAGATGAAGGTCAGATCACATTTTTGGACCAATTTATGCAGAAATCCAGGTAATTCCAAAGGGTTCACATACTTTTTCTTGCCACTGTATCTCCACTAAATAACCCATCCAGAAAAGTAATAATTTTTGTAATGTTTTTTTACCCCCTTTTCTCCGGGGGTACCGGTACAGAGTCCATGTGCGGGGGCACCGGAGTCGAGGTAATTAAGGTAATATGTACATGTACTGTAGGTAGAGTTATTAAAGTGACTATGCATAGATAATAACAGAGAGTAGCAGCAGCATAGGGGGGGCAATGGGGGGCAATGCAAATAGTCTGGGTAGCCATTTGATTAGGAGTCTTATGGCTTGGGGGTAGAAGCTGTTTAGAAGATTCCTGGACCTAGACTTGGCGCTCCGGTACCACTGGCCGTGCAGTAGCAGAGAGAACAGTCTATAATTAGGGTGGCTGGAGTCTTTGGCAATTTTTAGGGCCTTCCTCTGACACCGCCTGGTGTAGGGGTCCTGGATGGCAGGAAGCTTGGCCCCAGTGATGTACTGGGCCATACACACTACCCTCTGTAGTGCCTTGCGGTAGGAGGCTGAGCAGTTGCCATACCAGGCAGTGATGCAACCAGTCAGGATGCTCTCGATGGTGCAGCTGTAGAACCTTTTGAGGATCTGAGGACCTATGCCAAGTTTTGTCCGTCTCCTGAGGGGGAATAGGTTTTGTCGTGCCCTCTTCACGACTGGTGTGCTTGGACCGTGTTAGTTTGTTGGTAATGTGGACACCAAGGAACTTGAAGCTCTCAACCTGCTCCACTACAACCCCATCGATGAGAATGGGGGCGTGCTCGGTCCTCCTTTTCCATTAGTCCACAATCATCTCCTTTGTCTTGATCACATTGAGGGAGAAGTTGTTGTCCATGCACAACATGGTCAGATCTCTAACCTCATCCCTATAGGCTGTCTCATCGTTGCCGGTGATCAGGCCTACCACTGGTGTGTCATCAGCAAACGTAATGATGGTGTTTGAGTCGTGCCTGGACATGCAGTCATGAGTGAACAGGGAGTACTGGAGGGGACTGAGCACACACCCCTGTGGGCTCCCCGTGTTGAGGATCAGCATGGCGGAAAGTGTTGTTACCTACCCTTACCACCTGGGGGCGGGCCCGTCAGTAAGTCCAGGATCCAGTTTCAGAGGGAGGTGCTTAGTCCCAGGGTCCTTAGCGTAGTAATTATCTTTGAGGGCACTATGGTGTTGAACACTGAGTTGTAGTCAATGAATAGCATTTTCACATAGGTGTTCCTTTTGGCCAGGTGTGAAAGGGCAGTGTGGCGTGGGGTTGGCGCCCTACCCCTTGGGTTGTGCCGTGGCGGAGATCTTTGTGGGCTATACTCGGCCTTGTCTCAGGATGGTAAGTTGGTGGTTGAAGATATCCCTCTTGTGGTGTGGGGGCTGTGCTTTGGCATAGTGGGTGGGGTTATATCCTGCCTGTTTGGCCCTGTCCGGGGGTATCGTCAGACGGGGCCACAGTGTCTCCTGACCCCTCCTGTCTCAGCCTCCAGTATTTATGCTGCAGTAGTTTGTGTTGTGTGGCTAGGGTCAGTCTGTTGTATCTGGAGTATTTCTCCTGTCTTTTCCAGTGTCCTGTGTGAATTTAAGTATGCTCTCTCTAATTCTCTCTCTTTCTCTCTTTCTCTCTTTCTTCCTTTCTTTCTCTCTCTCTCTCAGAGGACCTGAGCCCTAGGACCATGCCTCAGGACTACCTGGCCTGGTGACTCCTTGCTGTCCCCAGTCCACCTGGCCCTGCTGCTGCTCCAGATTCAACTGTTCTGCCTGCGGCTATGGAACACTGACCTGTTCACCGGACGTGCTACCTGTCCCAGACCTGCTGTTTTCAACTCTCTAGAGACAGCAGGAGCGGTAGAGATACTCTGAATGATCAGCTATGAAAAGCCAACTTACATTTACTCCTGAGGTGCTGACCTGTTGCACCCTCGACAACCACCGTGATTATTATTATTTGACCCTGCTGGTCATCTATGAACATTTGAACATCTTGGCCCTGTTCTGTTATGATCTCCACCCGGCACAGCCAGAAGAGGACTGGCCACCCCTCATAGCCTGGTTCCTCTCTATGTTTCTTCCTAGGTTCTGGCTTTTCTATGGAGTTTTTCCTAGCCACTGTGCTTCTTCACCCGCATTGCTTGCTGTTTGGGGTTTTAGGCTGGGTTTCTGTACAGCACTTTTTGACAGCTGATGTAAGAAGGGGTTTATCAATACATTTGATTTGATTTGAATAGAGATTGCATCATCTGTGGAACTGTTGGGGAGGTATGAAAATTGGAGTGGATCTAGGGTTTCGGAGGTAATGGTGTTGATGTGAGCCATGACCAGCCTTTCAAAGCACTTCATGGCTACAGAAGTGAGTGCTACAGGTCAGTTGTCATTTAGGCAGGTTACATTAGTGTTTATGGGCACAGGGACTATGGTGGTGTGCTTAGAACATGTTGGTATTACAGACTCAGACAGGGAGAGGTTGAAAATGTCAGTGAAGACACTTGCCAGTTGGTCAGCGTAGGCTCGGAGTACTCGTCCTGGTAATCCACCTGGCCCTGCGGCCTTGTGAAAGTTGACCTCTTCAAAGGTCTTATTCACATTGGCTGAGGAGAGCGTGATCGCACAGTCGTCCGGAACAGCTGATGCTCTCATGCATGTTTCAGTGTTACTTGCCTCGAAGCGAGCATGGAAGTTATTTAGCTCGTCTGGTAGGCTCGTGTCACTGGGCAGCTCACGGCTGTGCTTCCATTTGTAGTCTGTAATAGTTTGCAAGCCCTGTCACGTCCAACGAGCGAATGAGCCGGTGTTGTACCATTCGATCTTAGTCCTGTATTGATGCTTTGCCTGTTTGATGGTTCGTTGGAGGGCATAGCTGGTTTTCTTATAAGCTTCTGGGTTAGAGTCCCGCTCCTTGAAAGCGGCAGCTCTACCCTTAAGCTCAGTGTGAATGTTTCCTGTAATCCATGGCTTCTGGTGGGAGTATGTACAGTATGTACAGTCACTGTGGGGACAACGTCATCGATGCACTTATTGATGATGTCAGTGACAGATGTGGTGTACTCCTCAATGCCATCAGAAGAGTCCGGAACATATTCCAGTCTGTGCTAGCAAAACAATACTGTAGCATTTGCTTCATCTGGCCACTTTTTTTAAGGACCGAATCATTGGTGCTTCTGGCTTTAATTTTGCTTGTAAGTACGAATCAGGAGGATAGAATTAAGGTCAGATTTGCCAAATTATCACGTTCGTTGTTAAAATTAACGGACCAAGGCGCAGCGTGCGTAGAGTTCCACGTTTTAATAAAAGACTCACCAAAACAATATAGAACAAACGAAACGTGAAGTAAAAGCAGTGTTCACAGGCACTACAAAAAAACAAGATCCCACAAACAACAGGTGGGAAATGCTGCCGAAATATGATCCCCAATCAGAGACAACAATAGACAGCTGCCTCTGATTGGGAACCATACCGGAAAACTAGACTACCCACCCTAGTCACACCCTGACCTAACCAAAAGAGAGAAATAAAAGGTTCTCTAAGGTCAGGGCGTGACACAAATGGAGGGCGAGGGGAGAGCTTTGTACGCGTCTCTGTGTGTTGAGTAAAGGTGGTCTAGAGTTTTTCCCTCGCTGGTTGCATTTTTTTCTGTCTGGCTGCACATTTAACATGCTGATAGAAATTAGGTAAAACTGATTTAAGTTTCCTTGCATTAAAGTCCCCGGCCACTAGGAGCGCCACCTCTGGATGAGCGTTTTCCTGTTTGCTTATGGCGGTATACAGCTCATTGAGTGCGGTCTTAGTGCCAGTGTCGGTCTGTGATGGTATGTAGACAGCTACGGAAAATACAGATAAACTCTCTAGGTAGATAGTGTGGTCTACAGCTTATCATGAGATACTCTACCTCAGGCGAGCAAAACCTTGAGACTTCCTTAGATATCGTGCACCAGCTGTTGTTTACAAATATACATAGGCCCGCCACCCCGTGTCTTACCAGAGGGTGCTGTTCTATCCTGCCGATAGAGTGTATAGCCCGCCAGCTGTATGTTATTAATGTCGTCGTTCAGCCACGACTCGTGAAAAATAAGGTATTACTGTTTTTAATGTCCCGTTGGTAGGATATACGTGCTTTCAGTTCGTCCGATTTATTTTTCAGGGATTGAACGTTGGCTAACAGTACGGATGGCAAAGGCAGATTAGCCATTCATCCCCTGATCCTCACAAGGCACCCGATTTCTTTCTGCAAAATCTGTTTCTTTCTCCTGCGAATGACGGGGACGTGGGCCTGTAAAACAGGCAGCCATCCTCTCTGGCGCCATCAAAGCAACTTGATGTTGAAAGAAGGACCAGTTTTACTTACTGATCAGCAAGCTATCTGCCCATATCTGAATTTCTCGACCAGTGGAGGCTGATGAGGGGAGGACGGCTCAGAGTAATGCCTGGAATAGAGTCAATGGAATGGTATTAACCACATGGAAACCACATGTTTGATACCATTCCAGCCATTATTATGAGCCGTCCTCCCCTCAGCGGCCTCAACTGTTCTCTACCTTACCTAAACTGATACAGTAACATTAGCTCTTTGTTTGAACTGAAGTAGAAGTGATAATAGGCTACATCAGTAATTGGATTGTGATTTACAACAAGGGTCTTTGGAAGGTGTACTTGACAACTACATTACTTACGCTTCTCTGCGATGACAGGCAATGGCTTTGACAGTGACTTTTCTCTGCAGGTATATCTGTGGGCATTGCCAATGGATTCCCACTCAGGTTGAGAACCTGTGTTGCAGGGAAAATCCACAGGTGTGTACAGGCTACTTTTTTGGCATATGTCATGCATCTTAACCTTAACCATGTATTAATTTCAGAACGCCATGAATATTTACAGGGCAGACTGTGGGCCTCTGCATCTCAGAGGTCTGACAGTAAGTGTAAAGCAAAATTATGAAATAGACTTGGTGATGATACTGAATTAATAACGTTGTAACTTAGTTCCATTTCGCTAATGAGTAATCACTCTGGAATTACACATTTCTGTTGTCGAAAGTACAAAAAGAAACCATGCAGACTTCAACAAAAAGGTAGTTGTCATTCTTCATAAATTCTTGTCAGCCATTTACATAATAGAATAAACAGATCGTAAACATGGTTATAATGAAAGTCACAATAATGGCATTCAAGTATCTTTTCAAGTTATTGTATCTTTTCAAGCTCTGGAATGTGTTCCTATGAGATGAAAACAGATCATGGTGAAAGTAAGAAGGGTGTATGTTAAACATAATCGGAAAAAAGCGTTAAAGACCAGCAATAGAGTAGTCAGAAATAGTATAAAGTAGTAAAAAAAGTAGTGGTTTTATTTAGTGCCATCACCAGCTCTCTCGAACACTGACATTATTACTATAAACAACTATAATCTCATCCACTGACAGAAAGAGTAGCTGTATTGCACACTTTTTGTACCCACACAATTATACTTAGCTTCGCACCGATAACTTGTTTGATGGAATTTGTTGTGATATGTAATGGTTGGAGTGTGTACAGGAGAGTAGATCACCAGGAGGATGGTTCAGTGTAGTGTCTAAACCATGCCCTATGAAAGACTTAATAATAGGAATTGTCAATGAACCGGGGCTACTCGTCTATCTGCGATAAGCTGTCTGAGCTTTGTCAGCTGGGGCTATCTGGGCCGTAGGAACAGAGTGGTGCTGCCATCTTGCATAGTACTTTGCATCCACCAGGAGTTTGCTGATGCCCAGGGCGTAAATACTGGCTTCAGGCTTCACATCGACTGAAGCGGGATACATACCTGTAAGATGTATGTCCATAAACAACATCCTCTGAATGTAATACATGAAACGGTTCTGTCATTGGTGTACAGTCCACATGTATCTTACATACCCTGCCATGGCATCCTCCATCTCAGGCCTGTCAAACTGGGCACAGAGGTCTTCTGGGATGGGAATCTGTTTTGCCTTCCCGACGTATGCCTCTGGATCACCTTGTTGAAGAACAGATCTATCAGCCCATCAACGTAGCCTAGTTTGACTTGATAGATGTTTTACAAAGAATATATTTTATTTTTGAACAATTTTAAAGTACACATGGACTTTTTTATATTTGTAGCACTTAATATGTTATGTAACCTTTACAATCTATATAATGTCCCCTATTACATTGATATGCACTTTTAGTTTTTACATGCATGGCCAGATAAACAGAGGTATTTTGTGATAGTATCAATCAGGATACACAGAGCATTACCATGTAAAAACACTTGCAATTTTTTCATAAATACTTCTAAAGTTTTGACTTATGGAATTTAGCCTCTGTCTTCACTGGCTGGATGCTGTGTCCCCCCTTCTTGGCCTTGGGGAACTTCATTTTGTAGGCCAGGTCTCCCGAGGAGGCAGTCGCCTGGCTTCTCTGGGCATTTTCATTGTAATTTATCCCAGCCAGGTACAGCCTGAAAACACAAAATGTTTGCATCTATAAAACGGATCATAACATTGGCATGCTTCTTTGTAAATACTAAAAGTATTACGAAATGTACCTGCAAAGCATTCCAAGAAACTTGAACACAACATTCTTAGGGACAAAGCGCAGAATGACGCTGTGGAAGGCCTCCAGCGATGAGGTCTGATGCTTCCCTACATCATCAGCTTCCCTACATCATTCAAACACTCGCTATCAGGTATCAAGGTAAGACACAGATGCAGACCATGTCGAAATAACAATGTTTATTCCATCAACAGGGGCAAAGGTACAGGATGGCAGGCAGGCTCAGGTCAGACAGAGGTCGGTAATACAGAGGTGGGGCAAAGGTACAGGACGGCAGGCAGGCTGAGGGGCAGGCAGAGTGGTCAGGCGGGTGGGTACAGGGTCAGGACAGGCAAGGGTCAAAAACCAGGAGGACGAGAAAAGAAAGAAAAACAGGAGCTGGGGAAAAGCAGGAGCTGACACAAACGCTGGTTTCCTTAGGTATAAATACACAGGGGATAATGGGGAAGATGGGCGACACCTGGGGGGGGGGGGGGGGGGTGGAGACAATCACAAAGACAGGTGAAACAGATCAGGGTGTGACAGTCGCTTATTTAGGAGTGTCTTTTCCAGTTTGTAGGCAGCCTTGTAGCCTAAAATACAATTGTAGAATGTGTTATTTATTTCAGAGATGATTCACTTAACTTGATAGAAGGTATAGTTTAACTAATATCATGTAGTACATACCGGGCTGTAACCACTTGCTTTTGTTTCTGGAGATGTGCGAAGAATGCAGGCACTTTGGGAAGAGGGGTTTCTTCATGGGTGTGGATGTTCTGGATGTGGTTGATGATAGAACGCCACTTTGCCGACTTCTCTGGTCCTGTAGTGGAAATTGTTGCAGACCAGCATATTTGGTTGTTAAATCTCTGGTGCAATTTCTTTACCCTCTCACACTGCTTTACTTTCTTGGAGACCCTTGTTAGCATAGAACATCAATCAGGTAAATTAAATCACGTACAGGATCATTTTATTCTCATTTCACCCTTCTCTTTATGCAGATTACAAAGGATTGGACATCTGTATTTATTGTCTAAACCTAAACACAGCCTACATTTCTACCACTTCAGCTCATCCAATTATCACAGATGTACAGGATGGTCATGTGTTACGGCCAGAAACTGTTTCCAGATTCAGGGTTGTTGGTTTTAGACAAGATGTAATGAATATCAACCATAGGACATAGTCATACTTTTTGGCAGATGCCAGACATTATTGTACTGCTTGATGTTGATATCCCTGAGGTACTTCTGTATCTGGAGATGACGGTCAGTTATGACACAGTCCACCTCCATAGCATTCACCTCCAGTAGTGGCAGACTTTTTTTCCAGGCCCTCCTTCTCCATGTGCACACTGCCACCCACCTCATTGCTCTGTTGGGAAAGAAACAAAATGCATATTGCAGGCTATCTGAAAAAGCACTTTTTCAAGTGAGACAACTGCATAACAGAGAGATACAGGTGGAAATCAAAAACACAAATGGCCTTGTGAAATGTAGGAATGTGAAGAGTTTATTTACTAAGAGCAAGGTGCATACATAATGCTAATTCTCACCTGCACTGGCTGGATGTTCATAATGGTGTTGATGATGAGATGAATCACGGAGTAGCTGCCAAATTTAGCTGAATGACTAGGACTGTCTGCCCGTATGTCTCCTTCAATAACAACCATCTCAAGCTGACTCAGCTCATTCAACTTGCCCTTCTGATCCTTCATCCAGCTGTGAACAATACATTTGGTATTTGGCATTTTATTAAGATTATAAGGGCACAAGGCGAGACCCAGAGGCAGACACAGGAGGCAGATGGTTGGAGTCGTAGATGTTTATTAATCCAAAAAGGGGTAGGCAAGAGAATGGTTGTGTACAGGCAAAATGTCAAAACCAGTTCAGAGTCCAGTAGGTACCAAAGGGCAGGCAGTCTCGAGGTCAGGGCAGGCATAATGGTCAGGCAGGTGGGAATGGAGTCCAGAATACAGACAAGGGTCAAAACCGGGAGGACTAGCAAAGAGAAGAGATAAAGGAGTTTGGGGAAAAACACGCTGGTTGACTTGACCCCGTAGTGCCGGAAGACGTGGGTAAACAGAGCTTCCGCAGTCTGTAGGGCCGTAGGGAGACCGGTCAACGGGATAAGACGGCAGGACTTAGAGAACCGATCCACAACGACCAGGATCGTCGTGTTTCCCTGAGACGGGGGAAGATCGGTGAGGAAGTCCACCGATAGATGAGACCACGGCCGTTGTGGAACTGGGAGGGGCAGTAACATCCCTCTAGGCAAGTGCCTAGGAGCCTTGCTCTGGGCGCACACCGAACAGGAGGAGACATAGAATCGCACGTCCTTAGCTAAGGTGGGCCACCAGTACTTCCCCCTAAGACCCCGCACTGTCCTTGAAATCCCCGGGTGACCCGATGAGGGTAGACTATGAGCCCACCAAATCAATTGATCATGGACAGCAAGCGGCACGTACCTGCGACCCTCCGGGCACTGTGGAGGCGCAGGTTCTCCCCTGAGCGCCCGCTCGATGTCTGCGTCCACCTCCCATACTACCGGTGCCACCAGCCTAGCAGCCGGAATGGTGGGAGTAGGATCGATGGACCGATCCTCAGTGTCGTAGAGACGGGACAGCGCGTCGGCCCTAGCGTTAAGAGAACCTGGTCTATACGAGATCGTAAATCTGAATCTGGTGAAAAGCATGGCCCACCTTGCCTGACGAGGATTCAGTCTCCTAGCTGCTCGGATATACTCCAGGTTGCGGTGGTCAGTCCAGATGAGGAAAGGGTGCTTAGCCCCCTCGAGCCAGTGTCTCCACACCTTCAGGGCTTTAACCACAGCTAACAGCTCCCTGTCCCCCACATCATAGTTTCTCTCCGCCGGCCCAAGCTTCTTCAAAAAAAAAGGCGGAGCTTCGGTGGCGTACCCGAGCGCTGTGAGAGCATGGCTCCAACCCCAGCCTCGGACGCGTCCACCTCCACTATGAACGCCAAAGAGGGGTCCGGATGCGCCAACACCGGAGTGTCGGTGCACAGCCCCTTCAAGCTCTGTCCGCCTCTGCCGACCACTGTAAACGCACCGGCCCCCTGTTCAACAGTGAGGTAATGGGGGCCGCCACCTGACCAAAACGGATAGTAATTGGCAAACCCTAAGAACCGCTGCACCTCCTTTACCGTGGTCGGAGTCGGCCAATTACGCACGGCCTTGACGCGGTCACACTCCATCACCACCCCCGAGGTGGAAATGCAATAACCCAGAAAGGAAACGGCTCGTTTGGAAAACTCACATTTCTCAGCCTTAACGTACAGGTCATGCTCCAGCAGCCGCCCAAGTACCTTGCGCACCAAAGACACATGCTCGGCGCGTGTGGCGGAGTAGATCAAGATATCTTCAATATACAACACCACACCCTGTCCGTGCAGGTCCCTGAGAATCTCGTCTACAAAGGATTGAAAGACGGCTGGAGCATTCTTTAACCCATACGGCATGACGAGGTACTCATAATGGCCAGATGTGGTACTAAACGCGGTTTTCCACTCATCTCCCTCCCGAATACGCAACAGATTATACGCGCTCCTGAGGTCCAGGTTCGTGAAAAAACGCGCTCCGTGAAATGATTCCACCGCCATAGCAATGAGAGGTAGTGGATAACTAAAACCCACCGTAATGGAATTGAGACCTCAATAATCAATGCACGGATGCAGACCTCCCTCCTTTTTCTTCACGAAAAAATAAACTCGAGGAGACGGGTGACATGGAGGGCTGAATGTACCCCTGTCCCAGAGCTTCCGTAACATATGTCTCCATAGCCAACGTCTCCTCCTGGGACAATGGGTACACGTGACTCTTGGGCAGTGCAGCGTTTAATGGAGGTTTATCGCGCAATCCCCCTGTCGATGGGGTGGTAATTGGGTCGCATTCTTCTTACAGAAGGCGTTAGCCAAATCGGCATAATCAGCGGGAATACGCACGGTGGAAACCTGGTCTGGACTCTCCACCGTCGTAGCACCGATGGAAACTCCTACACACCTGCCTGAACACTCCTCAGACCACCCCTGGAGAGCTCCCTGTCTCCACGAAATCCTAGGATTGTGACTAGCCAGCCAGGGAACCCCCAGCACCACCGGAAACGCAGGTGAATCGATAAATACAGACTAATCAGCTCCTTATGATCCCCCTGCGTAATCATTTCAAGTGGAACCGTGGCCTCCCTGACCAGCCCTGACCCTAATGGTCGGCTATCTAAGGAGTGCACGGGGAAGTGGGGATCTATCTGTACTAACGGAATCCTCAACCTCTGGGTGAGTCCGCGATCTATAAAGTTCCCAGCTGCGCCTGAATCGACTAGCGCCTTATGCTTGAGAGAAGGAGAACATTTAGGGAAATAAATTAATAAAAACATGTGACCAACAGGAAGCTCTGGGTGAGTGTGGTGCTGACTCACCTGGGGTAACCGAGAAGTGTTCTGCCTGCCATCTCGACTCCCAGAGGGACTCCTCCAGCACCGACCGGAAGTGTGCCCTCTTCGGCCACAACTGGTGCAGGAGGAGCCTCCTCCTCCGGTCTCCCTCGATGCGGCCCCCACCTTACTCCATCGGTATGGGAGCGGAAGGGCCAGGAGGTGGAACAGACAGGACCCTTTCAGAACGTCTGCGAGCAGCCAGCAGATTGTCCAGTCTGATAGACAAGTCCATGAGCTCATCCAGGGTGAGCGTGGTGTCCCGACAAGCCAGCTCCCTGCGGACGTCCTCTCTCAGGCTACACCTGTAATGGTCTATTAGGGCCCTGTCGTTCCACCCCGCCCCAGCGGCCAAGGTCCGGAACTCCAGCGCAAAGTCCTGCGCGCTCCTCGTCTCAAGCCTGAGATGGAACAATCTCTCTGAACTCCGGGTAGTGGCCCCTCGCCGAGTCGGGCCCGTTCCAAACGGCATTGGCCCACTCCAGGGCTCTACCCGTCAAGCAAGAGACGAGGACACTCACGCTCTCCTCGTCCGAGGGAGTCGGCCGAACGGTGGCCAGGTAGCAAAAATCCCTGGCACCCCGCCGCCGCTCCATCGTACTCCCTCAGAGGCGCAATACGCAGTGTGCTGGTTCCAGATACCGCTGGAGGAGGTTGTAGCGTTGTAGGTGGGAGGGTTGGAGGGGAAGTAGGGAGACCACTCCTCTCCCATCGGTCCATCCTCTCCATCTGATCCTTCGCCGATCCGATGCGATGGAGGATGGACTTATGATGAAGGACATGCTCCTCCATCGTTGGGAGAGGGGTGGTCGCTGCTCCTGCTGACTCCATAGTTGTGGTGCGGGCTTCTGTAACACTTCGAAGAGTGATAGGTGTGGAGTCAGGCGCAGAGAGCAGAGGATTCGGAAAAAAATTTTTTTCCGGAAACAATCACAGCGAAAGAGGGTGACGCCGAACACAGGCGTAAAACACTCCAAATAGTACCGGTACACACGCTGAACATCGGAAAATAAATGAAAGGACACTGTACCTGTACCAAAAACAGCAAACAAGCGCGCACAAACACAGGCGGGCCAACTGAACTTAAATACCCAACCAAAAACCCCAAACAAGGAACAGGTGAAACCAATTAGACCAAACTAAACGAAAAGGGGAAAAGGGATCGGTGGCAGCTAGTAGACCGGTGACGACGACCGCCGAGCGCCACCCGAACGGGAAGGGGAGCCACCTTCGGAGATAGTCGTGACACATTGTTTCAATATTCAAATTCGATCTCCATCTGTCCCATAGTAATAAACGTGTAGTGGTCGGGATTTGGGATGAGAGATAGAGACAGGCAGCGCTTCTCAGCCAGTCTAAATCATAAATCAGCTGGCATCATTTTTATAAAAATATACAAATAAATGTCAATTGAAAAAGGTTAAACGAAACAAAGTGCAGCTAGATTGCAGTCTTTCCAGCTATAGCTTTAAGATATTGTGTTAGCTGTGTTGTTTGCTAGCTCCTCTGAACAACAGTGTCCTAACGAGAGAGCACATGTTCTATGCCAGGCAAAATAGTGCATCATTAGCTCATTGTTATGGATGTATCCAAATAAATGTCACTAGAAAACAGCTTAAACAAATTCAGCTACTGTTCTTATTCTTTCTGCACTGTTTGACGTGACTGTAAGTTAGCCATAGTTGGCTATCTAGCAAGCAAGCAAGGGATAGAAATGTTGCCAGCCAATGGAACATTTAAAATGAATGAATAGATATAGAACAAAAAGACTGAATGACTGGCAACGGAACCAATAGAACAAACGACCAACCGGCTTGGGTAGCAACCCTAGATTTGTTTTGGGACTATATCTTGTGGTAGAATGAAATAGTATGAATAAATTAATCAAAATAATGTTTTAAATGAAAATGTCAATCATTATTTGAATATGTTGGTAAACTGTTGTGATATTGCCCTCGAAGCTGGTGTGTGGAGGATATATTGGCACGGTTTGCCGGCACTCGACTGTCTCGGGCCTAACAATACCTGTGCCAATATATCATCCAAACACCGGCTTCTCGGGCCTTATCACTTAACTTATCACGTTACAGGTAAGACCCAAATGCAGACTGTGTTGAAGTAACAATGTTTATTACAGCAACAGGGGCAGGTAAACGACAGGTCAAGGCAGGCAGGGGTCAACAATACAGAATAGTGGCAAAGGCACAGGACGGCAGGCAGACTTAGGGTCAGGTCAGGCAGAGGTTGGTAATCCAGAGTAGGAGCAAAGGCACAGGACGGTAGGCAGGCTCAGGGTCAGGCAGAGTGGTCAGGCAGGCGGGCTCAGAGTCAGGACAAGCAATAGTCAAAACCAGGAGAGCGAGAAAAAGAGAGACTGGGGAAAAGCAGGAGCTGAGATAAAATTCTGGTTGACTTGACAAACAAGACGAACTGGCAACAGACAAACAGAGAGCACAGGTTTAAGTACCCAGGGGATAATGGGGAAGATGGGAGACCTAGAGGGGGGTGGGATATATATATATATATATATATTATTATTTAACCTTTATTTAACTCTTTATTTAATGAACAACTGACCACAGTTACAGCCTTGCATCAACTCAACTACTTCCTGTCATGCACCAACAATTAACAAAACATCTGACCAATCTGAATAGAGCAAAGTCGTTGCCAGAAAGATCATCAAATTATCATTACAATTGCAGACAACTGACTCACCATACTTTAGAACTACACAACAGTGATTTAGAAAATTATAGGTATTATAAAATAGTCATACAGTTGTGTCAAATTGGGTTCTTTGAATTATAGCAGTGCGTTACCACTGGTAGAGAAGATTTACAGTAGTAACTTGTATGTTGACAGTTTACTATACGTGAAGGGTACAGTATGTTAACCACTGTGGCGCCATATAAGTCTTTCGACCCATCAGTATTTTGTAATGAAGATGGGCTTTCCAAGTGAGTAACTCCTAACATAACATAGGTCGCTTTTCAGTTTAGTCATGCTCTTCTTGATATCCCAAGTTACATGCAAAATAGTCTCCTATTTTAAATGACCACTTTCCAGTCTCAAGACTTTGTTTTTTGAGTCATGTTAATGTTATAGCTAAACCGGCCAGCGAGTAAAAAAATGTGTGGGATTGGAGCAATAACACTATTCATACTCTGGAGGAAACTTTTCTCAGGTCTAAAAGGGCTGAAATGAGAATGTGGTCCCATCTAAGTGGATTATGATATAATTTATCTCTTGCAAAAAACACTATGTAGGGCTGCCAATGGCTACCCCACAAACAAGAGGGCAGAGACCATGCCAAAACCCTATGGCAGACATCAGCTATTTCCCAGATTCCATTCCATTCCCTCCAAGCCTTGCTCAAATGAATCCATCCCCCCTACTCATACTCTTTGTTGCCCTGGAAAAAGGCAAATCAATAATGCATGTCATTATTCAATTACAATTTTCAATGTAAATGTGATGATAAAAATGTTAAAACTAACTTGTTTGCAAAAGTCAGACTGCATTACAATCTTCCAAGCAGTGCTAAAAGTAGTGAAGGAGAAGAATATTTTGCCAAACTGAATTTTACAAGAGTTGGACTTCCAGCAGCTGGATTTCCAGCAGGCACAGGGACTGTCTTTTCACTGGTGGAGGGGTCTTTTTGGTGGCTTACCATGGTGAAAATAAACAGCCACTCACTGGCATTAAGTGGTTGCCAATAAAATGTATCTCTGCCGCGCTAAATAGACCACAGACAATAAGAGTAAGTGAAAATCAGAAAGAGAGCGAGAGGGAGCGAGAGGGAGGGAGAGAGAATGCAAAACGTACTCCCAATTCGGGACTCTAAAACGTCAACTTTGGATTTAAATGTCTGAGTGGAGCTCGTCGCAGGGATTTGTCATTAAAATGCAAACAGAATTGCCAGCAGTGCAGCCATTCTGTCTACGGTTGATTTTCCAACAGAGAAATGGCTTTTCAGTAAAAAATGCATATATTCATTTGATACAATATTCATAGATCTCCTAATTATGTCTATAAAAGTCAGGTTGGATTTGTGGGAGTGAGTTTGATGGGTGTGAGATTACCCCTTGTGAAATATTGCCATTTTTGATAGCTAATGGACACCGCATGTGTTTGTGCGTAGAGGCATGAGTGGTCCCAAATTGTAGTCAGTCAGGAGGAGTGACCAGTCATCCAAAAGGGAGTTCTGTACCCGTCCCTTTGAAATTAGTAACACAGGATGTAGCGGTGACCAAGTGGACAGTACTTCCTGTCTGTGTGCCAACCTGTTTTATGGGCCACTCTGGCACCTAGGTCTGCTGGACGATGGATACTGACATTGTAACCTGCGAAACCATGTGTAGCTATTTGTCAACACAGTTAATAACCTCGGAACAGACATCCAAATTCCAGCCAATCAACCAATAGAATCAAAGATATCTCCCCCATGTCTCCCTGACATCTTCAGAAGTGTTTTTTTTATGTGTAATGTTAATTAAAATGACAAATTGGTCTCTACAATTCAAAAGGGATTATTGTATCGTCTACCCTTTTGTGTTCAATTCATTCTATTTTTCTGGATGAGTATATCTCGTTAGGATGATGAATGTGAATGCACCGAGGTAATTTGATTCTGTACATCCTCAATCATGGTAATTTTATAATTGTTCAGTGCATTGAATGTTTGTCTCCATTTAATGTATAAGAGCCAATATGATGTTATACAGGCATGGTTAGACCTGATGCTTATACTTTTTTTTATTTTTTTTTATTTATCCGTTATTTTACCAGGTAAGTTGACTGAGAACACGTTCTCATTTGCAGCAACGACCTGGGGAATAGTTACAGGGGAGAGGAGGGGGATGAATGAGCCAATTGTAAACTGGGGATTATTAGGTGACCGTGATGGTTGAGGGCCAGATTGGGAATTTAGCCAGGACACCGGGGTTAACACCCCTACTCTTACGATAAGTGCCATGGGATCTTTAATGACCTCAGAGAGTCAGGACACCCGTTTAACGTCCCATCCGAAAGACAGCACCCTACACAGAGCAGTGTCCCCAATCACTGCCCTGGGGCATTGGGATCTTTGTTTAGAGCAGAGGAAAGAGTGCCTCCTACTGGCCCTCCAACACCACTTCCAGCAGCATCTGGTCTCCCATCCAGGGCCTGACCAGGACCAACCCTGCTTAGCTTCAGAAGCAAGCCAGCAGTGGTATGCAGGGTGGTATGCTGCTGGCTTACTAAGCCTTCTGTCATTGTTTGATGCCAGGGCTCTAAAGTGCGATTATTTTGGTCGCATATGCTCCTAGGTATTTTTCTGTGCGACCTGCCATTTTATTTTGGGAGCACCAGTGCGACCGGGGAAAAAATCACAAAGATAATAATTGTTGTAATGATAGGCTTCACTGTGCAGTTGTTTCCGAGTACCCTAGAGAAAAAAAACGAGCACTGATTTTTTTCAATCCAAAGCCTACATGTAAAGAATATTAAAGAATGCATCAGTGATATGTATTTCTTGCAACTTTCTGCAGATAACAGAATGGGAATGCCTGTGTCTACCACTTTGTGTAGTTAGCTATTAGTTAGCTATTACGTAACAATCATTCCTAAACGGTTTCCCATAAAACTTTCCCAATTAAATGTAAAACTGCAAAGTAGGCTTACCTGGCAGAATGATATGATGATTTGTATCAATCGGGTGGTCTTTTGTTTTGCAAACTATGCCTTTGTGCATGCAGTACAGAAACACAGCCAGCCAAACATCAGTCTCTTGAGGTCTGCAATCGAAATTAAAGGGCAACTCTACCCTCTTCACCCATACCTCTCACATTGTTGCCTGGTGTAGTTTAAGCATTGTTTTGAACTGAGAACATCCAATTGTGTTTTAAAAAGTTTGATTTTGACAGTGAAAACTTTTTAACGTAATTTTGTTTTGGGGGGAATCCGAAACCTGGTTTTTGGCGTTATTATGACTAATACATGTATTGGCTCGTAAGAATTCTAAGTGGCTGGTAGATTTTTTCATCTACCTGCCACAGTGGCTGGCCCTGTTCATTAACCATGTCGGGGGTCGTTACAAAACCACTCATGGGCATTGGTTTACACCTTGTTCAGTCATGTTACCTCATTAGCTAGCTAGATAGCTAACAGCCAAATGTCTTTGCAGTTTGGGGTCACTTAGAAATGTCCTTGTTTTTTGAAAGAAAAGCAAATTTTTTGGTCCATTAAAATAACATGAAATTGATCAGAAATACAGTGTAGACATTGCTAATGTTGTAAATGACTATTGTAGCTGGAAACGGATGATTTTTTAAAGGAATATCTACAGAGGTGTACAGAGGCCCATTATCAGCAACCATCCCTCCTGTGTTCCAATGGCACGTTGTGTTAGCTAATCCAAGTTTATCATTTTAAAGCGAATAGATCATTAGAAAACATTTTGCAATTATGTTAGCACAGCTGAAAACTGTGCTGATTAAAGTATCAATAAAACTGTCCTTCTTTAGACTAGTTGAGTATCTGGAGCATCACCATTTGTGGGTTCAATTACAGGCTCAAAATGGCCAGAAACAAAGAACTTTCTTCTGAAACTAGTCAGTCTATTCTTGATCTGAGAAATTCAAGGCGAGAAATTGCCAAGAAACTGAAGATTTCATAAAACTCTGTGTGCTACTCCCTTCACAGAGGAGATGATTGTGGACTACAGGAAAAGGAGGACCGAGCACGCCCCCATTCTCATCGACGGGGCTGTAGTGGAGCAGGTTGAGAGCTTCAAGTTCCTTGGTGTCCACATAAAAAACAAACTACAATGGTCCAAACACACCAAGACAGCCGTGAAGAGGGCACGACAAAGCCTAATCCCCCCAGGAAACTAAAAAGATTTGGCATGGGTTCTCAGATCCTCAAAAGGTTCAACAGCTGCAACATCGAGAGCATCCTGACTGGTTGCATCACTGCCTGGTACGACAATTGCTCAGCCTCTGACCGCAAGGCACTACAGAGGCTAGTGCGTACGGCCCAGTACATCACTGGGGCTAAGCTGCCTGCCATCCAGGACCTCTACACCAGGCGGTGTCAGAGGAAGGCCCTAAAAATTGTCCAAGACCCCAGCCACCCCAGTCATAGACTGTTCTCTCTACTACCGCATGGCAAGCGGTACCGGAGTGCCAAGTCTAGGACAGAAAGGCTTCTGAACAGTTTTTACCTCCAAGCAATAAGACTCCTGACCAGGTAATCAAATGGCTATCTGGAACCACACATGCGGAGATCATCCGTTCACCTACTCTGCGTCTCACAAAGACATGGCGGTTGGAACCAAAAATCACAAATTTATACTCATCAGACCAACGGACAGTTTTCCAACGGTTTAATGTCCATTGCTCATGTTTCTTGGCCCAAGCAAATCTCTTCTTATTATTGGTGTCCTTTAGTAGTTGGTTCTTTGCGGAATTTGAAATTGAAGGCCTGATTCACGCAGTCTCCTCTGAACAGTTGATGTTGAGATGTGTCTGTGACTTGAACTCTGAACCATTTATTTGTGCTGCAATTTTTGAGGCCTGTAACTCTAATGAACTGAACCACTGCAGCAGAGGTAAATCTGGGTCTTCCTTTCCTGTGGCGGTCCTCATGAGAGCCAGTTTCATAATAGCACTTGATGGTTTTTGCGACTGACCTTCATGTCTTAAAGTAATGATGGACTGTCCTTTCTCTTTGCTTAATATAGCTGTTCTTGCCATAATATGGACTTGGTCTTTTACCAAATAGGGCTATCTATGGTGGTTAGAGCGGTGGTTAGAGCGTTGGGCCTGTAACCGAAAGGTTGCTAGATCGAATCCCCAAGCTGACAAGGGAAATATCTGTCGTTCTGCCCCTGAACAAGGCAGTTAACACACTGTTTCTAGGCCGTCATTGTAAATAAGAATTTGTTCTTAACTGACTTGTCTAGTTGAATAAAGGTTAAAAAAAGTGCCTTAATTCATACGACGCTGTACTTACTATAAAGCCAGACACCTTTGGTGATTCATAACACATACATAAAGGCTTAATGATGTAAACGCAAATGTATTAACACTTAGGGTAATATTACTATCAGCTAAAACAAAAACATAGTTAAGACATTTAAACTATACATTTCCTTTTAATTGTTTGTTTTAAAAACAACAGAAATACATACATTTTCAAAAAGTCCAGCAATGCAATTACTTTGAACATTACAAAAGGCTGTGAATAGAGTAGCTTGTTGCTGAGCTGGTGGACGAATGGTTCTTGCCTCTCTTCCTCCTGGAGGTACTGCAGTAACAGTACCTCCAAAGATAACCTTGTCACATCATCTGAATAAGGGCATTTCTGTGCTTCGCCAGAAACTCTATATGGGAAGATGGGGAACTCCAATCAATTCGTATCATTATATTCCTCTATAATTTTCAAATCTCATGATGTGACTTTGAGGCATGGCTGTATCTAGGGGGATTTGTATTTAGCTGAGCCTGTAGGCTAGCTAACTTTCGGCTAGCTAGCAATTGCTGTGAATTCACTGAAATTATTTGAAATAACGATTGCGGTAGCTACAGTATGTAATCTAACTCAACACTTAACTACTAAAAAATAATTTAAATTACAATAAATAAAGGTTAACTTACTTGTTTTTCGCTCTCCAGTTGCAGCACAAATGAGGCATTTGATTTGCGAACTCATCACATGATCAGTGTCTCATCAGCAACACTAATAAAGTACTTCCGGGTCACGGAATTTGGTGATAAAAAATAAATAAAAAATCCCCCACGTATTAGTAGAAAAAGTGTCAATAACCATTCATGATATATGAAAAATAAAGGTCTAACCATTAACAATGATTCCTATTTGTTCATATTTAAGTTACATTTGCATTAAATTCAAATAAGGTTTTAAAACATGTTGTCACGTTCTGACCTTAGTTCTTTTGTATTTTCTTTGTTTTAGTATGGTCAGGGCGTGAGTTGGGTGGGGTATCTATGTTTTGTGTTTCTATGTTGTGTTTTTTGTTTGGCCTGATATGGTTCTCAATCAGAGGCAGGTGTTAGTCATTGTCTCTGATTGGGAACCATATTTAGGTAGCCTGTTTTCTGTTGTATTTTGTGGGTGGTTGTCTTCCGTGTCTGTGTGTTCCACACGGAACTGTATCGGTTTTCAGTAGTTCACTTTTATTGTTTTGTATCTCAGTGTTCAGTTTGTTCTATTAAAGATTCATCATGAACACTTACTACCCTGCGCTTTGGTCCTCCTCTCTTTCTCCCAACGAAGATCGTTACAGAACCACCCACCACAACCGGACCAAGCAGCGTGGTAACGGGCAGCGGCAGCGATATCTGGGGAAATGGACTTGGGAGGAGATTCTGGACGGCAAGGGACCCTGGGCACAGGCTGGTGAATATCGCCGCTCAAAAGCTGAACTGGAGGCAGCGAAAGCGGAGAGGCGGCGGTGTGAGGAGGCTGCACGTAAGCGCGGCTGGAAGCCAGAGAGGCAGCCCCAAAAAATGTTTTGGGGGGGGCACACGGCTAGTGTGGCTAAACCAGGTAGGAGACCAGAGCCAACTCCCTGTGCTTACCGTGGAGAGCGAGCGTACGGGCAGACACCGTGTTATGCAGAAGAGCGCACAGTGTCTCCAGTACGTGTGCATAGCCCGGTGCGGTACATAGCAGCGCCTCGTATCGGCCGGGCTAGAGTGGGCATCGAGCCAGGTGCATGTGGTCTCCAGTGCGTCTCCTCGGGCCGGGGTACATGGCACCAGCCCTACGCATGGTGTCTTCTGTATGTGTGCATAGCCCAGTGCGGCCTATTCCACCTCGCCGCACTGGCATGGCTACGGTGAGCATTCAGCCAGGTAGGGTTGGGCAGGTTCGGTGCTCGAGACCTGTAGTGCGCCTCCACGGTCCGGTCTATCCGGTGCCTTCTCCAAGCACCAGCCATCCTGTGGCAGCCCCACGTACCAGCTCTCCTGTGGCAGCCCCTCGCACCAGCCCTCCGGTGCCGGCACCACGTACCAAGCCTCCAGTTCCAGCACCCCGCACTTGCCCTGAGGTGCATGTTCCCAGCCCGGTACCACCAGTTCCGGCACCACGCACCAGGCCTACTGTGCGCCTCCCGGGTCCAGTATGCCCTGTTCCTGCTCCCCGCACTCGCCCTGAGGTGCGTGTTCCCAGCCTGGTACCACCAGTTCCGGCACCACGCACCAGGCCTACTGTGCGCCTCAGCAGGCCTGAGTCTCCCGTCTGTCCAGCGCCGCCTGAGTCTCCCTCCTGTCCAGCGCCGCCAGAGCCGCCCGTCTGTCCTGAGCCGCCAGAGCCGCCCGTCTGTCCTGAGCCGTCAGAGCCGCCCGTCTGTCCTGAGCCGCCCGTCTGTCCTGAGCCGCCAGAACCATCCGCCAGTCAGGAGCCGCCAGAGCCGCCCGCCAGTCAGGAGCCGCCCGCCAGTCAGGAGCCGCCAGAGCCGCCCGCCAGTCAGGAGCCGCCCTTCGGTCCGGAGCCGCCCTTCGGTCCGGAGCCGCCCTTCGGTCCGGAGCCGCCCTTCGGTCCGGAGCCGCCCTTCGGTCCGGCGCCGCCCCTCGGTCCGGAGCCGCCCCTCGGTCCGGAGCTGCCCCTCAGTCCAGAGGCGCTCCTCAGTCCAGTGGGGCCCTTTAGTAGGGTTACCAGTCCTAGGTTGGCGGCGAGGGTCGCCGCTCAAAGGACGCTACTAAAGCGTAGTAAGACTAGCGCCAGAGCCGCCACCGCGGACAGATGCCCACCCAGACCCTCCCCTATAGGTTCAGGTTTTGCGGCCGGAGTCCGCACCTTGAGGGGGGGGGGGGGTATTGTCACGTTCTGAACTTAGTTCTTTTGTATTTTCCTTGTTTTAGTATGGTCAGGGCGTGAGTTGGGTGGGTTATCTATGTTTTGTGTTTCTATGTTGGGTTTTAGTCACTGTCTCTGATTGGGAACCATATTTAGGTAGCCTGTTTTCTGTTGTGTTTTGTGGGCGGTTGTCTTCCGTGTCTGTGTGTTCCACACGCAACTGTTTCAGTTTTCAGTAGTTCACTTTATTGTTTTGTATCTCAGTGTTCAGTTTGTTCTATTAAAGATTCATCATGAACACTTACGACGCTGCGCTTTGGTCCTCCTCTCTTTCTCCCAACGAAGATCGTTACACATGTTCCAAGGTCAAATAACTGCCCCCAATGCGAATCACTGTACATGGAATACATATTGGCTTAGAGCAATAACTATTCTGGGTGCAGCAGTATCAGTAGGGTCTGTAGTATATATATTGTGTCATTTCATGGGGCTCTGAACAATACGGAGTGTTGCTTGCTTTTAGTCCACCCTTCCATCGGTGGCCGAATCACATCACATGTGCACTTACTGAACAACAGAAAACCCACTGACCAAACAACAGTGCAGGGCTTGCTCACTGAATTAAAGGGCAACTACACAAAAAAAAAAAGTTTCCTTAATTTTTCCAGGAACTCATAAGTCATCCCCTGATGTGGTTAAAGCATTGTTGTGAACACAGGAAGAAAATAAATGTTATATATTAAAAACAGTGTGAAAAAACTGAAAAACAAAACCAAGAATACCAAAATTTGGGAAAAAACAGAAGTCAGCAAAAAATGTTAACGGATTTTAAAACCCCCCAACACAGTTTTTTGCTTTGCATTTCTGCGCTTTAGAGTGTGTGTCTTCCTGCAACACACCATATTGGGTGAAGTTGAGGTCAGGTCCAATATTGACTAAGAGGAAAAGAGGTTAGGCCATCTGAGAAATGTTTTAATGTAATATAATATATCAAATTTAGCAAATATTTTTATTCAAAGTGACTTACAGTCATGCGTGAATACATAATTAAGTATGGATGGTTCTGGGAACAGGGTTGTGAAGCCTCAATTTATGCTTTGTGAAGCCTCAATTTAATACGATTTATAAGGCCTTTATTATGCAACCGTTTATAAAGCACAGGTCTATGAAATATTTCCCATTTGACATTAGTGGTTATGTCCCACAGTTATGCCACATTTTATGAACCCTTTATAAAGCATGACATATGGATACAGATTTGTAACACATTTATGTAGTGTTTATGAAGGATTTATGAAGGCTTTATGAAACCGTTATAAGCTGCAGGTCATTTAAAGCGGGACCAAATATTCACTACATATGACTATAGTGCAAGATAACGTATATACATTGGATTACCATGCTACAGCAATGAAACTCAGACCCATTTTCTCGCCAGGGGGATGTTGGAGAAACGCACCGCTGCGGCGTTCCACCAGTGGTATGTCCAAAAATCATCTGACATAAATCGTGTAGCCTATAGCTTGTGGTAGAAAGAGTATGTGGCTTTTTCTGTAGCCTACAAAGACAAACACTTCATGCCCGTTTCTAAGCTCATATAGCCTAACTTAAAATTTCGCCCAATCAAAAAAAATGCTTTGATGTGAATGTGACATGTTAAAAAACACCATATCCAAAAAACAGGATAGGTCAAAGTAAAATGGACAATATGGAATGGAAAATCAAGCTATTCACAACAGCTGTCCAGAAGTTTCACCCGGTGGGCAAATATTGTCATGATAATCAATGGTTTTAAGTTTGTATTTGTTTTGTGTAAACACATGTATTGTCATTGCAAATAGGCTCAGGCTGATATAGCTTTAATAGGCAACATGATTAGTCACAGGAATCAGGACTAATAAATCCAATGCAACTGCCTATTTTACAAACGGTAGGCTCACCACATGGATGTGCGTTCATAGAATTCCATTGTGCGGTGACTCTGTAGGGCTACAATATTCTCGTTTTGCGGGGGTATAGGAGGAGGGTGTCATTTTTTTTGTCTCGCCTAGGGTGGCAGAACGCCCAGGACCAGGCAAGACTAGTCCTATCCACCTGCAAGATGAAATGGACTTGAACTCTTTGACCTCTCATCGACCGTATCACATGGTGGGCTAAGCCGTGACCCTGATTGACCCAATATCCCAATGGGGCAGAGGTTCTGTCAGAGAGGTCAGTAGCAGGCAAGTTGACACACCCTTGACACTTCAACCCGTTGGGTGTAGCAAAGCATGGCTAATCAGTACTGATTTGGATTCAGTAGGACTTTGGTCAAAAGTCTATTGGTGTACTATTAGACTATTGGTGCTTGAATTAAACCTTTTCCAGCAGCAAAATGCAAAGGCTAATGACTGTGCACATCAATGGAACATTAGTTTGGGGTGGGGGGGGGTTATTTCCGCTCGGGCAGCCGAGCAGAAATGGAGGAAAACTCGCCTCCCTGCGGACCTGGCATCCTTTCACTCCCTCCTCTCTACATTCTCCTCTTCTGTCTCTGCTGCTAAAGCCACTTTCTACCACTCTAAATTCCCAGCATCTGCCTCTAACCCTAGGAAGCTCTTTGCTACCTTCTCCTCCCTCCTGAATCCTCCTCCCCCCCCCCCCCCCTCCCTCTCTGCGGATGACTTCGTCAACCATTTTGAAAAGAAGGTCGACGACATCCGATCCTCGTTTGCTAAGTCAAACGACACCGCTGGTTCTGCTCACACTGCCCTACCCTGTGCTTTGACCTCTTTCTCCCCTCTCTCTCCAGATGAAATCTCGCGTCTTGTGACGGCCGGCCGCCCAACAACCTGCCCGCTTGACCCTATCCCCTCCTCTCTTCTCCAGACCATTTCCGGAGACCTTATCCCTTACCTCACCTCGCTCATCAACTCATCCTTGACCGCTGGCTACGTCCCTTCCGTCTTCAAGAGAGCGAGAGTTGCACCCCTTCTGAAAAAACCTACACTCGATCCCTCCGATGTCAACAACTACAGACCAGTATCCCTTCTTTCTTTTCTCTCCAAAACTCTTGAACGTGCCGTCCTTGGCCAGCTCTCCTGCTATCTCTCTCAGAATGACCTTCTTGATCCAAATCAGTCAGGTTTCAAGACTAGTCATTCAACTGAGACTGCTCTTCTCTGTGTCACGGAGGCGCTCCGCACTGTTAAAGCTAACTCTCTCTCCTCTGCTCTCATCCTTCTAGACCTATCGGCTGCCTTTGATACTGTGAACCATCAGATCCTCCTCTCCACCCTCTCCGAGTTGGGCATCTCCGGCGCGGCCCACGCTTGGATTGCGTCCTACCTGACAGGTCGCTCCTACCAGGTGGCGTGGCGAGAATCTGTCTACGTACCACGTGCTCTCACCACTGGTGTCCCCCAGGGCTCTGTTCTAGGCCCTCTCCTATTCTCGCTATACACCAAGTCACTTGGCTCTGTCATATCCTCACATGGTCTCTCCTATCATTGCTATGCAGACGACACACAATTAATCTTCTCCTTTCCCCCTTCTGATAACCAGGTGGCGAATCGCATCTCTGCATGTCTGGCAGACATATCAGTGTGGATGACGGATCACCACCTCAAGCTGAACCTCGGCAAGACGGAGCTGCTCTTCCTCCCGGGGAAGGACTGCTCGTTCCATGATCTCGCCATCACGGTTGACAACTCCATTGTGTCCTCCTCCCAGAGTGCTAAGAACCTTGGCGTGATCCTGGACAACACCCTGTCATTCTCAACTAACATCAAGGCGGTGACCCGTTCCTGTAGGTTCATGCTCTACAACATTCGCAGAGTACGACCCTGCCTCACACAGGAAGCGGCGCAGGTCCTAATCCAGGCACTTGTCATCTCCCGTCTGGATTACTGCAACTCGCTGTTGGCTGGGCTCCCTGCCTGTGCCATTAAACCCCTACAACTCATCCAGAACGACGCAGCCCGTCTGGTGTTCAACCTTCCCAAGTTCTCTCACGTCACCCCGCTCCTCCGCTCTCTCCACTGGCTTCCAGTTGAAGCTCGCATCCGCTACAAGACCATGGTGCTTGCCTACGGGGCTGTGAGGGGAACGGCACCTCCGTACCTTCAGGCTCTGATCAGGCCCTACACCCAAACAAGGGCACTGCGTTCATCCACCTCTGGCCTGCTCGCCTCCCTACCTCTGAGGAAGTACAGTTCCCACTCAGCCCAGTCAAAACTGTTCGCTGCTCTGGCACCCCAATGGTGGAACAAACTCCCTCACGACGCCAGGTCAGCAGAGTCAATCACCACCTTCCGGAGACACCTGAAACCCCACCTCTTTAAGGAATACCTAGGATAGGATAAAGTAATCCTTCTAACCCCCCCCCCCCCTTAAGAGTTAGATGCACTATTGTAAAGTGGTTGTTCCACTGGATATCATAAGGTGAATGCACCAATTTGTAAGTCGCTCTGGATAAGAGCGTCTGCTAAATGACTTAAATGTAAATGTAATTAGTTGTTAATAAAATGTATGTACTTTAGTTTGGGAGATATATGATTATTGTTGAATGCCGGATGGTTATTGCAGTTAGACAACAAACGTATGCAGGCATGGGCTACACAGACACACACACACACAGACACACATTAGCATGCACACACAAGTGCGCGCACACACACACACTTGGAACAACATGCAAAGGCTGCCAATGTAAAAGCCTGCCAAGGGAATGATTCAGACATCATTAATATTTTTTTCTGATCTATTTTCATTTTTGATCATGTGATATGCAATTTTCCTTTAAATATAGCTATGTTTGTGTGCCAACCATTTACACTGATAGCTTGATGCTGAAACATTTGTGTTTTGTTTTCACCTTTTATTTATGCACTTTTCTGCACTATGAACATTTGGGCACCATGATGTTCAAATAAACATCTTTATTTTTGCATTTAAACCTCCGTTTTGGATTTATTGTTCATTTTCGACAGTGCGGGTCTCAGTCTCTTCAAGGAATTCATGTAAAATGTAATGAATAAAATGTTTATGAAAATTGTGAAACACTAGCTAGTCTGTTCCTCGTTGAGCTGGGATGTGTGTCTGTGTTTGAAGGTGTGTGTATGGTGAGTATGTGCGTGTGTATGGTGAGTATGTGCGCGTGCATGCAGGCTGTCCTCAGTCAGATGAAATGCCATCATGCACTGTCTCACACACAAACACACTCCTTCATTCATAAAAATATGTTTCAAAGTTATACATACACACACAAGTTTGTGCACAATGACGCTCACGCTGACACACACACACACTCGCATACCAGTAGCGGTGCGTGTGTAAAATCACTGGGGAAGCCAAGCCAGAAAAAAAGCCATATTACAACCTATGTGTTGTGATAATTGCTTTGATTGCTCAATAACCTGTTAGTTCATATGCATTGCCAAGACAATAAGAAGACAGTGGAAGTATAAATTCAACCACATTTTTGTTTAATCAGAAAACCAGAGAGCATATTGCCTGGGACAAACAGTTACATGACCTACATACAGCATGGTCAAGCAAGTTAAACGTTTCCAACATTTTCGGACTACTAAACAACTATTGATTTAGAACCACAGAGACTTACCGCAAGTCACAAAGAAAACAGGATCTGCCTCCACTATTCCAGCACCATTTCTAAAAAATACCAAAAACGATTTAGTCCAATCAATGTAAGCTAAAGATGATTTCCATGGTTCTGATTTGTCTCTCTCTCTCTGTATGTGTACAAGTAGACAAAACATGTTGACTCACCCTACTTGTAGAGAAAAGCCAATGCCATCCTCTTCTCTTTCATGTTGACTAAAAGGTCTAGCCTAGGTTGTCCTAGGTTACCTTGCTAAAATGCTTGCTCGCTAGCCTAACTTTCTTTCATGCTAACATTAGCCTACTACATCTAGCTACATATTGAACTTCCATCCTCTCAGGCCAGGGGCACAATGTATGAATTTATGGTGGGATCAGAATCGTTGTTATAATCTTTGGCCAGTACAGAGAATTAAGTAAAACCACATGTCCAAATCCCTAACTCCATCCACGGCTAATGTAGGAAATTGACCATTTTAGCTAGCCACCAGAGGACAACAACACAACGAGATGCAACAATTCAAGTTTTGCTTACGTTTTGCTATTGATGTGATGCGATTTGTGTGAAGCCAAATCCAAACTGGCTTCCCATGACACATTTTTTTTGGTGCGCCAGGACCTTTCACAGTTGAGCTCACTTAGTTTAGCTCAACGCTGATTGGCTGTTATTTTATACTTTTTTATCAAAGGAGGCCAAATGCTCACTGGCTTGCCTTGCATTCAATGTTATGGCCGGCAACAATGTCATACTTTTTTTGATCAGACAGCATCAGATAGATGGGCTACACATACTTAGATAGAGGGGTGCTGTTTTGCTCGCTCGGATGCTTTCTCTGGTGAAATACATTCAGCCTCTTGCTAAATACAGGAAAATTATGAAACACAGAGAGATGCCTTCACGTCCATAAACACATGCCACTGTCACATATGCACAAACACCCATAATCTGCCGAATTAATCCTATACCAAACAGTTGCACTTTGTGTAAATTGTTACATATTGCTGCTGTTATAAGATATGGCACCAAATGATTTCACAAGACAATCCCAACTTATTTACCATAGACCCAAATCTCAATAGTACTCGCTACTGTATATCCTCAATAGGGAGCAGTCTTCTGAGAATGTTTTTGTTTTTTTCTTATTAGTTGAAGTTGGCAGAGCTCAACTGCAGCCCGCGTTCAAACAAAGAGTCTATAGAGCGCCGCTGGTTTCATTCAACAGAATAAATACACTGTGATATTAGGGGTCAGTGCCACCAGCATGCTTCAAGCACTATTTTCACAACATTTCTCAGCACTAGTGTTCTAAGCCCTACAATTAGCTCTGGCATCTGTATCGCGGGACCATGACTGTGAAGCCAACGGCAACTACTGTATGAAAAAAAAAAGATCTTGGCATAAACTCATGTAAAAACCAAGTTTGGATTCAATCCGTTGTAATTTTACAAAGTTCTCACCAACGGAGCCACCGAGGATTCCCCAAAGGTCTTGGTGGCTCCGTTCTTTCGACTCTGTCATCACATGGGTGGGTGTGCCTGCTGTGTACAAGCAGCAACAAACGGCGTGGTTGTTTATTAAATTCACATTTTTGTCATTTAGCAGATGTTCTTATCCAGAGCGACTTACAGAAGCAGTTAGGGTTAAGTACCTTGCTCAAGAGCACAGACAGATGTTTCAACTAGTCGGCTTGGGGATTTGAACCACCGACCTTTCGCTTACTGGCCCAATGCTCTCAACCGGTAGTTGTATATGCCATCTCTATCTTAATTATAGCTAGTTTGAGGTCATACATCAGAAAGGAGACTTTTTAAACCAAAGGATTTCATGCAGCCATGTCTGTCAATACAATTCACACAATATGATTCACTCTAGCCTTGTTCTTTTCCCTGGGCGAGGTTGATCTGGTCCTGTTCAATTCTTCTGGTCTGACACACAGCCCTTCTCTTTCTCTCTAACTCTGCAGCAGCCTGCTCCACTCTGTTACAGATTCTGAGATCTGAAATTCAAACAACATCTCCCCGAGGAGCCCAGATGATTCCACAACAGAGCAGAGCTGTGCGGACACCCTGCCGAGACCCTGCGAGCTTTCACAGGGAAGGGGAAAAAACGTATTTCAGAGGAACAGCAGTAAGAAAAAAAGATCCAACATCTTCCTCGCAGCTGTGTAGCAGAAAGGCACGAACAGACAGACAACTCTCAGATACGACAACGTGTCTGTTTCTTCTGCTCTCTGTCTCCCTGCGTGTGAAAGCTGAACATGAGAGCTGTCTACGCACAGAGAATGCATATGAGATCCATCAAAAGCATAGGTTGCATAGGGCCTAGTACACAGATACACACACTCAGCACAGACACAAACACACACAAGTGGACGCTAGCACTATAGGCCTCAACATGCAGGACATTGAACATAGGAAAGTGGAGAAGGAGATGATCAGAGCTCAGAGCAAATGAGACAGGAGAAGGGTGTCAGTAAAGTGGAAAGAACACCTCATCTTTCCCTCATAGCAGGCTCCGTCATTTACTCTGGCAGCAGCACAACCAGGGTGACTTCTGTCTAGGGCAGCCGAGACCACGTTGTCAAGTGCATTAAATGGGGGAAGAGGTCGTGAGAGGATGGGAGAGAGATGGAGATGAAGACTGTGATAGGGATTCATTATATGTCACGTTAAAGTGGACTGTTCCGCCGACAATAGGACTTTTAAAGACATTTTCCCCAACGTTCACAAGAGATCACATTCATGGTAAACAATGTGCATGTCATCTCAATTGTACATTAAGTCTGTTATAGTGGGCTGCACTGTAACACACCTTGCATTCAATCTTGGCCTGTATGTGCACACTTGAACGTCTACGCTTCTGTGTCTATGCATGTATATGAGAGAGAGAGAAAGAGTGAGAGAGACGGGGGAGAAAGAGAAAGGATAGGGAGGCAGTTAATCTGCTTCTGTTCTGTGGGTGTCACAGTGTGCTCTTTTTAAAGGATGGGTCCCAATCTTTCAAAGGCCCTGGGATACAGGTTGACAGGGGTGGTCTGCCAGTCACTGGGACGACAATCCAACTAGGGATGGGAGGTTTTAGTGTTCAGACACCTTTAATTTTCCCACATTTTGTTACGTTACAGCCTTATTCTAGAATGTAAAATGTTCTCTCATCTCCACAGAGGAACTCTGGAGCTCTATCAGAGTGATCATCAGGTTCTTGATCACCTCCCTGACCAAGGCCCTTCTCCCCCGATTGCTCAGTTTGGCTTCGCGGCCAGCTCTAGGAAGAGTCTTGGTGCTTCCAAACATCTTCCATTTAAGAATTATGGAGGCCACTGTGTTCTTGGGGACCTTCAAAGTTGCAGGCCTTTTTTGGTAGCCTTCCAGCAAATCTGTGCCTTGACACAATCCTGACTCGGAGCTCTACGGACAATTCCTTCAACCTCATCGCTTGGTTTTTGCTCTGACATGCACTGCCAACTGTGGGACCTTATTTAGACAAGTGTGTGCCTTTCCATATCATATCCAATCAAGTTGTAGAAACATCTCAAGGATGATCAATGGAAACAGGATGCACCTGAGCTCAATTTGAAGTATCATAGCAAAGGCTCTAAATTGTTATGTAAATAAGTTATGTATGTTAATTTAATTTTAATCAATTTGCAAACATTTCTTAAAACCTGCTTTCACTTTGTCATTATGGGGTATCGTGTGTAGATTTGAGGAATTGGTTTTATTTAATCCATTTAAGACAAAGGCTGTAACGTAATAAAAATTGGAAAAGGTCAAGGGGTCTGAATACTTTCCGAAGGCATTGTATTATGATGAATACAATTGAAACTTGTTTCTCATTGCGTAAATGGTGAAATAAGTATAGCCAGATATAATTGTCATGGCTTGGCAGATAATATTTTCTTATTATCAGTATTTACTTGGCTAAAAGAGAAGGAATAATATCTATTGTTAACAGGAAACTTTTAGATGAAGTTGTTGTCAGGTTTTGGCCAAGACTGTTCGGGTTTTGGTCACTAGATGTCCCCATTGCACCTTTTTTGTACCTTTTGTTTTTTCTTGCTCTAATTATTGTTTGCACCTGTGGGTCGTTCCCTTGTTAGTATTTAAACCCTGTGTGTTCCTCAGTTCCTTGCTCAGTGTTTGTAAGTTAGCACCCAGCCCCAGCCCAAGCCTTGTTTTATACAGATATTTCTCTTGTTGGATTTTCCAGAGGTTCTCTGGTTTAGTTCTTGTGTATTATTTGAGTAGTCTTTTGAGGTTTGTTTTTCCCTGCTGTTTTTTACCACTTTGTGGAGTTTCTTTTGTATTTTGGAGGATTTCCATTTTGTGCCTCTTGGCTTTATTTTTGGACATTGTGGATTTAGTTTCTTTGCCTGAAGATTTTGTTCTTTAATTAAACCACCATCTCTAGTACTGCTGTGTCTGCCTCATCTTCTGGGTTCTGACGATTATTAGTGACTGTTTCTCGCACCGGGTCCTGACAGTTGTGTGGAAAAAGGACTGGGGGGTGGGGCGAAATATACTTCTCCCATGGGCAAAGCAACTCAAACTCAAACTCAGGCAATAGACAGGTCAAGGCAGGCAGGGGTCAGTAATCCAGAGGTGGGGAAACGGTACTGGACAGCAGGCAGGCTCAGGGTCTGGGTAGGCAGAGGTCAATAATCCAGAGGTGGGGCAAAGGTACAGGTCGGCAGGCAGGCAGGCTCAGGGGCAGGCAGGCGGGCTCAGAGTCAAGACAGGCAAGGGTCAAAACCAGGAGGGTGAGAAAACGATAGACTGGGAAAAGCAGGAGCTGAGATGCAAAATCAATGGATGACTTGACAAACAAGATGAACTGGCAACAGACCAACAGAGTGTATAGACACAGGTATAAATACACAGGGAATAATGTGAAAATGGGTAACACCTGAAGGGGGGTGGAGATAATCACAAAGACAGGTGAAACAGATCGGGTGTGACATAAACAGATTTGGCTCATTCAACTATACGGTCCAAATATTGATGATTCATGCTTCTTTGAAAATATAAACTCAGCAAAAAAAGAAATGTCTCTTTTTCAGGACCCTGTCTT